>NW_024870683.1:13435000-14635000 GCF_019054845.1 Dipodomys spectabilis
GCACAGCATTTAGAGGAAGATAATTAATTACAGGCAAAGAGATGGCAAATGCAAAGTCCCTGAGCCAGGAAGAAACTTGCATGATCAAAGAGCAGAAAGATAGCTAGTGATGAACAGAGTTAGGAGAAAAAGCAGCATGGTACCAGATGAGACTGTGGGTGTCTATAGAGGTCTGTTAGCAATAGAGGTGATGTAGAGAGAATGCTGGTGAACTGATCATAACTGGTAAGGAAAGAGGGGGAAAAAGGCTACTTGCTCAGTTACTGGATGAAATAACTAGAAAATTGCCCATAAAATGTAATGAAACAAGGAAAAACAGCCTGGTAGAGGGTTTGAGAATCAAAATTATATTTTCAATATGGGTGATTGGTGGCTCATGCCTGTCATCCTAGCTACCGAGACTAAGATCTGGAATATTGCATACCACGCTGGGTAGAAAAGACTCCATTTTAAAAATAACCAGCAGAAAAGCTAGGTTGAAGGTGTGGCTCAAGTCATAGAGAACCATCTGTGAGCAAGTCCAGTGAGTACCAGGTAGGAGGCACTGAATTCAAATGCCAACCAGTACTGGCCAAAACAACAACAACAAAAAATAGACTCTGTTTCAGACAAAGCATATATACTATTTCAATAATTTAGGAAGAGGATGACTTTAATCATAGAAAATATTATCATGATAGAAGGTCAATCAGTAAATAGTAACCCAAAGTTGTCTCATCACCTAAAGGTAATTTAGATGAACTGCTAGCCAAACCTGTGTAGAGAGAACCTGAACTCTTAACCCCATTCCATTCATCACAATCAACACAAAATGGAGCAGGGACTTATATATGAAACCTAAAGCAGTAAATCACATAAGAAGATAGAAAATAAACTCTTTGTGACATGGACAAAGTTTTCTCCATCGTCACATAAAAGCCAAAAACTGAAAAAAGGATAAAATACTTTCATCAAAATTAACACTTTTGTCATTTGATAGACATGGTTCAGAACATAAAGACTAGCAACAGTTTGGATGAAAACAATTGCAAGGTATTTTTCTCGCATTTACAATACATGAGAAATATTTATAAACTAATAATAATGAGAAAGGCAACCATTGTTTTCTCATAAGAGGAGAATTTAAACAGACATTTTAGCTAAAGTACCAAACATAGCATGTGAGATAACCTTGACTCTCTAGCCACCATACAAATTCACTGAACACCTTACAGGCCAACCACTGCACTTCCATCCAAAGGCTAAAATAAAAAAAACTAATGTCATGGGGAAGAAATTTGTGGATGAGGGGGAATCTTCTAAGACAAAAGAATAAAAGTCAAACATATTTGAATAAAAGCTTAAAATACATTATATTACAATATGATATATATAGTAGAGTATAGTATAATATGAGATTGATAGGAAACGGCGAATTAGAAAAGATTATTTGCCACATATATGTGGCAAAAGGACAAATACTAATGAGCAATAAGGTCACCTCAACTTTTAACATGAAAAAGCCATGGTAGAAATCTAGCAAGAATGTGCAAAGGTTAGAAAGAGAAGACAATGCTCCAGGGCCCAATAACTGCATGAAAAAGATGCCTGTCCTCATTAGTAGTGAAAGAAATGGACATCAAGGTACAATGAAAGCATTTTCATCCATTAGACTGGCAAAAATTAAAACGAGCAATTAAAGCAGCACTGGTGAGCATGCAGAGAAATGGGCCATTTTGTAATGCTGCGGGTTGCACTGTGAATTCCTAACACCTCCAGGGAAGTTCACCTGAAAGTCCGTGTTAAAATTAGAGTGCGTATGTATGTTAGTCACTAACCTCACTTTTAGGACTCTAGCATTGAAGAGACTTTACATTGTGAGATGGTCATAAATTTAGATTAAAGATTTGTGAAAAACTAGAGTATCGGAAAAGTAGATATACATGTTAACTGCATATCTATTTTATGATCATTACAAATGTGGAAACACAATTCAGTTTAATGGAACCAGAAAACATTTCTCCCAACAAAATTTGGTGATAATTTGCCTTACCTCATCGTTCCTATCTGAACATCAATCTATTAACTCCCTTGTATTTCCTAAGCAGATGCTCCCCTATTTTTCAGCTACTTGATCTTTTGCAAACCTAAAGTAGTATTAAAATGTGGGTGTGGTTTTGTAACTTTGAAGGATGAACCTCAAATGCATTTTTCTGAACAAGAAAGGGAAGGGAAGGAAGCGAGGGAACAATTAGAGAGGCTGGAGGATAGCTGAAAGGGGAAGAGGCTGAAGAGTTAAAGGGATAATTTGCTTTTCAGAAATGAATCTTCTTCTAAGACAAATTCAGGATAAAACCAGAGACTTGACCAAGAGGAACCAAAGCCCACTTTGAATATAAGAAAATTCAGGGGAACCTAGCATTTCTCCTGTGTTATGCTTTGCCATTGAGATAAATGCTTTCAGAGAAGTTCTGGATCCTGAGTCTACAAAGTTATCCAAATCTGATGAACAAAAATTATTAAACCAGGAAGTAAATGCAGATATAAATTGTAGGTTAAGGCAGGAAGTGGGAAGAAGAAATTACAAACACTCATATATAAAATTGTTTGTTCTTAGATTAAATTTCAAATGCTAAAAAATATAATAGATTAAGGTGTATCTATTCTTAATGATTTCATCTATTTTATGAGGAAACAACCAGTTGCTTAGGATATCTAATCTACAGCTCATTAGACCACATTTGTGACTGCAGTAATAAAGGAAAAATTCTTGCTTGTATTTTCAGTGATTGAAATTGATTATTAAATTATAGCTTTCAGTTTTATATTTTAAGCAACTGCTTTTGTTTTTATACCTCCAATTATAAAAGCAATGTAGATATATTATACAAATGAAAAAATGTAAACTGTAACACACTGAAAATATGTTTGGCCTATTTTATCCCATAATTTTTTCTATGCATGATAATGTTTTCATTTAAAGCTAATTGTTACATGAAAATTCTAGAGTAAATCTTCATAAGATAACAACATGCTCATTTGCTAAATATTCATTAGGTACTTGTTATAGTGCCCAAAATTATGATCATAAATAAATATTAGCTGAAGATATGTAAAGAAAAAAATTCAATGTAGATCATTCCATTAAGAAAGTGAAATTATTTATGATTAATTTTGTATGTATCCTTGAATAAAAGTTATCATGTATATGGAGAGCTAATTATTTCCTTTTTTATTTGTTATTTCCTAACAGAGAGCATGAAAGTGAGAAAAAATATATACATGAATTTTATATATATATACATTCAAATTATTTTATTTTGGATATTTAACTATTATTGTCTTTCAAGTTGAGTCTGCAAAGAGATGACATCTTTTGATCACATTTTATTTTTAATTTAATGAGATTTTATATATCTTGATTATGCAAATGAATTTACAGTTTAATAAGTGGTTATAAAACAAACAAGTGTGCAATCAATTCTCTGATCAAGGGATAGATTATGAGAGGCAAAATAGGCTTGAAAACTTCTTCCCTGTTTTTCACCTTACCCATCTCCTTCCTCCACGAATCACCACTATATTAACATTTCAGGTATTCTTTTTTTTCTGAATTTCCATGTAAACATTCTATTCAAGTTCTTTTTTGTTTTTGGTCGGTCATGGGGCTTGAACTCTGGGCCTGGGTGCTGTCCTTCAGCTCTTCAGCTCAAGACTAGCACTCTACCACTTGAGCCACAGCGCCACTTCCAGCTTTTTTCTTTTTTTGCTTATGTGGTGCTGAGGAATTGAACCCAGGGCCTCACGAATGCAAAGCAAGCACTCTACCACTGAGCCACCTTCCCAGCCCTCCACTCAAGTTCTTAAATGGGGGTTTTGAAGTTTGTATTAATAGAATAATAAAAAAGTTATTTTGTTTCCTGTATATTTAGACTAGGATTTATCTGCCCCAACAATTAGCCATATTTTAACATGCACTTGTAAATTTTCATCACATGTTACACACATACATATATGTTTATATGTATGTTGTGTGTACTTACATGTATTATTGCATTTTATTTATGCATTACTGCTTTTTGTAATGTATATTTGTAATTTTATTATAAATGGGCATGAAAATTCTACCAAACCCAACCAGGTATATGTCAACAGTTTTAAGAGTACTCATTCTTGGAACATAGATAAACATATTTCTCTAATGCTTCAAAGTAGAATTTTGGGGTCCAGATATGCTCATTTTATTCTTAGGGGTGGGGGAAATGCTACTCTGTTTTCCAAAGTCATTATTTTAATTTGTGCTCCTACCAGCAGTGTTCCTTTGAAGTGCCAGAAATGCACTGATTACCTCTGTGTCATTGATTTTGCTTTGTACTCTCTTTTCTGGAATACTTGAACAGTGTTTAATTGACAATATCAATTAAGAGACCAATATATCTATGTATAGTATGTAATTGACAGTCTCTCCAGAAGCCCAGAAATCAGATGTCTGATTATTCTAATCTTAGCCACACTTACCTTATCAGATATTCTAATTTTTACCTCATCTTCATAATAGAATCTTATTGTGATTTTAATATGCATTTCCCTGATTACCTGTGAAGTTGATTACAAAGATTTTTTTTTCAAGAAAGTTCCTTCTTGTTGAGGAATGATATAAGTGTTTGACTAACTTTCTTTTTTCAAATGACTTGTCTGCATTTTTTTTTACTGGTTTCTGTAATTAATTATTTGAAATTCATTAGCAAGACACACAGAATACAGAAAAATCTCATTTGTCTAACAACTTTTCTTCCACTTGTAACAG
Source organism: Dipodomys spectabilis (assembly GCF_019054845.1). Classification (NCBI taxonomy): domain Eukaryota; kingdom Metazoa; phylum Chordata; class Mammalia; order Rodentia; family Heteromyidae; genus Dipodomys; species Dipodomys spectabilis. The sequence continues at coordinate 13,439,787 of NW_024870683.1, forward strand.
CTTGCATAATTATTATATAGTGGCAGGAAATAAAAAAAAAGAAAAAAAATCAGTAATATTCTGATTTCCCACCCTGTATGTACTTGAATGTACACATGTGTAGTCAGGTGGGATTATGTATATACATGCATGTGTAAATTCAGTCCTGTACAATTTTGTTACCAGTATCCAACACCACAGTGAAGCACTTAGCTATATTCTATGTTCTAACCAGTTCTATGCACACAACAACTCAATCTACTTTGTTGTTCTATAAACACAGTTACTTTTCTCACCTAGTCTTCTTCCTGGAAAACCACTAACTTGTTCTCCACATCTATAATTTTGTAATTCTGACAATTTCAAATTATTGCAAGAAGACAGCATGGAATCTTTTTTCCTTGAAATATTTTTTAAAATATTTTATTGTTAAGATACTATACAGAGGGGTTACACTTATATGAGTAAGGTAATGAGTACATTTCTTATCGAGCATTGTTAGCCCCTCCTTTGATGACAGCATGGAATTCTTATTGATGAATTTTTTTAATCTCCTTAGCCTAGTTCCATAGAAATTCACCCAATTTGTTGCTTTATTAATTTTTCTAAATATAAATGTGTCCTCAGACATGTGCCATTTCCTTTTGATCTTTTCCCATGTGTTTTAACACTGTTTTTTTTTTTTTTTTTTTTTAATCCTGTTGTTAGGCTCTATCACCTGTTTCTGTGCACTGTTTCTTTGCCTTTCGGATATAGTTAGTTCAAATTTACCTTTTTTTTTTATTCAAGTCACAAAATTTTTGATCATTCTGGCAGTCTGAGATTTGAATTTGAATTTAGTTAATCTGTATTAAGGGATAATCATTCCACTATTTTTGGGGGGATTAAAAATATCCTTCATAGAGGGATAAAGTTACCTGAAAAAGTAGCTGATAATTCTAAAACGTTTGTTTTTAAAATATTTTTTGTCTGGTATTTGAATTGATTAAATTATAATTTTCAATCCATCATCTTAATTTGAATGTAGATTCTACAATTTTCATTTTTTCTTTCTTCTCTTGACTGTTATCCTAGAATATCTATAAATAAAACAGTACTAAAATATTTATTTAAATGAACTTCTCTAATTTTGAAGGTATGCTGGAATGGTAAAATTATTGTGTTTACATTGACTTTAATCCTTTATTCATTTTGACATTTCTCACTTGTTTTCCAGGTCTAGGATAACCAAAATGCATTCCATTTTATTGAAGTGTATTAATAGAACAAATAACAACCTTTAGACTTTTTTCATTTACTGCTTAAACAAAAGCTAGAATAGCAAAAACAAAGGGTGTATTGATGAACACAAATGATGTTTATTGCTATTGACAGATTAACATGTATCTCTAGATCTCTAAAACCAAGGATCTAGAAATCACATGGAACACAAAAGAGATGACAGAAAATTCTCTAAAGCAAAGATACCAGCTATGAAAGTGACAAAAGAACAAAGATATAAACCTCTTTAATTAGTCTTCCTGTTCAAAACTCTAATTTGGCTTTTATCATACCTACACACTTGCCCATAAACACACCATTAGTCACAGGGTACATGAAGGTATTTTGGAAAGCTAGGTAGGGAACTGGGGACAGAATTCCTTTAGTGCATTCTAATGAGCTAACAGATGTGACACATAGATCATTGACTCCAGGAGCCTGAAGGCACCCTAGGGATCATCTCCTCACATCCCTTAACTGTAAACACGAGGAAAAATAAGATAGAGAAAAGGTCATTGACTTAACCAAGATCTGTTTTGAAGTGGCAGGACCAAGGTCAAGTTTTAGATTGTTTGAACCCTACCAACATTGGTCTATTTAACACAAATCCCTAGAACAGTTTCCTAGAAAATGCTTTGCCTATTCATTCACAAGATTTGTGTTGTTTACTGACTTCAGGCAAAATCACTGAGCTTTGTGCAGAGGTGGGTAAGGCCAAGTCTCACTTGCTGCGAATCTTGCTCATTGCTGTGGAATCGGACAAAAAGCCAGATGTATTATTGTAGACTAGGTTAAGTGCTAGTATGGAGATCTGGGAAAGGGCTGCAAAATCACTGAGAAAGGACTAAGCAAACTGTTTGCTATAATGCATTTATTATGTCTCTCTAAGTCACTGAGTATTTATTTCCAGGCAGCTGTGGTAAGAGGAGTTATGTCATACAACATGTTCTGAACTTTACTGAAAGGACCTGATTGTCCAGTGTTTCTCTAGCTCCCTTTTAGTGTATATATTTTATTTTTATTTTTTGAAAAGCAAGGTATGGTTTAGTTTTATTTTTACTTTTTTCGTAAAGGTGGTGTATAGCCTCCTTTGGTCTTATTATGTAAATGTATAGATTGCTGTTTAACTTACCTTGTTCAAGTGTAATATTTTGTCTTTTGCTATTTTTTGTATTGTTTAAGAAGCAGCGAAATAATATGCCTCTAAAGATCATTCTTAGTGCATATTCAGAGATGAGGAAATGTATGGATATTTGACAAATAAAGAATTATAGGAAAAAATATTTCAACATCATAAATGGCAAGCAGGTGATTTACAAATACATGTCAGAGCTATGTTTTGATTTACCTCTTCAATATGTAATGTCCCATAGCTTCAATTTGTCCATGAACTTTTCCGAAGCCATACAAAAATATACCATATCCCTGTACTATAAGCTTACTTTCCCTTTTGGCTTCTCCTTTTTCTTTTTATAACCAATGTAAACAGATAAAATCAGGCATACTTCCTTTTAGTTTTATTTATGTGTCCCAAAGCCACATTGCAAAACAATCATTCTTCACATTTCCTTTTTCTTCTTTGGGTTTCCCACTTGTGGATATTTTAGAGCCCCATTTGAGAGTTTTTCAAGCCCACCTCTAATTTCAGCTGCAATTGTGATGGACGGCTCCTAAGAACCTTGACAGGATCCAGTCTCAAAGCACTGCCATTTATCTTGTCAAAGTATAGAGACTTTTCATAGGTCATAGAAAGTTATCCAAGAATAACAGGAAAGTTTATTCCACCAAGGACCCTCAAGCAATGGAGAAGCTTACTACCTCAACTACTTGTTTTCTAGTGGGGGAATTTGAAGAGATAGTCCATACAACCCTGGAGATTGTCCCCAGAGTGCCCAAGCACCAATTACTCATCATTATACTCATTATACTCTTATCATTGGTTGTTTTTCCAGACTCTCATGTTTGCTCCCTACCTATAGGTGATCATTGTTAGTATTTTCCCAATAAAATACCTGTTAGCAAATCTTAATCTTGGCTTTTCTATGAAAGACTCATGTATAAGAAGCTTCAAAAGTTTTGGATTTCCATCTACTCATTTCCACTCTTGGCAGTCATTGCTTTGCTAGTCAAGTTACCTGTGCTTTAAGAAATTGTAATGAATGTTGTTTAGAACATTGTCATGTTTTCTGTACAAAACCATTTATTTCATGTTCAACATTTGCTAATCTGTATTTTGCTTTTAAATGATAGCAGTAGATGATGTCATAAGCTGGAATAAAAAATTAATATGACAAGAACATCAAGAAACTAGTGTCAGTGGAGCTGAAAATCCACAGTCTGCAGTAGATTTTCTTCTCCAGAGGGTTGTATTGGCCAGCTTGAGAGGGTGGTGTGTTTGCAATAGGTCTACTTGTATTACTGCTCACTTTATTGCTACCAACAGTTTGTTTAGAAGATGTCAGTTTTATGTGAAGGCTCTGTTTTTTTCTTCCTAGTTATAGCAATGATGAATGTTCATTGCAAGAGATGTATAACAGCCAGAAAAACCACAAGCATAAAGTAATAATCATGCATAGTGCCTTATCCCAGAGTTAAGCACTATTAATATTTTATTAAGTACTCTCTTAGGTTTGAGAATGTATAAAGAGGGAAATTATGAAGGTGGAGAGGCGACAGAAGGAACAAGCTGTATTTCTAGTTCTGTGCCCTGTTTTTCTAATTTAATAGCATTTTATGTCATTAGGAAAACACTTTTACTGATAACCTTGTAAAAGCAGCACCTTATTTTTACCATTAGAGTTCCCATTTTTTTATTTGTTAGAAATTGACAAATATATTTTGTATATTAATATACAGAGGCCCTTCATTTCCCATGTTGAATCCTGGGAATAGGATAAATGGGTAACAAAGAATCTGCATTGACAGTTGTTCTACTGATTATTGCCAGATTGGTGTATGTTCAACAATTTTAACTTACTTGCAAGGCTGACTCGTGAGTTTGTGATTTGTACAGTTTCACCGAGACTCATACTTTGGAGACCTTTTTGATTGACACTCATAGTGAGTTTTGAAAACAGACTTCTCATTTCAATTTTTTCCTGGACTTCATGGAGTATTTGTCTGATCTTGTTTCAATGAGAAAAGAATAAAAAGAAAATAACATCAGGCCAAGGGTGCTTTGTAATGAGAGGTACAGAAAGCAATGATTAAAGTGAAAATATAATTTTCCTAGTGTCTTTTTTTCTTTATTCTTTTATAAAATTGGGTATTATCTATGCAAACAATTATATGGAATGAAGAAAATAAAAATATTTTGGCAATTCGAATTTATGCTAGAGATGTAGGTAGGCATTGTGATTCTGACTATGTAAAATTTAACCATTTTTTGGCCTGGCTGTTTCTCATAGTTATACCGGATTGACACTAGCTCAAATGGCTGAGTATCGTATGTTGCTCCTGTGCTAATAGTTAACTTAGATTCTTTTTTGGGGGGTTTGGGTTGGGGATTGGTCGTGGGGCTTGAACTCTGGGCCTGGGTTCTGTCCCTGAGCTCTTCAGCTCGAGGCTAGCATTCTCCAACTTGAGCCAGAGTGCCACTTCTGGTTTTCTGGTGCTTAATTGGAGATATGAATCTCATAGACTTCCTGCCTAGGCTGGTTTGAACTGCAATCCTTAGGTCTCAGCCTCCTGAGTAGCTAGGATTACAGGCGTGAGCCACTGGCTCCTGGTTGTTAACTTAGTTTTGTAAGGTGAAAAATTTTACCTATATCCTTACTGCACCATATTTTCTTTTAAAGTTATGTTGAGAATGGAAAATTTGGAACAAATGAATGTGGTGGGATTAAAAACAGCATCCCTGTAAAAACAAACTGTTCTATCTATATGTCTAAATTCATCTATACACATTTATATCTTTTCCTAGTTATATTTTAATATACTAATAACTTTATTGTCATCTTGATAAGCTTTTACATTTTTAAATATATTTGTTTGCTTTACTAGAGACATTTTAAGCTATTTTTTTCTGATTTTACTTTATCAGTTATGCCTGGCTGCATTTATTGATGTTTTGAATTTTGACAATTTCTGCAAGGTCCAAATAAACTCGGGACAAACTGCTCTGGTTATTATATCAATGGTTTTGCTTCCTTTACCTACATAATGATTTTTATGTGACAGTATTTTTATTTTATTGACATTTTACAATTAATTTCTTTCACATACCATGGTATATGCTGAATTATTTTTCAAAGACTTCTTATTACATGTACTGAAACTGAACTTATAAGCCTAAGCTAAAAGTAAATAATGTATTGACTGGTGAAATGATTCATGCTCGGCTGATGAGTGTTGTCTGTTCATCTATGTGTTGTGATATATTTATTCAAAGGTGACATCTATCAAGGAGGGGATTCTGGAAAATAAAACAATAGGAACATTTTAGAGCAACCCACTAGCACTTTTTCTTCTACGAATTTGCATTGAAGTTATGTTTGCCCTACTGTGGATCTAAGTCACAACACATGAAACTATTAAATCGTGATGCTATTTGATCGTATAGGGGCAACAATTGTTCTGTATAAAAGTGGACTTAGTAGAAAAAAATACAAAAAATAATTAAAAATATGATTTAATAGATAAGGTTGACCTTACTGTTTGAAAGGTTGGCCTTACAGTGTGAAAAGAAATGCAAAGTTCATAAACCAAATATAAGTTAAAAAATGGACAACATTAACCAATGAGACAAAATCAACTTAGAATGCATACATTTATTTTAAGGAAATTGATACAGAAAATTAATAAACAGTAATGGTAACCAAACAATAAGAGAAGTGATAAAATACATATTAGTTATATAGAGACTCAAAACAAGTGAGAGTTGCTTCAAATTTTAGAATAAAGGAAATGTTTAAAATTATAAAAGTTAGCTCATGTAACTCATGGTACTTGAAAATTACAATTATATAAAAACTAGTGATGGGGAAAATTTATTTTTAACTAATTCAACATTTTGGTCAATTTCGTTTTAACTACTCCATTTGCAGTTATGGAGCATGAGCACAAGACTTCAATTTAGAAAATGGTAGTAATAATGTGCATTAAAAAATTTAAGAGTATTGAAAAACTTAGCATTTATCTACTTTGATATCTTTGATATCTACTTTGATACTTACTCTATTGGTATGCAATGGATTGTTGTAGATTTCTCTATCAGAAGCCAAAAACTATCTTCATAGCTAGATACTTATCTAGCTATGAAGACAAAATTTTGGACGTGTAGCTTACAATCTTAAGCAAATTATAAATAAAAACACATAGGATTCAAGAAACTCACATGGAAGGAGTAACTCCATTTATAAAATACTAGTTTTTGACATTTTTATGAATAATACTCACGTGGATCCTTTCATGTGGATCCTTTGTCTTCAGAACATTACTTTGGGAAACAAACTAGGGAAAGGTCAGGGAGGAAAGAAGAGCAGAGAGAAGGCAAGGGTGACAGGAAAAGGAATCAAGAGGTCTGGGAAGGTGGCTCAGTGGTAGAGTGCTTGCCTTGCATGCATGAGATCCTAGGTTCGATTCCTCAGCACCACATAAGCATTAAAAGCCACAAGTGGGGCTGAGGCTCAAGTGGTAGAGCACTGGTCTACAGCTGAAGAGCTGGGTGACAACGCCCAGGCCCAGAGTTCAGGCCCCACAATTGGTATTAAAAAAAATAAATAAATAAACAGAACATTACTGAAAGTACAGAACAGGGCTAAGTATAGCTTATGTTTTTGTTTTGTTTTTTGTTTTATTGGTCATGGAGTCTTTACTTTGGGCCTGGGCGCTGTCCCTCAGCTCTTAAGCTCAAGGCTAGCACTCTACCACTTGAGCCACAGCACCACTTCCGGCTTTTTCTGTTTATGTGATGCTGAAGAATCGAACCCAGGGTCTCATGCATGTGAGGCAAGCACCCTACCACTGAGCCACCTCTCCGGCCCAGCTTATGTTTATTTGTGTGAACACACTGCATGAGTTCTGGTTAATCAGTAGTTTCTGAGGTGATGGTGTGTTTTATACAGATTAAATGACATACTGTTCTTTAAATGTTCTTTGAAAAAACAAATATTTTGTATTCACTGTCTTTTCCTCAGAGTAATGTTGACATTTACCCTTTTCTCTCTACTGATTCATTTGGTAGCAATAGCTGCAATCGACTACATGGGCCTTGAACACAGTGTCTTGCCTTTTATTTCTTTTTAAAAATTTTTTATGTTTTTTTAATTGTAAAAATACTGTACAGAGGGGTTACAATTACATGAGCAAGGTAATGAGTACATTTCTTATCAAGCATTGTTGCCTCCTCCTTTGCTTCCCCTTACCATCCCTGAGCACCCCCCACCAAGCCACCCCTCCCCCACCGCCGTTTTGTGACATAACGTCTTGTACATCTCATTGTTGCGATGGGTCCACCGATATCTCTATTTAAACAATTTGTTTTTTCCCTTCCCCTCCATAAATTATACCATATCAAATACAGTGAAAACAGGGGTTATACCGTGGTGGAGGCACATAAAAAGCAATAAAGAAACAATCTCATAAATATATTACAAAAAATTGCAAGAAAGAAAAGCCATTTGAGTCCTTCTCTTGGGGTTCATTTTTCCTAACATCAACTTATCTGACCGTTTCTGCTTGTCTCAGACCTATACTAGCTGTTACAAATCAGGGAAACCATGAGACCTATGTTTTTGGGGGCCTGGCATACTTCACTTAATAGAATTTTTTCCAAGTTTTTCCATTTCCTAACAAATGGGGCAATGTCATCCTTTCTGATGGAGGTATAGAATTCCATTGTATATATGTATACCACATTTTCTTTTTAAAAAATTTATTATTGTAAAAATACCATACAGAGGGGTTACAATTACATGGGCAAGATAGTGATTATATTTCTTTTCAAGCATTGTTGCCTCCTCCTTTGTTTCCCATACTATCCCTTCCCCTCTCCACCCCCCACCCCCCACCCCTCTACCATTCCCCACCCCTCACCCTGACAAAGTTGTAAAGTACATTTTTCAACATAACATCTTGTAAATCTCATTGTTGTGATGGGTCCACCTGTAACCCTATTTAAACAGTTTGTTTTTTCCCTTCCCCTCCACAAATTATATCAACATCAAATACAGTGAAAGCAAGGCTTATACCCTGGGGAGGTACATACAAAGCAGCAAAGAAATCATCTTATAAATATGTTGGAAACAATCAAAAGAAAGAAAAAAAATTTAAATCCTTATCTTGGGGTTCATTTCACCTAACATCAACTTGTCTGACAGTTTCTGTTTGTCTCAGACATATATTAGTTTTTGCAAATAAGGGAAACCATGCGACCTATGTTTCTTTGGGCCTGGCTTACTTCACTTAACATAATTTTTTCCAAGTCTTTACATTTCCTAACAAATGGGGCAATGCCATTCCTTCTGACATAGGCATAGAATTCCATTGTGTAGATATACCACATTTTCTTGATCCATTCATCTACTGAGGGGCATCTGGGTTGGTTCCATATCTTAGCTATGGTAAATAATGCTGCAATAAACATATTTGTGCTGGTAGCTTTAGTGTGGTCTTATTTGTGATCATTTGGGTAAATGCCCAAAAGTGGAATTGATGGGTCATAGGGGAGCTCTATATGGAGTCTTTTGAGGAACCTCTGTACTACTTTCCAAAGTGGTTGAACAAGTTTACATTCCCACCAACAATGCAGTAGGGTTCCCTTCTGTCCACATCCCCTCCAGCATCTGTTGTTATTAGATTTCTGGATTATAGCCATTCTAACTGGGGTGAGGCGATATCTCAATGTTGTTTTGATTTGCATTTCTTTTATGGCTAGAGAGGTTGAGCATTTCTTTATGTGTCTGTTGGCTATCCTTCTTTCCTCTTCAGAGAAGTTTCTCTTTAAATCTTTAGTCCACTTATTTATTGGGCAGTTGTTTCTTTGGGGAATAGTTGTTGGGGGATTTAATTTTTTGAGTTCCAGGTATATTTTAGATATGAGACACTTGTCTGTTGTATGGCTAGTGAATATCTTCCAATCTGTAGGCTTTCTATTGATCTTGCTATCTATGTCCTTTGGCATGCAGAAGCTCTGCAACTTCATGCAATCCCATTTGTCCAACCTTTCTTTGATTTGTTGTGTTTCTGGGTATCTATTAAGAAAACTTCAGCTGTGCCAAGGAGACCTAGGGCTTCTCCTATTACTTCCTGTAATGTTTTCAGGGTGTCTGCTTTGTCTCTGAGGTCTTTGATCCATTTGGAGTTGATTACTTGTGCAGGATGATATATAAGGATCTAGCTTTAGTTTTCTACAAGTGATTAACCAATTTTGCCAGCACCGTTTACTGAAGAAGATGTCTTTCTTCCATTCTATTTTTTAGGTCCCTTATCGAAGATTCGGTGGCTATAGGTCTGTGGATTCATTTCTGGGTTTTCAATTCTATTCCATTGATCCTGAAGTCTGTTCTTGTGCCAGTACTAAGCTGTTTTGTTTACTATGGCTTTGTAGTAGAGATTGAAATTTGGTATTGATATTCCTCCAGCACTGTTCTTTCCGTTGAGGATCATTTTTGCTATTCGTGCTCTTTTATTGTTCCATATAAATTTTTGGATTGCCTCTTCTATTTCCTTGAAGAATGAGGTTAGAATATTGATAGGTATTGCATTGAATTTGTAGATAGCCTTGGGAAGTATTGCCATTTTCACTATGTTGATCCTTCTAATCCAGGAACCTAGGAGGATTTTCCACTGTTTTGATTTCCTTTTTCAGATTTTTAAAGTTTTCATCATAGATGTCCTTCACTCCTTTGATTAAGTCAATTCCTAGTTTTTTTTTTTTATTGTTTGTGGGGCTATTACAAATGGAGTTGCTCTCCTGATTTCAGTCACACTTTTCTCATTGTTGGCATACAGAAAAGCCTCTGATTTTTGAGGGTAAATTTTATACCCTGCTATTTTGTCAAAGTTTTGAATCAGCTTGAGTAATTTGGGAGGGTTGTCTGTCGGATTCTTTAAATATAAGATCATGTCATCTGCAAAGAGGGAGAGTTTTACCTCATTTTTCCCTATTTGGATCCCTTTTATGTTTGCATCTTGTCTTATTGCTGTAGCTAGGTTCGCTAATACTAAATTGAAGAGAAGTGGAGAGAGTGGACATCCCTGTCTCATTCCTGAGTTAAGAGGAAATGGCTTTAGTTTTTCACCATTATGTATAATGCTGGCTGTAGGTTTGTCATACAGCCTTTATTTTATTAAGGAATGTTCCCTGGATTCCTAGTTTTCCCAGAGCCTTCATGGTAAAGGAGTGTTGGATCTTGTCAAATGCTTTTTTTGCATCTATTGAGATAACCATGTGGTTCTTATCCTTGCTCCTGTCGATGTGATGAATTATATTAATTGATTTGCATATGTTGAACCAGCTTTGCATCCCTGAAATGAATCCTGTTTGATCGTGGTGTATTATTTTTTAGATGAATTGTTGAAGTAGATTGGCCAAAATTTTGTTGAGAAGTTTTGTATCAATGTTCATCAAAGAAATGGGTCTGTAATTCTCTTTCTTTGATGAGTCCCTGCCTGGTTTTGGGATGAGGGTTATGAAGGCTTCATAGAATGAGTTCAATTTCATTGAAGTGTTGGACGAGTATTGGTGTGAGCCCTGCTTTGAAGGCTTTGTAGACTTCTGCTGTAAATACATCTCATCCTTAATCAAAGGAGTGAAGGTCGCTTATTGCTGTTTCTATTTCAATGCTTCATATGGGCCTGTTTAGTTGGTTTAACTCATCTTAGTTTAGCTTCAGCATGTTGATATTTGCTAGGAAAAGGTCCATTTCTGCCAGGTTCTTAAACTTATTAGCATAAAAGTTTGAGAACTATTCCCTTATAATGTTCTGAATCTTGGTTGTTTCTGTGATTATGTTTCCATTCTCATCTCTGAGTATCTTTATTTTGGTGTGTTCTCTTCTTTTTCTGATAAGATTTGCTAAGGGTCTGTCAATTTTGTTAATTTTTTCAAGGAACCAACTCTTTGTTTTGTTGATTCTTTCTATTTTTTTTTTTTTTTTAGTTCTAATTCGTTTAATTCTGATTTTATTTTAATTATTTCTTTCCCTCTACTGGATTGAGTTTAGCTTGTTGCTCTTTTTCAAGGAGGTTGAGATGTCTCATTAAATTGTTGGTTTCAGATCTCTTCAATTTGTTGAGGTAGGAACTCAGAGCTATAAACTCTGAGTACTGCCTTTGCTGTGTCCCAGAGGAGCTGGTAACTTGTGTGTTCAGTTTTGTTTAATATTATGAACATTTGAATTTTGTTTCTAATCTCTTCCATGACCCCTTGATGATTCAACAGTGTGTTGTTCAGCCTCCATGTCTTTCAGGACTTTCTTTGATGGCTTTTGGTGTTGAGTTCTAATTTTATTCCTTTGTGGTCTGAGACAATGCAAGGTATAACTTCAATGTTTCTGAATTTGGACTAGTTTGCTTTGTGACCTAAAATGTGGTTTATTTTGGAAAATTTTCCTTGTACTGCTGAGAAAAACGTGTATTCTGATGCTGCTTGGTGAAATATTTGGTAGATGTCTGTTAAATCTAGTTGATCTAGTTGTTTAGATCTGCAGTTTTTCTGTTGAGTTTTTGCCAAATTGATTTATCTAGTGGGGATAGTGGTGTGTTAAAGTCTCCAACAATTAATGTCTTTGGATCTATGTGGGATTTGAGGGAAAGTAGTGTTTCTTGGATAAACTTGGGTGCTCCGTTGTTTAGCAAATAGATATTTAGAATTATAATATCCTCCTGAAGGAGAGATCCCTTAATTAGTATGTAGCGACCTTCTTTATTTCTTCTCACTAATTTTAATTTGAAGTCTATTTTACCTGGTATTAGGATTGCAACTCCCGCCTGTTTATGGGGGCCGTTTGCTTGGTAGATTGTGTTGCAGCCTTTCACTTTCACAATATGTTTGTTTTTGTGGGTAAGGTGTGACTCCTGAAGGCAGCAGATAGAAGGATCATGCTTTTTAATCCAACTAGACAGTCTATGTCGCTTAATTGGAGAGTTAAGTCTGTTAATGTTGAGAGATAGGACTGAGAGGTGTCTCTTAGTTCCTGCCATATTATTCACCTTCTTGGGGGCTGGGACAACTGGGTTCTTCCTATGGTTCTTGGATTCTCAGATTGGGTACGGTTTCTTGGCCTTTATTGTGGTCTTGTTGGTTTTCTATGTGTAGGACATCGGTAAGTATCTTTTGTAGGGCTGGTTTGGTGGAGATATATTGTTTCAGTTTTTTTCTTTGCTATGGAAGGTTTTTATTTGGCCTTGGGTTATGAAGGAGATTTCAGCTGGGTACAGTATTCTTGATTGATAGTTGTTTGTCTTTAGGGCATGGCATACATCATTCCAGCTCTTCTTGCTTTAATTGTCTCTGCTGAGAAATCTGAGGTGATTCTAATTGGTTTCCCTTTATAGGTGATTGATCTTTTGTCCCACAGCTTTAAGGATCTTTTCCTTGGTCTCAGTTGATACTGTGTGGATTATGTGAGGGTGGGATATCCTGTTCTGGTCTGGTCTATTTGGGGTTCTAAAAGCTTCTTCTATCTGAATAGGCCTATCTTTGTGCATGTTTGGGAAGTTCTCTGCTAGGATCCTGTTAAATAAATTTCCTATTCCATTAACTTCTGTCTCTAGGTGTTTCTCTACACCCATTATCCTCAGATTATGCCTTCTGATGGTGTCTTCCAAATATTGAATAGATCCATCATATTTCTTGGATTTGTCTTGGATAATTGTATGTTCTTTTTCTATAATATCTAGGCTGTCTTCAGTATCCGAGATTTGATCTTCTGCATGGTCTAACCTACTGTCAAAACTTTTTACTTTTTAAAAAATTTCTTTTCCTTCTAATTGGTCAGCTTTAATGACTTCAAATTCCTTGTTGGAGCTTTGTTTTAGATCTTGTATAAACTTCTTTACTTCCTTAATTTGGTGTTCAGAGTTTATTCTCAAATCACTTAGTTGATTGGTTGTAGTTTCCTTGGACTCCCATTCCTTCTGTTGGATGCCATTCAGCATTCCCTTTGTGGTCTCCTTGACTTCTTTCAGCTCTCTGTTTATGGATTCCATGAATGCCTCTATTTATCTTTGTCTATTCTCATCCTGCTCTCGCAATTCCTGTATTAGTCTTTGATAAGCTTCCTCATGTCCACGCAATTCCTGTCTTTCTCTTTGTTCTTAGCCTGCACATGCAAGTCCTTTATTTCTCTTTGACTGTTTTCAGCCTGCTCACACAATTCCTGTATTAATCTTTGAGTAACTCCTTCACACTCATGAGATTCCTGTATTAATCTTTAGTTTGCTCCTCTCACTCCCTATCACACTCACACAGTCATTTGCAGGTTTTCAATCTTTTCATTCACCATGTTTACCGGTAGTGTTTGTAGAGATTTTTGGGGCCTCTTCTCTGAATTATTCATTCACTGTTCTGTCACCTGATTATCATGAGTGGGAGTTGAGATACCCGGATTTACCATTTTTTATTGTGTTTCTCCAGCTTGTTCTTTCCATTTGGTGTGAAAGTAACACCAATTTTGTGCTGGAACACTATTTTTAGGCAAGCCTCAACCAGAGTCCTGTAGTTGCACAGTAAAAATGGCTGCAGATACAATCTAGTTCAACAGATACAATCTATTCAACATCAAACAACTATGCATTAACGGGCTAAGAACAGCAAAGAAGGATTTGGCAAACCAGAAATTATTGGGTTTAGGGAGAAATGTGGGGGAAAATAGGATTAGATTGACATGGAGAGGTAAAAGGAGAGTGAATTTAACCAAGTCCTAATCTCAGAGAGGGAAATGGATTGGACAGCATGATAGGAGAGAGATTTAAAAAAAAAAAAACAAGAAAAAATGGAAAAACAAAAATTTAAACTTAAAAAGTGAAACACAAAATTATATAAGCATAAAGAATGATATTGAGAAAAGAAAAGGATGGGATGAAAGGAGGGAAGGGATAGAAAGGAATCATGAAAAACTAAAAAATAAAAATTCTTAAATTGGCTAGTTGAAATTATATGGGTATAAAGCGATAATACTGCTATGCAATTGGTTGTGAATTGAGTAATAAATTTCTGAATTAAGTATGTACACAGTGGGGGATAAGGTCTAATAATTGAAGACAGATATATATCTGGGGATGAGCAGAATAGCAATTAAGATAGAGAGAGGGGCTGGGAAGGTGACTCAGTGGTAGAGCACTTGCCTTGCATGCCTGAGGCCCTGGGTTCGATTCCTCAGCACCACATAAGCAAAAAGAAAAGAGCCAGAAGTGGCACTGTGGCTCAAGTGGTAGAGCGCTAGCCTTGAGCTGAAGAGCTGAGGGACAGCGCCCAGACCCAGAGTTCAGGCCCCACAAGTGGACCCCCCCCCCAAAAAAAAGAAAGAGAGAAAAAAGTGAAAAGAATAAAAAAGAAAGGACCAAAGGTCAAAAGAGATCTTTTTTTAAAAAAAAAGAAAGGACCAAAGGTCAAAAGAGATCTTTTTTTAAAAAAAAAAAGAACAAACACACATATACACCTAAAATAAAATTTATGAGAGATTAAAAAAGATTAATAGAAAACAATTAAAAAATTGAAAATTAAAAAAGGTAGTAAATAGAATTCTTTGATTTCTTTTTTGGGAGGGTGGGGAATGGGAAGATACTATTTCTCCCCTGTGTCCATAACCAGTCTTTTGGTGGAGTCTCTGGTCTGCTTGTGGTGTTTGGTTTGCCTGTGGCTTGTTTGGTTTCTTAACTCAGTTTGTTTGAGCAGGCAGAAAAATGCTCTGTGTTACCAAGGATTTTGTGATCCTCCTCCCAGGCTAGTTCAGTGGGAGGGAGATCTGCTTTGAGTATCACAAAAAAAGGAGATGGCTGTTTCCTCTAGTTTGGAGATGCTGTGATGAGGCTAGGTTCTGGGTATGGTTGAGGCCTTTCAGCAAACAGTAGCTTTTCCCTGAGGGGCTAGCTCCTGAGACTATCACAGAGCCCAGCCTGGAGCCATTATCAGGGTTTATATTTACTAAATTTTAATTGTTTGTCTAGGCTGCTGTAGGGAGGAGCAGCCTCTGGCTCTGTTTACCCAGTGAAGAAATCACTCCTCCAGGGATAGAGCTTTCTCTGCCTGGGCTGGGTGACTTTCCTCTGGGTGGAACTGTGCCTGGCAGGTCAGATCAGGGTCCTGTGACCTGCTAAATGACTTTTGTTTTCTTCCAGGGCCTGAGTTGAAGCTAGCTGCTCAGTTGGGCCTTTGTTAGTATCAAAGATGGAGATCTCCAGTGGTGGTGGAGGGGGAGGGGTGGCCTTCCCTCCTCTGCTCCCTGAGAAGTAGTGAGGATGTCAGGGTTCTACTCATGCTGGAGTGTTGGTTCCTGGGCCTTCTCTGGTCTGTGATCTGCAGGATGAAGATATCTGCTCCTTGTCAGTTCTTGCTGGTAGTAAGTAGAATCCACTTGCCTGCCACGTCTGGCGCCTTTGTCCCAGACTCTCTCTGTTAGTATGGTGCCTATGGCCACTGTGCTGCCACTGCTGCTGGGGCTACCAGCAAATGTTCAGATCTGTCTCCTTGCTTGGATTTTCCCACTCTGGCCAAACTCTCTGTACTGTGATGTAACACTTGGTGTGATTCTCTAGCCTCAAACTGTTCACTGGAACACTAAAACTACTTTCTATGTGAGAGCTTATTTAGCCTCCAGCTTCTCTGCTATCTTCCTCTGAATCCCTTTTTATTTCTTTAGTATAATAAAGTCATCAAACTCAACATATTTACAACATCAGTTATATTTGTGGAAATATAGGTGTAACCAAACATTCAGAAGTTGAGAATTATTTTAATTTATGCTAAAGGACATCTGAATATTTATAGCATCATTTCAAGTCAGACAAAATTATTACTATTGGCAGATAGGCCATGGGTGGCCAGTTGGAAGCATTGGAGGTATATCAGTCATATTCCAATTGATTTTACAGGCCTTACACAGTCTGTGGGCTGGATGTCCTTCACTTCTAAATGTGATAGATTTCCATTACTATAAGGAAATAACTTAAACAGGGCTCAATTTAGGTCATAGTTTTGGAAGTGTCAGTTCCTGGTCAATTGACTTAATTAATTTTTGGCCTGCATGAAGGCAGCCGGTCCTTCCAACCATGTTTACCTCATGGTATGTAGGAAGCAAGAGACCAGAATCTCATAGTTCCTTTTGAGGGCATAAACTCAGTTACCTAGGACCTTCTACTAGGACTTCTACCTATTAAAGTTTCCTCTACTCTCCACACTACCAAGCTGAAGACTAAGCCTTTATTATGTAGACTTTAGAGAGACATTTCTGATTCTAACTATAGTTTACCACAAAATGAAATTTCACAAAATATAACCTATTTTTATACTTAAACTTAACAAGATGATTATATATATATATACATATATATACACATATACACATATATATTCATATATATGATATATAACTATATATGTATATATACATATACGTATATATGTATATATAGTTATATATATTATATATATACATATATACGTATATGTATATATACATATATAGTTATATATCATATATTATATATATGATATATATATATAAAATATATATATATAGTATATATATAATATATATTATATTATATAATATTATATATTATACATATAATATTATATATATAATATATATAATATATATATATAGTATATATATATATATAGTATATATATAATATATATTATATTATATAATATTATATATTATACATATAATATTATATATATAATATATATAACTATATGTGTATATATGTATATATAAAAATATATAAAACATATATATAAATATATAAAATGTATACATATAATTATATATATATTTATATATATATAGTGTGTGTGTGTGTGTGTGTGTGAAAGAGAAGAAGAAAATTTGCTTTTTGAAGAAATTCCTATAGCTGGTGATTTTACCTCCCTTAAGTTTCTTTGCTAAACTATGAAAGCACATGAGAACTAAAGAGGCATTCTTAATTTGTTAAGAAATAAGTATTGTCCCTTTTTAGCTTTTAGACTGGAAAGATATTATCACATCATTACACAATTAGACACTAGCCTAGTATGGCATTAAAGTAGAAGTTCTAAAATAATCTTACATGAAATATTTGTTAATCTTTTTTCCTGTATTTCATTATACTAATATTAGGGTTTCTAAGTTTTTAACTAATCATATAGGTTAATTTATTCCAAAAGAGTGTCTTTAAAACTTCTAAAGTTAGAATATAGAATGAAAAATTTGGATTAGTGATATACACACACATGTATCAAAGACCAAATAATTCATCCAATTAAAGTCTATAACCCAGTGGTGCTTAGTGAGTGATTTTTTTTTTACAAGTAAGAAAATATTTTCACGGCTCATTTTTTTTTTGTGTTTGTTTTGTTTTTGATCATGGGTCTTGAACACTGAGCCTGAGAGCTGTCCCTCAGCTCTTCAGCTCAAGGCTAGCACTCTACCACTTGAGCCACAGTGCCACTTCTTGTTTTCTGGTAGTTTATAGGAGGTATCAGTTTCATGGCCTTACCTGCCCGGGCTGGCTTTGAACCATGATCCTCAGATCTCAGCCTCTTAGTAGCTAGGATTACAGGTGTGAGCAACTGGCTCCCGGCTATGGCTCAGTCTTATTATAACTTGTATTATCACTTTATTGTGAACTAAGAAAGGAACCATGTATTTTATATTATTTCAGCTAGTTATAGGATAAAAATGTCAAATAATAATCACCTTTGGTTAGATTCATCATAATACTGTGATTTGTGAATTAAAATTGTGAAGCATGCACATTAGGTGATTATTTGCCAACTACATTTCTCACTGTTATTATATTGCTTAGGAAATTATGTTTACTATCTTAACTATCCAATGTATCATCTATCCTTTATTATCTATCAATCAATCAGTCAATCAATCTATCTATCTATCTATCTATCATCTATGGTAACTCATCTATCTAGTCTATATCATCCATTGTTCTCTGCAACTCCCAACACTATACTTGGAAGATAACATTGCTTCAAATTGCTGAATAAATGAGTGAACGATGAGATGTGAAAAAAGTTGCCTGTATCAGTTGCGAGCAGATTCACACCAGAAACACAAGTGATTGAACTTTTTGAAATATACATTCAAGAGTAAATTATTATAAGGGGTCAAACATATAATCAGCAACATAAAGAAAAATCATTGCACTAATATTTATGAGCTAATGACATCTACAAAAAATTCTTGTATTTTTAAAACCATGTACAACACATGAGCAAAACTGACATAACTTGCCAATCAAAAAAGTCAAAACAGGTAAGAATGAATGGAAAATTACCAAAATACACCACCAAGTGTACTAATCTCTCTTTTCAAGAGTGACCTGCCAGAAAAACAATTTGTGTTGATGAATACTGTCACGAGCACTGGAATTTTCACAGTGAGGTTCTGAACCTGGATGGCCATTGCATTTTTTCATTCCACACGGTAAGGGGACACAGAGGGCAGGTCCAACTGTGCCAAGTAGTGGAACCACTGGGAGGGTTAGCAAAATGCAATTCACACAAAGAGATGGAGCTTCCAAACACTGTCAAGGATCTTAAGCGGATGTCTAATAAAACAATGAGGCCTTCAAAGTAGGACCAAAGCAATGTACATCTTCAAGGAAACTGAAGTCACTATAAAATGAGTCTTGACAGAAGCCCTGCTAGTTCCAAACAGTCTGCAATTTTACAAGGATTTGTTTTTGAGTTTTTAGTGAGAGGCTTGTCCTGAATATCAGATGGACCAGTGCATACTTCATGGTAGCTTTGAGTATGATCCTGTCTCCTGTTATTTGCTTGGGAGACTCAGAATAACACTTGCCATTAAGATCAAAGGCAACCCTCGATTGTCTGTATCCTAGGTGATGTTTGTCAAAAATGTTTCGAAATCTAATTGACATACCACAAGGACCAAGAAGAAGGCACAAGTGTTGTTCTCCTATGACTACCACTGCTTGGTGAGATGATTGTTAGTTAGGAACTGTTAGATATCTTCCTTTCTTTTTTTTTTTAATTTTATTTAATTTTATTTTTTTTGTGAACATACTATACAGAGGGGTTACAATTCCATGGGCAAGATAATGCGTACATTTCTTATCAAGCATTGCAGCCTCCTCCTTTGTTTACCCTTCACATCCCTTCCCAGCCTTCCCTCCCCCTATCCTCCCCCCCCCACCAACGTTGTAAAGCTCGTTTTCGACGTGACAACTTGTACAAAGAACTTAGATTTGAATGTGTCCACTGTGAGATTAGTGGAATTAGGCTCTTGAATTCTAAATGCTTTTAAATGATCTAAAGTTTATAGAAGGTGAAATAGAGTTATAGGTTTAACGTAACATTTTATTTTCACAAAGGATAATTGCAATACATTCAACATATTAAAGTCCTTATAATGTTTTAACTGAAAAAAATGGCTAGCATCCAATTGTAAACTGGTAAACTCCACCTATAAAACTTCCTGAAAACATCAGGTATTAATTGTCACCATTTAGAAACATAGACGGTATAGGGAAATATATGTCTCCATTTCCTTAACTCTCATTTATCCCATCTTAGTATCTCCTAATTTATAGTCTCATAATTATAATCTCTTAATATCTCTTTATGTTGTGGGTTTCTGTGCATATGAGCACTCCTTGAATGTCTCATAAGGCAAAGTTCATTGTTTTAATCTTATAATTCCACCAGGAAATTATGAACTTTAAGGTAACATTAAATTGGATGTTAATTTTGTAGTTTATGTAATATTCAATAGAGTGAAATTGCTGCTGCTTTCCATGAACTGGGTGCTCGGCAAAATATGGTATTGGAAAATGACTAATAATGAACAAGTTCCCACAGGGAAGGGGCAGGTACTTTAGTAAAGGATTGTGTGAGAACTGCAATAAAAATACATACAAGGAACAGTTATGACCCAAGGAACAAAACATTTAGCCTTGCAGTTGTTTGTTCCAGGGAAGTTATTTCTGGACTCTATGGTGCATCTTAAAATATTTTAACAACCAATTTGCCAGATAAACAAGAAGAGAAAAACAGAATATATTCCAGGCTTGTGGCCCTTCTATATACAAAGACAAGAGACATTGTGACACATTCTGGGATCCAGGGATTTATAGTCATTGCCATCTGAGTTGTATCTTTTTGAATAAAAGTAAGAAAATTTTCATCTACCATTGTCATTAATTCGGCACCTTTCAAAACACTGCAGACTAGAAAGTCTATTTTATTTTAAAAATGCCACTAGAATTATTTCTTATAAAATTACATAGATTCTATTTAATAAACTATCTTTTTTCTTTAAAATATTTTTATTATCTTTCAGTAGTTGTACAAAAGAGGTACTGTGTAGCGAGACAGTTCATGAGTACAATGCATCTTGATCAGAATCACCCCTTCAGCATTCTCATTCATCCTTCCCTTACTTTTCTTAATTTTGTGGTATATACAATGAATTCTTGACTGCTTTCTTCCTACTTCCCCCTGTCAGCCATCTACCCCCTCTCCTCTTGCCCTCCTTTGCTTGGATGTACCCATTTGTTGGTGCCAGGTTTTGACCTAGTCCTTCTAACAGATTATACTATTTGAGCTCTTCAGAGTCTATTATACTTCAGTTGATTCATTTGTAATCACTTGCATACTGCCCAACCTGTTTACTAACAGATTTATAGCTACATAGATTCTTTTTAATGCATACATTCTCTTGATTTCTTATGAAAATATGCAGATTCTCTTTGGTACTTGTTGACAGGTGAACAATATGAACAATGTTTTTACTATGATTAAAACAACATTCCACTAAGTATATTTTATATTATTTGTAATCCTGTGTGGTAGAATGCAAGATACATTATGCTTTTCAAATTCTAGTGTTGTCATTTAACATCTGTGTGACCACAGGCAAGTCATTAATTTTTAAACATCTGTGAACTAAAGATGCCAATCACAATCTTGTCCTGACTCTACCCCTTCTAAGTGAAACCACTCAGCTCACAGCCTCTATCACAAAAGTGGTCATTTTTGTATTGTACTATATAGCATTTTAACTTCATTTTTCCTCTGCCTATACTTCTCATGATGAAAAAAATCCCAATTAGGCCTATGAAATATGGATGTTTAACAGATTATATTACTGAATCATCTTCCTCATGCATAAGTTAGGGAAAATAATTAAAAAATAAGACATATATTATAGAAAATTTAGAGACTGATACCTAGAAAAGTCGAGTAATTAAGACTATGAACCTTGGGACTTAAGAGATAACTGTTAAACTCTATTATTATTATCTACCTTTGTGGTCCAGCCAAGTTATTGCCTATTTTAGCCTTACTTTTTATACTGGTAAAAATGAACAATCCTACCATATTATTTTGCCCTTATAATTTAACTATTTCCTTTATGTACTACACTGGAATAAGAACTTTATTGCTATCTATTTTAATGCTCAGATGAACACTACGATACATTTCCATACTTACTAACCAAAGAACAAAGGGAAACAGAGATGTTTAGTAACTTGATTATCTCTTAGTGAGTACATTTGCGCCCCCAAATTAGTGGTTTTTACTTCCCACATGCTAAGGTGTCCTTACAACATTTTGCAAAGGTGTTTAAAGATTGAGATGGTGGATAAAATTAGTGAAGATCTTCCTGGTAGACCATCTTAACCTGACAAATGTCAGCTCCCTATTCCCCTTTCTTTTTCTTTTTGTTTTGTTTTTGTTGTTTTTTCTGATACTTTGTTTAAAGAACCTATGAGTGGAAAGCTATTCATGAACACTGAATACACCCGCCCTCCCCCCCAAAAAATTATAGAAGTGCAGGACAGCTTTTAATGGACCATAGAATTCATTTATGTGACATTAAAATAGGATATCCCTTTTGGGCTTTAAAAAGCTGAGTTTAAATAAAGTCTTTAAAGGCTTCAGAAATTAATTTTCTTTATGCCAAATTTTTGATGAGCCGCTAGACTGATTTCCTAAGATGTATCAGTGACTTCTCCATTTTTTTTCTAAGCATATTTGACTGCGGCTCAGGGACACCCACACACTAAACTAGGAAGGCTAAGTCTTGTGGCTTCCAGATTCTCTGGAGGAAAAAATGAGCTTTGCTACGTGAGATGCATTAATATAAAATAGTTATGAAAGAATAAGAAAGGAATGTGTTGCTTCACTGACAGTCTAACTTTTCAGATTTTTAAGTTTCTGCAATAGCTACAAAGAAATGACATGTTAAAGTCTAGGAACCTACATGATTTTTATTTCTTTTAAATAAAAATATAGCTATGTAGATGTAATAAGACATGCTTAGTTCTTACTGATGAGAGACTCTTGTACTTCTCATTTGAGTCAGGTGTGGGTCACACATTAAATAAGAGAGGAGTCATATTTTTTGTTGTTACTTGTGAGAATGCAGTGTAATATGAGTTATAACAGAGTGACTATTTCTCCTTGTTCTAGAAGGGTTCATCAACTTCATAGTTTAGCTGTAACCAAGATCAAGGTTTGGATATAAAAGTACATTTAAATATGCGATCAAAGCAATTTCTTCTCAACTACTAGGTCACAAATCTCAGCAGCACACAGAGAATTACAAGGTGACTTTGGCTGATGGTTTTAATGTCTGGTGGTGAAATGTGGACAAGTGAATTTGCTTAGCTAGTGGTAAAGTTCCACATATCCCTGTGCAAAATCTCCAGCCAATGAGAGAACAACTTCTATAGAATGACAGATTGAAGCTGTAGACACACATACTTATTTCCTTGCAAATAACACCCTTCAATTAAAAGTTGCATTCTTTTATGCTTAATATCAGGGCAGGAAATAGAAAACAGAATGAGTTGTATGGATGCCTTAGGGTGTGCAATTGGGAATTATTTGATAACTGTCTTGTTCAAAGGAATCAATCAATATAGTTTTCCCCAAGAAGAGTTACTGTATGTTCAATAGCCTAGAGGGATGGATAAGTACTACTTTTCATTTCTCAATAGTTTATAGCACTGCCACGACCAAACTGGACTTAGACTCGTAGTCTAATCTGTCCAATAGTCATTCCAGGCATGATAAAAGTTTTCTAAGGACTTGAACTAAGGAACTCTGCCAGTGCAGAGTTCCAAGGAACATGCTTCATTTTCTGCAAATAAGTCACTCTATCAAAAGTGACAAGCCATGAGGAGGTCAAAGACTTATTTCAGGACATTTCCCCTCTGATAGTCCCTTATACATAATTTGAACAGGAAGTCCATCATGGAAATACAGTACATTGAGTGTTCACTGTATACACAGCACTGATTTCTTTGCGACATAAAAGCCGAATACGTTGTTCTGATTTTCATCGTGATAATTTGAATATATGGCTGAGAAAATTTGCATTTCCTTGAGAGTGATAAGGAACCAAATTTATTGACTTTTAAACCATGTATTTTACATTTGACTGAACTAGAATTTGAGCTATTTAATAAAGGATTCTGTAAGACAGTTTCAGTGGAGTGGTGCTTGTTGCACATACATCTCAGGAGTCTGAGATCTGAGTATCATGGTTTGAAGCTAGCCCAGACTGGAAAGTCTGTGAGACTCTTATCTCCAATAAACTACAAAACAAACAAATAAAAAAAAGCTAGAAATAGCCCTGTGGCTCAAGTGGTAGAGTGCAAGCCTGAAACAAAAAAAGCTCAAGGACAGTGCCCAGGCCATGAGTTCAAACCCCCATACTGTCAAAAACATAAAAAACCCCAAAACATGTTTCCTTGGCATATTTCATTTAGAGCTTCTTCCAAACCCATAGAGGTATTTTAACCTAATGGGTGAGAGAATGTGCTTAAGAATTTCAGATTTGCATTCATGATCACAAAATTATGTTGGATTATGTTATGAGTCAGACTTCTAGTTCTGGGACCATTTCCTGAATAATTTTCTATACTCTATAGTCATGGAATTTGGTAACAACAAAGCTTTTGTAGAATTTTCTCAAAGTCAACACTCTGATTTCAGTGTTATTTTTCAGACAGAACAGAGAATTACCACATTTTTTCCAACAGCTAATGTTGTCCCCTTTTATTATTCTTTTCCTAGGTAAAACATTTGTTAATATGTCTAGTCAGAGCTTGTTATTGATTGGAGCACAATTAACCATTAGAGAAGTTTATTGAATGTTACAAACAAAATGACGAGTTTTACCTCTCTAAAACTTTGAGGCCAAGACAGTCAACTTCTTGATATTCCAGAGTTCGATGTAGGAGAATTAATATCCTAACTCAGGAATACTTTTAATGTTTGGTTATTTTACTTATTATTTGTAGTCATTCCTGAGTATTTTCTCCCTTATTGATATAGGAAAAGGGTATGATACTGACAGAAAAGACATAGATTTGGGGATCTCAATGAGACCTTGAAACTGTAGCTTATTTTTATGAATAAACGTTCATTGAACTTGAGATAGGTCTTTGATTGATCTTAGTTACCAGTAATAGATGAATTCAAGTTTTCCTGGTTCCTTGGGTAAGTTTTCTTGTAAAGATCCTTCAAGAACCCTGTAGGGCCGGGTGCTGGTAATCACCTTTGTAAACTAGCTTCTCAGGACACTGAGATCTGATGATCATGGTTCAAAGCCAGCCCAGCAGAAATATCCCCATGAGACTCTTTAACTCCAATTAACCACTCAAAACTGGAAGTTGCACTGTGGCTGAAGTGGGGTAGAGCATTAGCCTTGAGTACAAGGTTCAAGGATAGTACCCAGGCCCTGTGTTCCAGTCTCACAATTGATCAAAAAATAAAACTAAAAAAAGAACGAAAAAAGAAGAACCATGTAGGAATGGCTTAGTTTTGTATTGAATTATGTCTAGATTTATTGTGTGCTTTTGAAATGCTGTCAAAATATCACAATTTGATCAAATGATTGTCTAATGTATGTTAAAACATATGGAAGCTTTCTTTAGGGTACAGACTTGCTCATAGATAAAGTATTTGGGATGACAGTAAAATTTGTTCATCTTTTCTTATATATCTTTTTCGGACATTGGTTATATGATAAGAATGATCTTTCCCACAGTAAAAATCTAATAACATACTTTTCTTTATTTGTGTTTTAAAATTTAAAGAATTGATCCATACAGAATTTACTTTTGTATGATATATAGTAGAGACCTAACTTAATTGTTACCTTCTCCTACAATCTATGTTTAGGCATTTGTTTCCATATTATTGATTAATTTTGACAGTTTTGAAAATCTAAATTTAATAATTTTGCTATCTGCTATCAAAAATTTTGATACTCTAATATATTATAATGTGATTTACTTGATATAAATGTTACATTTGTTTGTGGGAAATTATGCTAAATGTGTATTTTTTCTGAGCCATCATAATCAGTAATGTTTAATGAATAATTGAGCATATTTATTCCAGCCCTACAGATTCTCAAACCATGGATACTATTAATGGTCATACTGACCATTCTAGCCTTTCTTTCATTTTGCTAATGCTGGTTTGAACATTACTTGGTCAAAACCCACATAGAATTTGAAATATGAGCCAGCCTCAGGCCTAGGAGGACAAATATGAGAAGTTATGCCTAACTTATATTCACATAACCCATGGTAAGTATGATAACGGTATCAAGACTGAATTTACCATACTTTAAAGTGTATCTTCTCTGTTAAGTATCACTTAGATTCTTAAAGTAATTGGAATATTATTCTTATTTTGAAGTGAGAACACTGAGGTTACACTCATGTAAGTTACTCTTTTACCCAGTCAGCAGCAGTATCTAGAGCTAGCATCTTTACCGAGATTGGTGTAATCCAATGTGGAGAATAATATTTCAGTTGCTTAGTTTTTTCCCCTTCCCTTTAAGATCTCTGCTCAATAACAAATGAGAACAAAGCTGAAAATGGTAATTGAAGACGTCTTCTACTGGGATTACCTATAGTCAGTAGCTACCAATTCTGTCAATTAAGCTTTATTTTCCCATTACACTACAGGTTTGTAATAAAGAAAGGCGATTTGCAGAGTATTTCTGTTTAATAACAAGGCTATGGGATGCAAAATTTTTGCAAGTACTTTGAGGGTATTTTTGTATGAGTTTTTGTACATTCCTATAATTAGGATAAACTTGATGATTTTACCGCATGTTTTCAGTTTTTAAACTTTCAGGATAAATTCACATTCAGTTAGGGGAACTGTTCCTGTATAATCTGAAAATAGAAAGATTATATAGTAAGAACTTTACTTAAAGGAACAGTTTGAAATGTGTTAGTATGGCTTGTAGACTTGATTCATTTATGGAGAGTCTTTCAATTTTCTCTAGCTTGCACCCTCATTGTTTAATAAAGTTAAATAAAGTTAAATAAAATTTAACAATTGCAAAGAAAGAATGGAGCCTATTTACTGTGCAAAATGGGAGTAAAGTGGTGAATCAGCTGATTGTCCTCTTCCTTTCAGGTCTCAAAGGTAAATGAGGTAGCTGGAGATGAAGGTGAACCTAGTATCTCTCGTACACCTAGGCTCCCTTGGGGTTCTTACTCCAGGTAACTTGGCTTGATATATATAGGAAATTGAAAGACATGAAAGGTTGGTCTGTATCTGTGCCTGTGCTCCAAGATGCTGTTCATAAAGTCTCCACTGAACTGCATTCTCATTGCTGTCACATTCAAAATGGCGAGTGGGGTGGGGTGCTGGACATTCTGTTTTATCAATGGATTACTGGACAATTCTAGAAGTTAAAAACATGTCTTTGGCTAGATTAGAATGCTCCCTGGAAAGTTATCACTTATTAATCAGTTTAAATTTAAACATAAATATAATCATGTTGAAACTCAGAACTGTTTGTAGAGAAGATAACTGTGATTCTTTGGGTGTCCTCAATATAATAGACTTCTGAAAAAAAATTTCCAATACTCCACTCTTCACCCTGATTTGGATTAAATGTTCATACATACAATGTTAATAAGTAATCTCTACAAAATGAGAGACATATGTCTATGAAGGAGGAATTCATTCCTTTTATTGGGAAGGCAGGGGAGGTAAATCTAATGGATTTTCTTCAGACAAGGTGAGGAAGTGAAAATACTACCTTAGATGAAAAATTGAGATGAGAAATGTAAGTATCATTTGTTGCAAACTGTTCTCAATATTTGGCTTTTCAGAGAGAGGGAAAAATGCATTCCAGAGCCAACACATTTTATCATTTGAGTTTCATTATAAAAATGACAGAAACTTACTGGCTTGGAAATATTAAAGGCAATAGGATGGGCTGTAGGTTTCTGTTAATAGTTGTCAAATCTAGAGAAATTTCAAGTGAGAGAAGAGGAGGAGATGCCAAGGGGAAAATTTTCTGAGGGCTCTTACAAATACAGTTCTTGTAAAAACTGTTTTCCCCATGGATCTCTCTGGGTTAAAGTCTATTGTACATTTGGAATACTTTTTTTTTTTTTGCATTCACCTTGAGAGTTAGAGCAATTATTGTCTCTGAAACCAGCCTTGCTATGACCAGCAATAGTCATGAGGCAGGGTCATATTTCAAAGAAATTTTAGGACCCTAAATGCCATAGCTTATAAATCTAAAGTTTGTTTTAAGCAAAGGATGCGCTATAGTAGCATCATTAAAAAGATATGCATGACAGCCAAAGGCTGTCTCACTGTAAAAGGTCCAGAGAGGCCAAATGCAAACTCCAATTGTCTTTCCTCTAAGGACCGTATAGGGGACACTTTTCTCTCACATCAGAAAAACCTTGACAGGGGCACAGGACACTTTGGAATCAGGGAGCCCAAAATAGTACCAGGGCTAGAATTTCGTATAGCCTGTTTTTAGATCAGGCAGGCACATTTCTGTTTTGTCCATGTAGCAGGAACTAATTTCCCTTGTAACAAAGGACCATGACATCCCTTGGCCCTCAATTTCTTTCCAGGATCCTTTATAAAATGGATCTCACTACTATTCATTGAAAAGATTGCTTGAATAACTTGGAAAGACTTTCAATTTATAACTAGTCTATTAATTGGTATGTTTCATGATTGAGCCAAGGACCATCTTATAAACACTCTAGCAAAGCTGTTCCAGTGTATCCTTGACTTGATGGAATTAACCCACACAAGTGCAACTGTTATAGTCTGACTAGCCAAAAGAAACCCCTCAGAAAATGTTGATTTATTTATTGCCAGATAGATATAATGTTATTAGTTGAATGGAGGTAGATATGCTTTAGCATTTCTAATCTGCTGATAGTATAGAACTACAACTGTTTTAAGTGTTGTGTTATAAAAACTTAAATCGTTTTGTCCTGTATTTAACCCAAATATAAGTAAACTAATGGCCATGGTTAAAACAATTCATCTAAACAGTAAGAAATGTGTACTTTATTTTCTCCATGAGGTTTTTATTCTTTTATACAATCCCTATTTGAATTTTGACACTTTAAGTGATGGTGAATGTACTGCTAGTTTGTTCCTGTGTATTTTAGTGTATGAAATTGAACCAACTCTAAATTTATTGTCTCTTCACTCCAAAGATACACTTCACTGCCCTGTTTATAATACTGGAACTCATCTTCATTGCCAACTGGAATAGTAAACCCCTCACAATGCAAGGGGGTCAATGCAGACAGAAAGGGCTTGTCTTGCTGGGTCTGGTGTTCTTTGCTTCTCAATCCTTGTGTGGGTCAAGGCTGGAACATAGGACTTCCAGTGCAGCTTACTTTTGATAAGTTAAGCATACCAAGGTAAGCATCTCAGACCCTATAGATAACCACCTGGAAGTAGGTTTAGGGCATATCAGCTATTGAATTCTACAGGCATCGTAGCACTCTTCTACAGGATGCTCTTTAACGCAACTCCAGCTTGCTGCCTGGAGCATGCCAGTCCTGGCCTTTTGGTGCATTTCCTCTTGGTATCTTCATGATTAGATTAACTGGTGCCCCAATGAGTGTTTCCCGCAAAATTAACCTCAATCCTAGTTGAC
The DNA here is from genome assembly GCF_019054845.1 of Dipodomys spectabilis. Taxonomy (NCBI): domain Eukaryota; kingdom Metazoa; phylum Chordata; class Mammalia; order Rodentia; family Heteromyidae; genus Dipodomys; species Dipodomys spectabilis. Next base: position 13,469,123 of record NW_024870683.1, read on the forward strand.
AACTTCCTGGAACTTTTTCTGATCAGTATATGGTTCTCTGATTTTTAACCTTCATCCACTGAATCTAAACAAATGTGACACAGGGAAACCCAGAAAATTTCTCTATCAGCCAGTAGGTCACAACTTTGCCTTCCCAAAGTAGGTCTGAGTTCTTACCTTAAAACAAACCCCCCTCCATTTTTATATTTGTTACGTCTTCTTTTTGTATATGCCATCTGTCAGTGGGGTTTCTTTAATCTCTTAGCTATCACTGGAAAATATTAATAATTATATGAAACTTTTCCTGTTCACATTACTAGGTGGTTTTTGGCATGTATATTCACTATTGTAGATATGAAAGACAAGTAGACTATTACTAATACAGGTATCATAGGGTAATGTTTAGATGTTTTTCTTGCTCTCTTGAGGTTGGTTGCCATTCAAAATGGCAATTATAGATGAAGTCCTCTTGAATAGATACACCTTGATCCCACATTGTGTTACTAATAAGAGAAATTATGTCTCTAAAATATTTTAAAAGCCTTCCAATTTTACTTGTCTTCATAATGTACAATTTCAGATTCATTGCCAAGATGTAGAAGCAGAACATTAATTAGATATTTAGGCATGCCAACTATTTAATATGTAACCTACTTTTGTGTAATACACATATACATGTCCACATACAGAGATTTCCATCCATTCTGTTTCTTGTGAGGCCTTAACAATTTTTTAAATCTTAATGTTTGTTACAAAATCTTTTACTAAGCCTTTGATGCCAAGGAAATATATAGCCTGGATCATTTGTTGTTTCTAACATCATTAGACCAAGCACAAAAATTGCAAAATGTTTAAAATAATCAAGAAGAAAGCTGGAGAAAAAAGCTTCATAAGAAAATAATGGAAATCATATTGTCCCAGGTAATCTAGTTTCAAAAGAACAGAGAGCTTGCTGGCTGTAATGTTGCCTAGTACAAAACAGTAGAGATTGAAAACTTTCCTAAATAGCTATGAAAGATAAAAGTTTAATAAGACCAGCTTGACAATTTTGATCCAATAATGAGTCTCTCATCAAAGAATGTGTGCCACAATGAAATGTAAATATAATGAGGGAAGAAATAGACACAAACACTTGATCAGTGTCCTAGAGAGCTAGAATAGAAAAACAGCCTGATAGTATAAATGATAAAATGGCTTCTCTGGTGAGGAGAGCTTGTAACTCTTCCATCAGAATGATGGCCCCTGCAGGTAAATTATCTACTCATCCCTCAGAACTTCTCAGTAATGTACACAGTTGAACAGGACTCCATACACTGCTGCCTCTGACAGCCTTGAAAGGTAAAGTTCTAAGTCAAAACTGCAAAAATAATTACACCCAATTATTGGAACATTAAAGGGTAGTTTTGATGCACCATTAGGGTTTTCCCAAGAGCCTAATTTTACTCAATTTCTTCCCCCTCTGGAGAAAGAACAATCAAGGAAGCAGCCATGAGCAAGCCATTAAGGTACATAAAGTCTCCAAATGCTAATCAAATTGGAGCAGAGGGTAAAAAGTCTGTATTCTTCAGAGAATCACACACCAATTGTTTTGATATTTGCTTCTCTTCCCTCTTTTTGTTTTGTTGTTTGTGCACTCTGAGTTTCAAGTGAAAGATCATCATTGTCTTTATTGGAGATGGAATCCATTGGCCTTCACTTTGGATTTTACCATTCTTATGCTCAGTGGACAATTGTGTTCATGCTTCATCCATAGAAATTCTTTCCTTATGGCAATAGTTGTGTTTTTGTACATTTATGTTTGAACTAGTCCATTTTGAAGAAAATTATTTCTCTTTTGTCTTCCATTAGTAGAATATTCCAATGAGTATGCTACATTCTGTCTTTATATTCTCACTCAATTTTCTCCCTTCCTCTACCATTGTCAAACTGAAACTTCCCCTTTCAAAAAGTAGAGTGAGTTGTTGATACTCATTCCTAACTCTGATGTCTGGAGTTCATAAATCATATATGATAGATAAAGAAAGGATTTGTTATGAGAAAGCGATGGTGGTTAACCTCAGTCCTTGTGTCTGTCCAAGAGAAGAATTCAGGCAAGACATGAACATAGTAAATATGATAGGAAAGTTTATTGTTGTTGTTGTTTGTTTTTTAGAAAAGAAATATGGTAAAAAAAAAAAAAAGAGAGGATGGAGTGTGGCATATATACGCCATAGTAAGACCGCACTTCAGCTCATTTCAGCCATTTGGAAATCTTCCTTATTAGAGAGTGTTACCTTGGGTTAAATAATGAGAATCAGAGTCCTTGAACATAGCTTTTGGATTGGTAGTTCTCTTTTGTGTTTCTTATAGGTTGTGATATCAAAGATTACTGTCCCTTCTTTTTCTTGTACTTGTCCATACTTCTTCCTCTTTTTTTTTTTTTTTTGGTAGCTCCTGACTCCATTTTGTCTGGCAAGTTTCGTTTATCAGTATATCTTGGCATTCCCAAGTTGTATTAGTCACAGTTCCCTGATTGGCTGCTTTTCTACTTTGTATCAATGACATGGTGTTATATTCTAGATAATGAGAATCTAAGGGAGAAAAGTATAAGATGCAAAATAGAATAAGATTTTTACATTTCACTTGAAATAGTAAACTTTCAATATCAGTAGAGTGATACATTTCCTGTATGTGGTTTTGTGTGTGTGTGTGTGTGTGTGTGTGTGTGTGTGGTAGGTCAGTGTGCAAATTATAAAAAAGTTATCACTAAAGACCGTTATAAATAAATTAGAATGGAAACAACTGAATGTTTAGCCTCATATGTAGATGTTCTCTGTCAGACATTGCATTGTCCTATCATATTTCACCTTTCCCACAACTTAGCTTCCTTTTTGTCCTCCCTGTACCTGTGAAAGCCCTATTGAGCAATTTGATACAACTGAAAACTCATTTAAAGGTGGTTTAATAATAATTCTTTGTTGAAATAGTGCAATAATTTTTGAGCCTCTGTGTCTTCTATTTCCATTCCTAATCAGTACCCAAGCACGGTTAGTTCATCTCTAGAAAAAAGACTTAGGCATCATTGCACTGATTTCTTTCTCTTAAAGCATTTCAGCATATTACTATCAGATTGCACTATTAAAATGATTCTCTATTTGTTAAATTTTCAGTGGAACTAAACTCTTTTCAGATATTTTCTTCAATGTCTTAAAATCTATTAGCACTCCATGTTTCCAAAATTAAGTCTCTCTTGTCACACAAATCTTCTCTCAATGACAGAATGAGTCAGAAATCTTGACAACTCAAAATTCTGATTTAAAGTACATATACATAGGAGGTCAGAAAAGATGATGTTAAGCGACGCGAACCCCAAGATAAGGACACAAGTGGTTTTTTCTTTCTTGCTATTGTTTCTAACGTATTTATAAGGCACTATGCTATTTTTTTTTTTTTTTTGCTTTGTATGTCCCACCCCCATGGTATAACCCCTGTTTTCACTTTATTTGATGTTGGCATAATTTGGGGAAGGGAAAAAACAAACTGTTTAAATAGGGATACAGGTTGACCCATTGCAGCAATGAGATATACAAGACTATGTAAATCTATGTACATATGTTGAAAAATGAACTTTACAATTTAGGCATGGGGCTGGTGGGGGGAGGGCGGCAGGGGGTGGGGGGCTGGGAATGTAGTTGTGGAAATGGGAGAGAAGGGATGGTAAGGGAACAACCAAGGAGGAGGCAACAATGCTTGATAAGAAATGTACTCATTACCTTGCTCATGTGATTGTAACCCTTCTGTACAGTATTTAAAAAAACTTATTTTTAAAAAAAACGAAGGCTAGGGAATTTAATAGATAACATGGTAAGTAAAATCAAAGGTGGATTTACAACTTAAGATGGATTCAAGTTTCAATGACAAAAACCTATTCCCTGTTTCACTATTTTAGATTTGCTTTCTTCAATATAGGATTTGCTTCTAGACCAATTTATTCATTTTAGAAGGAAATTCATCACCAGGAATTGGGAGCTTCAAGCTTAGCAATTTCTATAGAGTTCTTCCAGTAGTTTTAGCAATAATTGTCTTACGGAATGACTTGATCAGGGCAATCTGTTCAAGACTGCTTCAATGCAACCAGAACTATCTTATCTGTAAATATCAGAGAGCATCCTTAAGAAAAACTGAGCTACTGTTATGAGAAAAAGCAGAGGGTAAAATAAAAAGGTTTCCATTACCAGCAGTAGTGAGTCCTGAGAGTATAAGCTTTGCTGCCTTAATGATTACTTTTCTTAGTCACATGAATACAACGCCTGTCATGTGATATGGTATACCTAATAGATGTTTGATGAAGGACGGTTTATAGTTTTCCTATATCCTGCCTTCCTTTGTAAATTTTCTCTTTGATTACTTTCTTTGTTCTAATTCTATTTCAAATTCACACTTGAATCTTAGATTTTCTAAACATTCCAGCTTTGAACATATTGAAGACATTTTTTCCTGTTTTAACACATTGCATTGTTGCATTATGTTTTATTTTTATTTCTATGTCCCACACCTATTTTTTTCATGTATGTGTGTATTCATCATAATTAGATTTATAGATTTTAAAACTAGACAACTGATTTTATGCTTTGATAACTTTATGCTCTTGTAATATTCCCCATGGTAAGTAGTGTTTTATTCTTAAAATATGTGTATATATTTATGATTAGATGAAGTGATGAAATGGTTATTTATTTCTTATCACATATGAATTATTCACTATGGAGGGTTTTATTGGGATAGTCCCATACATGAACACAGTATAATTTTACCAAATTCACTCTTCTCATTTCTTCTTTCTCCATTCTCTCTCACTTATTTGTTCACATTTCATATGTGTATGTGAATATGTGTATGATGGAAAGTTTTTATATCTAAAGTTATATAAATGAACAGATTTTTTAACTTTTTATACATATGTATATGTATGTATATATTCATATATGCATGAAAGGTTAAAAAATCTTTTAAACATTATATAGGCATATAATATACATATATTTAAACAAATTACATATATATGTATATGATAAAAATGAGAATTCAAAAGTCCAATATAAGGCTGAAAGCATTTTGCCTTCCTTAACATAAGTTTCTCCATAGAAATAGTAACATTTACTTAGGGCCAGACAAAGGAAAATTTCTGATTGCAAGAGAACGTAATCATTTGGATGATAAATTTTTCCTGTTAAATATGTCAAGACTTAGAAGAAATATGAGTAAACTAAAGATACAAAAGAATAGGAAAAACATAATTATCATGTTTGATGCAATACAATCTTTCTATGGATAATGATAATAATAATAAAATGGATTCATTTATAACCTTGTCCTAGTATCTTTTCATTGCTGTGGAATAACTTCAATGTATTTGGTTCTGATAGATTTATCTCAAATCTCTCTTTAAAATAGTTAATGTCAGACTACCATTCTTGAGTTTCCATGTCTGTTAACTTTTTTGCCACAATTAAAAATTTATTCTTAATACAAAATATTCTTCTTATCTACATGGATACTATTTTCTCTGTAATTTATAACATATATCTATATTTCTTTTCATGTACTCCCCCTTAACAAAGAAGGATATAATTTTAACAAATCCCATGAATTGTGTACATCTTGTCCCTTACACTGAATTAAGTAAGAATGAATGAAGGATTTTCCTTTCCCCTATAGGCATATGCTTTCTAAGTAGCCAATACTGAATATGAAGGACTGACCCCCACCCTGTTTTCTCAGATGCATACAGACATCATACAAGCAACTAAAGATATTTGCAGACTGCCTGACACAGGTAGGGCAATCTACCTAAGCCTGCTGTAAATATTCCATTGTGGGGCCAACCAAAAAGCCCCTGGACCTAATAGCTTTATTCTTAACCTCTGCCTCCTTTGCTCAGACCTCACAAAAACCCAACTCTTGTCCCACCTCTTTGCACAGTCTCCAAACAGGAAGACTGTTCCCCTAGCTGTTATATCTCAAGAAACTGTCCTGGCCTGTGGAGGAACAAGTCCTGCCCTTTTCCTTCCTTTCTCCTCCATATTCCTAACAAGAAACACAAAAGAAAGCATTTACTATAATGTGTTTTAAAACAGAAATTTTTAAACTCTAAGAACACGAATAATTTCCACTTACACACAGAAAAACAGTGTACTATGTAACAAATTAATATTTTGTATTTTCAGCATTAAGGTTTTCTTTCTTCATATATGAATTTGGTCTTGTAAATATTTATATTGTATGTATAAAAGTTCATGCACATACACTATGTTTTAGTGGTTTACACTAGCCAGTCATGGGCTTTAGAATTTGCTAAATTATTCAGATTAGTAACATTTCCTCTAGTTGCTAATGGCAGAGAAAATGAAATAGATAAAAGGGACAAAAAGATACTTTCAGGAGTCATTGTATACCTTAGAGTGTGCATATGTAGATATATGTACATCTATCTATCTATCTATCTATCTATCTATAAATCATGTTCCTTTTTTCTGAATATTAAATGTATAGTTGTTTGATACGATTGTAATTTGTATGAGAAGTCCTATTATAATGAATAGGCCATTTGTATATACTATTATAATCTAATTTTTATTAGGAGCAAAAAATAATCTTCCCTTTATGGAAGATAGCTAAATTGGGTTTATTTTTGTGATGAAGCTCACTTACCTTTTAATTAGCTGTGCTTCAATCCATGGCATGCTTTTTTGTGTCCGCAGGGAACTGACAAAGTCTAGAATAATGTTTTATTCTTCCACTTCTCCAACTTTAATTGGAACAGCTTCATCCTACACTTTTCTGAGGGAAAGAAGCATATACACTTAAAGTTACCGACTATTAATAACCTATGTTTAGCTTTTATTCTCAAACCCCATATGCCTAAATCGGGAGAAAATCAAAAACTTTGCTGAGCTTGATGTTTTTCCTTGCTAGTTTTCTCTTCACTCTGTTGGTCTGTTTTATAATTGAAATTTGGCTCAAAAGTTTGATCCGCTGCTCAAAATCTGCCTTCAGTTTTTAATTCCAAGTAGCAAGAAGCCTTGGAAAGGTCTCTTTGCTGGGATGGATGCACTCATCCAGCTATCTTAACGTCAGCTCTGAGGTTCTAAGCTCTAAGGCTTTGACTTGATTCTGATACATTTTCCTTCCCTACATCTTGAAAAGTACTTTCTGAAAGTATGATCTCAAAGTATGATCTCAATTTAAAAAAACCTTGAGAAAGTAACTACAATGTAGTGAGTTTAAAATACATATGTTAATTCAGTTTGAAAGACTATCTTTTTTTGTACATTTTTTATTGTAAAAAGGCTGGACAGAGGGGTTACAGTTACATGGGCAAGGTAATGAATATATTTCCTATTGAGCATTCTTGCCTCCTCCTTTGTTTTCCCTCTACCATCCCTTCCCTCCCACCTCCACAACTACCCCCTCTTCCTCCCTCTCCCCAAAGTTGTAAAGTTCATTTTCTGGGTCAACCTGTACCTCTATTTAAACATTTTGTTTTTTCCCTTCCCCAAATTAGAGAAATGTATATACAAGATGCAGGGTACCGACATAAAATACAGTGAAAACACGGGTTATACTGTGGGGAAGGAACGTAGAAAGCAACAAAAAAATCACATGGTATATTATAAATGTTAGAAACAATAGAAAGAAAGAAAAAAGATATTTGTGTCCCTATCTTGGGGTTCATTTCGCTTAACATCATCTTATATGGTCATATGTACATAGCTTTTGGCCTTTTCTGCTTGTCCTATACATGTACTAGTTACTGCAAATACGGGAAACCATAGGACCTATGTTTCTTTGGACCTGGCTTACTTCACTTAATATAATTTTTTCCAAGTCTTCCCATTTCCTAACAAATGAGGCAATGTCATTCTTTCTGACAGAGGCATAGAATTCATTTGTGTGTGTATGTATATATACATATATATTTATATATACACACACACATATGTATCCGTATATATGTGTGTGCATATATATATATATATATCACATTTTATTGATCCACTCATCTATTGAGGGGCATCTGGGTTGGTTCCACATCTTAGTTACAGTAAACAATGCTGCAATAAACATAGTTGTGCTGGTAGCTTTAGTATGGCCTTGTTTGTGATCGTTTGGGTAAATGCCCAAAAGTGGGATTGCTGGGTCATAGGGGAGCTCTATGTGGAGTCTTTTGAGGAACCACCATACTGTTTTCCAAAGTGGTTGAACAAGTTTACACTTCCACCAACAATGCAGTAGGGTTCCCTTCTGGCCACATTCCCTCCAGCATCTGTTGCTGTTATTATAGAACTTGATTCTAGCCATTCTAACTGGGGTGAAGTGGAATCTCAAAGTTGTTCTCATCTGCATTTCTTTTATGGCTAGAGCATTTCTTCATGTGTCTATTGGCCATCCTTTTTTCCTCTTCAGAGAAGTTTCTCTTTAAGTCTTTAGTCCACTTATTTATTGGGCAGTTGTTTTTTTTTTCAGTTTTTTGTATTGTGAAAATAATGTACAGAGGGGTTACAATTACATGGGCAAGATAATGAGTACATTTCTTATCAAGCATTGTAGCCTCCTCCTTTGTTTCCACTTCCCATCCCTTACCAACCTCCCTTCCCCCCTGCCCCCCACTAAATCCTCCTCCCCACTCCCCACCCTCACCAAAGTTGTAAAGTTCGTTTTTAGACATAATGACTTGTACATCTCATTGTTGCAATGGGTCCACCTGTATCCTTATTTAAGTGATTTGTTTTTCCCGTTCCCCTCCACAAATTATACCAACATCAAATACAGTGAAAGCGGGGCTTATACCGTGGAGGAGGGACATACAAAGCAAAAAAGAAATCATCTTATAAATATGTTAGAAATAATCGCATGAAAGAAAAAAAAAAACATTTGAATGCTTATCTTAGTGTTCATTTCCCTAACATCAACTTATCTGACTTTTTCTGCTTGACTCAGACTTATACTGGTTATCGCAAATAAATGAAACCATGGGACCTATGTTTCTTTGGGCCTGGCTTACTTCACTTAATATATTTTTTTCCAAGTCTTCCATTTCCTAACAAATGGGACAATGTCATTCTTTCTGATGGAGGCATAGAATTCCATTGTGTATATACCACATTCTCTTGATCCATTCATCTACTGAGGGCATCTGAGTTGGTTCCATATCTTAGCTATGGTAAATAATGCTGCAATAAACATAGTTGTGCTGGTAGCTTTAGCGATCATTTAGGTAAATGCCCAAAAGTGGGATTGCTGGGTCATATGGGAGCTCTATGTAGATTCTCAAAAATCAATGGCTTTGCTCTATGCCAACAATGAGAAAAGTGTGGCTGAAATTAGGAAAGCAACTCCATTTGTAATGGCCCCACAAAAAATAAAATACCTAGGAATTAACTTAACCAAAGAAGTGAAGGACCTCTATGATGAAAACTTTAAAAACCTGAAAAAGGAAATCAAAACAGAACCTAGAAAATGGCAAAAACTCCCGTGCTCCTGGATTGGAAAGATCAACATCGTGAAAATGGCAATACTTCCCAAGGCTATCTACAAATTTAATGCGATACCTATCATTACTCCAACCTCATTCTTCAAGGAAATAGAAGAGGCAATCCAAAAATTCATATGGAACAATAAAAGACCCCGAGTAGCAAAAACAGTCCTCAACAGAAAGAACAGTGCTGGAGGAATATCAATACCAAATTTCAAACTCTACTACAAAGCCATAGTAATCAAAACAGCTTGGTACTGGCACAAGAACAGACTTCAGGACCAATAGAATAGAATTGAAAACCCAGAAATAAACTTACAGACTTATAGCTATCTAATCTTTGATAAAGGACTAAAAATAGAATGGAAGAAAGACAGCCTCTTCAATTTTGCCAGGTGCTGGCAAAATTGGTTAACTACTTGTAGAAAACTCAAGCTAGAACCTTAAATATCACCCTGCACCAGAATCAACTCCAAATGGATCAAAGACCTCAGAGTCAAAGCAGACACTCTGAAAATATTACAGGATGGAATAGGAGAAACCCTAGGTCTCCTTGGCACAGGAAGAAATTTTCTTAATAGAGACCCAGAAACACAAAAAATCAAAGAAAGGTTGGACAAATGGGATTGGATGAAATTGCAGAGCTTCTGCATCGCAAAAGACATAGCTAGCAAGATCAATAGAAAGCCCATGGATTGGGAGAAGATCTACACTAGCCATACAATAGACAAGGTCTCATATCTAAAACATACCTTGAACTCAAAAAATTAAATCCCCTAGCAACAAATCCTCAAAGAAACAACTGCCCAATAAATAAGTGGGCTAAAGACTTAAAGAGAATATTCTCTGAAGAGGAAAGAAGGATGGCCAATAGACACATGAAGAAATGCTCAATGTCCGTAGCCATAAAAGAAATGCAAATCAAAACAGCATTGAGATACCACCTCACCCCAGTTAGAATAGCTAGAATCAAAAACTCTAATAACAACAGATGCTGGAGGGGATGTGGACAGAAGAGAACCTTACTGTTGGTGGGAGTGTAAACTTGTAAAACCACTTTGCAAACCAGTATGGAGGTTTCTCAAAAGGGCAGTTGTTTCTTTGAGGATTTGTTGTTAGGGATTTAATTTTTTGAGTTCTAAGTATATTTTACATATGAGACCCTCGTCTGTTGTATGGCTAATGAAGATCTCCCAGTCTGTGGCTTTCTATTGATCTTGCTAGCTATGTCCTTTGCCATGCAGAAGCTCTACAGCTTCATTCAATCCCATTTGTCCACTTTCTTTGATTTGTTGTGTTTCTGAGTCTCTATTAAGAAAATTTCTGCCTGTGCCAAGGAGACCTAGGGTTTCTCCTATTCCATCCTGTAATGTTTTCAGAGTGTCAGCTTTGACTCTGATGTCTTTGATCCATTTGGAGTTGATTCTGGTGTAGGGTGATATTTAAGGATCTAGATTGAGTTTTCTACAAGTAGTTAACCAATTTTGCTAGCACCATTTACTGAAGAGGCTGTCTTTCTTCCATTCTATTTTTTTAGCTCCCTTATCGAAGATTAGATGGCTAAAGGTCTGTAGGTTCATTTCTGGGTTTTCAATTCTATTCTGTTGGTCCTGAAGTCTGTTCTTGTGCCAGTACCAAGCTGTTTTGATTACTATGGCTTTGTAGTAGAGTTTGAAATTTGGTATTGATATTCCTCCAGCACTGTTCTTTCTGTTGAGGACTGTTTTTGCTACTCGGGGTCTTTTATTGTTCCATATGAATTTTTGGATTGCCTCTTCTATTTCCTTGAAGAATGAGGTTGGAATACTGTAAGTATCGCATTGAATTCATGGATAGCCTTGGGAAGTATTGCCATTTTCACGACAATGGTCCTTCCAATCCAGGATCATGGGAGGTTTTGAATGACTCTCTTATTATAAGATAATTTTTGTATATGTTTGATTTATGAAGGAAGAGGGGAATCAAACAATTGTTTTATTGTAGAGAATGGATAGAATACATTCAAATGTTATAATTGCCATGATGTAAAAAATTGCATAAGCTATCCATTTAGTATAGTTGCAAGCAAAGTAATTTAATGAAAGGTTCTAAATGGTTTTAAATCTTAATAAAATAGCAAAATAAGATGTTCTGCAGACATGAAATCTTGTCAAACGTGTTTGTAAATTCTCTTAAATGACAAATGAAAAAGCTTATATTGGGATTTACAATGAAATAATTCTTGTTATGTCTTTTATTCATGACATTGTTCATTGTAATTTTGAGGTTTCTAATTGATGCATACAAAACATAGTTACTAGAATAAGCACTTTGAGATAATTAAGAGGCTATCACAAGGGAATATTATAATAAAATATTTCATTTCTTTAGAAAATTTTACTGTCTCCCCTTTGTGAAAGTTCGCGTTCTCCCAGGAATATTGATGAAATTATTTATAAATGATAAGGTGTCTTCTTTCTTTTTTTTGGTAGGTCGTGGGGCTTGAACTATGGGCTTGGGCGCTGCCCTGAGCTCTTCAGCTCAAGGCTAGCGCTCTATGGCTTGAGCCACAGTGCACTTCCGGTTTTCTAGTGTTTTTATTGGAGATAAGAGTCTCACCAACTTTCCTGCCCGGGCTGGCTTTGAACCGTGATCCTCAGATCTCCTCCTCCAGAATAGCTAGGATTACAGGTGTGAGCCACTGGCACCCAACTTTGATCAGGTGTCTTAAAGCAAGCAGCAACACTAATGCCAGCAATAAGATTTTTATCTTTGTTCCGGTAAGTAATGTTTAATTGAGCCTGTTCACAGATTTGCTATCTAATTCTGAGGGTCAGTAGTTAGCCAGTGCTAGTCTAGAAAAATTCACTATCTAGTGAAATGTTTTGATTTTAACCTTAAGAATTTGAAAAATGAAATACACTGTAGTATGTTTAAAATAAACATGTTAATTCTGCCTCAAAGGCTACCATTTATTATAAAATAATATTTTGCATATCATTTACTTATGAAGGAAGAGTGGGATCTTAAAATAGTTCTCATTTTATTGTCAACAAGGTAGACAATCTTGTACTATGTTTTCTAATTTATTTTAGCAGGTTTATTGAGGTATAATTGACATATGATAAGAACAGATGCTTTTGATTTTCATGAAGTTAAATTTATCTAGAGGTGTTCGTGTATGGATGGGTTTGTGAAGTCTTTGTCAATTTAAAGACAACAGGGATTTTTTTTTTTTATGTGAAAATACTGAATAGAGGGGTTACAATTAAATGGGCAAGATAATGAGTACATTTCTTATCAAACATTGTTGCCTCTTCCTTTGTTTCCCTTCCCAACCCTTCCCATCTCATACCTCCAACCCCCGTACCCCTTTTCCCCCCTCCCCTGGCCAAAGTATTTGAAAACCCAGAAATAAACTTACAGACCTATAGCCATCTAATTGTTGATAAGGGAGCTAAAAAGTAGAATGGAAGAAAGACAGCCTCTTCAGTAAATGGTGCTGGCAAATCTGGTTAACTACTTGTAGAAAACTCAAGCTAGATCCTTAAATATCACCCTGCACCAGAATCAGCTCCAAATAGATCAAAGATCTCAGAGTCAAAGCAGACACTCTGAGAACATTACAGGATGGAATAAGAAAAACGATAGATCTCCTTGGCACAGGCCGAAATTTTCTTAATAGAGACCCAGAAACACAACAAATCAAAGACTGGACAAATGGGATTGGATGAAATTGCAGAGATTCTGCATGGCAAAGGACATAGCTAGCAAGCTCAATAGAAAGCCCACAGATTGGGAGATCTTCACTAGCCTTACAATAGACAAGGGTCTCATATCTAAAATATACCTAGAACTCAAAAAATTAAATCCCCCAACAACAAATCCTCAAAGAAACAACTGCCCAATAAATAAGTGGGCTAAAGACTTAAAGAGAAACTTCTTTGAAGAGGAAAGAAGGATGGCCAATAGACATATCAAGAAATGTTCAACCTCTCTAGCCATAAAAGAAATGCAAATCAAAACAACATTGAGATACCATCTCACCCCAGTTAGAATGGCTATAATCAAGAACTCTAACAACAACAGATGCTGGAGGGGATGTGGCCAGAAGGGAACCTTACTGCATTGTTGGTGGGAGTGTAAACTTGTTCAACCACTTTGGAAAGCAGTTTGGAGGTTCCTCAAAAGACTCCACATAGAGCTCCCCTATGACCCAGCAATCCCACTTTTGAGCATTAACCCAAATGATCACAAACAAACCATACTAAAACTCCCAGGTCAACTATGTTTATTGCAGCATTATTTTCCATATCTAAGATATGGAACCAACCCAGATGCTCCTCAGTAGATGAATGGATCAAGAAAATGTGGTATATATACACAATGGAATTCTATGCCTCCATCAGAAAGAATGACATTGCCCCATTTGTTAGAAAATGGAAAGACTTGGAAAAAATTATACTAAGTGAAGTAAGCCAGGCCCAAAGAAACATAGGTCCCATGGTTTCCCTTATTTACGATAACTAGTATATGTCTGAGACAAGCAGAAAAGGTCAGATAAGTTGATGTTAGGTGAAATGATAAGTATTCAATTTTTTTTTCTTTCATGTGATTGTTTCTAACATATTTATAAGATGATTTCTTTGTTGCTTTGTATGTCCTCCTCCACGGTGTAACCCCTGCTTTCACTGTATTTGATGTTGGTATAATTTGTGGAGGGGAAGGGAAAAAACAAATCATTTAAATAGGGATACAGGTGGTCCCATTGCAACAATGAGATGTACAAGTCGTTATGTCGAAAAAAGAACATTACAAACTTGGATTTTTTTTCTCTTGTGTTTTCTCTATTTTTTTCAGGTTCAGATTTTTTGTTTTTACCTGTTTCTAATTACATTAATTTTGCCATAGGAACTGAGGATCTAAGTTCATGTTTTTGTTCACAATTATTTCGTCAATCCAGCATCATTTGTTGAATATGATTATCCTTTTATCACTTGAGTTGCTTTGGTAATACATTGAAACTCATTTGTCTGTATGTGAGTCTGTTTATTTCTAGACTCTACTGTTTCACTAATAGTTTTTTTTTATTTTGTCCATGACTTTTTTAGATTATTATAACATAATAAACCTTAAAGGCATGTAGGGGTAATCTAGTCAGTTACCCTCTGTTTAACATTGTTTAGAGTTGGTATTTGCCTGAACTCTGGCTGGGCCTGGGCACTGTCCCTCAGCTCTTCAGCTGAAGGCTAGTGCTCTACCACTTGAGCCACAGTGCCACTTTTAGCTTTTTCTGCTTATGCCTCATGCATGCATGGCAAGCAGTCTACCTCTGAGCCACCTTCTCAGCCCCAATCAGTACAATTTTTAAAGCCATAATTATCTTTCTTACACTTTGCACTTGGTGTCCTTGGTTTTACATAATGTAGTGACACAATGACTTAAAATAGGATGCATTTATGATCTCACAAATCTTAAGTCAGAAATCAAAGCAGGCAGAGCTAAATTCTCTGCTTACAATTTCTCAGTTTTGATGTCAAGATGTTGACTAGGCAGTGTTTAGCTGGACTTTCTAAGGAACAATATACTTGACTGGTGTTAACAGAATCTAAAGTTTTTTGTAACTGTAGGTGTTACATTTGTGTTTCCTTATTGGTTATTAGTCCACAAAGGTTATTAACTTCTTATGATTGTCTATAGTATTTCTCAAGTAGCAGTGTTCATCTTTAAACCACAACATGATGGTTTCCTCAAAACTGCAATCTCTGTGAATTCCAATTCTGCCTTGCTTTTCTGCAACCAGCTAGAAAAAAATCACTGATTTTTAAGCACTCAAATGATGAAATTAGGCAGAGTTCATTGTATCATATAATCATGCAATTATGCGAGGGATACCTCATAATTACAGGTGTGGGGTTAGGATAAGAGCATATTTAGAGAAACTGGTTTAGAAATGCTGCATATAGTTGTGTTTATTTTGTTGTTGTCATCAAACTCTGCCTATCATTTAGAGTATTACATATTTTGTATTGAATATATTATTGATATTATTAAAGTTAAACCAATTACCATGTTGTTAGTGTTTGTCTTTTTACCTGTTCTTTTGTCTTCTTTATCTGCTTTCTTTGTTATGCTTTCAGTTAGTCTTTATATTTGGTATGTAACTTATAATTGTTGTGCAACTTCTTTGGCTCTTTTATGTACTTCTCTCTGGCAGGATCTGAATTCAGAGCTTCAAACTTGCTAGACAGGTAATCTGACACTTGATTCATGCTACCATCACTTTTTGATTTCTTATTTTTTCAAGTGGGAGTCTAGTGTTTTTACCCAGGTCATCTTTATTTGTTTATTTTTCTGCTTATGTTTCCTGTACAGCTGGAACAAGAAACCTGTAACAATAAATTTAGCCTTATTATTGGTTGAGATGAGCTTTTGTAAATTTTGCTGGGAAGGGTCTTGAACTGGAGTTCTTGTATCCTCCTCCTCCTGAGTAGCTAGCATTAACAGGCATGAGCTACTGAGTAGATAATGTACTACTTTTGTTTTGTTTTTGTTTTTCTGTTGCTGCTCGTGGGGCCTGACCTCTGGCCTGGGCACTGTCCCTCAGCTCTTCAGCTCAAGGCTAGTGCTCTACCACTTGAGCCACAGAGCCGCTTCCGGCTTTTCTGCTTATGTGGTGCTGAGGAATCGAACCCAGGGCGTCATGCATGTGAGGCAAGCACTCTACCACTGAGCCACCTTCCCAGCCCAATGTACTACTTTTAAATGATATTACATAACTACTGAGTAGTTTGTGTACTACTTTTAAATGATTGAATAACTACTGATGAATTTATGTACTACTTCTAAATGATAGTACATAATTTCACCTGTATTAGAAGAATCTTCCAGTAGTATGAGGAGAGGAGAAATATTTGTTATATATTTCCATTTTACATGCTATAAACTCCATGATATGTCATTATTATTTTTAACAGAAATAATATGTAGATAATATACTTAGAAATTCATGTAATTTTATGTTTATAAAATTTAAAGATATTTTGATAAAAGGTTATATATTTATACTATTATTACTAACTCATATCTATTATAATTATGATCTCCAAGAACCATTGGAGTCACAATGATACACATGAATATAAAGAATTGTCTCAGCAAGGCAAAATTTATTCCTGCAGAAGCATACACCATCAGCCAAATATCTGGCAAGCAAGCACACAGAGCAGCCTGCCTATTTATCTCTAATGCAGCAGGTCCCACCCCTCTGCTCAGATGTTTGAACTCAGGTTCACAATCTGCCTGTGATTGGCTAGTTTGGACAGGGTAAAATGTATTTACATAAGGTAGCTTTGAACTAAGATTTAACTTCTCACAAGTAATCTCAGAATATATCTTGAACAATCTGAGGTGTGTCTTAATTTGAGGAAGGAAGGATTTTAAGCCAAAACTTTCAATTTCAAAAATCCTTTATCCCAAAGCAGCTCCTCTTTTCCTCAACAAGAGCCAACCAACCAGACCAAAGCAGAAATTTTGAAGCAACTTACTTACCATTTTTCTCACATATCTATATAACTATCTTGCATCTTTTTTCTTCCTTCAACTTAAAGTAACTTTAAAACACTTTTGGTTGTGCTAGCTTTTCTGGAAAGAATTTCTTCTGTGGTGTTTGCTTAAAAATTATTACCTTAATGCTAAACGAAATGAACCCCAACATATGGACACAAGAGGTTTTCTTTGTTGTTGTTTTTAATGTACTATGTGATTTTTTTGGTTTCTTTTTTATGTTCTTCCCCCTATGGTATCTCCCCTATTGTCACTATATTTGATCTTGCTTGGTACCTTGCATCTTGTATATACATTTATCTAATTTGGGGAGGGGGAGGGGAATAACAAAATGCTGAAACAAGGACACAGAATGACCCATTGCAATAATGATACTCACAAGACACTATGTTGGAAATGAACTTTGCAACTTAGGGTAGGGGGAATGGAGGGTAAGAGGGAAGGGATAGTAGGAGAAAAACAAAGGGGGGTGGTAAAAATGCTCACCAAGAAATGTACTCATCACCTTACTCATGTAACTCCTCTATATAGCACCTTTACAATAAAATAAAATAAAATAATAAATAATAAATAAAATAAAAAATAAACCTACATAATTATTACCTTAGTTTTCTTAAAATGGCATTTCTGCTAGGCAATTTAAGATGCCTTTTTGTTGTTGTTCATTATTTTACATTATTTAACATCATCTAATTTACATTGTTTTTACATAAGCCATTCTCTAACTCATTTCTTTGTATATATTGTGTCTGTGAAAGTATTTACTTTATAAAAAAGTGAGTTTAAAGTTGGTTTTTGTTCCCCTTTCTATCTCCCTCTTTCTCTCTCTCTTTCTCTCTCCTTTTATTTTTCAAAATAAATTACACAGTAAGAAGTCACTCATTAGGAACAGTCTCTAGATGTGGGCTCACCAGCCTTTAGAACTATAAGAAGTCTATTGCTTCGTAGATATTTGTTGTTCAGTATGTTTTCAAGCTGGGACATAAAAGTTTCAAATGTGAGTGATTGTGATTAAAGTCAATTGCCAGTTAGGTGAAATTGGTTTCTCACCCTTAGCCAAACATCTATTCTTTATAACTATTTAATCTATTTTATTTTTTAGTAAGATCAGCTTTAGGTTTGGGTAGTTAAGCTCTCAATTATATAATCACAAAATTATATAATCACAAGAAATTATTAAAAACACTTTTACTGTCCTTATTTTTGGTAAAAACTTCAGTTGATATTTTACTCTTTCTTCTTTTGCGATATCTATTTGATTTATATCACGTTATTTTTCCACCCGCTCATATAGTTCAGATTTATTGAGCGACAACTCCATACTTGGTACATGGTATAGTATGCTGAGATTATATTGATTTGGAAACAAACTAAAATATGATGTATTTTAGAATTTAATAATAAGAAAGTGACACATTTCCTCTTTTCTGAGAATGGATAGTAATTCTATCATGTTAATATCTAGAGTTACAGACATATTTTTCATTGCTTGTCTAAATTCCAAAAAATTAAAGTACTTTATTACAACAGCTACAGGACTGGCACACTAATTTCTACCTCTTTTCCATTACTTTAATTATTTAGGTGTTTGAAAAAAACCCTATTAATTCAATATGTATCTTTAGTCTTAGTTTCTTTGGATCTTTGTTTTTTCCCTTTTGGAAAATAAAAAAATATTTTAGAAACTCAGGATGAGCCACAAAAATGAATGCATTTTATAACATTTTATGTTAGTATTCAAGGTACATACAGGGTAAATATATACATAATTCAACACATATTAGTAATTATTATTAGATACCACTAAAAGTGCTGTCAGTAGAGAGAGGCAAAAGATCAGAAAAGATTTCACAATTAAGATGGTAATTGCCCTGAACCCAGGGAGAAATAGGACACCAACAGATGCTTTTAAAACAGAAAGTTGCATGAACCACAGGTGGAATAAGCCCCGGCTTACAATCAAACACATTTATGGCCCTGGTTCTATTAATAACTGTGATACTGTTTTTAACCTCTGTGAACCATATTATATACATTTTAAAATTGCAAAAAATAAAGAATTACCTTTCAGAACTGTAGTGAAAAGTAATCATGGTGTTTAAAGTTTTTGTAATAGCATTTGCCATATATTCACTCAATAAAGATTACTATTGTGTGTGTGTGATGTCATATGTATGATCTCCTATGATTAATCTCTATGAAATCAATAGAATTGCTTAGTGCAGATAAAGAGAGGAACGAGAGACTCACAGAGCCTGGGGAAAAGATAATATAAGTCTAACATAAAAATGGATTACAAACAGAAAATAAATGGGTTTATAGGGCTCCCATAGGCAATGTGAGCTTGTTATTGTCCTACAAAGTCCTAGACAATCTCTACTTAGCAATTTGGGGTCCAATTGAGAGATAGAAACCTCCCAGTGCCATAAGTAGGATAAATTGAATATAAACAATTACTAACTGTGATAAAAGAGTAACATGGGGTTCAAGAAAACTTCATAAGGCTAAGGAAGAATACCTAAGGAAGTCTAAATCTGGAAAAGTTTCAGACTTTGTGATGTGATTCATTCCTCCTAGGCAGTAGGCGAATGTCTAGTCTAGTCTAGAGATACTGGTTCAGCAAGGGCAGCACTCCACAATGTACGTTGGTGGAACAGGCCATCAGGAATAAGTGGCATGAGTATGGGATGGAAACCTGCCTGCTAGTGTGGTAAGCTATGAGTGATTGGTACCAGCAGGTCCAAGTCTGTCCTTTGAGCCTTTGATTATGTGGTCTGCATGGCAACTCTACTTTATGCAGTTACAAAGTGAAATATACAAGGCTGCAGAAGGACTGGCTTTGGGGTGTATGGCTGATGGAGGTGCTCTGTTGGATAGCTTCACATCCATATCAATGAATACTAGTATACACTGGAGCCTATAAAAGAGCTTCTTTCTTCTCCTATGTCATTCCAGTATGGCATTCATGAACTTATCAACAGGTTTACCTTATAACTATTATTATTTTTAAGTGGTGTTAGGGTTTGAACATTCTAGACAGGTGCTCTAGCTCTTGAGTCAAGCTTCCAGCCATATTGTATTCTCTTAAAACAGCTGTTATGTAAAGAAGCACCATCATTATCAGAGACTATGTCTTGGTGTGTCCATTTGGAGCACAGGGGCGATGAACTGATAAGTGACACAATGCTATACGGTAGGAAACGTCAAATTAGACATTGGCTTATACTTTGTGGTTCAGGAAAATCTCAAAAAGCTCTTGGGAAATTCACATGAGTGCTTGCTTTAAAAAAAACTGCTATAAGAAAAAAGGCAAAGCAAACAAACATCAAATCATAATTGAAAGTGATTTATTCATAGGCTATTTCTTCATTCTAGAAAGTCAGTATGTTCTTGAAGCTAAGATATATTTAAAAGATGCACTTTTATCTCTCCTTCTTTAGAAAGCAAAAAGCCTTACTATGGGGAAGAATTAGATCCTCCCACATTAAAATTTCATGTTTTCCTAAGGGTATAATTCTGACTAGATCTTAAGGAAGAGAGGCGTAATTTCTGTCTGGGTAAGGTTATCACTCAGTATATACACACATCACAAATCTAGTATTATATTTTAACCCTCAGCCCATATGCTAGTTTATCATGTACAAATGAAAATGATGTTTTATAACTGCAAAGAGATTGGCTTGTTTGGATGTTTTGGTTATTGTTGTTGATTTTGGAGTGGGTACAGACTCATGGGTTTTTATCTTTCTGAGAAAGATAGCCATTCAATGTTTATTAAAACAAATTATCTGCAGACAGAAACATGGGTTACATTCCTTCAAATCTGATCAAAGTCTTTGCAGTTTTTAAAATCCTTTTCTCCATGTACATGGTAAAGGACAGAAGTTGAGGAAAGCAGCATGTAAACCTGAGCTCGCTTGCTGCATGTTGTGGTAACTCACGAGATTTTGTCATAAACTTAAGGAGTAAGGAAACTAGTTGGTCCTGTTTCTGGCACAGGTCTTAAATCTTGATATACAAATCGATGTTCTGATATACATTGTAAGTGATTTACAAATATTAGCCTTGACATACTGTTTTTAATAAAGCAGAGCATCAATTTTTAGTCCATGGCTCTTTTTTTTTTGTAATCCCCAGGGATTAGTCCAAAAAATGATTGCAAGTGTAATTTTATCTTGCCAAAAGGAATGCTGTTGATCAAGATAGGTGTGGCTTAGGCAACCTACAAACTCCAGTAATAAAATTAGATAAAACAGTGTTGATACATACATAAGGAATAAGTGAGTTACAGACTTATAGAGAGACTTCTCTGAAGAGGAAATCAGAATGGCCAATAGGCATAGGAAGAAATGCCCAACATCTCTGGCCGCAAAAGAAATGTGAATAGTTAGAATGGCCATTATCAAGAAATCTAATAACAACAGATGCTGGCAAGGATGTGGCCAAAAGGGAATGCTATACACTGTTGTGGGAGTGTAAACTGGTTCAGCCACTCTGGAAAACAGTGTGGAGGTTCCTCAAACTAAACATGGAGCTCAAATTAAACATAGAGCTTCTCTATGACCCAGCAATCCCACTCCTGGGCATTTACCCAAATGACCACAAACTAGTCCCTACTAAAGCTACAAGCACAACCATGTTCACTGCAGCATTAATTACCATAGCTAAGTTATAGAACCAAACCAGATGCCTCTTAGTAGATGAATTGATCAAGAAAAGGTAGTACACACACACACACACACACACACACACACACACACACACACACACACACACACACACACACACACACACACAGAGGAAATCTATGCTTCCATTAGGAAGAATGACATTGCCCCATTCATAAGGAAATGGAAAACTTGGAAAAAAATCATATTAAGTGAAATAAGCCACATCTAAAGAAACATAGGTCCCAAGGTTTCCTTCATTTGTAATAATTAGTATATGTCTAGGATAGTCCCACTAGAGGATCACAATAGCTCAATAACTCTGTACATATGATCATATGAAATGATGCTAATGAAAATGAACTCCAAAATATGGAAACAAAAAAAATAGATTGTGATACATTGAATAGAAAAATCCATCTGAAAGCCAATGTGGTTGGATGGATCTTGTGACTCATTTCTGCTCACATCTCAATACCTCATGAACGCAGGGGTGTGGAAATGACACATAGAAAAACTATCAAGTGCCCTGCTCTTGGTATCTTAATTTTATTTTTTTGTCAGTACTAGAATTTGAACTCAGGGCCTGACACTTGCCATGTATTTGTACTACAAATCACATCACCAGCCCTTTTTTTTGCTTTAGGTATTTTGCAAATAGAATATCACATTGATGCCTAGGCTAGTGTTCATTCAGTGTTCATTGGTTGAGATGGGAGTATGAAGGACTTTTTGCTCATTTTGGCTTCATATCACAATTTTTCCAATTTTAGCTTCTGGAGGACTTAAGGTCACGGATATGAGCAATAATCTCTGGAGGTTTCTTCAATATGGAGCTTAACTTTGTAAATCCACCTTTTCTCATATAGCCAAAGTATTTTTCTAAGAAAAACTCTCTATACCCTTTCTCAAATGTTCTTTTAACTCTACTCATGCTTTTTGACCAACTGATATTCTGATGGCAGTTCTCTTCATTTTAATGGTTGTACTGTAGTTGTCCGAATTTTTCCCTGGAGAGTCATACGTCACCCATCTCAGCAGATTATCCAGCATCACAAATACTCTCAAGAATCAGCAGCATCTCTATTTTGGACCTGGACTCAGGAGACTGAGTGGCAGTAAAATGCAATTTTTCACTGGTCCATTATCAAGGCAGAAGCTGCCTTAGCCCATCATTTCAAGTCTCAGGAGGGAAAAAAAAGTCTTTCCTTTTTGAAAGAAAGAGGTAAAATATAGATAAGAGAAAGTACAGATAAAAGTAGATTTCTAACCTCAGGCTTCTGAGATTTAACCTCTTCTTCAACTGTGGCTGCAATAGTGGGCTACACTGTGAGAGTCATCTCTGTCTGGAAATCAGTCCTCATTCAATGACATGCTATTTGGCATCCAGCAAAGCACCAAGGACAGAGCAGGCATTGAAAAACCGAAGTGACTATTATCCCGAATTCTGTGTTCACTGTAGACTTTTATTTTGCATTATCTAATACCTACATGTGTATACATTCTTACAGAGAGACTATGCACTCGTATGTATATAGATGAGGATTTACCTTTATTTCATAGCTTTCATAATGTTTAAATTATACGAAGCAAGTCAAGGCAACATATCCATGGATGGCAAAATCTGCAGGTGCTCAAATTCTTTGCGTGAGATAGTGTAGTGTTTGCATTAACCTGTGACCATCCTTCTATAGAAAGTAAACCATTTTTAGATTGCTTATCATCCGTAACAGTGCAATGTAAATCCTCTGAAAGTAGTCGTTGCCCTGCATTTTAAGGGAATAACCAAAAAAAGTGTGGGGTTTACAATTTTATTTGCACAGCTTATGTGCAATACATGTACACTATTTTTCATGTTATTTTGATTTATGATTGATTATGTTGAGGAGCAACTGCATAGACATCTGAGACTCGCTTACATGCCTGAGAGTCAAACACAGAATTGCAGCTGTAGTTATATACATCTACTCTTTGTCAATGACACTTGAGTTACTTTTTTCCCAATGATTAATACTACTACTTGTATATCCTACAAGAGAAATTATATCTCTGATATATACCCAGGAATGGATTTACTTGGTTTTTGCTTTTTCAGTTTATTACTAACACTCCACTCAAACTGTTTTTATTAAACTTGTCATATTTTTCTAGTTTTACTTCAATTCACTTGTTTATTTACCTATATTAGTGCATAGTAATTGTACAAAGGGATTTTATTGCAATATTTACATAAACACACACCTAATATATATAGACCATTTTGATTATATTTGACCTTTCTATTGCTCTTTCCTATCCCCTACTCCCTTTCTGCAATTCTAGATGAGTTTCATCTAGAATTCCATTTCCATACATGCACATAAAACAGTTTGATCATATTTACTACTCCATCACCCTCTCTTTTGCTCTTCCTCTCTGGTATTCCTACTAACTATATATACATTACATATTATCAATACTTTTGATCCCTTTTCTCCTTGAATCTCTGTCCTTTCTTGACCTTGATAACATTTATCCTGGATTTCCCTTCTCTTCTCTTTTGCTTGTTTTACCTAATATATCTTAGAAGGGCTGCCTTATTTCATGATTGACATGTATCCTCATTATTTTTGTATGGTAAAGTACTTCAGACATAGATTGGAATATGTTAAGATCTTCACTGCTTTGTGGATCCAAATTTAGGCAGTGGTTGTCTGGGAAGTTTTTCTGCTATGAATGGATTGAGGCGTTGCAGTGGAAATCAACTGGAGTCTGTTCATTCAAATAAGCAAGGGCTTCGGTGGGAGTGATGGAAGGCCACCTAGCCAGAGACCTTCTCCAGTGGGGCCTCTCCAGGTGATCACTGCAGCAGAAAGGACTTTGGTAGGGGGGCAGTGCTAGGATTTGAACTTGGATTCTTATACTTGGTAGGTAGGCATTCTTACCACTCTGCCTTATCTCTACCTCCTGAAAGACTGTTTATATGGTGGCTCAGAGTTCAGAGATGAAGACACATCCTGCTCATCCTTTTAAAGAACAAGAAAACCTAGCTTAGTATTGCTTCTGCTAAACTCATTGGTCAAAAATTATTTAGTAATTAAACTTGTTTTTTTTCCTGTTGTTGCTTTAATTTGAATGTTCTTAATTATTATTATAGTTGAATTTCCTTTAATATGCTGGTTTCTAATACCTGTGTTACTTTGGAGGTTTAGCTGTTTGAATATTATGTGTTGGGTGTTTCTTATTCAAAATAATTTGTCAGGTATCAATTTATCCTTTATCCATTAAATGTTTTCGCAAGTATTGCCTTTACTCTTGTAATAATGTTCATTTTATTTGTGGTATTCTTTGACACATGGAATATTGAAACATGTTAGTATAGTCAAATTTGTTCTCCTTTAATAATGTTCAGTTCCTGTCTTTCTGGGAAAAGAATTATCTAAAGATTTGTGACAATACAGTGTGCTAATAGCATTACAAAATAAGCACACCTTCCATAATGTTCTTTAAAGTAAATAAAAGAATCATAAACATGTCACCATATTGAATTCAGTTTAGAATAGCTCTATTATAATGATATACAGACACTAACTTGGAGGATTGATTAGCACAAGAAACCCTACATGCTTCTACGTGAGCTGTGAGCTGAGTTTTGTAAGAGATGCTGTCATCCTTTGAGATTTTATTTAAACCAGACAGTGCTTGGTTTCAGTGGAAGCCAAACGTTTTGCCCTTTATTTAGCTGATGTGTACCCAGGAGGAAAAACCCCTTTCTTCCATTCTCAGCTTTTTAAATGTGAGCAGATCATTTTTCATCAGTGGTTTGAGAGCAGCAGAATTCGTGTGGAGAGATCTGTGCAGAAGTCTGTCCTCTTTCTGCCCCAGTTCCTCTTTACACTGAGTATGAGTGTGCCTATCCTGACACAACTTGGTCCTGATTTAGATGAATACCTGAACACTTCAATTTCCCTTCTAGCACTGAATGTTGATGGTTTTACCTTTGCTGGAGTCTACCATGACTCAGCTTGTTCTGCTTCTGGTCAGGGATTGTAGCCTAGTCTTTATCCCATGGCTGTGTAACTGGGCTTTGGCTAGAGTCAGTCATCTTGCTTCTCACGTCAGCACTTATGAGTGGTTATGTCTGGTAGCTCAAGGCTTTGTCTTCCTTAAGTTCACTGTGATCCCTTATCTAGGGAACTGACAATACTGAATGAGGAAGGTCAGCTTGGG
The DNA here is from genome assembly GCF_019054845.1 of Dipodomys spectabilis. Taxonomy (NCBI): domain Eukaryota; kingdom Metazoa; phylum Chordata; class Mammalia; order Rodentia; family Heteromyidae; genus Dipodomys; species Dipodomys spectabilis. The sequence goes on from NW_024870683.1 coordinate 13,495,037, forward strand.
GGTATTGGTAAATGCAATTTCCCAAGCACAATTAACTCTGTTAAGAAACAACGAACCTATATTTTAGGTTCTTAGGAACCTAAAATATAAATACTCATTGGGCAAGTCCCTAGATGATTTCATTTTCCTGGCTATGACCCAGAACTCATGGGGCCAACCATCCCCTCCTTATTACCATTCTCCAGTGCCTGGGCACAATATCTATCTGTCTGTCTGTCTGTCTGTCTATCTATCTATCTATCTATCTATCTATCTATCTATCTATCTATCTATCTATCTATCTATCTATCTATCTATCTATCTATCTATCTATCTATCTATCTATCTATCTATCGATCTATCTATCTAATCTATTTGTCTGTCTGTCTATCTATCTATCTATCTTGCTATCCATCTATTCTGTCCCTCTGTCTGTCTATCATCTCTGTCATCTATTTTTCTTAAAGTAGAGACACACTGTAATGACCTGTGTTGATATGATGATGGTAGGCGTCAAGTTGATATAGACCTCAGCTTTGGCCATGTTACTTTATGAAGTCAGATCACTTTGCTTATATTAACAGTTAGGAAACATTACATGAATCTTATGGTATTCTTCTAGCATTATCATTATGCTTACTGATGGTGCATGAAAACCACCTAGATTTGTTAAATCTTTAAGGATAAATGTAATGAATTATATTTATTTATGCTATCTTAATCCATATCTGGAATCCTTACTGTAAGAGCACTCTAAGGTATATCAATGCCATGCTAGACTCTTGGAGTGGAAATATATAGAATAAAGTTCAAAGTGTGTTCCAAGGCACATTGATTTTTATGTTGAATATTTCATATTTTTATTGGTCTACATTACTAAAATGAATACTTTAAATGAGTGGGAATTGATTTTCATGTATTCTACTATAGAACTTGTACATTGGCCTGAGTCTATTAATCAGACCACAGTGTATCTTGGACTCATTTCTCTGAATGATGTTGATGTCCCTTTATCTCAAAGTTTGCATTTCTAAGATGATCAAAAATCAAATAGACATGCATGCTTTCCCTACTTCTCTGAGTTATCATCAGAAGCATGCCCATATCCCGTCTCTATCCTTCCCAGAAAACTCTTCCCCAATGTAACATCAGTTTTCTGTTATCCTTGCACTTTGGCCTGTACAACGCTGATCATTTTATTTTAATTGTTTGATCCTTAACTGTGATTAGTACTACCAGCTGTGCCCTCTCCTGGGCTTTCTTGACATTATCTAAACCCATATGAACACTAATTAGCGATACTAGGATTGATCACATTTTCTCCCCTGCACAGATTCTGCCATTGAAATGATCAGTGGTTGCATATAAATACCCCATTACACAGAAAGGGGAGGGAGAGAGAGAGAGAGAGAGAGAGAGAGAGAGAGAGAGAGAGAGAGAGAGAGAGAGAGAGAGAGAGAGAGAGAGAGAGAGAGAGAGGACTGATGACTGTGGCTTGCTCCACTGTCTGATGTTATAGGATGCAAATTTCTACATTAAATGATCTGAAAAGTCTAACATGCTCAATAAAGAACATGACCCGGGACTGATCTATCTTGTTTTATATGTCCTAGCATTCATGCGTAGTTGATAGCATTATTTCTTTTCAGTGTTGCATGAATATGTTCTTACTGGTTTTTAAATTGCTTGGATGGGAGATGACACCACAGTTTTTTGTTTTTCTAAAGATGTCCTAATTTCAAGGATGGTTTGCTATTTTAATGTTGAAAGTTCCCAGGTAGATTAGTATAGATTTGTAAAAATATTCTGCCATGAATCTATATTTGCTCTTATTCCTTTTGCCATTCTCATTTGTAAGGTTATCTTCTATCAGCCTGTAATTCTAGTTCCAAAGGTTTATTTTGCTCTGAGTCTAACTTTTAACTAATGAGTTAATTAATATCAATAACTAATTAATTGGTAGTAGACAACGTGTTGAAACCAAGTTTCTACTCTGTGCTTATGTACTAAGAAATATTGAATAACTAGCTTCTCATAGAAAACAGAGTGCTTGTGTTGCTCCTTTGGAATTTTCTGAGGATTTCTTTAAGGTTTCATATGATTGTATAAAAATTCCATATGTCTTAATCATTTCTATAATCTACCAAATATTAGCATATCCACTCCAGTTATACCTTTCTTCTGGTGTAGTATTTCATCTTATAACTATGAAAACACATGTTTTGCATGAAAGTGTGTGTATATGTATCCTAAGAATAAGAACATTTGCTTATACGGTATCAGTCCAGTGATCAAAATCAGGAGTTGCTGCTGTTATACAATACCTTCACTTAATCTAATGCCTATGCTGCTTTTGTCAGTTCCTTCAGCAGTGTCCTTTATAGCTAATGTATTTTCCTCACTCATTACGCAGTTTAGGATCACTCTGCTGCATTTAGCTTTCTTGTCTCTTTCGCTTCCTTTAGCATGAAGCAGTTCTTTGCCCTCCTGTCTTTGGTGAGCATGACATTTCTGAAGAATTCAGGCCAGTATGTGAGTGTTCGCTAATGATTACCATCAAGTTTTTAATTTTGGCAGGGATATCATCAAGATCCTGTATCCTCACTGCAGTATGTCGAAGTGTCACTTGATATTCAATTGTTCTAACAGGGTGACATCAGCACTTGAAGATGATGAAAATACTTCTTCTCAAACCCCCATAGCTGGGTGCAGTTGCATATACCTGACATCCCAAGTTATTTGGGAGGCCAAAAATTGGGAGGATCGACATTGTAGGCCAGCTAGAGGCAGCAAGGACAAGTCTCTCTCTCTCTCTCTCTCTCTCTCTCTCTCTCTCTCTGTTTCTCTCTGTCTCTCTGTTTCTCTCTCACACACACAATATTTGACAGTGGCAGACTATAGAAAACACAGGTAGCTTTTGTATCTTTTTTATATGTCTCCATATTTTTGAATATTTGTTTCTATGTTGATATGTCAAGGTATAAAACAACGTTTTTGATACATAAGTTCTAAAATGCTGTCTTTTGGTCAATATAATTTCTGCTTTAATTTTATAGATCCTATATACATTTGACAGGTAGGATTTTATTATCAAAAACAGTACTAGTATGATCTTACATTTTTATTTTTTATGTTTTTATTGTAAAATTAATGTAAAGAAGGGTTACAATTACATGAGTAAGGTAATGAGTACATTTCTTTTTTTTTTAAATTTAATTTTATTTTATTTGTGAACATACTGTACAGAGGGCTTACAATTACATGGGCAGGATAATGCATACATTTCTTACCAAGCATTGCAGCCTCCTCCTTTGGTTTACCCTTCACATCCCTTCCCAGCCTCCCCCCTCCCCCCCCCCAATCCCAATCCTTCTCCTTCCCCCCCCCTTCCCCACCCCCACCGACGTTGTAAAGCTCGCTTTGGACATGTCAACTTGTACTTCTCATTGTTGCAACAGGTCCACCTGTATCCTTAAACAACTGGTTTTTCCCATCTCCTCCACAAGTTATACTGACATCAAATATAGTGAAAGCAGGGGTTATACTGTGGGGGAGGGACATACAAAGCAACAAAGAGATAATCTTATAAATGCGTTAGAAACCCATGCATGAAAGAAAAAAACCTTAAAATACATATCTAAGGGTTCATTTTCCTGACATCACATCTTCTGACCTTTTCCGCTTGACTCATACATATACTAGATATTGCAAATAAGGGAAACCATGGGACCTATGTTTCTTTGGGCCTGGCTTACTTCACTTAATATAATTTTTTCCAAGTTTTTCCATTTCCTAACAAATGGGGCAATGTCATTCTTTCTGATGGAGGCATAGAATTCCATGAGTACATTTCTTATCGAGCATTGTTACCTCCTCCTTTGTTTTCCCCCTACCATCCCTTCCCTTCCCTCCCCTCCTCCCCAAACCCCCTCTCCCCACCAGGTTGTAAAGTTTGTTTTCAACATCTCATTGTTACAATGGGTCAACCTGTATCCTTGTTTCAGCATTTTGTTATTTCCCTTCCCCTCCCCAAATTAGAAAAATGTATATATAAGATGCAGGGCACCAACGTCAAATACAGTGAAAATGGGCGTTATACCATGGGGAAAGAACATACAAAAGAAACAAAAAAAAATCACATAGTACATTTTAGATACGTTAAAAACAATAGCAAGAAAGAAATTTTTTCCAGGCTGTGTAGAACAGCAGCATTTCCACTGGGACCCAAGGACAGAATTCCCATTCTCACCCAACTCACAACTCAGTACTGAGGAGAAACAATCAAGTTCTTCCATCTTTGCATTTTAAAAGATTTTCAATCAAGTTAAAGTATCATTTGAACAAGTGCATAAGACACCAGCATACAGAAATTATGATGGCAATCTTTAAACACTTCTCAAGTAATGACACATTGTTCAATGCCAGAAGTTATAATGAACTCATTTTTTTTTCTTGAAAGATGTAATGACTATCTTGATTTTCATGATTAGAATGTGTTGGTCTTTTTGCTTTTTATATTATTGCTTATATATCCCTCCTTCCTTAATAAAGTTTATTTGGTTTGTTTATGAAGTTCACCTACATAGGTAGACTCTATGTATTCTTCTCTGTCTCGTTTCCTGTGCATGAGTCTCTCATTGTTTACCTTCCATCAACATTATGTTTTGTAATTCTCAGCCAGAGTTCTGCTCCTCATTATGATATAGTTGACATGTTGAGAATATCGTTGACTATTATTATCTTGAACTTTCTGGTACACAGCTCTTGAACATACTTGTGTGGAAAGCTTTTGGGTATAACTACAAGTGAAAATGTAATCCATCTTCACAGTTAATAGAAAATGAAATATTTGTAACAATATACCCTGATTCTTAAGTGGTTCATAGTGATTCATAAGTTCATATGATAAATGCTGAAGATTCCCAAGAAATTGGGAACACAGTTAGACTGTTTTTGGTTTTCCTTCCTGTTTTCACCCTGTCCTTCTCTTTTTCATGTAGCTGCGAATCACACCTTCTTTTCTGTAGGTGCATTTAAGTAACCATACCAATCCCCTCACATTTCCCCAAGTTTTTTTCTTTCCTAGACTGGTTGCAACAGAGGAAACCATATAGCTCCACTGTGTCTTGGTTTCCTATTGTGTTGTTTGTTCAACTATTCAATCCTTCACATGAAATATATAGATAGAAGAAGTAATGCTAAAGTGGAGCAGTGAAAGAGGCACAAGAAATTTCTTTTGTTTTGTTCATTTTAAAGATTTTCATACTAACCATCACTGGTAATAATATACATATGGATTTGTAAAGTTTCCCTTCTGACAGATATCATGCTATCTCTTTTTTTCCACTGGTAGTAGTTTACAACTTGGTTTGATTTTGGATCTTTGCATTTATTCCTGATATTGATCTTCTCAGTTATGTAGCTTGGAGGGTCTGAAACTGGGTGACATCCATGTCATGGTGTTTACTTCACATAAGAATGGTTCCTGATGTCAGTTTCTCACAGTTGTCTCCAATATGTTGAGGGTCTCTTTTGCATTTAAACTCACTTTTAGAAAATTCCCCCAATTGAACATCTAGGATTTAAACCACATTACTATTGTTTTTGTTCATTCTAGTTGTCTCTATGACTGGCTTCTGAAGTGTCTACGTTATGATTGAGAAGCTCTTTCATATTGTGTTGTGTCATTAAGTTCTAATCAGTTGGTATACAGAGAGCTCATTATAATATGATGGATACCCTATATTAACTAGAAGCTCTAACCAAAACTGTAGAAACAATATTTTTTCTAAGATAGTATTCATAAAATTGAGAAATAAAAGAGAATTTTATCATGCACCAATTGCTCATGCCTGTAATCCAGCTACTCAGTAGGCTGAGATGTGAGAATCATGGTTAAAGCCAGCATTGGCAGTAAAGTCTTAACTCCAATTAACCACCAAAAAGCAGAGTTGTGGATCAAGTAGTAGAGTGCTAGCTTTGAGCATAAAAGAAGCTCAGGGACAACACTCAGCCCTCATTCAAACCCAGGACTAGCCCCAAATAATAGAACTGAACATTACATTATAATATATATATATATATATATATATATATAATAATCTAATTCCTAATGTGACAGTGAAAAATAGTTATAAATGTCAAAACCAGAATTGATTTTGCCATTATAAAATGTGTATATCAGAAGTTGAAATTTATTTCCTAGTGATACTCAAGCCTCTCTAAATCAGAAATTTTGTAGTTTTGATTTAGTACATAGGATTTGTAGAAATAAATGTCTTCGTGGAGTAGAGGTGAGTGTCGTTCATGTGAGTAAACACTGAACAAGTGCATTCACATAGTAAGGTGTTCTCTCAGAGATTCTTGTTCATGTTCACTTAAGCAATGAGAATAGGAAACACCATGTAAAAAACGTTTTCTTACAATGAAACGACAGCATAATTTACTTATTCATCTCAGAGCTCCCTTAGTTCCTACCACCATCATTGATATTCAGCAATTCCGAGACAAAGTAAATGAATTTGAAGATTCTGAAAATTTTGCATGGAGTTGTTAGTATTTTTCCATGAGAGGGTAAGAAAGGAGGAAAAACTGTATTTATTGTAAAATTCCTTTTATTGTAAGATATGTACAATAACCAGCTATGTAGAGCCAACTCGGAATCCAAGGCTTTATGATTGTAGTTTTCATTGGCTACCAGTAGATGGCAGATTTATTTCCTTTATCACGACAAGTGCATCCTACTGTTCTTCCAATGAGAGAGAATAAAGCACATATTTTAGATCTATTATATCTTCAATGGTTTTTTGACAAATTATAACCTTACTGAGTTTATAAAATTCACTCACGTAAGTTATCATTAACAGATACTTGGAATATGGTGATTAGGCTCTTTTGGTATACAATTGTTAGGGCTGTTCTTTGGGGGCTAGGTCAAGTTGGGATTAATATGAATAAATTTCCAGGAAAGAAAGAAACTTTTCCTAACAAATGGGTCAATGTTATTCTTTCTGATGGAGGCATAGAATTCCATGGTATGTATGAATGTATACATACATATATATATATATATATATATATGTGTGTATACATATATATACACCACATTTTCTTGATCCATTAATCTACTGAGGGGCATCTGGGTTGGTTTTATATCCTAACTATTAAATAATGCTGCAGTAAACATAGTTGTTCTGGGAGCTTTAGTATGGTCTTGTTTGTGGTCATTTGGGTAAATGCCCAAAAGGGGGATTGCTGGGTCATAGGGGAGCTCTATGTGAAGTCTTTTGAGGAACCTCCATACTACTTTCCAAGTGGCTGAACAAGTTTACACTCCCACCAACAATGCAGTAGGGTTCCCTTCTGGCCATATCCCCTCCAGCATCTGTTGTTATTAGAGTTCTTGATTCTAGCCGTTCTAACTGGGGTGAGGTGGAATCACAATGTTGTTTTGATTTACATTTCTTTTATGGCTAGAGAGGTTGAACATTTCTTCATGAGTCTATTGGCCATTCTTATTTCCTCTTCAGAGAAGTTTCTCTTTGTCTTTAGCCCACTTATTTATCGGGAAGTTGTTTCTTTGAGGAAAGACTTAGAAAAAATTACATTCAGTGAAGTAAGCCAGGCCCAAAGAAACATAGGTCCCATGCTTTCCCTTATTTGCAATAACGAGTACATGTGTAGAACAAGTAGAAAAGGTCAAAAGCTATGTACATATGATCATATAAGATGATGTTAAGTGAAATGAACCCCAAGATAGGGACAAACATATTTTTTCTTGCTTGCTATTGTTTCTAACGTTTTTATAATGTAGCATGTGATTTTTTTTGTTTCTTTGTATGTTTCTCCCCCAAAGTATAACCCGTATTTTCACTGTATTTGATGTTGGTGCCCTGCATCATGTATAAACACTTCTGTAATTCTGGGTGGGGAAGGGAAAAACTAAAATGCTTAAATAGGGATACAGGTTGACCTATTGTAACAATTAGAAAACCAAGACACTATGTTAAAAAGGAACTTTACAACTTTGGGGGGGGGGTAGTTGTGGAGGTGGGAGGGAATAAATGGTAGGGGAAAAACATGGTAGTAGGAGGAGGCAACAATGTTCAATAGGAAATGTACTCATTACCTTGCTCATGTAACTGTAACTCCTCTGGATAGTATTTTTAAAATAAAAAACATACAAATAAAAAGAAAGAAACTAAGCTGGAAACCAATGGAATAATAAACATCCAAGGCTGGGAAATATTTGATGAAGTGTTCAAGTTAAAAATTGGGTCACCTGAATGGAAAGAATTTAGTGGATTGTTCAAAGTTGAGCAAATTAAGGGCTGAAATCCAACTAAAATAAAACCAAGGGTCAAGGTATTTAGACCTAAATCTACTATACATGGTATTAGTGCCCCATCACTGCTGTAAAAAAAATTACCACAGATGTAGTGGCTTAAAACAACACACATTTATTATTTTGGCAATTCTGGAGGTCACAAGTTCAGAATGGGTCTCACTGGGCTGAAATCAATATGTCAGCAGGTCTGTGTTTCTTTCTAGTGGTGCTGGGAGGTAATCTATTTTCTGGTCTTTTTCTAGTCTCTAAAAACTGCTTTCCTGCCTGGTATCATGATCCCCTTCCATCTTCAAAGCAGTAATAATCTGTTGTATCTTTCTCACACAGCGTCATTTGTGAGCTTCCCTCTTGCTGTGCTTTTACTTACATTGAATCCTGTGATTACATTGCACATGCTTGGATAATCCAGGATATTCTCTTTGTCTCTGAGGCCATTTGATCAAGAGCCTAATTAACTCCATCTGCAACCTTAAATCCCATTTGCAATGTAGGAAAACATACACAGAGTTCTGGGGGCTCAGGGTCTGATGAGCTGTGGGGCTGTTATTCTGCATAGGAGAAACACTTAACGTGTATTCACTTGGCTGGCTGAGATCAAGGATGCTTTCTTAAAATAGGAAAAGTAAACCAGGAGCAGATAAAACTACAATGCTAGGACTATACCTGGTTTTGCCAATGGATTGGCTGATTGCCTGCAAAGTGATAACTAGAGATTATGAGGGACTGGTTTGGCCTATTTTCCTACTTGTTTCAAGGGAAGACATGAAGTTTATGTCATTTGCTTTCATTCTTTCAAGTGGCAAGTATCTTTTCCATGGTTCTGACAATATGTTGTAGTCCTGTACCAAGCCTGCTTCTTTTGAAAGCAAACAGATTAGGAATCACAGCTTTGTTCCTAATATACTTAATATTATTTATTTATTATTTTCCTAACTTTATTATATGATAGAACAGCTATTCTGTAGAATATTTAATTAGCCATAAGCTTGACTAATATTGTATTTTAGTATTCAAATTAGTTAACTAAGTAGGTCTTTGCCAGTGTTGGTGGCTAATAAAGTTTTAACTGAGATTTTGCTAACAAATTCCAGCAGATTACTGTGACCTTCATCAAGTTTTCCTGTCTAAGAAATCTTATTAAGGACTACTCCTGCCACTAATAGACAGTCAGGTGGAGGGTACTCATTGCTCATGAACACCTTTTAATTCAGTGGCTTCACGATCCGCTTCCTCATTAGGATTATCGGGGGAGGGTTTGGTAATACTATATATGGAGTACACCCTCACCCATTAACTTAATATCCTTGGCAGCGGGACTGAGCATTAGGAAATTTGAAAGCTTCCTGGATGCTTTGGAAGTGCAGCTGCTGTTAAGAACTATGCTGTGTAGTGTTAGTGTCCCTGTTTTTTATTCTAGTCTTGTCTGCCTTTCTTTCCTCCTACTCTTGGCTTGACCGAAAGATTACCTTTCCCAAGTAAGACAGAGTTAATTGGAAGCTTCTGTTTTTATTGAAGCTGCCAGGCTGTATTTCCTGTGGAAAACCAAACTGGCTTATTCTTGACAGCAATGGCTTTACTTGTTTCTCTGAATTCACAAATAAATAAAGCTAGGGACATATTCAAGCAGATAGCGGTAGGACTTTCCCTGCAGGTGTAAGGTGGTTTTTCAGTTGCTCAAGTGTTTTATATTTATTGATGATAATGTTTTAAACAAGGCAGTGCTGAGTTATGATTACCATAAACCATTGGCAATTTTGCCATTTCAAGTTGAAAGTATGTGTGCAATGGGGATCATTTGCATTTATCGTTTTTATCATTTGAACCAAGCCATATTTAAGCTACTTACAACTGACTTCCTAGCAGATTATGACTATGTACGATGTCTGGACATGAATAATCTTAAAGGCACCATAAGGTGTCACAAAAATTAAGTGCTTCTTGTGTCATAGCATTGCTGAATGCTATTTTATTTGTAGAGCTTTATATCTCACAAATATCTAGTGGATGGTATATGGAGGCGACATAATATTTTTTATGGACGATTCTGAATGACTACAACCTCGTATTATAGATTTGGAGGAGAAAGAATTTAATTTATCTTACACGTTGACAGCCAACAGTGGAACTTTACCATTTCATACCAGCCCATGTGGTGTCTGTCCCTCTTTGTGTACTAGCAGAATTGGTAAAATTAAAAAAAAATATTTTGAATATGTGATCATACCACATCAAACAATATTTACAAGCCTTCCTATGTAAAAGCATACTGAATCTCATCCTAATTTAGAGTTTCTCTCTGCCTCTGTAGAGAACTCCAAGTGAGAACCAATTCACCTTTGGTGAATTGATCCATGTTTAGACCTCTCATGATACTTGCCAGGCTGACTGAGGACTAAAATACTGAAGTATATAGTTTTATTGGGGGGAAACCATCACCTACATGGGATCTAGAAAGCCTGTGGAGCTCTAGAACTACAACATCAAAACTGAATGGAGAAGTCTCCTCTTCACTGAAATGCCCTCAGCCCTCAATAGGTGGAGATGCATCTTGAGATGCAAAAAGTGTGTGTTGTATGCTGCTAGCAAACCACCAGGCTCTCATCTGTCCTGCAGCTAAGACACTAACCTCTCTTCCAACCCCCAGGCTGACATGGAAGCAAACTTTTCACAGCAAATTTAAACAGGCAAGGAAGACTTTTGCACTAGGAGAAAGACAGGTTGATGTTATGTTCCCTGAGACAGAAAACGGATGAAGCACTGGTGTGGGCATTGGTGTGAACTTGTGGAAAAGTGGACATTGGGATATTGGTTTATTGATGAAACATATTGAGGTATTTCTGAGTTTGTAAAGTTTACTTCACTGCGGACAGACCATCTGTGTTTACTAATTTGTACCCACTGAATTTAGGCTTCTTTTCTCTGGGGAAAAACTCTGGGAGAGAAGGAGGTAGTTCAGCCTCTCAATGTTTTTGTTGAGACAAGAGATTTCTCCTGGGCCCTTGAAAAACACATTTATCTTAAACTGGGGAAGTGGCAGGGAAAGACAGGCATTTTAAAGGGGAAAAGAAAGAATTTGGAATGGCAAGTGCTCTAAGAATGAGGAGGTCAGGAGCTAATAGGGAGAAATCTGTCTTAAGTTTAGCCACGTTGAGGGCAACTTTACACTGTCTTTCTCACTGGACTGGTGCTAACATCTCAAGGAGAGATGACCTCAATAAAGAATGATCCAGATAAAAAGTGATGCCATGAAAGAGTCCATAATAAAGCAGTGCCTCAGGGCAATGCTGAGAGAGGAACCGCATTTCCTCAAACCAAACCTGCCCAGCAGTCCTTGAGGTAGAAAGGAGTGAGGTCTGCCAGGGCCAATGAAGAGCAAAGGCCTGTGAAAGATCAATAGGACATAATGGCAGCCCTGACAGCAAGAAACATTCCTGCAGTAACACCTATCCGCAAAGTCATCTGGAGGTTTCGTTCTCCATTTGGGCAGTGTGGCAGGTGGAATGCTTGGCCCAAAGGGAATCATTGGGTGTAATGATGGTAACTGGTTTATTTATTTATTTTTATGCATACAAGTGAGCTCCAGGACCATTTTGGAATCAGATGGAAGTGATTGGAAGTAATACCATCTATGATACTGTTGGAAGAAATGCTCATTAGAAATTAGTTGCCTTATTTTTCTTCTGATTTGGTAGTACCCTTCAAATTAATGTAGTTTTGGAAACAGTCTCTTTAATTGAAAAGTAGTATGACTATTCCCACTACTCAAAGAGAAATTCTGATGTTGCTTTTGTCAAATTGTAAATTGGGGTTGGGAAGGTTACTTGAAAATGATGCAAATACTCTGCAAGCATGGCTGAGATAATGATTAAATGTACTAAAAACAAACAACAAAACAAACAAACAAAAGCATAAATCTTCCAAACTGGCACATGGAATATTCCTGACAAATGTCAATCCCTTCTTCATGACATTGATAAGAACAGGCAGATAAAGTGCCATACAACAAATTGTCTCAATACTCAAGACTAACTGATACTCACCTTGACCAACTGATTTTCTTTTCTTTGGTGGTATCTATGCATGGAAAAAATTTTAGAGACCTGAAAATTCTTCATCATAAGATGATTAAAAACCTATGTCTCAGTACTTGAAAAATTCAGTTGAAAGTGATACTGTATATTCTTAGTATAATAGTCTGAAGTCCTCGATCTATTTTCTATGCTTGGCCAGGCCTAATGAGCTAAAAGAACCAGAAAAACTGATTGAAGTTTGCAATTAGTGTATTGTTATTTTGTTAGAGTAGACATGATAACCCACTTTTCACGAAACAAATTTTGGTCCTGTAATGAAACACTAGCTTCCTAGTAAGACATGTCTGTCACTTTTCTCGTCATTTATTAAAAGCATAGGAATACTATATTTTTATATAGAACCTATTAAATTATGAAAAGTCCACAACATAAATACATGGTTTACTAAGTTTTTCATGCCCTAAAAATAACCTTCATAAAAGAAGCTTGTGTCTCTCTGCAGGTGTGTGGGTACTATAAAAGCTCTGGGGTATGAAATGAGTCAATGTTATTAACCTATCTGGATGTCCAGAGTTGATATTTGAATACTTTCCACCCCAGCTTTGTGTTGTACCTGCTTCAGTGTGGCTATCTCTATGAATTTCTTCGGGTAATTAGTTTTCCATAATTACACTTTCCTCAGAAATTCTAGAAACAACTTATTCATGACTATCTTACATTTTTTATTAGATCTAGGACTATTACCATAAAAACAACCCAGTTTACTTTGTGTACCTGTGTCCCTGTGACATGAATTCTTTATAACACCTGTCTCCAAAAGCTAGTTTGCCCTTGGCAGAGTAGGCAGAATCATGATGTCTATATTCCAACCTAGAAATGTTGGTAATATTACCTGATACATCAAAGGGGACTTTATAGATACGATGACTTTTTTTAAGTGCCGAAGTGGAGGTCAAATGGAGGAAGCAGGCATTCTCTCACCAGCTTCTGGAGAGCTTTGGGCCTATACATCTCATGGGCCTGGGATTCAGCGAGCTCAGCATATCCTTATAACATTAAGTCACTCACGTGTATCTTAGGTGTACGTGCGTGGCCTTGTGTGGCCATCATTTGTCTAGTGAGGGTATAAATAGGCATCGGTGAAGGACAGGGTGATACCAATGTGTAGCTGTCAGAGTACGGGGTATGATGAGGTGTTACTGCTGATGAACTGAATGAGAACCTGTGATCACAATAAAGCTGTTGCTGCTGTGCAGAGCCTGAGTTTGGGATGGAAGAGTGAAGAGGATGCTGCTGTTATGCTTAGTGGCTGCAGCTGATGTTGACGCTAGTGATCAACCTATGAACAGAGAGCTTTAAATAAACACGACCTCCATCCCCACCTGGGCTTGCATCTTCCTGTGACCTGCCTGAATCAAAGAACTTGAAGAGAACCACTTGCAACACACATGGTTTAGGGAAATGATCTTGAATTATTTAAGTGAACTTAATATAATTACATGCCTTTTTCATGGTACAGAATCTATCCAAGGGAGACCAATAAAGAAGGTGAGGAAACTGTAGCATTGCTGGCTCTGAAGACAGAGGAAAGGGATATAGAAAACGCAGGCGAGGACTCTAGAAATCAAAAGATAGGAAGAAATGAGTGCAGAATGACCTGCTGAAATCTTGTTAGCCTGCTCTGACAGTGATAGACTTATACCTATGGAATTATAATGTAATGAAATTCAAGTACATTTCAATAGAAAATGAATAAATATTGTCCACTTAGGGAAACAAATGTAAATTGAATGACAGAAATGGGTTGTGGGAGCATATTTTCCCTTATAGTTCAAGTACAAGGATTGAGTTTTTCTGTAACTCTGTACTAACTCGAACTGAGGGACATGTCTGGGTATATCTGTAACACAGTGTGTTGATATACTGAGATGTTTGTGTTCCTCCTACTCTTCCTCCTCCTTCTCCTTCCCTCTCCTTCTTCCTCTTCTTCTCCCATTGTTGTGCTGTTCCTGGAGGTCAAATTCAGGTCCTGGGTGCTGCCTTGGGTTTTTTAGGCCCAAGGTTAGTGCATTATCACTAGAGCTACAAGTCCACTTCCAGCTATTTGGTGGTTAATTGGAGATAAGCGTTTCATAGATTCTTTTTGTCTGGACTAACTCTGCATGACGGTCCCCAGATCTTGGCTTCTTGAGCAGCTACGAATGCAGGTGTGAGCTACTGGCACCGCTATGTATTTCTCTTATTATTGTCCCAAAGCAGCCACAGAACTCTTCTGTTGCATACTAAGTACCACAAAGATGGGAAATTCACATGTCTTCTTTCTTTCAGCATAATTTCCTATCTGTGAAATTTTTTTTCTTCTCCCTCTCCTTTCAGTTTATCTTCCAGTTTCTATTTTGTAAGTATGCAAATCTTTGTTTTATATATTTATTATATAGAACTAAAAAGTGGATTTATATTTATATGTGTATATGCATGTTTATTTGTGCCTACGTGCATTCATTTGTCATCAGGTTCATGGAACTCATTATTCCGGTTGATATGCATACACATATACATATGTCAACCTGAAACAAGACATTAAAAATAAAATTAACATGATGCATGAAATAACTAACTTTAGCTAACTTTTGGTTTTGATTGATGTTTTCCCCCATAGTCCTGAGGGTCTTGAAGAGAAAAAGAAATGGCTGACACTCTGAAAGTCTTTAATTACACAAAGTTGTATTTGTCACCAAGCTTTCTGGCTTCCAGAGCTTGTATTAAATACCTATTTTACAAGTGATGGCAAAAATCCTTTATTTAACAGAAGCCTACTCTACTTTCCATTATGTAATTCACTGCAAAAAATATGTATTACATGAAAATTATGAGCCATAGCCATTTGAGATGAATGTAGATGCAAGTTTATTATATTCAAAAGCATATTAAAAATAACATGGTATGAAATTGAATCAATGTTTTGTTTATAGTCTACTTGATTTATAAAATTTTTTAGCTATTTAGAAAGTACTTAGTATTTGGAAAGTACTGCAGCTCTCTGAACTTTACTATCACCCACTCTTGTCCTCAACTTGCCAACATTCCTCCTCACTATTTTTCTTATATATATCCTTAAAAAATTATTATAGGTCTATTTATTAGAAGCTAAATGTTCTGGTAGCTGTAGCACTGTAGTTAATCTAATGTGACTTTCCCTCCCCCACTTGGAAGTGGGAGAGCGATTTCTGCAGGCTGGAAACACACACTCCTATGGAGGTTACATTAGGGACAGAATATGGACTATAATGACAGATTTGGAGCAAGTAAAACGAAGTTAGAAGGAGTCTCTGTAAGGAGCGGATGTTCATTCAGGATTCTTTGTGTGACTTTTTTCATATAATAGTTACATGACATAAGCATCCAACCCAACCAAGCTCAATTTCTTTGAATTGCACTGTAGGAACCTAAATTAGAGAGGTAATAACAGTGCATGTTATAAGACACAGTTCAGAAATAATTTTCTTCACCATTTATAATTGGTTAGAATATACACATTTAATAGGAGATGATAAAACGTGGCTGTGAAAAATCTCTCCTCAAATGAATTATATTTTCATACTTGTATATTATAATCTCATGGCATCACATATATTTAACTGTTTGCTATATACTCTGGTTAAATAATTGGTGCTATTTTATAATTGGTGCTATTTTGTTTTGTTTTGTTTTGAGTGCACATTGTGTTCTCATGACTCTGGGGTAAAATTTCCCACTTTTGTGAGCCTAATAATAAGGCAGACTCCCCATGGTATGTTAGAAGTAGGATAGCAGGAGTAGGCCAATCTTCAGGAAGCATCACAAATCTTTGCAATTAAATTCCATCTTTCAATTGCAGTATAGCCCCCAAATGTGATAATTTTTCATGCATGAATACTTGTAATCATTATATGTGAACATAGATGTTCACAAACAAAAATCATTAAATATACTCATACACTTTGCATCTACACATATAAAAATACATACACATGACTGACATATATGTCTACATATAATACATACATATGCATATATGCATATATATGTATGTAAGTACTCATCTATGCTTTTGAAATAGTGAATCTACAAATGTGTAGGCATCAGTACGGTAATATAGATACCTTATTTTGTTTCTCTGTCTCTCTCTGTCTTCATATCTCTTTGTCCTATAAACATTTCTGTATTTTTAGTGGACATTCAAATTCATTTTCTTTTTTTTTTTTTAAGGTTTTAGTAAGGATGTATTTTAGTATAACAGGGTTAAAGTAAGAAAATGACATAAGGAGAAACATTTCCTATTTCTCATGTAGAAAATGGGAGTTAGACCCCCAAAATGGAGGTTTTAATGTTTCACTTTTGTACTATCTGATCTGAGTCCATACAGGTGGTCATCACATGAGTCTTGCAACTCCTAATCCTTAGACAGTGTTTCTGTGTGAGTAATGTGGGTGTGGCTTACTCAAAACTCAGAAACCTTCAAGATTTCTGAAGGTGACCTTCAAGATTTTTTGCCATATGTCCTTTCATTCTTTATTCAAAAAAGCAGATGTTGATGCCCTTCCTACATCTCTGAGTTATGGAACTTCACATGACAAAGGAGATAAGGTAGGAGAGGAGCTCAGCTGCTTTTTCAGTTTACTTTATGGTGTTAACTTCTTTGATATTTGTCAGAAAACCCAATATAATTCCTCTATCTCCTCATCTATCTATCCTGCCGCTTCTCCCCATCCCTGTAAGTAACTACAGTCCCATTTAATCTAAAAGGAGTTCAGAATGGCCCCAAAGGGAAACAAACCGTTTTTTTCCCTATCTGAGTTAGGAGATGACATGAGAAATTCAGTTGGCAGGAAGCTGGCTGGCAGGCTACCACCATCAGCACCACAGGATTGTCAGGAGTAGAAGACATTAAGTTTTGTTTTTCAACTTTAAAGTTAGACAGGGGAATGATCTCGGTTTTTGTGGTTTCAGCAACACTGGTTACCATGGTACTCTTTGACAGTGAATTTAAGCAGCTCTGTTTTGGGGGCAGAACTGGCGACTCACATCCTCCACTGAACATAGGTTAGAAGATACAGAAGTCTGCTCTTTGCAACACCAAGAATTGTAGTCATTGCTTTGAAAAAGTGTAAGTCAGCCAGACGTGGAGAGGAGCAAAGCTATTGTTGTGGAGAAAAGATGACATCTCCACCAAAGCTGGTTGGTACTTGGCTTTCTGGATCTGAGAGTTAAAGCTTGATCCTGAAGAATTAGACTTTGAAGTCTCTTTTGTCCTTTAGAGGTCATGTCCTACAAAAGGCCATGTCCTACTCAGTTGGATACCTCAGACATGGGCACCCAAGAAGGAGGAGGTCACAGTGTTATTCCCTTGTTTCCACTGCGCATGCGCCTCTCTCTGGCTAGACCGGGCTGAAAGCTTTAACCCCTGAGATGCAACCCTGGCTCAGGCTCACCATCAATGATGAGTGAAGGGTTCCCTAAGTTCCTCTGTTTCCATACAAGAACCATAGATCCTTGAGATCCATTCATGAAAAGCATTTCAGGATGTCATACACAAAAAAGAAAGCCTCACAGGTGGATGTTTTAGCAAGGATTTATTCTATGAAAATAGTGCAAAGTAGGAAGATAGCTCAGGAAAGGGGAGAGAATTACTTCTTGCTCCCAATGTAAGGAATGATGGACCTTTTCCTAGCAAATATTGACATGCCAAAACTAAACCAAGATGAGTTAAACTATCTTAACAGGCCCATATCAAGCATTGAAATAGAAACAGCAATAAGAGACCTCCCAGCTAAGAAAAGTCCAGGACCAGATGGTTTTACAGCGGAATTTTACAAGGCCTTCAAAGCACAGCTCACACCAATACTCCTCCAACCCTTCAATTAAATTGAAAGAGAAAGCTCACTACCAACACATTCTATGAAGCCATCATAACCCTCATCCCAAAACCAGGCAGGGACTCATCAAAGAAAGAGAACTATAGACCCATTTCTTTGATGAACATTAATGCAAAACTTCTCAACAAAATTTTGGCCAACCGACTTCAACAATTCATCCAAAAAATCATACACCACAATCAAACAGGATTCATTTCAGGGATGCAAAGCTGGTTCAATATACGCAAATCAATTAATATTATTCATCACATCAACAGGAGCAAGAATAAGAATCACATGGTTATCTCAATAGATGCAGAAAAAGCATTTGACAAGATCCAACACCCCTTTATGATGAAGGTTTTGGAAAAATTAGGAATCCATGGAACATTCCTCAATACAATAAAGGCTGTATATGACAAACCTACAGCCAGCATTATACTCAATGGTGAAAAACTAAAGCCATTTCCTCTTAACTCAGGAACAAGACAAGGATGCCCACTCTATCCACTTCTCTTCTATCTAGTATTAGAATGCCTAGCTACAGCAATAAGACAAGATGCAGACATAAAGGGGACCCAAATAGGGAAAGAAGAAATAAAACCCTCCCTCTTTGCAGATGACATAATCTTGTATTTAAAGAATCCCATAGACTCCACTCCCAAATTACTCAAGCTGATTCAAAACTTTGGCAAAGTAGCAGGGTATAAAATTAACCCCCCAAAATCAATGGCTTTTCTGTATGCCAAAAATGAGAAAAGTGTGGCTGAAATTAGGAAAGCAACTCCATTTGTAATAGCCCCACAAAAAATAAAATATCTAGGAATTAACTTAACCAAAGAAGTGAAGGACCTCTATGATGAAAACTTAAAATCTTGAAAAAGGAAATCAACACAGAACTTAAAAAATGGCAAAACCTCCCATGCTCCTGGATTGGAAAGATTAACATCGTGAAAATGGCAATACTTCCCAAGGCTATCTACAAATTCAACCCAATACCTATCAAAATTCCACCATCATGCTTCAAGGAAATAGAAGAGGCAATCCAAAAATTCATATGGAACAATAAAAGACTCTGAATAGCAAAAACGCTCCTCAACGGAAAGAACACTGCTGGAGGAATATCAATACCAAATTTCAAACTCTACTATAAAGCCATAGTAATCAAAACAGCTTGGTATTGGCATAAGAACAGACCTCAGGACCAATGGAATGGAATTGAAAACCCAGAAATGAACCTATAGACCTATAGCCATCTAATCTTCGATAAGGGAGCTAAAACAATAGAATGGAAGAAAGACAGCCTCTTCAGTAAATGGTGCTGGCAAAATTGGTTAACTACATGTAGAAAACTAAAGCTAGATCCTTATATTTCACCCTGCACCAGAATCAACTCCAAATGGATCAAAGACCTCGAAGTCAAAGCAGACACTCTGAAAACATTACAGGATGGAATAGGAGAAACCCTAGGTCTCCTTGGCTCAGGCCGAAATTTTCTGAATAGAGACCCGGAAACACAACAAATCAAAGAAAGGTTGGACAAATGGGAGTGCATAAAGTTGCAGAGCTTCTGCAGGGTAAATGACATAGCTAGCAAGATCAATAGAAAGCCCACGGATTGGGAGAAGATCTTTACTAGCCATACAACGGAAAAGGGTCTCATATCTAAAATATACTTGGAACTCAAAAAATTAAATCCCCCAACAACAAATCCTCAAAGAAACAACTGCCCAATAAATAAGTGGGCGAAAGACTTAAAGAGAAACTTCTCTGAAGAAGAAAGAAGGATGGCCAATAGACACATGAAGAAATGTTCAACATCCCTAGCCATAAAAGAAATGCAAATCAAAACAACATTGAGATATCACCTCACTCCAGTTAGAACGGCAAAAATCAAGAACTCTAACAACAACAGATGCTGGAGGGGATGTGGACAGAAAGGAACCTTACTTCATTGTTGGTGGGAATGTAAACTTGTTCAACCACTTTGGAAAGCAGTATGGAGGTTCCTCCAAAGACTTCACATAGAGCTCCCCTATGACCCAGCAATCCCACTTTTGGGCATTTACCCAAATGTTTACAAGCAAGACCACACTAAAGCTACCAGCACAACTATGTTTATTGCAGCATTATTTACCATAGCTAAGATATGGAACCCACCCAGATGCCCCTCAGTAGATGAATGGATCAAGAAAATGTGGTATATATACACAATGGAATTCTATGCCTCCATCAGAAAGAATGACATTGCCCCATTTGTTAGGAAATGGAAAGGCTTGGAAAAAATTATATTAAGTGAAGTAAGCCAGGCCCAAAGAAACATAGGTCCCATGGTTTCCCTTATTTGCAATATCTAGTATATGTATGAGTCAAGCGGAAAAGGTCAGAAGATGTGATGTCAGGAAAATGAACCCTTAGATATGTATTTTAAGGTTTTTTTCTTTCATGCATGGGTTTCTAACGCATTTATAAGATTATCTCTTTGTTGCTTTGTATGTCCCTCCCCCACAGTATAACCCCTGCTTTCACTATATTTGATGTCAGTATAACTTGTGGAGGAGATGGGGAAAAACCAGTTATTTAAGGATATAGGTGGACCTGTTGCAACAATGAGAAGTACAAGTTTTCATGTCCAAAATGAGCTTTACAAAGTTGGTGCGGAGAGTGGGGTGGGGGGAAGGAGAAGGATTGGGATTGGGAGGCTGGGAAGGGAGGTGAAGGGTAAACAAAGGAGGAGGCTGCAATGCTTGGTAAGAAATGTATGCATTATCCTGCGCATGTAATTGTAACCCCTCTGTACAATATGTTCACAAATAAAATAAAATTAAATTAAAAAACTCCTCAAACTCATTTTCTGAGGGGATGAGTTAAAATTTCAAAAGGCAGAGGGACATTAGAGGTGCAGATTTTCAACAAAAGAAAGTTAATATCCTCCGGGCATAAATCATGTATTTATGAGACTATTTGATAAATAGGTAAAATATTTCCAGCCTATCTCCTTATGATACTCAACAGTACACATTTCTAGAGGATGAAGAAATAAAAGGGGGAGAAAGAAAAGTGTATCCAAATAAGATGAGTTTGTTGATTTATTTATTCATTTGTTTATGTGTTTATTTATTTAGAATTCTGTGATCCATCCAGCGAAGAGGGAGAACAAGAACAGATATGTTTAGGGATTTTTGAAAGGTAGAAGAAACCTGTGCCACTATTCCAGGAAAAGCACAAGAAGAAGGTAACAAGATCTTGAACAGGAATGGCTATATGCTTTATCTAAGGAAGTGTTCTACATTAGCCTTGCATGTCTCTCCTGAATCTGTCAAAAAAACAGTAGTATAATAAAATTGATATTCTTGAGAGTAGACCAAACAGATAGTCTTGCCAAATTTTCTATGAGTGAATTTGGCATGGGACAAAAAATAAATTACTCTTGTTATCACTATGTGTTCAAAGGTTTGAAACCCTGGTGTGTAATCTTACATGTCTTTATTTTTGTGCACATTTTTAACTGTATTAAGTATACATGATGTATGGTAGAAAACAAGAAATAAAATGTGTTAGCAGTATCAATGAGGTCAAAGTAAAATCAAGAGGGAAGGAAAGCAATTGAGTAGATATAGCACCAAAAGAGTCAATAGATTTGGAATCATTATTAAAGTTGAATAGTTCAAAGACATACCTGTTTTAAATGATGACAGGAATAAGTGACTGAACTGTAGATGTGAATGCTGATCATTTGTGTTGAGGTCAATTATCAGGTTGATGTACATTCTTAGAGGCTTGAAATCAGTCATATTAATGGCAGAGTTGGAATGGATTCATGGAGTGTATCATGGTGTTTTCAAAGAATGTGAAGTAGTGATTGGACCTTTGCAAATAGCAAGAGATGTGTGTGTAGGGGAGGAATGGGTGTGTATGTTGAAAGTGGAGACATTGATCAATACGCATTATATTCATAAAATGCTTCGCTAAATGACAACTGCATTGTACAACCACTTGAAGATAATTAAAAAGGAAACTTAAAAAGAAAAGATGAACCCAATGTCATCTGATGAAATTCCAGAGTTGAAGTTCAAATGGAGACAAAAGTATAATCATATTAAATGGGCTTGGGAAAAGAGTGGATCCCATTTTACTTTCTGATTTGAGGGTCTATGGGAAATAAGATAATAGATAGGTTGTATTAACACACTTCCTGAAGGTTCAGGGGTTTTCAAGGAAAGACTGAAGTTAGCTATGGGCAACAATGTAGAGATAAACTGGATACAATATAGACATAAACTGGGATACAATATAGAGGTAAACTGTGATACTGTAGTGTGTACACTTAATGGATAATGTAGGGGGGAAATCTTGTAGTTGAAAGAAATACAATAATTGGTTTATTCTCAATCAGGTGTGTGAGTGGGGGGGATCAAATCCAGACATCTATAACATAGATAAGCATGTGCTCCAACTCTGAGCTATAACTACAGCCAAGGAATCAGGTTATTAACTGCCTTGCTGTTTTAAACATATTGCTTACAATAATTTTCAATGCTGGTGAAAACAGGTTGCAAAAGCCTGGTGGGAAAAGCTGCTGGCAACTAGGTCTGGATTTTGTGTGCAGCAGGCAGAAGTGGAAGAGACCTCAGTTAGCTAAAGTATAGCTGTATATGGTGAAGCTGAGGTAGACCCAAATGTCAGAAGAAACAGGAATGACACAAAGTGTGTGTGTGTACATGTATATAATATCTTATATGTGTGTGTTCATATTTACATTATCTTATTATTCCACTAAGTGTAAATTTCTGCTTCTTTACTTCAGTCATTTGATATTTAACTTGTGAAGGCTGGACATTTTTTTTTTAAACTCTTGTTCAGAATCTGTGCCAAGGGGTTAACTCAAATCAACCTGGGAAAAGTGAAAATAGTTGCTTACTGCACTTTACCTAAAGAGCTAGATTTTCTTCAGCAATTCTCTTTTGAGGAGGGCAATTCTCTTTTGTTCTTTTGTTTTGTTTCATTTTGGTGGCCTTTGTGTATAATCAAAAGTACCTGAGGTAGAATTAATAGACACTGCCCAAGGAGTTTTACTACCTCATTCAAATGGAGAGCTGACCTGCCCTCTCATTTTTAACGGGGCATCGTGGTAATTGGCAGAGTGGTGTGGTGGCAGGTCTACCCAGCTGGTCACCTGCGTGGAGAATAGCTTTCCTATTAAAGTTAATCCATCCATGAAGGACCTTTGAATGTGCTGCTTCTGTGGGTTGAGTGCTGTGCTGATGCATTCTGCTCAGACCCTGAATGAAGAAACGCTTGGGTTATTTTTGATTCAAAGCAAGCAAAGGGTTGATGAGCAACTGCCTGTACAAGCAGAGCATATGCCTGCTGAGTTGTAATTCGCTCTTTGCTTTGGGACCAGATGCTATATCCTACCAAGTCCCCACACTGGTTGATCCTCAGATTATCTAGGAAGTTTTTTTTAAATAGCACTATCCAAGTTTCACATTCAGAGGTTTGGGTTCATTTTATCTATGCTTGACTATAGACATGACATGCTTCTGAAATGTGTTCTAGATAAATACTACAGGTGTGAAGATTGCTGTTTTTTTTTTTAAGATTGTTTTTATCAGTGGCATGCAATCTTGGTGTGAGATTGGAGTCAGGAGGAGAAATCTCTGTTTAGTTTATGCCCCTCATTCAAAAATGGTAATCATTGCTCTACACCTTTTATTAGACACGAATGTTTTTCTGTCCATAGGCATGGTTTGGTATTGCAGTGACTATAAACATGTAAAATATCGTATTGAAAAATACTTGACTTTGATAACCTAGAGAACTCCACTCTCTTCTTAATATTAAAGCACTGATACATCCTAATGTACTTGCTCTAGGATGTGCATTGGTCTTAAAGTTCTGCACAATTCATCAATCCAAATATTTCAGACACCAATATGTCTAATATTTTCCCCCAAGTGAAATGGTATGAAAAAATCACAGCTCTCTGACATAGCAGTATTTATGTATGTGATGCCTGTTACAATGTTGAGAAAGTTTTTTAAGAAGTTATTAACTCAAAAACATGCCAGATGAAGAGAGAGAGAACACAAGCTACAACAAAGGGATTAAAATAGGCTTAAGGTTTTAGAATAAAAGTAGGGAATAAAGTATTTGGTTTTGCAACCAAATAAAAAAGAACAGGTAGAAAGATGATGAGAAATGAATTGGCTACCTTTGAATCAAAATAACATTTGAAAAAATAATTCAGCTTCTATGTGTAGTATAATAATTTTGAAACACCATTTATTAGACTTCTTAGATTAGGTTAAGAATTCATCAGACCTCTCATGGATACTAAAGAGTCCTGACATGTAACCTAATTGCATATTTGATGAAGTGGGCCCATGACAACACCAGATATTTCCTATAGTAGAGTCTTCGTTTTCTCCTCCATTAGCACTGATCTCCCTCATTAAGCAACGGCTCTGTGGTTTCCTTGGAGGAATTGAACCATCCTAGATACACAGGAGTCAGTCCAGTCTTGGAGTATTGTGTGTTGTTACCATTTAGATCAAATCTGGGCCCATTATTGGGATATTTAAGAAGGAGGCATATACTCTAGCTGCGAGAGAATTTGATAAGAGATTGAAACATCTGGCATCTCTCCTCCTATAGGAAAAATCCTAACAACACAACAAATGGAGCCACCATAAGGAAAACGGAGCAAGTTATCTTGACTTCTGAGTTCAGCTACTTTTCAGACAGATAACCTGTACTTCCAAAGATGTGAGACAGGGATATATTTAATCTCTATCTCTCTGTCTCTGTCTCTCTCACATACATATTCATGAGTTTTCCTCCTTTCTGTTTCATTCACTTTCCCTCTGCCTCTCTGTCTCTCTACTTCTTTGATTTCTTTTTTCTTTTCCTTTTTTTATTGTGAGAATACCGTACAGAGGGGTTACAATTACATGGGCAAGATAACGAGTACATTTCTTATCAAGCATTGTTGCCTCCTTTTTGTTCCCCCATCCCATCCCTTCCCATACTCCCCCTCCCCTCCCCACCCAATCCCCCCCCCCACCAAAGTTGTAAAGTTGGTTTTTCGACACAACGACTTGTACATCTCATTGTTGCAAAGGGTCCACCTGTATCCCTAGTTAAATGATTTGTTTTCTATCTCTATCTCTATATCTCTGATTCTTTTTTAAATTCAAAATCAGATTGCATTTGGTTTTCTAATACCTTCAAACAAAAAGAGTCATGATTAAAATTTCCTGAAGCAGAAAGCGATTTACTTACAGAAAATTAGGTTTGCTTATGGTTCAAATTTAGTAAGAAAAGTAAGTCTTTAGAAGAATGTTGATAATAATCACCAGTTCAAAGAGTGAATCTAAGAGAAAGTATGGGAAAAAATTGTAAGAGGGTCTGCCCAAACATTTTTAAAAATTGACTTGTTGCAAGGGAACAGAGAATGACAGCTGGAAGCCAGAGGGAGAAAGGGAAGAGGGAAACCTGGAAAGTCTTAAGATACTTAGAATGACTAGATAGGAAAAAGCTAAGCATACATTGAGCAGATTAAAACATGCGACATAAGAAATGACTTACAAAGGAGGAGGCTACAATGCTTGATAAGAAATGCACTCATTATCTTGCCCATGTAATTGTAACCCCTCTGTACTGTATGTTCACAATAAAAATAAAATACAAGAAAAAAAGAAATGATTTATTCTTATAAAAATTAATAATTTCAGTTCTTGCCTCCGCTTTAAAGACAGGATATCAGGAAAGTAGACAATATACTGCCTAATTAGTGGCTAATGACTAAAATGAATAGGTAGATGAGAAAAAGTGAGACTATCTTAAGAGATATTGGGTTGAGAGATCATTAAATTGTTTTGAAATAGCATGGAAAATTTTATTTTCCTCATTGTATTCTGACCTTGGTCTGATAACAGTTGCTTTTATTTTTCTCTGGAGACACACAATTGCTAAGTATAAAAACCTGGGAGCTCTTCTGAACTTGGAGTGGTGTTTGCACAAGGCTCAGGCAACTGTGAGAGAGAACGATTGACAGGTGGCTGATAAGGAAGGAGCCCATTCCTTTTTCTACTTGAACTGTCACTAAATTAATAGCCTATAGCAGAAGTCTCATGGGGACGTTATGTCATGCTCACTTATGGTGTACGGACATATCAGAACATGTCTGAATTGGTAAGAAGTCAGAGAGATGCTCATTGTTATGCAAAACTAGTATAAATCATCTTACAGGAGGCCTCAGTATACTTGATGGTTAAGGGAGAGATCTGCATCAGCCATGATTATTGATACAGACTGAACCTATCTCTAACACAGAGATAGAAGAATGAGATGGAAAATCCATTGTGGAAAGATCTTGATGCAGGAGCAAGCTTGAGAAACACAAATTTAGTATTTTTCTCAAAAGTGTGACACAAATGGGAGAGAGATAGTCCCACTAATTCATCACAGTTTACAGCATACTCGGTGGTTGCAATAGGGAAGATGTACATCTATGATACCAATGACCTTCACAACCAACTATGGAAGCAAACAGTCATCTGGACATGGCAGAAAGTGCAGCATTCAGCAGCAGCAATAGTAGTAATAACAACATGTTTAACAAATTCAAAGCTATTTACTAGCACATAGACCCGTGCAGATATGTTGATGAAATACAATAGTCATGATTCAACTTGGCAGGTGACAAAGCAGTAGTTCCCTGGCACCCATGCTGAAAGGAATAGGAGGACATGGTGGACATATTTTTAGTGGATGAAGGAAACTCCTTGAAATGATAGCAATACTCAGAGTTGTTGCTACTCATGGCTTGTGGACACACACACACACACACACACACACACACACACACACAGCCATAAGCACACAATAGATGTGATTCTTATTTGTATTCCCATTGCAAGGAGATTTTTAATTTCTATGGGTACTGAAAAACACAGTTCCCCAGCCCTCCTGTTAAAAGTATGTGCTAGTATTAAAACCATTTAGACAAATAGTTGTCAACAATATGGATAGTAAGCCCCAGCACCAAAGGAAAAAAAAATGGTTCCTTTCATTTGCTGTTTTCTTCAAGCAATGAATTCACGTAATGCCATTTTGACATTGTAGAGACAAGTCTATTAAAATATGAATTATGGCTACTTTGTCTCTTATGTTGGTCCATTTACCATAATAGTTGCAATTGACCTAAATAGCAGATAGTACATTTTATCCTAAGTGTTTGAAATTAAAATAGATTGAGTGATTTTCCTGTATATATCATTGTTGAAGTTTTTGTTACACTCTGAATTAATACAAATAGCAGTAATAACACAACTGGATGCACCTGGCATGTATTATTGGACTTATCCCAAGCTGTTTTTTTCATAATTGGGCATTTATATCCATGTAACTGAAACTCAGTAATGTTTTTAATGTTTTAAAATCTGGAGCGTTTAAAAATCAAACTTGCAGAAATATAATCAATATACCAGCTAAGGTAAAATGTGTAGAAGCCAGTAAAGTAAGAATGTATCATCTTTATGCAAGGCCTTCTGGCAGCATATCAAAAGCACACACACACACACACACACACACACACACACACACACACACACACACACACACACACACACACACACACACACCCCTTTTGATTTATCAAATCCACTTCTAGGATTTATTCCAAAGGCAACACTGAGGATGTGCATAAAGATTTAGTTAAAGTCTATTCATTACCATAGTATATAGTTAAAAAAGTAAATAACCTAAATATCTAATCATAAAGATGTGCTAACTTTTATATCAGTTTGATTATACTTTTTTTTTTTTTTAAATTTAATTTTATTTTATTTGAGAACATACTGTACAGAGGGGTTACAATTACATGGGCAGGATAATGCATACATTTCTTACCAAGCATTGCAGCCTCCTCCTTTGTTTACCCTTCACCTCCCTTCCCAGCCTCCCCCCTCCCTCCCACCCAATCATACCCCCCCTGCCCCCCCCCCCCGACATTGTAAAGCTGGTTTTGACATGACATTTTGTACTTCTCATTGTTGCAACAGGTCCACCTGAATCCTTAAACGACTTGTTTGTCCCCATCTCCTCCACATGTTATACTGACATCAAATATAGTGAAAGCGGGGGTTACACTGTGGGGGAGGGACATACAAAGCAACAAAGAGATAATATTATAAATGCGTTAGAAACACATGCATGAAAGAAACAAAAACATTAAAATACATATTTGAGGTTTCGTTTTCCTAACATCACATTATCTGACTTTTTCCGCTTGACTCATACCTATACTAGATATTGCAAATAAGGGAAACCATGGGACCTATGTTTCTTTGGGCCTGGCTTACTTCACTTAATATAATTTTTTCCAAGCCTTTCCATTTCCTAACAAATGGGGAAATGTCATTCTTTCTGATGGAGGCATAGAATTCCATTGTGTATATATACCACATCTTCTTGATCCATTCATCTACTGAGGGGCATCTGGGTTGGTTCCATGTCTTAGCTATGGTAAATAATGCTGCAATAAACATAGTTGTGCTGGTAGCTTTAGTGTGGCCTTGTTTGTGATCATTTGGGTAAATGCCCAAAAGTGGGATTGCTGGGTCATTGGGGAGCTCTATGTGGAGTCTTTTGAGGAACCTCCATACTGCTTTCCAAAGTGGTTGAACAAGTTTACATTCCCACCAACAATGAAGTAAGGTTCCTTTCTGTCCACATCCCCTCCAGCATCTGTTGTTGTTAGAGTTCTTGATTTTTGCTGTTCTAACTGGAGTGAGGTGATATCTCAATGTTGTTTTGATTTGCATTTCTTTTATGGCTAGGGATGTTGAACATTTCTTCATGTGTCTATTGGCCATCCTTCTTTCTTCTTCAGAGAAGCTTCTCTTTAAGTCTTTCGCCCACTTACTTATTGGGCAGTTGTTTCTTTGAGGATTTGTTGTTGGGTGGTTTAATTTTTTGAGTTCCAAGTATATTTTAGATATGAGACCCTTGTCCGTTGTTCATACTTTTTAATCTTACAAAATATGAAAATGGAAAATCACGTAAGTACTTAATGTAGAATGAGTTATTTTATGTTGTAAAGAGCCACTCCAGATAGCATCCACTTGTCCCTTCTTAATTACAGGCCCCTTCCCCTTCTCCATACATACCCACTCTTGTAATTTTTATAGCACTCACTTTTGGACCTTGATTGGTTTTAATACTTGGTTGTTCATCTTCAAACATTGTAGTTCAGTATTATTTATTAACATTAAAAATTTAGGGCAATTGGAAAATACCTTTTAAATTTCACATAATTTACAAGTTTTTCTTACATCTTGTATTTGTTTCTTATCCTTACAGTTTACATTTTGAGGATCAAGAGAACATTTTGACTTGTAAAGCTCTCCATAGTCTGAATTTTGTACCTTATATATTCTTGATGAACTTCAATTTGCTCTGTGCTCTTCCTGAAAAGGCTGGATGTAAAGTCTTTTTTTCAAATTCATGACTGATCCCTAAAAACTATACAGTGTAATCTAAAGATTACAAGGTCAGAGATTTTTCACAAGACTTTAGAAGCTATTAACAGTCCTAGTTAAATCTACTAATTATGAGCAGTTGTACATTAGTCACATTGTATTAATTCTTTTAAAATTTACTAATTGAAAAACTAAAGCAAACTTATTTATTTTATAATTGCTATGTGATTATTAAGTGATATTATTTCTATAGGAAAGATGAGAGATTATTTCCTCTTATACCAGTTTTTAAGAGTTTTTCAATAGTTTTTTTTATTTGTTTACAGTTCTCATAAAATACTGTATATTTAATAACCAACATTGATACTCATGTCAATATATCATCTACAGTCATTGTGTCTATCTAAACTCCTTATAGATTTCTCAAGGGGAGCTCGTGAGAAAAAAATAAGCTGAGTATTCTTACATGTGGATAATAGTTTGTGATTGTAATTGGGTAGCTTTGCAATTGAAAGTTGCTTTTGCTGAATATAAATCCTTGGGTTACATTTTCTTTCCTTGGATATTTTAAGTATATGTTACCATTTTGCTTTGTCATTTACATTAACTATCCTTATCCATCTACCTTTGAAAGGTAAAACTATGCAGACAGGAAACCTATCAAAGGTAACCCGGAGCTTGGGGAGAGGGAGCTGAAGATAGGCAGAGCATATAGGACTTTTATGGAAGTGAAACTAAAATAATAGGTATGTATCATTATAGATTTGTCCAAACTCATTAAATGCTTAGCATCAAGAGTGTGCCTGACTGAAAATTACTGGGTTTGGGTAATCTCAGTTACTGATATATTAGTGTAGACTCATTAAGTATAATGGATGTACCTCTTTGGTAGGAGATGTTGATAATAGAGGAAGCCATATTTGCTTGTGGGATATCTCACACACAGGACATCTGTGTATCTACTAGCCATTTTACTGTAATTGTCCTGTAATTGTTCTAAAATATAAAGTCTAGTAAACATTTAAAATTAAACAATAAAATATAAATCCCCAGGTCTTCAGTTATGTTGGTGAACAATATTTATTTATTTTTAATTTAATTTTATTGTCAAGGTGATTACAGTTACATACGTAAGGTAGTGAGTACATTTCTTGTCGAACGCTCCTTACTTTTTTCCTCCTATTTTCCCTCTCCCTCATCCCTTTCTCCATGTTGTACTATAAACCTTCCTGAGAAGTGTCCTGTATGTAGCAATCCCAGGATGACTTTACAACAGAGGAAAATAGAGATGCAGTATTACTAGATGACAACTTTTAATGTACTCTAATCTCTAGAAACCAGATGTCTTCCTTGGCTTCCAGTTAAAGTAGAACTTGATGAAGGTTGAGGAATGGATGGGGTTTAGCCTAATTTTGTTTCACAAGGTGATGTGGGGCCATAAAACACTGTACTTATTTACTACTCTTAAGATGTGCTAGAAATAGAAGTTGTACAAAGTGACTGCAGAATTCCAGTTGATTCCTGACTGATGGAGCAAGAACCACTTAGTCCACAATAGCATTACCTTCACCTATCATTGTCAAATAATGAAGTAAAAAAATATCAGTCCCCTTTGTGGCCTTTCAGTTCCAGTTTTTATCTTCTCACCCGTGTAAAACAGATGCAAGTCCCAGTACTTGGGGCTTTCTTTGGGCTCTACTTTTGGTATATATTGGTATATAACTTTATGATAACTATTGATAGGGAAAGTCAGGCTAAACCTTCTCTCCCTCTCTCCCTCCCTCCTTCCCTCCTTCCCTCCCTCCCTCCCTCTCTCCCTCCCTCCCTCCCTCCCTCCCTTCCTTCCTTCCTTCCTTCCTTCCTTCCTTCCTTCCTTCCTTCCTTCCTTCCTTCCTTCCTTCCTTCCTTCCTTCCTTCCTAAAATCTTGAATTATCAAATTCTGAAGGTCATGATTACTCTCCCACACTATCAACACTATATGCCTTCAAAGATTGTGGATGTATGTTTATTCCAATTGGGATAACTCTTCCTGGCAGTTTGGTTGAGAGATTTTTTAAATGCCAACAAAGTTCCTTTTTTGTTACAAAAGTAAGTAGCAGTGCATCTGTTCTTGTTTGCTGATGAGCAGAAGTTCCTACACGGATATCACACCAATGCCCTAAATCCACTGAGCATTGGCTGAGATGCCTCCATACACTGTGACTGCCATCCCATTAGCTCTGTAGGCTCCTCCAGCTCTTGCCAGTATTTCTCTGCAAGCTGCTAATTTTAAGTAGGGCCAAGGAAAGGGAAAGCTTAAGGCAAGTCCAGGCTGTAGAGCAAGCTGCCCTGCCACTTGTGTCCTTACGACTCAGCACACCTATATATATATTGGAAAGGTCTGTGGCACACACAGACACAGTGTGAGGCTTCTATCAATCATTAATAAGGTCCCTAGGGTTTTGAAATAAGTTGTGTTGAGTTCTGCACAGAACTCTTCATTTGAATACAGCTGAACATTTGGAGCAGCTGCCAGACTAAACACATGGATACAATAAATAACTATTTTGACCAAACTAAATTATAATGAAGTGTGTGTTTCTAATTCACTGAAGTTTACAATTTGAAGAGAACAATAGGATCCATTAGAAAGGAGAAATATTATCTAGTAGTCACCTTCCAGGAAATGTCCTAGCCCCCCATGGCACCCATAGCATTGTTACTTCTCCCTAAGTCCACATCCCATAAGGGATTCCCTGTCATGTATTTAATGGGAAGTGCAAGACAAAGTTACAATTCTCTTTATATACTTTTAGAGGCACCTTGCAGAAGTGGTGGAATGTTGTCTTACATCTGCGCTCAAGAATCCTCTCCCCAAGTTGGTTTCTACTAGAGATATGCCTATCACATGTGGTCAAGAGAAGAATCACTAATGGGGATGTACAATTGCCAGGCTTCATGCAGCCATTGCTAGTTATGTGACTGACTGATTAGAAACTTGCCAAGATCAAAATAGATAAAGACAGAAAGAGTTTCCCAAGGTTGGAAAGAGCTTCCCAAGGAGAAATGATGATGCGTCTTGCACTCTATTTTCCTTAAGTCATAATGAAATATCAAAGTTAAGCAACGTACAAGGTGTTGTTTTATTCAGCTCATGTAAGGGATCTGGAAGGTCTAAGAGCATTGTGCTGTTACCTACTAGCA
Organism: Dipodomys spectabilis; assembly: GCF_019054845.1. Taxonomy (NCBI): domain Eukaryota; kingdom Metazoa; phylum Chordata; class Mammalia; order Rodentia; family Heteromyidae; genus Dipodomys; species Dipodomys spectabilis. The sequence continues at coordinate 13,527,958 of NW_024870683.1, forward strand.
TCTTATGAGAGACTTCTTTCTGCTTCTTCACAAAAGAGACCATTATATCATGAAATAGCAGATAGCAAGCACAAGCAATTCTCTCCTCATGAGGTCACCAATTCCATTATGGATGATCCATCTTCATCATCTTCTCTTATCCCAATTACTTCCCAAAGGCATCCACCATAGAAAGTTGATTGAGTTTCCAATAGACTAACTTTTGGGGAACATATTCAAACCATAGAAGACTTCTTAAATTGGATATATTAATATCCTAATGTGTACCACAGAGGTCTCTCATTATTAGGAAAGTGTCTTTTCCAGATAAATATGTTAACTTGCTTTGGGGATGTCAGAATCCAATGAAACAATTTCTGATATTGTTCAATGGATCTATATACAATGGTGGTCATCACAGCAGGGATTAAGGCGTGGTAGTTATTTCTAGTACCACATCAATGTGTCTAGAGCACTGCTTTACATTCTAAGTATATTTAGACGGCTTCAAACTACTGATAGCATTTGCATCTTAGCCTAAACATTATTTTTCTCCATATGATATCAGATCAGCTTTGTCTGGAAGGCATGCCACAGGGAAACACACTTCTACCACTGACTGATGAAAGTTAATGTCTACACCTTCATCTCACCAATATTAAGACAAATCAGTTCAGAGGATTTAAATTTCAAAGCTCCATTTGCCTAGTTGGTTTCAGGACTGAGCCCTCACTGGCTTCCTCTCTGCTGTATCCATTCAACCATCACATTGCTTGTTTTTCTCCATCTTCCAAATAAGTCTCTTGGATTCAAGTCATTTATTAGTATCTGCTTCCAGTGGTGCCAAAGTTGTTCTGGCTTCAACAAATGTTTCCAAATACCCAACTGTTCCAAAATAGAGGCCAACTTGTTTGGATTCCAATGAACCCCCCCTCATAATGCTGATTCACAGTGGACCCAATTCATCATGCAGGGGAGGGTGAAATATCCTCACAATAAAATATCCTTGCTATCTAAATATAGAAGGCTTCTGTCAATACCATACTCAGGCTTTTACAAATGAGGTTTGCCTTGAAAAGTTGTCTCCCAAGCCAACATATCAGACCATACTCCAAAAGTTTGGTAGTAATTCACAGCAATCCAATTCACACATCTCACTCCATTCTCCACTAATCAGAAATTCAATTGAGCTGTTGACTTAGTTGTGGCATAAACTGAGAAATATTAGAAGATAGAGTTGCATTTCTAAAAGGCTTTGCTGAGTCACCCATAAGCCAACAACCAAAATTCACACAGCGAAAAACCAAAAGATGAAAATACATGTGGCTACACTGAATAAAATACTTTATAATCCATTTGGAACTTGTTACTGCCTGCCTCAATCTCTTTGCTATTGATTAGTTTAAGACCTTGTATAGAAGGGCAAGTTTCTCCCCCATCTTTGCTTTAATCAAAGGACACAGTAAGAGTTTTATTTAATGAATTATAAACTGAGAAAACCAGCTGCCATTAGGGTTTCATCAATGGTTATCAAAAGTATTCTACTTTTAGTTATTAACTGAAAATATTCTGATATACAATGAGGAAAGGAAAACTACCTCTAAAATGTGAAGAATGCACTGAGTCACATCTTTTAGCATTCTCTTGACAAATTATCTTCTTCAACAGAAAAGTAGAACAGGAACAGATTAAGGAATATGTGGGGTGTCTGGAATAAAATGTAATTTAGCTAAACCACTGAAACATGTTTGTTTATTGTGTTCAATCTATTTATTGTGTTATACCACTTATTTTCTTTCTTTCTACTTTTTTCTTCACTATTTTTTTAAGAAGACAATTACTGAAAGCTAATATTTTTGTTTCAAACAAAAATCTGACCAAATCAAAATTATTTCAGATTATGTAGTGATTGTTGAGGATTTTTATGCTCCTTATTTTGAGGATCTAAAATGAAGTTTTAGATCCTCAAAATAAGGAGCATAAAAATCCATTCAGAAAAAAATAACTTAGGGGCAGAAATCACAAATATACTCTGGATATCATCTATTCAATTACTTACACATGTAGTATGAGTTTATTCAGACATTTAGCGTGTTTGTAGTTGAAACTTTTCTCATAAACTTCATTTGAATGTGTATCTACCACCTATCTCTTCCTTAAATATTTATGGATAGACTGTGTAAAGCCCGACTTTCAGAGTAGAAGTACATGCAAATTATACAAATATTAAACTGCCACTGAGATAAATACTATATATTGAATTTGCTGGGCATTTCTCAAAATGGTTTATTTTTTTCAAAATTATCACTATACTTTTGTGTTCCCTTTTCTTACAGAAAAGCTGCTTAGTTAACCCTGTCACAAGTAATGTTTTGTTTTGTATTTGCACAGATTTCTTAAATGTCTTTTCTGTTACGTATATCACTGATATTTAAATTAAGGTCAAGGTTCCTCTTTTATCCTATGGAAGTTAGTACAAGTAGATAGTATTATACCTTTGGTAAACAATAAGTAAACATTCTGGCATTGATTACATTGTCTTTTACACATAAGCAGAATGGAGTAATTTAAGAGGAACAGACATTGGATATGAGCTAGCTTGTTCTTCCATGGATGCAGAATGTTTTGGTTTTGAAGAAAAGAATCAACACAGGAATCAACCTCATTGTTCAACACTACAGTCTTAAACATAACTCATATTTACATGTGTGCTTAAGTCTGTCTTCTCACTCTTCAAATCTTTTCCCTCATCTCTATGGGTGATTAATTCCTTTTTTCTTTTTGTTGGTCATGAGGCTTGAACTCTGGCGAGCGGTCTACCATTTGAGCCACAGCACCACTTCTAGTTTTCTAGTGGTTTATTGGAGATAAGAGTCTCACAGACTTTCCTGCCTGGGCTCAGCCTCCTGAGTAGTTAGGTGTGAGCCACCAGCACCCAGAAAAGGAGCTATAACTCTTTTTTCTCATATATCATTTGGTTGAAAGAAACTTTTCACTTTCTTTACACACACACACACACACACACACACACACACACACACACACACACATGTACACACATACACACACACACACATTCTCTAATACTTTTAAAATATATGACAGTAGTATTTATAGTCTTTTTGTTTGTAATTCTTTCCATATGTGATTTTTCCTTTTTCAGAAAACATTTTCTGCCTTCATTGATCCTAGTTGTGTTTGTTGTATTTTAACCACTTCTCTTCATTCAGAAATGTGCTTGAATTTTCTGCATCTAGTGGAATAAAAATGTCATTTTTCTTAATCTTTCAAATGATTGAAAACATTAGCATATGCTTCAATGTGAAACTATTCTTGGATTTTTGGGAAAAAAAGTCCATACTTGGCCATATGCAATTAAAAATATTTTTCAATTATTACTGTTATATAATTCAAGAGTAAAACTTATCCACATTTATTATTTCATTTAGTTAAGAAATAAGGCAACAGTTTAACATTTTTATCTTAAAATTTCTAGGGTAACATTTCAAGTATTGTCATATAACAGTTATTTATTGTATAGTAGCTCTTCTTCACTTCCTTCTTCCCCTCTCTCATGGTCTCATTATGGTCTCTTGCTTCTTAATCAGTCCTGTTCAATTTTTTTTCAATTTCATTTTACTTTTTAATAAAATACTCATGAATGTATCTTGTTTCTGTTTCATTAATTTTTGTTATTGTCCTGATTATTTTCCACCTTCTTTTGCCTTGGGGAATTATGTCTTGTTATTTTGCTAGCTTGTAAATTATTTATTTCTTTTAAACATATGTTTCCACCATGGAAATCAATCTATCTATCTATCAACCTACATAGCTACATATCTATTAATTTATCTATCCATATGTGTTTGTTTAGTTCTAAATCCTCTTTCAATTATGAAGTTTCTATATAGATATAGACATATATAGACATACTATATAGAAATTTCTAGTATCAATATAGTATATGCTATATAGATACATAAAGTATACAGCTATATGGTAACTACAGCTACATATATATATATATATATATATATATATATATATATATAATTTAGTTCTAAATCCTATTTCCAGTAAGTTGTTAGCCCACTTATTTATTGGGCAGTTGTTTCTTTGAGGATTGTTGTTGAGAGATTAATTTTTTGAGTTCCAGGTATATTTTAGATATGAGACCCTTGTCCGTTGTATGGCTAGTGTAAATCTTCTCCCAATCCATGGGCTTTTTATTGATCTTGCTAGCTATGTCCTTTGCCATGCAGATAACAACAGATGCTGGAGGGGATGTGGCCAGAAGGGAACCCTACTGCATTGTTGGTGGGAGTGTGAACTTGTTCAACTACTTTGGAAAGTAGTATGGAGGTTCCTCAAAAGACTCCACATAGAGGGCTGGGAAGGTGGCTCAGTGGTAGAACACTTGCCTTGCATGCTCGAGGCCCTGAGTTCGAATCCTCAGCACCACATAAGCAAAAAGAAAAAAGCCAGAAGTGGCGCTGTGGTTCAAGTGGTAGAGCACTAGCCTTGAGCTGAAGAGCTGAGGGACAGGGCCCAGGCACAGAGTTCGGGCCCCACGACCAGACCCGTCCCTCCACCAAAAAAAAAAGAATCCATATAGAGCTCCCCTATAACCCAGCAATCCTACTTTGGAGCATTTACCCAAATGATCACAAACAAGACCATACTAAAGCTACCAGCACAACTATGTTTATTGCAGCATTATTTACCATAGCTCAGATATGGAACCAACCCAGATGCCCCTCAGTAGATGAATGGATCAAGAAAATGTGGTATATATACATAATGAATTTCTATGCCTCCATCAGAAAGAATGACATTGTCCCATTTCTTAGGAAATGGAAAGACTTGGAAAATATTATATTAAGTGAAGTAAGCCAGGCCCAAAGAAACATAGGTCCCATAGTTTCCCTTATTTGCAATAACCAGTATATGTCTGAGACAAGGGGAAAAGGTCAGATAAGATGATGTTAAGCTAAATGAACCCCAAGATAAGGACACAAGGGTTTTTTTCTTTCTTGCTGTCATTTCTAACATATTTCTAACATATAGGGTGATTGTTTTGTTGCTTTGAATGTCCCTCCCCCACGGTATAACCCCTGTTTTCACTGTATTTGATGTTGGTATAATTTGGGGAGGGGAAGGAAAAAAAAACAAATTGATTAAATAAGGATACAGGTGGGCCCATTGCAACAATAAGATATACAAAATGCTATGTTGAAAAACAAACTTTACAACTTTGGTGGGGAGGGAGTGTAGTCGTGGAGATGGGAGGGAAGGGATGGGAAGGGAAAAACAAAGGAGGAGGCAACAATGCTTGATAAGAAATGCACTTATTATCTTGCTCATGTAATTGCTCATACCTCTGTATGGTATTTTCATAATATAAAAACTTTTTAAAATAAAAATAAATCCTATTTCCATTATGAAGATTCTTTGACCTTTGAATTCCTTAGGATTTTGTCTGAATTTTTAAAATTATTTGTGTTTTACTACATTTTAATCAAAGGAAATATTCTGTATATCAGATCCCACTTTCTCTTTCTAGATTTTGTTTGATATTTATTTGATGATTTTCTTCATTTTAGAAATCTTTGAATTTAAGATTTAATTGCAAAGTTCGTTTTCGACATAATGACTTGTACATCTCATTGTTTCAATGGATCCACCTGTATCCCTATTTAAATGATTTGTTTTTCCCCTTCTCCTCCACAAATTATACCAACATCAAATACAGTGAAAGAAGGAGTTATACTGTGGGGGAGGGACATACAAAGCAACAAAGAAATAATCTTATCAATGTGTTGGGGAGTGAGGGGGGGTGGGAGGACTGGGTGGGGGGGGGGGGGAGGATGGGAAGGGATGGGAAACAAGAGGCTGAATTTTTTTTTCCCTTAGTGTACTGTATGCAGTTATTTCCTTAATTTTCCTTTCGTTTCCCCATCTACCCTTTGGATTACTCCTGTTGTCACTGGTTTTGATTTTGGTACCCTTGGTATTATGTATAAGTTTATCTGACTCGGGGATGGGAAAGGGAATCACAGAAGTGTTGAGACAAAGGAAAAAGAGTGAACCAATGTGATACCCTTGTGATACCACAGTATCACAAGACGCTATGGTGGAAATGAATTTTACAACTTTGGGGGAGGGGAATCAGGACAGGGAAGGGAAAGCAGGAGAAAATAAGGGAGGGGTAACACTTTTTGAAAAGGAATGTGTTCACTACCTTACTTATGTAACTATAACCCCTCTGTACATCACATTTACAATAAAAATTCTAAAAAGAGAAAATTCTAAACAAGCTAGTAATACCTGTATTAATAATAATTTGAATATGTCAAAAAAGACCTAAAATATTATATGGTGGTGCTCATATTCTTATTGCAATAATCCCAATGGTTGAACATAAAAGTATAAAGATACTTGCAAATACCATACCAAAGAGAACTGTACCAATGTTAGAAAGAGGGGAAAGAAGGCCTTAGAAAGATGTGTAATGTTTACAATTAAATTAATATTTACAAAAAAAGAAAGGTAAATCATGAGCACACTGACTCAACTTCATTGTTTTCTGTTCTTTACTTTATTGAATCTCCTTTGATATAATATCCTATCGTAGGGAATCAACCTAATGACCAGGCTGTTTACTGTGGAAGGATTCCTTAAATACTAGACTCATATTTTTTAATATGAGTCTACTGACTCTTACTGATATTTTTTATTTTCTAAAACAAATTTAGATGTCAGAAGCTATTTACTATTTGGTTTTCTTTGAATTCCTTCTGTATCAATCCTACTATATCATTACAGAACAATTGCTTTATTTCTGCTTAGGGAGAGATTTTTATACATCAAAGTGATTTAGGTTATAAACACCATGATATTTCAACTAATATAACAGTTTCTAGTATTTCTACTTGTATGACAAAATATTGATATTTAATTCTATTTTACTGAAGACTCATGTTCAACAGTCTTAATAAAGAAAAAATTTATACTCTCTTTTAGGATATAAATAACATAGGTATATCATTTTGTTCACACTTTTAGACTCCAAACAGAACAGACTTTTAGTCTAACATCATGATAAATTTGAAGAAGGCTAATTTTGACATATGGTGAAACTATTTTGTCATCATGTATCTGGGAACTGTGAACATTTAAATTCATCTTATTTTGTCAGAAGAAAGTCTAAGCCCCTCAGATGTGTGCCTCACTCCGTGTTCTTACAGGGATCATTAATTTCAATTACATGGGTTGGATGATAGGACTCACAACTTGAAACTAGGCCCCAACAAGTCATGCAGCTGAGCGTATTGAATGGTATCCTCAGGTGAACATTGCTAAACTCCTTGTGTAATTGACCATTCATATTGCATGCCCTTGGGCAAGGCTGCAAATCAGCCTTTGCTTAAATGGATTCAACTGAAATACCAGAAGATTAGTAGTAATACTAATACTTCTCAAACAACAGATAAAACAGAATGTGTTTATGAGTGTGTTTTCTAAATTCTAAGTGTATCACAGTTATTGTTGTTATTGATGTACTTATTTCTGTGAAAATGAAAACAAAACGAGCTTTTCTTCGACGTTCTATTGACAGTCTTCTACTTAATTTCTTCCTTCTTCAAACAATGTAATTACCTTATTAAAAGAAAACAGCATTTAAAATCTTATCCCCTAAATCTATCCAAAGTAACCAGATAATGTACAGAGGAAAAAAGATTGATATGAAAAATATTTGCCTAATCCTTCCCTACTTACTTAATGCAAATTATGTGTAATATAGAGCAGAAAGCATTGCATTGCATATGCACTATCTTAGTCACTGAAATTACTTGTGAAGTTAAGCTTTCAATTCCCATTTCCAATAATGACCATGATCAAATAGCTCATGATCAATATCACCTAATTCATAACTGACTGAACTGATTGCAATTTTTTTCTGATTTAAAACTTTTGTGTCAGGTAAAGTGATTCCTCTTAATGCCATTTTGGGGGGGTTAAGTTGGACACATATATGTCCTGACTGAAAAGTGCATTTCCTTAATATTCCAAATCTTATGTGTGGGTTATGGGAAAAATGCCATGTACAACTACAGGGTAGCCAATTTTAAGAAACTAGGTATCTCTTGTTTATTTGGCTAGAATATGCACAACATGGTTACAGCTTACATAGTAGTCCTACTTATGAAAGAACGGTCATAACTGAACATGGTGGTGTCTATGTGGTGATCATGGATAGAAATTGCCTACCATCCTTGGAATAGGTACTGAATTCTGCATGAGGTGAATAAATCTTTATATTATTTAGAACATTCTTGTTTATGATTTTCAAATCACTTATAGCCAACACAATCTAAATTTGACCAGATTCATTCCAGATTCATTCAATTTCTTGAGGATTAATCTTTTTATAATTAAGTTTTTTATTGTTACAGTTACAGTTACATGAGCAAGGTAATGAATACATTTCTTATCCAGCATTGTTGTCTCCTCCTTTGTTTTTCCCTTACTATTCCTTCCTTCCCACTTCCTCAACTACCCCCCCCCACCTGCTAAACTGTAAAGTTCGTTTTTCGACATAGCGTCTTGTACATCTTATTGTTGCAATGGGTCAGTCTGTATCTCAATTTGTTTTTTCCTTTCCCCTCCCCAAGTTATACCAACATCAAATACAGTGAAAACAGGGGTTAATCTTTTTAAAGAAATGAAAGCACTAAACAATTCTTTCTAGAAAAAACATTAGCATTCTTATTTATTCACTTATTTGCCAGTCCTCAGGGCCTGGGCACTGTCCCTGAGCTTCTTTTGCTCCAAGCTAGCACTCTACCACTTGAGCCACAGTGCCACGTCTGGCTTTTTCTGTTTGTGTGGTACTAAGGAATCGAACCCAGGGCTTTATGCATGCTGGGCAAGCACTCTACCACTAAGCCGTATTCTCAGCCCAGCACTCTTAAGACATGATAATACAGACAGAGTGTGATATATGTATGCTATCTAATTGAAAGCTTTCAGACATGAGGGAGGGAGCAGGAATGAAATCCAATTCAATTTCTGTCTTAGTTTTATGTCCTCGTTTCCATCCATCAGCACAAAAGCTGGCTCTATTTTCCAAATACAATCAGTATTTAACTTGTTTTTACCTGGTCCAGTGATGGGTAACCTACTATATATCACACAATACTGTGTGAATGCTTGCTTGAATTATTTAAGGATCTTCCTGGTTCATCTCGGATTTTTCCTATTGGTGCCCTTAAGAATGATTCTCAACACAGTAGCCAGAGAAGTCTTTTTAAAACTTAAGTACAAAGCCAGGTGCTGGTGGCCTGTAATCCTAGCTACTCAGGAGGCTGAGATCTGAGGATCACAGTTCAAAGCTAGCCTGGGCAGGAAAGTCTGTGAGACTCTTCTCTCCAATAAACCACTAGAAAACCAGAAATGCTGCTATGGCTCAAGCGGTAGAGTGCTCTCCTTGAGCTGAGGAGCTGAGGGACAGTGACTAGGCCCAAAGTTCAAGCCCCACGACCAACAAAAAAAAAAAGGAAAAAAATTTAGTAGATAGTGTCATTTCTCTGCATGAAAACACCCAATCACCCAAGTGAATTCTAGTAAAATCCAAACTTCCTTACAATGAACAGCAGAACTCCCCGTGCTGAGGGCCTCTCTGATTTCTCCCCTGCACTTGGCCTTTCTCAATGGGTTGGTGACTCATTTAGCTCACTGTAGGGTGTAGCCTTGTCCTGTACCTTTTTCCTGGCTGTTGATGTGTACTATAAGTAATTTCCTTTCCCTTGTAAAGCCTTTTTCAAACCTTATTTCCTCAGTGGAGATTGTTCTGAACAAGCTGCCTAACTTTGGAGACTGCTTTGCTTCCTCCTTGATCTTTCTGCCATGATTATTTCTGATTAGTTTCCTTCCCTTCCTTCCTTCCCGCCCGCCTGCCTTCCTTTTGGTTTTTATAATCCTCACGCCTGCTGAAATGCATTGTCCAAACCCACACACAGTTAATCCCTGATATACATCTGATTAGTATAAGTACTTTGGTATTTTTCAGGATTTTTATTTCACAAAAAATCATGAGGTGTGCTTTTTTCATTGAGGACAATGGAACATGTCTTCATTTTTATATGGCTTCATTTTTATATGTTGTGTCCATTAGTTCTTTATTGTTTTCTATTCACAAGTAATACTCTATTGAATGGATATACCACTAATTGTATATCTATTCATATTCTTAGAAGAATTTAAATTGTCTCCAGTTCTAGTTAGTTGTTTCTAACATTGTTTTGAACATTTATGTGCAAGGTTTTTTTTTTTTTTTTTTTTTTTTTTTTTTTAAATAAAACACATTGCTTTCTTTCTCTTAGTAAGTACCCTCCAAATGGGGTAGTTGTAACATATGGTAGATCTATGTTTAACTTCTTAAGAAACTTCCAAACAGTTTTTCAAAACAGTTTTGATTATTTTACAGTCTCACTAGCAGTATGTGAGTGTTCCGGTTGTGCCACAGTCTTACATACACTTGGCATGGCTAAGTATTTTCATCTTAGCTCCTACAGATGGGCTTATATGCCATCTGTGTATTTTCATTGATGAAGTTTCTGTTTAATTCTTTTGGATTTTTAAAATGATTTTTAAATGGTTTGTTTTTGAAAGCTTTGGATATATATATATATCCATATATATATATGGATATATATATATATATATATATATATATATGGTCCCTATTCATATCTTATCAAATAAGTGAATCCTAAATATATTAACCCAGTCTAAGACTTATCTTTTTATACCTTATCTATGTTTTTGTTTTTGTTGTTGCTTGTGGGGCTTCAACATGGCCTGGGTGCTGTCTCTGAGCTCTTCAGCTCAAGGTGAGCACTCTACCACTTTAGCCACAGCTCCATTTCTGATTTTCTGGTGGTTAATTGGAGATAAGAGTCTCATGGACTTTCCTGCCAGGGGTGGCTTTGAACCATGATCCTCAGATCTCAGCCTCCTGAGTAGCTAGGATTACAGGTATGAGTCACCAGCACCCGACTCTATGTTTTCTTCCAAAGATATTTTTCATTTCAGTGAAGTATAATATATTATTATTATTTGTCAGCTAAATACTCAGTGCATTTAGCTTTCTAAGCAGGTGGCAGGTACTATACCATTTGAATTATGCCCCTCTGCCTTTCTGCTTTATTTTTCAGATAGGCTCTTATACTTTTGTCCAAGCTGAACTTAGACTATCTTTTCCTCACTTCCAGAGTATTTGGAATTAAAGGGATGCACCAGTATGCTCCATCCTTATTTGTTTTATTTGATGAGTTTTGTGTTTTCTTGTCATATCTAACACATATTTGTCTGTTTGAAGTCACAAATATTTTCTTACTCATTTTATTCTGGAATTTTATAGATTCTAGATTTTATACTGAAGTCTCATATATATATATATATATATAGTTTTTTGTGTTTAATATGAGGTATCACTTGAAGTTCTTTTTGTCATAATTTGTTGGATATCCAATTCTTGTTGGTAAAACTATATGTATGTGAGTGGATATCTGGACTCTATTCAATTTAGTAGTGTTTTCTGAATCTTGGTTACAATTGTACATAATTTTGTTTAATATATCTCTAGCAAGCCCTGAAATCAGGCAATGCTATTCCTTTCTTGTGTTCTTCCAGTCTTCTGCGAGTTGATTTTATCAGACTTTCTACAAAGATGATCATGGTGCCTATCAGTGAATCTTGCATTCTTTTATTCTTTTCCAATATGGCTGATACTAATTTCTTGTTATCATCATGTATGTAAATAGCTGTAGGATTTTCTTCAAATGCATGGGCTCTTATAGTTTAATTCAATAATTGTTTCCCCCTATTTCTTATTTTTCTCTTATTAATACTGCTCACTACTTTCTAGGGTGTCAATGTTAGTAGCCATCCAATTATTCTCTAGCCATCTAATTCCCTTCTTCTACTATTTGATATGTTAAAAGCTAGCATCCACAGGATGCCTTTACATCGCATTTAATTAATGAGAATTTCATCAGGTTATATTTTCACCCATTTTTGCAGGTCAAGGAGACAAGAACAATTCAAAATTATCAGATATACAGATATTATTTCATTTTTGTATTATAACATTAAGCATATATATACAGTATACAGTGTAAGATTCTCAACATATATTGTATCCTTTTTCTTAAGTTGTTCATGTATAAATAAGTGAGTCCATAGATTCACTCTTTTATTCTATGGAAAATTGCTCCTAAAGTTTGCTGTGTTTGAGTAATGCATGACAACATAAGTGAAATACTGAGTTGAGTCTTTGCTCTGGTGAAGAAAATTCATAAATTTAAGGACTTGAGATTTTTTTAACCGGCTCCACTGCTTTGTGATTTCTTTTCTTTGATCTTAGTTCTCATTTGTGTTTCGCATGGGAGAACATATCTGATCCCAATCCTAGGATAAGTAGGTTGTTGCTGTGCTTGCTTTCTTGTTCTATTTCCAAAAGAATTATTTATGGAATTATAATAGAACTGCAATGAGACATCCTTGGGGCAAACGTTATCAAAAGTATAGGGATAGTTACTTAGCTTTATCTCAATCCGTTTATTCTCGATACTTACCTTTCATTTTTATAGTGATGTTGTTGTGCCTGCAACTTTAGGGACCAAACAAAACCTGTAGCCTTCTGGAAATTTCAATAAAATACTTCCAGAACCTTGACTCCTTTATCTCTTTTTTTAAAAATAGAAATGCTTTGCAGTTTTTTTCATTTGTATAGTTGGTTGATGATATGAATTTTGTGTTTAAATGAAATTTAAGACCTTAATGCAAGTTGTTATTGTTTTAGGACAGGGTTTAATACAAGATCATGCAGCTGCTGCTCAGCAAACAGGAGATGTGAGCAATCTAATAAACAATAGAATGTTGTTTTGTTGGGATGGTGCCAAATTGATTATGGGTATTTGCATAGCAAATTCTAACCATTATCTGTAGGAGCTACAGAAAAGCCTGGCTAGTTTTAACTCTCTCTTTATTTTCTCTATCCAAATCTGCTTCTTCTCTTTCTGGACAATGATGTAAATTCACCAAGTGTGAGACTCAGAAACACATCAATACATTAAAACTCAATTTATCACCTTATGTGATTTCTAAAGTGATAGCTGCATAGCTATCAATTATAATGATAAATACTTTTGGAAGGTTGAATATCACCATTGCCCTAACCAAGCAGCAATCAAAGCTCAGATTTATCAAGGAATACCTCAACTCCTTCCTCACCTACACTGAATTTTTCAATTACTCTGCAAACTTGAGAATTACTATTAGTAATTCTCAAGTATTTTCATGTCCATTTTCAGGGCAGGCTTGCTTTTATTTCCATCAAATTAGTGAAAGGATTTTCTCAGACCTATGATGGTTATCATTCATTCCAACACAATCATCCAGACTGAGCTTTCTAAAAATTAACTCCATCAGACCAGATGGATTCACAGCAGAATTCTATAAGACCTTTAAAGAAGAACTAATACCCATACTCCTCAAGCTCTTCAGAGAAACAGAGAAGGAGGGAGCTATCCCAAACTCATTCTACGAAGCCAATATCACACTCATCCCCAAACCAGGCAAAGACCCAACCAAAAAGGAGAATTACAGGCCAATCTCCTTGATGAACACAGATGCAAAGATCCTTAACAAGATTCTAGCTAACAGAATCCAGAAACACATAAAAAAAATAATACACTATGATCAGGTAGGCTTCATCCCAGAGACACAGAGATGGTTTAACATACGTAAGTCAATAAATGTAATCCAGCATATCAACAGAGCCAAGGTCAAGAATCACATGATTATCGCCACAGATGCAGAAAAGGCCTTTGATAAAATTCAACATTCATTCATGCTAAAAGCTCTGGAGAAAATAGGAATAGAAGGAACATTTCTAAAAACAATAAAAGCCATTTATGACAGACCAATAGCCAATATTATACTTAATGGGGAAAAGCTACAACCAATCCTCCTAAAAACAGGAACAAGGCAAGGATGTCCACTGTCTCCACTCCTCTTCAACATAGTCCTAGAACCCTTAGCCAGGGCAATAAGGCAAGAAAAAGACATTAAAGGGATCCGCATAGGGAAAGAAGAAGTGAAACTATCCCTTTTTGCAGACGACATGATACTATACCTCCACGATCCCAAAAACTCCATCCCCAAACTTTTAGAAATCATAAGTCACTTCGGCAAAATAGCAGGATACAAAATAAACCCACAAAAATTAGTTGCCTTCCTATACACTGATAACGCACAGGAAGAGAGGGAAATAAAGGGAGCAACCCCATTCACAATAACCTCCCAAAAAATAAAATATTTAGGAATTAACCTAACCAAAGATGTAAAAGAACTATTTAATGAGAACTATAAAAAGTTAAAGAAAGAAATTGCAGAAGATACTAGGAAATGGAAAGACCTCCCATGCTCCTGGATAGGCCGACTTAATATAGTAAAGATGGTGATACTTCCAAAACTAATATACAAATTCAATGCAATTCCTATTAAAATCCCAATGACGTACATCACTGAAATACAGAAAACAGTCCAAAAATTTATATGGAACAACAAAAGACCTAGAATAGCCAAAACAATTCTAGGGGATAAAGACAATATGGGAGGGCTATCCATGCCGAACTTCAAACTCTACTACAGAGCTATAATCACAAAGACAGCATGGTACTGGCACAAAAACAGACCCGAAGACCAATGGAACAGAATAGAAGATCCAGATATAAATCCACAGGCCTACAGCCAGCTGATATTCGACAAAGGAGCCAAAGACATACAATGGAAGAAACACAGCCTCTTCAACCGCTGGTGCTGGGAAAACTGGGCAGCCACATGCAGAAAACTAAAAGTGGACCCCAGCCTATCACCATGCACCAACATCAACTCAAAATGGATTAAAGACCTTAACATTAAACCTGAATCTCTGAAACTACTGCAGGACAGAGTAGGAGAGACACTTGAACTAATAGGCACAGGAAGGAACTTCCTGAACAGAGTCCCAGGGTCACAACAAGTTGGAGAAAGACTCGACAAATGGGACTACCTTAAAATAAAAAGCTTCTGCACAGCTAAATCTATCGCAACTAAGCTAGAAAGACAACCAACTAATTGGGAAAAAATGTTTACCAGCAATATATCAGACAAGGGGTTAACATCCTGTATATACAGGGAACTCAAGAAACTAATCCCTCCCAAACCTAACAAACCAATTACTAAATGGGCAAGGGAACTAAAGAGGGACTTCTCAAATGAAGAAATAAAAATGGCAAAGAAACACATGAGGAAATGTTCATCATCCCTGGTGGTGAAGGAAATGCAAATAAAGACAACCCTGAGATACCACCTTACCCCAGTCAGAATGTCCCACATCCACAAATCAGCCAACGACAAATGCTGGAGGGGATGTGGAGAAAGAGGAACCCTATTACACTGCTGGTGGGAATGTACACTTATACAACCACTTTGGAAAGCAGTCTGGAGGGTCCTTAGAAAGCTAAAGATTGACCTCCCTTACCACCCAGTCATACCACTTCTAGGCATCTACCCTGAACAACAGGAACCAATATACAAGGACACATGCACCTCCATGTTTATTGCAGCACTGTTCGCAATAGCTAGGATATGGAAACAACCTAGGTGCCCCACCACAGATGAATGGATCCAAAAATTGTGGTATCTATACACAATGGAATATTATGCAGCCATTAGAAATGACAAAATAATGGCATTTGCAGGGAAATGGATGGAGCTAGAAGGAATCATGTTGAGCGAGGTAAGCCAAGAACGAAGAGACAAACGGTACATGGTCTCCCTCATAAGTGGATGCTAAATCCAAAAGGTTAGGTGATACGACAAAACTAACAGGACTTAAGAAACAAAGATATGAGACCCTTGTCCGTTGTATGGCTAGTAAAGATCTTCTCCCAGTCCGTGGGCTTTCTATTGATCTTGCTAGCTATGTCATTTGCCCTGCAGAAGCTCTGCAACCTTATACAATCCCATTTGTCCAGCCTTTCTTTGATTTGTTGTGTTTCCGGGTCTCTATTCAGAAAATTTCGGCCTGAGCCAAGGAAACCCAGGGTTTCTCCTATTCCATCCTGTAATGTTTTCAGAGTGTCTGCTTTGAGTTCAAGGTCTTTGATCCATTTGGAGTTGATTCTGGTGCAGGGTGATATATAAGGATCTAGCTTTAGTTTTCTACATGTAGTTAACCAGTTTTGCCAGCACCATTTACTGAAGAGGCTGTCTGTCTTCCATTCTATTGTTTTAGCTCCCTTATCGAAGATTAGATGGCTATAGGTCTGTAGGTTCATTTCTGGGTTTTCAATTCTATTCCATTGGTCCTGAGGTCTGTTCTTATGCCAATACCAAGCTGTTTTGATTACTATGGCTTTATAGTAGAGTTTGAAATTTGGTATTGATATTCCTCCAGCAGTATTCTTTCCGTTGAGGAGCGTTTTTGCTATTCGGGGTCTTTTATTGTTCCATATGAATTTTTGGATTGCCTCTTCTATTTCCTTGAAGAATGAGGGTGGAATTTTGATAGGTATTGCGTTGAATTTGTAGATAGCCTTGGGCAATATTGCCATTTTCACGATGTTAATCTTTCCAATCCAGGAGCATGGGAGGTTTTGCCATTTTTTAAGTTCTGTGTTGATTTCCTTTTTCAAGATTTTAAAGTTTTCATCATAGAGGTCCTTCACTTCTTTAGTTAAGTTAATTCCTAGGTATTTTATTTTTTGTGAGGCTATTACAAATGGAGTTGCTTTCCTAATTTCAGCCACACTTTTCTCATTGTTGGCATACAGAAAAGCCATTGATTTTTGGGGGTTAATTTTATAACCTGCTACTTTGCCAAAGTTTTGAATCAGCTTGAGTAATTTGGGAGTGGAGTCTATGGGATTCTTTAAATACAAGATCATGTCATCTGCAAAGAGGGAGAGTTTTATTTCTTCTTTCCCTATTTGGATCCCCTTTATGTCTGCATCTTGTCTTATTGCTGTAGCTAGGCATTCTAATACTAGATTGAAGAGAAGTGGAGAGAGTGGGCATCCTTGTCTTGTTCCTGAGTTAAGAGGAAATGGCTTTAGTTTTTCACCATTGAGTATAATGCTGGCTGTAGGTTTGTCATATACAGCCTTTATTGTATTGAGGAATGTTCCATGGATTCCTAATTTTTCCAAAACCTTCATCATAAAGGGGTGTTGGATCTTGTCAAATGCTTTTTCTGCGTCTATTGAGATAACCATGTGGTTCTTATTCTTGCTCCTGTTGATGTGATGAATAATATTAATTGATTTGCGTATATTGAACCAGCTTTGCATCCCTGAAATGAATCCTGTTTGATCGTGGTATATGATTTTTTGGATGAATTGTTGAAGTCGATTGGCCAAAATTTTGTTGAGAAGTTTTGCATCAATGTTCATCAAAGAAATGGGTCTATAGTTCTCTTTCTTTGATGAGTCCCTACCTGGTTTTGGGATGAGGGTTATGATGGCATCAGAAAGAATGACATTGCCCCATTTGTTAGGAAATGGAAAGGCTTGGAAAAAATTATATTAAGTGAAGTAAGCCAGGCCCAAAGAAACATAGGTCCCATGGTTTCCCTTATTTGCAATATCTAGTATAGGTATGAGTCAAGCGGAAAAAGTCAGATAATGTGATGTTAGGAAAACAAAACCTCAAATATGTATTTTAATGTTTTTGTTTCTTTCATGCATGTGTTTCTAATGCATTTATAAGATTATTTCTTTGTTGCTTTGTGTGTCCCTCCCCCACAGTGTAACCCCTGCTTTCACTATATTTGATGTCAGTATAACATGTGGAGGAGACGGGGACAAACAAGTCGTTTAAGGATTCAGGTGGACCTGTTGCAACAATGAGAAGTACAAAATGTCATGTCAAAACCAGCTTTACAATGTCGGTGGGGGGGGGGGGAGGGGGGGTATGATTGGGTGGGAGGGAGGGGGGAGGCTGGGAAGGGAGGTGAAGGGTAAACAAAGGAGGAGGATGCAATGCTTGGTAAGAAATGTATGCATTATCCTGCCCATGTAATTGTAACCCCTCTGTACAGTATGTTCTCAAATAAAATAAAATAAAATTTAAAAAAAAAAAAAAAAAAAGAAACAAAGAACTCCCGCTCATCTGGTTGAACCACTACTAAATATCCTCATGCTGCTGATCACAAATATGGTATATAACATGTGAACACTGTTATATATTACAGACTGTGGTAGACAATTTGCTCCAGGGAAGTTAGAATGAACTTGTGACTTTGAAATTATGTAATCATTTAATCACAATCAAAAAAAAAAGAACCTCGGGGAAGGGAGGGAGGGAAGGGATGGTAGGGGGAAAACAATGGAGGGGGTAACAATGTTCAAGAGGAAGTGTACTCATAACCTCACTCATGTAACTGTAACCCTCTGTTTACAATAATAAAAAAAAAAAACAAAAAAAAATTAACTCCATCAGGCTGTGTATAAAATTAATCAGTGGCATTTATTTGCTAGTTTCAATTAAAATATCAACTTCGTTTTTCTTTTCTTTTTAAGTGTTATTCCCAATGTCATGATCAAGCTTTCTAGCTGAAATTTATGCCTATGTCTACTTTCTCTCTTTAGACACTACAATCACATACACTACATATTCCTGGTGATTTTTGTACGTGCCTCCTGGAAAGTCTGTATCCTCCTTTGCCACCTAGAAATCTCCACGGCCCTTTCAGAAGAAATTAGAATATCATATAATTTCTGAAAACTCTCATAAGTTAATTCATCCCTTCCAATAATGAATAAATCTGTGGTTTGGACTGCAAAACACTAAATTCAGATCAAGATTAGTTAAAGGTCTTTTGGGCAAACACTTTAATCTATAAAATATATAGAAAAGAGGGTACAATTGTAACATTTAGTTCCTTTTATTATTCAAGATGTTATCCAAGTAGTAATGGAATTTATATCACTTGAAAGCTTGTTAGAAAGGCAAAATCTCAGGCCCTACACAAAATATTTGAAATCAGAATTTACCATTTAAACTTTTTTTTTTTTGGTCAGTCATGGGGCTTGATCTCTAGGCCTCGGAGCTGTCCCAGAGCTTTTGTGCTCAAGGCTATCACTCTACCACTTTAAGCTACAATATCACTTCTGGTTTTGTAGTGGCCGAGAGAATAGTTTCATGGATATTCCTGCCTAGGCTGACTTTGAACTGTGATCCTCAGATCTCAGCCTCTTGAGTAGCTAGGATTGCAGGTGTGAGCCAAGAGTGCCCAGCATATTAAAACTTATTATTGTTTTTATTTTTAACACACTTTTCAGATGGATTATATTAATGTTCAAGAATGTTAAGAGAAATTTTGATACATGGTATCATATTTTCAGTCATAATACAAATATTAATTTTTGTTCTGCTCACATTTATCTTTTTTCCCACAATTCTTTAAATATTACATTCATTACACACAATAACTTTTTCACCTTTGTCTTAAATATATTTGATTCTTAGTTTCTCAATGGTAAAGACCTTTGTATTTCAAACACTTGGCTTTAGAGTGATATACATTGAGTGGACCATTTATGTTTATTGACAGGTAGGTATTTCACCTGCAATGGTTAGACTTATATAGTAAAGGGGAAATGGTGTTTCTGAACATTCAAATTTTACATGCCACATTGAAAATTTCTAATTGATTAAGGCAGTGGTGACATTCAACTTTTCTATGGTATTTATAATTATACTTCTTTGCCATCACTTTAGATATCAATTATTAATGGAGACAAATTGAGTCTTAATTTATCAGTATGTTTCTGAGTCTCACAGTTGTGTATTTTCTTTCTTATTTATGCAATTAATTTGCATCCAAGTTTGTGCTACTGATTATTAAAGACATTCATCAAAATAAGGGAGAACCTTCCTGTCATATGTTTTAGAAGGCTAGCAAATGAGTTGTAAGTCAACTGGGATCCCAGCAGCTCACAGTATTATGATAAAGTTTGGAAGATATTCTCCCTGCAGGCTATATAATAGTATAACGGTATAGTGTGTTACACAAATGCCATAATGACTTCAAGTTTGTGCCTTTAGAAGAACTTCAGAGAGACAGTACTAACAGTCATGCCTGACACATGAAAGTGAAATTGTGGAGTAAAGTTCTATTAAGTTACAAAATAGTATGAGTTCAGAGAGAATTGAACAGGAAGCATAATGGAAGAGTAAACGCTGAAAATGTAAAACTAAATAAAATATTATTTTAATTGTGTTTTATATCAAATGTGTTTGGAAATAATCTTGGTCAGTGAACACAGAATACTGTGCAGTATCTAATTCTTGTACTTGTATTGACATTAGCCCTTTGATGGTTGCCATTAGTTTTTCTTTGTTACAATCTACCCCTATCACATACTGGAGTTTCAAGGACTGCCCTGACTTGCCTTGAGATACTTGAACCTACAGTCACTGAGTAAAACTGTGATTATGATATGTTGTTTTCCTCCCTCCCTCCCTCTCTTCTTGCCTTGTTCCTTCACTTCCCTCCTACCCTCCCCCTCCCCCAATACTGGGACTTGAAATCAGGGCCTCATGCTCTCTGGAGGCATTTTGACTCATGGCTACTGCTCTACCAGCTTAAGCCACACCTCCACTTTTCTTTTCTTTTGCTGGTTAATTGGACATAATTCTTTTGGATTTATTTTCCTGGCTATCTTCAAATTATAATAATCAGATTTCAGTCTACTAAATGTCTAGAATTATAGAGGTGAGCCATTGAATGCTAGCTGATATGCTGTGATTTCTAGAAGCCATTGCCAATAGTTTGAGCATTTTTTGCTAGCTATTACATCTGCCTACTCCAAAATTTTTCTGAGCACAAATGATTTTGGCACTGGATTTAAGAGTGTGTGTATTAATTAAGTAGCACATTTCCTATTTAACTTGCATAACTTAAATACAGTTAAATAAAGTTAACCAAAAATAGTAATTAAGATGAGTGCCAAAAGAGTTAATGGTGAGTTTGAGAGACAAATACATGACATCCAGCATCAGCATCTAGTTGAAGGGAGATCATCTATGTTGAAGAAATACCATTTTTGTGGGGATGTGTTTCCACATTATGGCATTCTTTTATCAGAATTTCTAGACTGTGAGACAATGTATCCAGACACTAAGTAACGTTCCTTGAAGGGGTAAATTATGCCTGTTTGAGAACCATTGTATTAGAAGAAAGGACAACAAAGTTGGATATTTAACTAAAAATTAAATGCTGATGATTTCACCCATAATTTCCCTCAATAAATTTATGCCCTGGAGAGAGCATGAATGAATTGAGCGATACTACAAATTCTTATTTAGTCTGCTTTCATCTGCCGCTCATTGTTTTGTCCCTATTGCTAATATTTTCTTAAATAGACTTTGCTATAAAAAGTGTGTCTTAAAACTGAAGCATGTTGTTTATTTGGTCAGAAAACAACAATGGAAAATGTTCTAGTGCTGGAGTTACCCCTCTCTTATTGAGTGAAATGCTTCCTGAAAATATTTCCAAATTTTATTCAATATTTAACTTTTATACCTTTGCACTTCTTAAGACTTTACTGTTATGTATACTTCACTATCCAATGAAATATTTATGAACACTTCAACTTTTAGTACAGGAACTTCTTGCGTTAAAAATACAGCAAATTTTCCCTCCAATAACCAAGGTGTCTACATTGGCTAAGTGGGTGCAAGGTTTCAATTTTTACTGAGAAATATCTAAAACCTCTTCTGTTTTCCACTTGGATGGACTCTGGTAGTTTAAAGAAATACTTTAACAATGGGAATTTTTCAGTCTTGAATTATATTCCCTAAATATATCTATTTTAGCCATATCTTTATATAAACAATCACAAATTATTTGTTCAGAAAAGGAAAAAAGTCTGCCCTTGCTAGTCTCCCTCACCCCCGCCCCAATACTCTGATGCTGACTTGCTCTTAATATAAGGTAGAGATGGAAACTTTTTTGTGTGTGTGTCATGGGGCTTGAACTCTGGGCCTGGGCGTTGTCCCTCAGCTCTTCAGCTCAAGGTTAGCGCTCTACCACTTGAGACACAGCACCACTTCTGGTTTTCTGGTGGTTTTAAGAGTCTCACGGACTTTCCTGCCCTTGCTGGCTTTGAACCGTGATCCTCAAATCTCAGCCTGTTGAGTAGCTAGGATTACAGGCGTGAGCCACTGGAACCTGGCTGGAAACATATTTTAAATCATATACTAGTTAGCATCGGGTTCAGTTTGGGGTGTTGTATATTTGTGATTTGTAATGCATCAACTTAGCTCTTTCCTATGAGTATGTACATTATAATTTTCCAGGATCAGATCTCCCAAAGAGGAGAGCTATATCTGAGCTTTTTTTGCTCAAGACTAGCACTGTACAGCTCAACTTTTTCCTCTTCCTTCTCCTCCTCTTCTTCCTCGGCCCTTCCCCCTCCTCTTATTTTTGGGTTGAGTAGCTACTGTAGATAAGAGTCTCAAGAACTTTTCTGTCTGGGCTGGCTTTGATGCAATACTCAGATCTCAGTCTCCTAAATAGCTAGGATTCCAGGCATGAGCCATTGGCAACTCGCTAATTAGGTGATTTTTGAAGTGCTATGTCCAGAAGAATCAAAGATACTATGAGTCTGAATGTATAGGCTGAATTACTGGATGAGTTAATTTTGATATAAACATTCTGGTTTTGTAGCATTAAATTAAATAATATATGTCATAAAATCCCTTTTTAGGTTTAATATTTATTATAACATTACTATAAGCACATGGTAGCAAGATATTATATGAATTCCAACTCAACATATGTGACCTTAATTTCAATGAACTTTTTCGTAAGTATTTCTCAGTTCTTACACTTGTGGTTGTACCTGTAGAAAAATGCGTGAAATATTATATCATAAGTCCCTGTGAAATTGATTTCTTCTTCAGGTCTGAATATGTTTCACTATATAGATTTCCAAGGGCAATGAAAACATGATTTCAGCAGAAATCATCAGAAAATCCCTTTTAGATATTCAAATCTCTAATTATATTTTTTTAGTCTCTTCTGGATATATGAGCTTATTTTAATATTGCCATCAACATGGTCAACAGAGAGTACTGAATTGACTTTCCCAGTTCCCAAAGCTAGTCAGAAACAAAACTAGAATATAATCCTCCTAGAAGTCAGAATATTATGTTTCACAGATTAATATCAGTGAAATGGATAAACTCAAGACGACACATCCAGATGCACTTATTAATGAATGGTTGGGTGAAAGAACACGAATCTACTGATTTCCTCTTAGAGGTTAACAATGTGAGCCTTTCCTCAAAGACTTACATAAGAAAACAACAAAACTTTAGACATAATAAAGTCTTGTCACTATGTTGACAGGGATTTTTAAAAGAGCAAAGTTGTCATTGACAAACCTCTAAATACCATAGAGACCCTTAAATCTACATGCAGTGACTGACTGAAATAGGTTGTTCTATTTGTTAAATTTTATCTAAGTATCTTTCTGATTTTACTGATGACACATTATAAATGATCCCCATGTAGTTTGAATATTTCATTAAAAAATCTGAAAACTGATTAGGATTGATTCATTTCATTCTTGAAAGCTGGACAGAAATTTGTAGTCAAATACTGTCCTTGATGTACTAGTTTTGTTCCTATCCTCTGACAGTCCTGAAAATTATGCTGAATGATTAGCTTTGTGCCTCAGTTTCTTAAACTATTCAAAAGAATCATTAGGAGAATAGGATGTATTGAATTCATTTATTAATCCTTATATTAGGTACAAGTTAGTGTGCTCTATACCAGAGCTCCTAAGATGAATAATATACCATCTGTTCCCAGAAAAGATTCATCTTCAATTATGGTGGTACCAGGCAAATAAAAAACCATCTAAAATATGTCCCAGTATATTTTTCTATTGGGGGAGAAAATGAACTATGAGGGAGAAACAAAGAAAAGAGAGTGAGCACAAAAAGGCATGGGTGAACAAAGTTTTGCCTGATTTGCAATGGTGCAAGATTGTCTAGGCTTTGCTTCTGGATAGAGTTGCTTATAAAATGAATAAACAGCCTAATAAATACAAATAATCTACTAAGAAATTTCAATTTGCCTGGACAACCTGACTAGAAAATAAAACTTATTAAATAATTTAAGCTTATAAAGACAAAAAGATAAGCTTTTGCATTTATCCCTGATGGAACCCAGGGACTATACATTTTTATGTGCTACCGACCATACATTTTCCCCAGTTCATCTTCCTGGCTTACATTTGCCTATTTTTTCCCCTTCTTTACTGTAAATGGTTTCTACCAGAGATATTCATTCTGAGGAGGGTCCCGTTTGCTTACTAAAATGAATAAAGCCATTAAAAATTAAAGGTATTCTGAAAGATTTATTTCAATTGTGTGGAGATTCTTTCTTCATTCAAAACATACTTCTTTTTCAACCACTCTATAGAAATTGCCTCAAAATGTGGAAGTTAAAAAACCAGTGATAATGCCATGAGAATCACACAAGCTACTTGAAATGCTACTCACCTGAAATCTGCAACGTCCCTCCTTCCTATTGTCCTTTATGTAGTTAACAAAATTTCAGCCATCGTTTTTCACATCTAACCCGTATCTATGCCTATATTTCCTCCCTCAACAATTGCCGTAGAAAGAATATTTTATTTACTGATCTTTTCTCTTTTTTATTAGTTTTCCAGGCCAGATAGAATAATAAGTAACAGTTGATAATAATATAAATAATTATTGAAAATTTACAGAGCTACTAGTCTAGTCTGATTCTAGCAAATGCAAAAATCCTGAGTTGTTCAAACCCTGTACTTAAAAAAAAGATTCATCTTCAATTATGGGTGGTACCAGGCAAATAGAAACATCTAAAATATGTCCCAGTATTTTTTTCTATTGGGGGAGAAAATGAACTATGAGGGAAAAGCAAAGAGAGGAGAGTGAGCACAAAAAAGCATGGGTGAACAGAGTTTTGCTTGGGGCTGGGAAGGTGGCTCAGTGATAGAGCACTTGCCTTGCATGCATGAGGCCCTAGGTTCAATTCCTCAGCACAGCACCACATAAGCAGAAGAAGCCGGAAGTGGTGCTATGGCTCAAGGGGTAGAGCACTAGCCTTGAGCTGAAGAGCTGAGGGACAATGCCCAGGCCAGACCAAAAAAAAAAAAAAAGAAGACCTGCTATGTTGTTTAAAAACCATTCATTTTCATCTACTGAGAGGCATCTGGGTTGCTTCCATATCTTAGCTATGGTAAATAATGCTGCAATAAATATAGCTGTGCGGGTAGCTTTAGTATGGTCTTGTTTGTGATCATTTGGGTAAATGCCCAAAAGTGGGATTGCTGGGTCATAGGGGAGCTCTATGTAGAGTCTTTTGAGGAACCTCCATACTGCTTTCCAAAGTGGTTGAACAAATTTACACTCCCACCAACAATGCAGTAAGGTTTCTTTCTGGCCACATCCCCTCCAGCATCTGTTGTTATTAGAGTTCTTGATTTTAGCCATTCTAACTGGAGTGAGGTGGTATCTCAATGTTGTTTTGATTTGCATTTCTTTTATGGCTAGGGAGGTTGAGCATTTCTTCATGCGTCTATTGGCCATCTTTCTTTCCTCTTCAGAGAAGTTTCTCTTTAAGTCTTTAGCCCATTTATTTATTGGACAGTTGTTTCTTTGAGGATTTGTTTTCGTGGGATTTAAGTTTTTGAGTTCCAGGTATATTTTAGAAATGAAACCCTTGTCCATTGTATGACTAGTAGAGATCTTCTCCCAATCCATGGGCAAAAAAAAAAAAAGAAAGAAAATGTGGTATATACACACAATGGAATTCTATGCCTCCATCAGAAAGAATGACATTGCCTCATTTGTTAGGAAATGGAAGGACTTGGAAAAAATTATATTAAGTGAAGTAAGCCAGGCCCAAACAAACATAGGTCTCATGGTTTCCCAATTTGCAATATCTAGTATATGTCTGAGACAAGCAGAAATGGTCAGATAAGTTGATGTTAAGCAAAATGAACACCAAGTCAAGGACTCACATGTTTTTTTCTTTCTTGCTATTGTGTCAAACATATTTATAAGATATTTCTTTGTTGCTTTGAATGTCCCTCCCCCATGGTATAATCCCTGCTTTCACTGTATTTGATGTCTGTATAATTTGTGGAGGGGAAGGGAAAAAACAAATTGTTTAAATAGGGATACAGGTGGACACATTGCAACAATGAGATGTACAAGATGTTATGTCAAAAATGAACTTTACAACTTTGGTGTGTGGGGGGGAATGGGAAGGGATAACAAAGGAGGAGGCAACAATGCTCAATAAGAAATGCACTCAATACCTTGCCCATGTAATTGTAATCCCTCTGTATGGTATTTTCACAATGGAAAACATTTATTTTTCAAAATTTAAATAAAGATAGCATTTAAAAATAAAAATGAAGCTTCACTTATCTACAACTGACTATTTTTTTTCATTCACGATTTTTTTTGTTAAATTTGGTTGCATTATTTTCAGGCTCTTTGTTCCTTTTTGAAACTAATAGTTCTGCAAATATGTCCTGTTTATCATCAGTATAAATCTTTAGAAAAAAGCCAAGTACATGCAATTTAAACAAATGGTACCTATTCACAACTACTTTATCAGAAGTAGGTTAGAAAGTGTGAATTGTGCCATTAGGAATATTAAATTTTAGAGATTTACATGCTCCAGGGAACACAGGTTGAAAGCACAGAAGCATTTGAAAAAACCCACAATGCCCAGGAAGAAATGAAAATGCATTAGGCAATTAAAAAAGAAACAAAGAAATGTTTTCATATTTTCTATACTAAAGCATGCTTTCAGTGATACAGGCACATTTTCAGAAGGGATGCTAGTTATGTGAAAATGAAGTCAAATCCATTACATTAATTTTTATTATGTGCTTACTACTTACTGTGCTTCACGCATGTGCTCCTTCCAACCAGCTATACTGAATACTCAAATTGTAATGACAAATGAGATCCAGGAATAGACTTAGTTGTAGAAAACAAGAGGACACTATAAATTCCAAAATCATTTCAATCTGTGCAACCTGATATGAAGTTTGTTTACAGACTTCTTGGTTGCAAGATACAATTGTATTTTAATTTATATAACCATTTTACTAGCAAGGTGCAATTATAAATTCAAGAAAATGAAAAAAAATTAAAGGTTCAAATTGGGCCAAAATGTGGCAAATAATTTTCAGAATAAAATTTGTTTGTTTTATTCAGCACACATGTACTGAGTATACTATGTGGCAGGCTCTAGGATGTCTATCCATATTTTCTGTCATATATTTTGTACCTTTTTTAGGGCAGGAATTGCAGTTCAAAGGCCCCATAATGGACACTAATGTTGGAGAGGGAACTAGAGAATTTGTACTCCTGGACTATGACTAATGACTAGAAGTTTTCCCATTTACAAATTTACTTATAATTTACATTAAATTGTTAAATTAAACATTGATGTTATCTAAGCACTAAGAATCCAACACAAAAAACATAAAGAAAGAATATAAATGGTAATGAATGATATTGGAAAGTGTTAATCCTCAGCAGAACATATATTCACAAAAATACAAATAAATTAATTTATCAAAACTTTACCTTTTAACACAAAGCCTGCTGGAAGATAGTAATGATTGTTTAATAAGTGCTCTAAAGGCCTATTATTAATACAGTTGTCAATTTCAGAGCAAACTGACATGGCATAGTGATAATGTTTATATAGCTAACCAATTCTTTTTACATATGATACATGTCTGTCTAATAATAACACTAGATACCAAAAATATGTCTATTTATAATTGCAATAGCAGATTAAAAACTTAAAAATTAGATCATGCACACAAAAACAAAAATTATGAATGAGATCATTAAACATCTTTCCATGTATGTATTTCTTTGAGAATCTTATAAAAAAAGAGAGGCATGCTCAACTACAAATGTATACTCATACTAATATGTACCAACTTTTGTACATAAAACTACCCTCGTGAATCAAGGTTTTCACTCATTATATTTATATAAATGGATTTTAGCATGGTTGAAGAAAAGACAGAGTTTTTTTTCTTTTTTTTTTCATTTTATTATTTGTTTATGTGGCGCAGATGACTAGAACCCAGAGCCTCATGCACCCTATGCAAGCACCCTATCACTAAGCCACACTCCCAATCCTCAAGGTGTCAATTTTGATGGACAAGTCGACCTCTGGAAGCTCTAAAGAAAAATCTGTCTCTATGTTTTTTCTGACTGATGGAAGAGTTTTTGTGGCTCTTGGAGTGAAGCATCTGCTTCTTTGCAGTCTATGATATGGAGGCACTCTTAGCTCCCAGAGAGTTCATCATCCTTGTCCCCAACTATTTCAACTTAAAATTAACAATGACACATCTCTTGTGCTAGTTTTCTCTCATCTGTTGACTATTTCAGTTCAGAAAAAGTCTAGTCAATTTTGAAAGTTCACCAAGTAGGACAATCACTCCATGGATAGTATTCGTGTTTTTCTATTTTTATTAGCGTGTATTAGTTGTACATAAGAGATTCACTGTAATGTTTTCATGCATACATGCAAGTGTAGCCGACTAAAAATAATCTTCTCAATCATGCTCCTCATTTTCTTCCTTCCTTGCTTCTTGTTAAATTTCACCAGATTGTGTTGTTCTATTTTCAAATATATATGCAAAACACTTTGACAATATTTATCTCCCAGACACAATCCTTGTGCCCTCTCCTGCCCCTGTGGGTCCTGGAACTTGAAATTAGGGCCTGAGAATTGCCCCTGAGTTTCATGGCTCAGGACCATTGCTCTACCATCTGAGCCACAGCTCCACTTCCAGCCTTTTTGGTGCTTTAACTGGAGATAAGAAACAAACAGACATTCTTGACCAGGCTGGCTTCAAACCATGATCCTCAGATACCAAGGTCCTGTGTAGCTAGGATTACAGTTGTGAGAGCTGCTGTCCTTCATTTTTAAGGGCTAGATTCTTGCTATGACAGAGAACATGCAACCTATGACTTTCTTGATCTGGCTATTTCACATAAAATAATTCCACTCATTTTCTTGAATATGACATAATTTAGTTTATTTTTTTATTTTTTTTAATTTAATTTAATTTTATTTGAGAACATACTGTACAGAGGGGTTACAATTACATGGGCAGGATAATGCATACATTTCTTACCAAGCATTGCAGCCTCCTCCTTTGTTTACCCTTCACCTCCCTTCCCAGCCTCCCCCCTCCCCCGCACCCAATCCTTTCCCCCCCTCCCCCCCCCCCCACACCGACATTGTAAAGCTCGTTTTTGACATGACATTTTGTACTTCTCATTGTTGCAACAGGTCCACCTGAATCCTTAAACGACTTGTTTGTCCCCATCTCCTCCACATGTTATACTGACATCAAATATAGTGAAAGCGGGGGTTACACTGTGGGGGAGGGACATACAAAGCAACAAAGAAATAATCTTATAAATGCGTTAGAAACACATGCATGAAAGAAAAAAACATTAAAATACATATTTAAGGGTTTGTTTCCTAACATCACATTATCTGACCTTTTCCGCTTGACTCATACATATACTAGATATTGCAAATAAGGGAAACCATGGGACCTATGTTTCTTTGGGCCTGGCTTACTTCACTTAATATAACTTTTTCCAAGCCTTTCCATTTCCTAACACATAGTTTAGTTTATTATCATAGCTGAATAGTTGTCAATTGTCAATATATATACACATATGTGTACACACACACATATATGCACATACACAACACATTTTTCTTACCAGTTTATGTGCATTGAGGTTGATTCCATGTTGTGGCTATTATAAACATGGGTGTGCAGGATTTCTAGTACTTTTCAGGGATTATGATGAGCGTGATATAGTAGGATCATATAATGGTTCTACCTTTAGCTTTCTGAGAGGCCTCCATACTGATTTCCTTAACGATTTCACTAATTTATAGTCTCACAAATTGTGTATAGGTCGCTTTTTCCCCCAACATCCTAGTATTCTTTTCTTATTCAACTGACTTGGGGCCTTAATAGCTTTTGTATAATATCTTTTAATGCAGCACAAAATTATTGTTTTATTAAATAACTAAATTTGTGTGATCATCAGGTGCTGGGGAACCTTTTTTTAGAATTTTACTTACCATCTTTCTTGCTCCAACTTGTTAGAGTTTTTGTATTCCAAATACAGCCTTGTTAACCTAGTCTAGACCTATATTTATCTTAGCTAAAAGAAGTTAGGAAGCTGGGCACTGCTGGCTCATGCCAGTAATCTTAGCTACTCAGGAGACTGAGATCTGAGGATCACAGTTCAAAGCCAGCCTGGGCAGGAAAGTCCATGAGACTCTTATCTCCAATTAACCACCAGAAAATTGGAAGTGGCATTGTAGCTCAAGTGGTAGCGAGCTAGCCTTGAGTTGAAGAGCTGAGGGACAGTGCCCAGGCCCAGAGTTCAAGGCCTATGGTCAACAACAACAACAACAAAAATAGGATACCTTGATTAGAAAGCCATCTAGGTTTGTTACAATGAAGAAAGCTATTTATTTTGGGACAAAATGATAGTGTGTGTGTGTGGGGGGGGCGGGTTGTAACATGGCTTGAACTCAGAGTTTCTCACTTTTACTTTGTATTTTGTTTTTGTTTTTGTTTTTTTTTTTTACTCAAAGTTAGGGCTCTACAACTTAAGGAACATCTCTACTTTGGGTTGCAAAATCAGATCTTCACATCTAAACCTCCTGAGTAGTTAGGATTACATTCAGGAGCCATCAGCACCTGGCACAATAATTTCTCATCATAAAAGTGAAGTAAGGACTCGAAGGAGGGAACATTGATCTCCTCCATATGTGTAGTGTCAATAGCAGGTGAGTGGAAAACATAGTTTTCTGAAGGAGAAAAGAAAACAGGTCCAAGGCAAGAATTCCCATTCTTAATAAAGATAGTACTATATTCTCTATTGTTTCTCTTACAGGAGAATCCTGGAATCACTGAAGTATAAGATAGATGAAGAAGGAAGTGCTCAGTGAAAGCACAGAATAGCCATAGAAAGTCAGTGCCTCTGTGTTAGAGCATAAATAAAATTTTCTTCACCATAATAAATGGGGAAAAAAGAGAGTTATCAGCCAAAATAGAATTTTTCAAAATGCAGACTTAGAAAAATATATTCAGCCAGTGTTACTGAAATGTTCCCTAGAGAAAGGAATGTTCATGTTAATTGGAAAAACTGAACATGTACAGCTGTGAATTTTCAACAATTTAAATTTAGAACATCCTTTAAAATAAAGGTGGGTATTTCCCCTTTGATCTTAGTGCCGCTTGAGCAATTATGAAATGCCATTCTACAGTGCTGTAAAGTCAGTCCTAGCTAATGAGGTTTGCAGAATATTAAACAGCCTTAATACCAACGAAAATAGTGGAACCAATAAAGGAAGACAAGGTTTTTTAGAAATTATTGACCCCATTATTTCTAATTCTATATGAATTTCTAGCTCCAAGTGCTGCCCTGTTTATCTATTATTTCTCTTTTGTTAAATAATCAGTCATTTGGAAAGAAAGCGATTAGTATTAAGTTATTGAAGTAAAAATAGTCATAAGTTCTTTTGAGAATTGCATAATGAAGTTTATCATCTCTCTCTGTCTTTCTCTCTGGTGTGAACAGCTTAGAAACATGCATAAGCAAAGGGAGGAGAAAACACTTCATCTTGCCTTAATTCACCATAATTCCATCAATTTTTATTTTAGGTAGCAAAACTATGCAATTTTGTATGGTGATAGAAAATGTCTTCAAAAATGAACTTGAGGGGGCTGGGAAGGTAGCTCAGTGGTAGAGTGCTTGCCTTGCATGCACTTGTGTGCACTTGTATGAGGCCCTGGGTTCGATTCCTCAGCATCACATAAACAGAAAAAGCTGGAAGTGGTGCTGTGGCTCAAGTGGTAGAGTGCTATCCTTGAGTTGAAGAGCTGAGGGGCAGTGCCCAGACCCAGAGTTCAGGTCCCACGACTGGCAAAAAAAAAAAAAAAACGAAGTTGAGGATTGAGATAAATCAGGCATTATTGTCTTCTAACAGATTGCTTGGCATATTAGGGGACCAAACTCTCCTCAAGCACTTACTTCAAGTTATCTTGTAAATATTGTTACATTTTGTGTATTATGTAACAATATCACCGATAGATATGTATGTAACATATATATTATCGTTTTCCTACTAGTCAGTTGATTTCATCTAAGTTGATTCAATAGCTATTGGGAATCGTACTATTATACACAGGAGTGTACTGGCATCAATATTGTTTGCTGTCTTACATCCATCTTTCAAGTATAAGCACAGGAGTGTAGTATCAGGATTACATGGTGATTCTTTCTTTACTCTCTTTTGTTGTTGGTTGGTTGTGGGCATGGTCTCACGGCCTGGGAGCTGTCTCTGAGATTTTCTTTATGCTCAGGACTAGCCTTTATCACTTTGAGCCACAGCTCCACTTCTGGTTTTCTGGTGGTTAATTTGAGATAAGAGTCCACAGGATTTTCCTGCCAATGTTGACTTCAAACAGTGATCCTCAGATCTCAGCCTCCTGAGTAGCTAGGATTACAGGTGTGAGCCACTGGTGCCTAGCTGTCTTTACTTTCTTGAGGAATGCAAATACTGACAGATACCTTCATATACATGCAAACACACATGGTGCACTTAAATATTAAATCATACTCAACATGTGAAGAGTTTAGAAGTTATTAATCATCCATATAAGAAGTAAAATGTTATGAATAGTCATGATTTTACTTGGATCCATAAAAGAATGGAATTCATAGGGAAAATTACACTAAAATCATACTGAAACATGGAAAGATAGGTAAAATACAAAATCATAACTGAGCTCTAATTATTTGGAGCAAAAATCCACAGAAATAACTCATAGGACCCTGTGTTAACTTTAGGAAACTGCCGTAGATGCATATGGACTAGTGTGAGTGTGAGAACTTTGGGAACTGAAATCTTATTCTTGAGGGATCTGTGCAACAGCGGCTCCTTCTCACCTCCCTGAGATTCGTACTCTGGTCCTGATTTTCACAGTGTAGGTCCCTCATTTCATCTCATTAAAAATAGAATCGTATATTTTACAGATGTTACAAATGTTACACAGGAGACCTAAAATAATTGTGATTATTATTAAAAGGAATATAGTAGCCAACTGAAAGTTATACTTATGACCAACTTGTGTTAATTTGAATAACTAAAAAATAGATTATGTTAGATTATAAGAGTCAGATTGTCTAAAATAAATATCAATGAGTTCATACTTTCCCTCACCTTTTACATTCTGCCCAGCTGTGTTTTTAACAATGATTTTTATCAGAATCTAAAAAGGAAGTAATCACTAGTATAACGGTGGCTCAAGTTGTAGCTGTTCTTAGGGTTTCTATTTGATTGATTGATTGGTTGGTTGGTTTGATGTTTAAAAATAGCATTTCTTTCTGCCACTCAAGATGTTTCAGACTTATTTATAAATTCCGTGCTCTATTCAAAAATCAATCATGTTTATAAACAGCATTGGTTTATTTGATTGTAGTATTGAATAAGAAGCCAAGCTCTGGGTCACTTGTTGCTACTACAGTTTCATCATTTCTAGGCTTTCTCAGATGATATGTTAAGGATGTATTTGTAATATACTAACTGCACACAATATACATAAATAGTTCCATATTTACCATCTAAATATGAGTTAATACCGATTTGTGTACTTGTCAAATGGATCATTCCACCTTTCCAATGGTGATTGTTCATTACTCTTCCATCCAACAATAACTGCCTACTATTATGTTGGGTTTTAATTATAATTGTTTTTAGGGTTAAGTATAGACTAACTTCTGTTATGTTATTAGTTTCCAGTTATTTAATCATTGCTTTTGTTTTGGCAAGAAATAGTAGCCAATGTTTAAATCAAAAGAATTATTGAGAATAATTTATAAATAACTTAATTTGTAAATAAATAATTTAATAATAAATTAAAAGGCATTAGTGAACCTACTAAGTAAAATTTTACTTGTAAATATAATGGAAAACAAAAAATTATATGCAATAAGCTCTGCAGGTGAGGGAATTTTCAGTGAAAAGATAAAAATGGGATATTAGTCTAAGAATAAACTGTCTGAGGAACAAACATAAATAACAGTGAAAAACGTTCCTCAAGTTCTGGAACTTTTAATATTGTAAGGGGTGACATTGATCAAGATGCATTTATTTATAGACTGTTTTGTTAACTGGCAACTCCTTTAGACAACTACTTAAGAATAATGAAAAAGTTAAATAAAAAAGAGTTGGATAATCAACGCTTCATTGAATTACAAGTGGTTGTGGAAATATGGCAGCAGAAAAAGCACATATTGTAGAGCACTGCCCATTGGGTCCCATGCTAAAGAATAGCATATAGGCATACCTGCTATAGATAGCATGTAATTCATTTAGACCAGGAAGAAAAGGAACCCTTTGAATGCTTAGGTTTACAATTCCATAGGAAAATGACGGACGAGGAAAGATATATTAGAATACAGCGCAGCGATCGTGGAGGAGAATATATTGAAGAAAAAGAGCATACTTTTCTCAGGCAGGGACATGTGGAAGTATATCATCCAAGAGATTTCAGAGTTTTTGAGCCATGGTTTGCTTCTTGCCTATTCCTGTTTTTGGAGAGTTCCTAGACTACTCTCTTTTTCTCTTTTGGTCTGTCTGTCTCTCCAACAGATGACAATGAACATTGGACATGTGCTCTGAGGAATATTTGTTTTCTTGGTTTCTCCACTCTTCTTAGGGGAGGAAAGTCTTTGGTTTGAATTCAGGGGCTCTTGCTTACTAGCCAAGGCAGGTACTCTGACACTAAACTCATGCCTCTTCTCAACCCTGATTTCTTGGTCACCACTTTATCAAGATCTAGTTCCAGGCTTTATCTTCAACACAAGATTTTAGAGTTTGAGCCTGATACCAAAATCAAGTGAGATGTTCACATACTTTAGGATAAAGAAGAATGCTTTTTCTGTATGAGACACATCAATAATTGTGATGTGAGAGACATACATTTGTAAGAATCATTGACTAATTCCTCATTCCTTTATAGTAGTATTAGGTACGCATATCTTTTTATCTTTGGCCATTTGACTTGACTTATCTAATGCCATGTTTGCAGATGTAATAGCTTAGCTTAGAAACTTAGAGCATGCTCTTGTTCTTCTGCTGTGAAGAAAAAGCATCATTCTTTATTATTTCCTAATTCCAGAAGAGTTAAAGATATAATGGACACATCTGAACCCAAGTTATGAGTTGACTACATTCCTCACTAATTCATCCAGACAGATTAGCTGCCCCACAGAAACATGAACAGGAGATAAATGTTAGTATTGCATTCCAGAGGTGTTGGATTTGCTATGAAGTGTTGTCATGCCTGCCTAAAGTTGACTGGGAAGTGATCACTATAGTCAACCATTACAAAGTTATTTGGAAAGTTTCTTACATACAAACCAGAAATCAATATGAAAAGTTCTATGACAGCTTGTGACGGTTACCAGATGGGCTATGGATGTTTTGAATATTGGAGCAAACAGATATCAAATGAACATTAGTTGCATCAGCCAAAAGCCATTTTTATTAGATTTTAGAAGCTTTGAAAAAGAATACATATATTCTTTGTGCATGTGTGTGTGTGTGTGTGTGTGTGTGTGTGTGTGTGTGTGTGTGTGTGTGTATCCATCCTAGTATATTCATTCTTGATATTCTGGACATTTGTTATAGAAAATACAAAAAGTAAAGCCTAATATTGTACATGGATGAAATAAATTAGATCTTGATTTGTTCTTGGATTATTTATAATGATTTTTACAAATATTGCTGAAATTGACACAGTATTTCTTGAGAATTGGTCAGTTTTAAATTAGGACAATTTCATACCAATTTGATTGAGAGATTATCTAAATTGAAATGAAAGCTTCCCGATTTTTTTTGGAGGGGTCTGGTCATGGGACCTGAACTCTGGGCCTGGGCGCGGTCCCTCAGTTCTTCAGCTCAAGGATAGCACTCTACCACTTGAGCCATGGCGCCACTTCCGGCTTTTTTCTTTTTGCTTATGTGGTGCTGAGGAATCGAACCCAGGGCCTCATGCATGCAAGGCAAGCAGTCTACCACTGAGCTATCTTCCCAGCCCCCTTCCTGATGTTTTAAACTCACTGCATATAAATAAAGTTTAGTTGAGCTTCTACTATGTTACAAGTTACAGGATGCAAGTCTTTTCAAAAGCTAACTTGTGAAAAGACCTTATGACCTTCATAACAAATATTTTGACAAGTTTATAACTCATTTTAGTTATACATGTTATAAATGCATTTTAGTAGTATATTCCTGAATTGCCTTATAGCTTCATCATATAAAATATGAAGGTTTTTCTTTTGTAAAATGTAAAAAGATATAATATTCCATTTAAAAAATACTTGACAAACCTAAAATCTTATTTTTTATTTAGCATTTATTAAACAATTAAGCTGAGTATACAGATTACAAACTAAGCAACTACTTTTTGACCTCAAACATCTCTTATAGTGGGACATAGAAATATAAATTAAATAATCAGGGGTGAGAATTTGTTGGTCTGTGTGTCTAAAGTTCCCTGCTTACCCATTGTACCTTTTAGAATTATGTTCTTGTTTTTCCCTCACTTTGGGTGAAGAAGAACCTAATGAACAGAATAGAAATTGTATCTCATCCTGTCTAGACTTGTATTATAGTCTTGCAATCTGACTTGTGATGCATTTCTCTTGTTCAGATTTTACCCTTGTTTGTATTCTTTGGCTAGTGATTTTTCTCTCCAGTTTGCCTTTGGTTTTCTTTTATCTCATACTTTGATTTTTTTTCCTTTTTTATTTATTGGCTAGTACCAATTTTACAACTGGCCATACTTTTTTTTCTTTTTGGAATTTTTTATTCAGTGGTGAGGTTCAAACTCAGAATCTTCACACACTAGGATAACATTTTCCCACAGAGCTCTATCCCAGCTTGCAATAGATTCTTTCTATGGTAGGAATTCATCCTAGCTGAATAGATGCTATGATGTGCAATGCTCTGTATACACTTTGGAGTGAAACATTCAGTCCTCCACTTTTAGTGATGGATGTTACCTTCCAATTGCTCATAGTTGAGTAATCTTTTTAGAATAAAAGGTGCTGAAAGTACTTACCTCCTCTCTAGGGATAGGCTGAATCCAAATATTAACTGTAGTATAGTTACAAAAACATGTTTCCAGAGCCACAATTCTGAACTCTAAAGGGTCATCCCAACTCATGGAAACAGTTGAGGTTTTTATTGCAACTACATTCTACTTCTGTTTATCCTTGGGCTTAATACTACTCCCTCATGCCTCCACATGCGTTCCTCTGTCCAAGCATGTCTTGCTTAGGGAACCTGAGCTATGACTTGGCAACAAGAGAGGTCCAATAAAGTTGAATTGCAGTTGAGATTTGGTTAAGTGTCAGCTAACCATGGATGAAGATGTCAGTAGCTAGAAGCTGACTAGCACTTGTAATTCTAAAGAAAGCATTAAAGCTTCTCCAGTATTGAAGTGATAGGGAACACATGGAAGAGACTGCCTTATGCATGCATTATCTTTGGTGGTTGAACAGTTTGGGGAAAGTAGAAATTGAAGCCTTTAATTTCTTTAATTGGGACATTAAAGCATTTAATGGAAGAATTAAAGAGACTCATCTCCCACAGCTTGAGGGCAGATAAAGCTTTGGGTTGGTCCATGGATTTAATTATGAGCAAGGGAGACTCAGAAAAAGCAAGAATGTCAATAATTCTCAGTCCTACAGGTTTGACAGAGTAAAGGCCCTGGAAAGAGTAACAGCTTGAGATCTAGAACAGGAAATCCTAAATCAAAACAGTTAATCTTAAAAATACATTCTTCTGATCAATTTCTGTGCCTGAAAAAGTACTCCATGTGAAACACTAGCATGTTTCACCCATGAAACCATGTGGAGAAACGATTGCCTTTAAAGCTAGTAAGGTCCCTTGTTCCAAATTCTATTTATATCACCTCACCTGGCTCCTAGATTCAGTACAACAAAACTTGGCTGAGAAATACTAGATATGCTGAGAGGAAATAAGGGCTGAAACAAGGATACAGGTTGACCCATTATAACAAAAGACACTGTTGAAAATTAACTTTTAACTTTAGGGGGAGGAGGGAGCAGTTGGGGAGGTGGGAAGGTAAGGGATGGTAGGGGAAAAACAAAGGACTTATCAATAGTTTAGCCCACACTAAAGAGGTGCAGCTGCCAGCATACGATCACAGCATATATCATAACTAGCCATATACTACCTCAAATTTCTGGCTGAATTGAGATTTGAGATGGTCCTCTTGTGGCACCCTAGAGTCACTCACCATCTTAGAAAGCAGACTGAAATTTAAGCATCAGGGTGCAATCCCTACTTTGTAGTGCTATTTCTGGATTTGATCAAATACTTGAAGTCCAAAAATTAAAAAAAAATAAAAGAAGTAATGCAAATTAAGACTACAACATTTTGCAAACTTAGTGTTTTCCAAGAATGGAACTAACTTGTCAATTTTGTGTATATACACACACACATTTTTTTAGATAGATTTATATGACTAGAAGCTAAATAGTTGAATAGTCCTACAGTGGGAGACTGCAGGCTGAGTGGTTCTAAACTAATAGCTGCTCAGTCCAAGGGGGTGACAGTTTTTAGATAAAGGCCTGAATTTCTTCTGGAGTGTTGTTGCTGCTCTAAGAAGGCCCTAGAAACTGCTTTTGCTAAAAATAAAAAGTATATCTTCTCACATAGACCCACATGTAACTACAGTAGAAAAGCCTAGCATCCTCACCTTCATTTTGCATCTGTCTCCTTTGCCTTAAAACTTTGGTTCAGGATGATTAAAGCTGAATGTAGGTGTATTGATCACTTGGGAGTGTCTGTCTAGAATCCACAGTGTCTTTTTCCAGAACTGCAAAAG
Organism: Dipodomys spectabilis; assembly: GCF_019054845.1. Taxonomy (NCBI): domain Eukaryota; kingdom Metazoa; phylum Chordata; class Mammalia; order Rodentia; family Heteromyidae; genus Dipodomys; species Dipodomys spectabilis. The sequence goes on from NW_024870683.1 coordinate 13,567,068, forward strand.
GACATCTGAAAGTCTCCAGTCATTTTCCTAAACATGCAGTCACATTAGATTCCAAGAATAGCACAGTTCCACAGACATCACTCCATGATGAGATCATCCTAAAGAGGAGCAATCATTTTATGGAAAATGCATTGGCCCTTCAAACAAGAAGGACTTCTTTGAACCACCTAGCAGAATCAGAACTAAGCTAAAGATGAACTGGACCACTGTCTGACCAAGATGGTTGAATGATGCATACCTCTTGTTCTCTGCCCAATTCTTCTTCTGTGTAATCCTGAATCTCAGGTCATTACACAGAAGATTGATTGAGATGCTCAGTCTCATTTGTTTTCATTTGTCTTCCCAGGATAGTCATGTGGATTAAAATCCTTTGCTGCCTTTTCACCATTACTTTTGTTTGCTTTCTTCGGGGCAAGTGGCCAGATGTGACATTTTAGAACCATGAGTTTCTGTTTCTGGCCTAGAACACCTGTTAGAGGGCAAATCGGTGTCAAAGGCTGAAGAATCTGGAGTCTCATACCAATAGGCCACTGGATCCACAAAATACCACATCCATTTAGGAAGGGGTGGGTGGAAGCAAACTTCTTTCTTCTCTCACTTTTTGTTCCATCTTGGCCCCGTACTTATGGGTAGCACTTCTCATATTAAAGGCAGCTCTTCACCATTTGTTGTGCTCAGATATATCCCAATCAGTGGAAACTCCCCTGCCCATTGATACACCTAGATGTATGTTTACCATTTTTCTAGGCATCTGTCAATTCAGTCAAGTTGATGACCAAAATTCACCATCACATTCTTATAGTTAACATTATTCATAGATCCTTTGAAATTTGTACTGAGATATTGCTACAAATCAGCCTATCACAATCTCTTTCTTGGGAAACCTTAAGAAAAGGCATTACCTTCTTCAAATTCTGTTTTCCATTTTTTGCCAATCTGGTTTTAATTCTGTGGCTTCCTCTTCAGGAGGATGCCAATACTCCGCTATTTTCTTCCTTCCTTTTTATAATCTTACCCCAAGAAGCTACATTCATTTTCCCTTTTGTTGTATAATAACACAAACACACAGAGCTAGAGCTTTTAGAAAGTTTCACAAGAAAAGAGCTGTTTCTCATGTGCATAACCACAAGTAAATTAAAGGCAGACAAGATTTAAAGACTATATAAGCTAGCTTTTACTTAATATTTATTGGTAAAGTTTTATTGTAATTCTAAACAGTGTTACATACTGTCGTATAATTTCAGAGCTGGAGGGGATTTCTGTCACAATGTAAAACTCTTGTTTTGTGTATATCAAAAAAGATTGTCTTGGCAACCTATTTTCAAGACAATGGAAATATGTTTTATTGAGAATGAAAGTATTAAGCCCTGAATAAAGAAAAAAGCCATGCATTACCTTAATCCTTAAAACCCCTATATGCAATCATCTCTAAACAGATTTGAAACAGAAAGGATAGTTTTAAAATGAAGACATTCTCAATATTCAAATAGCAAACCCTAATTTGCTGCAGAAAGAGGTATTTTAAAGTGACTCACAGATGTATTATAGCTCCATAATCACTGCCATGTTGAGAGCATTTGGGTATTTACATTTATAGTTTGTATTCAGTATTCCAACTTAACAAATGATGGAACAATATATAAGGCTTGCTTCACCAAAATGCCTCAGGCATGATGGGAAATAATCACATGATCAAGTGAAGGCATTTAGAATGTGGCATGGAGTCTCTTCAGGCAGTAAATATTTTGCAAACTTAGTGGACAAGGTTCATTGGATCTCACTTAAGCACTGCATCTGTTCTAGTTTCAGTGATGATCTGCCTGGGACTATTCGAGATAACAGGCATTCCATGTTCCATATGTAATGCTCACAGTTTTGGCTTTGATTTAGTTAGCCTTAACCATTACCTGACTTCTCACTGGGAGATCCTGAAACTATGCTTTTCCATCCCCAGGTACTTTGGTACTTTCTGTAACATTCAACCCTAGTCTTGTTCATGAATCCTTTATTTTTATTTTTATTAATTTCCTTCAGGGTAGCCATCACCCAGAAATTGAGGGTTTTTTTGTGTTTGCTTTCTTTATAAAACCTATCATTTCTTTCTTCTATCTTGACATTACAGTAGAGTCAAAGTCTCAATACCTGACATTTAGTGACAAAATTAACTAAATGTTTATAAACTAGTCATTGTAAGTCCTTCCATAAAAATCTGTACTTAGAATAACTGTAGATGGGCACATTAACAATTCTTACAAGTTCAAATACCATTTAAGCACACACTAGAAAATGTCAAGTATATTGTAAAAAGGATAAAAAAGTTAATGAAAAACAGGAGGAATGCACTTTCTTATACTATCATGCTATTTACATATGTTTGTGTGGATACATATATATATGTATATACACATATATACAAAAATATAAGTATATATATACATATACATATATACAATCATGCATATGTATACATGAATGTATATATATGCATTCATATGTGTCTTTTAACAATGTATATGGTGCTATTTACTGGTTTTTATTTACCATGTCTTATTACCATAAACTTTGACAAACTAAAGACAAATACTAAATAGCAATATTAAACCAATTCATTTAATTCATAATTAGCACAACTCATTTAATACATGATTGAGTTAGAAGGAAGTAGCAAAAAAATTCATAGAGGTCAAAATCTACAAAAAAAAAGTGAGTTGTGAAAATTTACTCATCTCTGATGTCAACATCTGCTCTGAGAGCATCTGCCAAAGGTCGGAAGCCTTTGGATTTTAATAGGCCTTCTGAGAGGTGGAACTGGCAATACCCAGAGCTGTACAACATGGAAAGTCATAAAAGGTTGTCTGCATAGAGCTGAGAGGGTAAAAGATAACGAATTTGGTGAAAAGGTGAATCAGAAAAAAGCATCCTCCTCTACAGAATGTCACAGCATACAGACTCCATTATGGCCTTTGCTCTTGTAAAGAAGTAGAAAAATGTCTCCTATGGCAATACTTTAAAACTGCTTCCCAGGTACCTTTCTACCTAGAATTTACATTACCCAGGTGGCCCCCAAAATACATTTAACCATGTACACCAGGTATTTGATAAAGGCAAATGTAGACCATTTTTGCAAAACACATTTTAATATGTCTCAGATTATCGCGATATTAATGTTTCCAAAATTTATAAGTTAATTTTCACTTGCAGGGGTGACATTGATCAAGACAGGTGGAAATTATAAATTGGCATGTTGAATGGAAATCTCTTTGTAGAACTACTGAACATAAATTTAAAAATTTTAACTTGTACTTTTGGTCATGAAGTAATTGTTTATGGACAAATTTTCATATCCCAGACAACCATAATGTGAAGAATTGCAATCAAGATTTTTATAGTTGAGTAAGTATGAAGTTAAAGATGTTCCTTTTCAGAATGAATTCTGAACTGAGTGTACCTTGTTATTCATATGGCTTACAAGATCAGTAATATATAGAAAGAAATTGAAAAAAGTAGTAAAGTAATACAATATACAATGCTAAATATTTATTTGAGAGCCTATTTTATATATGTATCCAATTAGGGGCTTTACTGCATAATTCAGGCATTTAAACACGAATACAGGAGCTTCATTCCATGGTTGAAGTATTTTTAGAAATCAGTCCATTTTCAGAATCTGGCACATGGTAAACAGAAGTTGCTGTGTCGATTGTCAAATGACTGAGTGAACATGTTAAGTATAGTTTCAGGGAAATTAGCTTGGATTGTGGGAATCATTAACTTTTGTTCTCACTGGCTCAAAATACAACTTTTCTAACTCATGGTAAGTCCACTGATGGCTTAGTAAAAAGGACCGCTGCCTTATGCACATGAATTCTGGAATCCAGGTGGTTTTACCTTTGCATATTGGTCACTTCACATGTGAGATCTTCGCCCCAGAGTAATAAAGCAAAGAAAATGAGAAATTGAGACTTTAAAAAATTTTATTTCCTTATCCTAGAAGGACGACGTGTAATGTTAATGTATTGAAGTTAGTCATATGATTCTCCTAACTGCAAGAGAGAGTGGGCATACAAGGAATACAACTTGAATACTCAGCTAGCAAGATTGTTTCTTTCACCATGTTTCTTTAATAAAAGCTAAAAAGGAATAAGTGAAGATAGAAAAACTGAATCCTGTGGATAACCATATATTGTCTAGCATCTGATATCACCAAACATTCCTGGTACCTCTATCTCATTTAATTAAAACAAGTAACTGGTTCTTTGCGGTGACAGTCAATTTCTAGGTTAGTCTATCTCACATTTTCCTTTTTTTAGAATTTTTCATTCCTTTTCATCTTTACAAGTACATAATGATACTGATATCTTTCATCAATAGATAACTAACTGTCTTTAAAGACACTCTCTGTATGAATCGTCTGCTTTAAATGATGTTCACTTTCATCCTTCATTCAAAGCCTATTATGAAACATAATAGCATATGAACCAAACAGCATATGGACTTCTTTGATGACTGCATTTATAAGAGCAACCCTATGCTACAATTTTATCCTTCAGATTTTAGATCAATTTGAAAGGAGACTTTGAAACTTGGCTTCTTAAGGTCTTTAGACACAAACCAATTTACATTTCTAGACAGAAAGTACCTGAAACATTTATTTGTTTAATAATGAACTTTTAAAATGAAATCATACATGTATCCTAAGAAGAAACAAAAGATGTATTATAGTGAAGGTCAAAGGGCAGGTAAGACAGATATGTTATAAAATGAAAGAAATGGTAATTGGGCTGCTAGAGACAAAAATCAGACTGTTAAATATTAATAAAAAGGATGTTTAAACTTTCATTTTTAGTTCTATCTAGTGTATTAGGAAAGAAAAATCCACTACTGTATTTCTTCAATTTCATGCATTTAAAAATTAATGTCAATTTGTTGTACTGGGGTTTCATTTGGGCATGTTAAAGTAAGCTTTTATTTTGACATGTTGAATAAGCCTCATTAATAAGCTCCATTGTTTCATTTTTATCTATGCACATTTTGACCATAGTTGCTCACTTCACTCTGTTCATTTTATTCCCCATTGAGACAGAACCTAATTTATGTTCTCAGTAGTCTTATTTTTAAGTGTATATTTATTGCACAAAATGGTTTTACTATGATATTTCACACATGCATCTAAAACCAGAACTATGTTTCTAAGTCTGGGGTCCTGAATCTTTGTAGTTGTTTTATAGGTATTAGTTATTTATTTTCCATTTTTCAAAAAGAGCAGATGGATAGCATCACTTTCCTCTAAAATGACATAAACTAAGTAAGTGAAATTACTTTTTTTCTGGACGTAATTAGTGCTATTTTATTTGTGACAACTCCCCAGAGCGGCTCTTGGAAGCCTTGTGTAGCAATGTGAAAGATGGCAAAGCTGTGGGAGGTGTTTACAAGATACAGGTCATAGCTTAGGAAGGACCTTCATCTCTCTGGATTCTTAGGCTGCTATGTGTCTCTTTTTCCCACATGTGTTCTTTCTACTGTGTTATCTTCCATAAGGTCTTCATCAGTGCTGATAGTAGCATCATATCTTTAAACCTTGCAATTATGAGATGAACAATCTTTTTTTTTTCCTTAACTATTAGCCACTCTCAGACATTTTTGTTCTCATAATGAAAAGTACAGTAATATAGGTAATGCCATGATGCTGGCCACCTTATGCCAGAACAAGCAAAGCAATATGATGAAACATACCTGATGGATGTTAAATCCTGGGTTAGGTTTTATAATCTAGGGTACCTTTGAAAATTATGCCAAATGACCACAAACAAGGCCATTCTAAAGCTACCAGCATATCTGTTTTCGTTGCAGCATTCTATCATAGCTAATGTATGGAATCAATCCAGATGCTCCTCAGTAGATGAATGGATCAAGAAAATGCAGTATATATATATATATATATATATATGTATATATATATATATATATATCAGAATTCTATGCTTCCACCAGAAATAACAACCTTGCCTCATTTGTAAGGAAATGGAAAGACTTGGAAAAATTTATGTTAAGATAAGTAAGCCAAACCCAAAGAAACGTAGGTTTCATGTTTTCCCTCATTTGTAATTACTAGAATATGTCTAGAATATTCTTCGGAGAGGATCACAATGACTCAATAGCTATGTGGCTATGACCGTGTAAAGTGACTCAGTGGAAACAAGGGGGTTTTAATTGTACTGTTTGCAGTTCTTTCTTTCTTTTGTTCCCCCACCCTGTGTCACTGTTTTTTATTTCTGTACTCTAGGTCTTGTATGTACATTTATCTGATTTGGTGAAGGGAAGGGTACCACAGAAATGGTGGGGAAAAGGATGAACCAGATGAGCAGTGAGGGAAGTCAGGGTGGGGAGGAAGTGGGAGAAAATGAGGGAAAAAGTAACATTGTTCAAAAACGAAATGTTCTCCTTACCTAACTTATGTAACCGTAACCCTCCTGTACATCACCTGTACAAGATTTACATTTAAAAAGTTAACTTTAAGAATGAGAGGGAAAGAGGTAGCAGCTTACATACACTTAGCAAAAGGAAAGAAATGTAAACATCACCTGATGTGGAAGAAATAATTATATTGTCAAAGCTCATAGAATTCACAAACTTTATAGACCATGATAATGACAACGTTGCCTTGTGAAGGTTAAAATGTGCTTGTGACTTTAAGTATCACTATTCCATAATGCTGTGAAATATGTGAAATTTATGTAATCATCTTATCTCAATTTACTCGTTCCACCACTTTGGAAAGCAGCATGGAGGTTCTCAAAAGACTCCACATAGAGCTCCCCTATGACCCAGCAATCCACTTTTGGGCATTTACCCAAATGTTTACAAACAAGACCACACTAAAGCTACCAGCGGGACTATGTTTATTGCAGCATTATTTACCATAGCTAAGATATGGAACCAACCCAGATGCCCCTCAGTAGATGAATGGATCAAGAAAATGTGGTATATCTACACAATGGAATTCTATGCCTCCATCAGAAAGAATGACATTGCCCTATTTGTTAGGAAATGAAAAGACTTGGAAAAAATTATATTAAGTGAAGTAAGCCAGGCCCAAAGAAACATAGGTCCCATGGTTTCCCTTATTAGCAATATCTAGTATATGTATGAGTCAAGCAGAAAAGATCAGATAAGGTGATGTTAGGGAAATAAACCCTAAGATATGTATTCAAATGTTTTCTTTCATGCAATTGTTTCTAACACATTTATAAGATGATTTCTTTGTTGTTTTGTATGTCCCTCCCCCACAGTATAACCCCTGCTTTCACTGTATTTGATGTCGGTATAATTTGTGGAGGGGAAGGGGAAAAACAAATCGTTTAAATAGGGATACAGGTGGACCCATTGCAACAATGAGATGTACAAGTCGTTATGTTGAAAACGAACTTTACAACTTTGGTGCAGGGCGCGGCGGAGGGGGGGGGGGGACGGGGAGGATTGAGTGGGGGAGCAGGGAGAGGATGGGAAGGGATGGGAAGGGGAAACAAAGGAGGAGACTACAATGCTTGATAAGAAATGTACTCATTATCTTGCCCATGTAATTGTAACTCCTCTGTACAGTATTTTCACAATAAAAAAAATCTGAAAGCAAAAAAAAATAAAATAAAATTAAAAATTTAAAAAAAAGAAGAAAAGTGAGAGAATAGGTGGGTTAGGAGTGATGGCGACGATGTTATCAAAAACACTTTGTATTCTTACAATGCTTTGTAGAATGGGAACTTCTTTATACAACCACTTAAAATTAATAAAAAAAATTTTAAAGACAAGAAATACAAGTGGGTAAGCAACTTGAAAGAAATGCTTCTTCCTAATAAAGTCATTTTTAAAAAGATAAAAAATAATTTAAATTTTGTTACATTTTACGTGTATTAAATAATAAAAAATATGAAAAATAACACATTATAGTTTGGGAGATTCATAGAATGACATGTGGAAAATAACATCATCATATTCTGAGTTGAAAAATAAATCATAGCAAGTTGCTATAAACTATGATATTAAATAATGAAAATGTCTATAAATCTTATTTCTATCAGTGCAAAGTAGTAATGAATTATATTTTTCTAGGTGTTGGAAAATTATTTTCAGAGCATGTGGTAATTTGGCTCAGGTAGAGCAATAACTTCACTATTATTAAACTAAAAGTGAAATTGTGGAAATTTCCAAAAGACAAAGCAGTAAAATTGCACAACTTTATGGTCAACACGTAGACACTTAGGGAAAACAAAAATCACAAAGAGTAAGTATGAAACTTGAAATAACAAATATAAAGGCTCTTATCTTCCAGGAATTCCCAGAATCTATATGCGGGAATCATGCTTAATGTCAGACTTGTTATATAACATAATTAAAATAAATGTTATTTCCAAATATAACCCTCTGCATTATTCAGATTTTTGTAATTATATCACATACAGGTTATAATTAATCTTAATACCTTTGCAATGAATTTCCTGTATAGTCCATTATGTATTACATGTTAATGATTTGTTTCTGAAGGATTTTCAAAATGATTTCATAATTTTTAGTGTTTCATTTTGTGAAATGTATTTTCTTAAAGAAGTATGTGATGCAGCCCAGATCACATGAACAGAATCTGATTGAGCATTTTGTCTCAATCATGCCTGGAGACTACCTGGAAGGCATGATAAAGACCACAGTGTTGTAGGAGGGAAGAAATATTATTTGGGGGATTAATGAAACAAGTCCGGGCGGGGTCCATATCCTAGAGTTGCTATGGTAATGTAGCACAAACTGGGAAGTTCAAAGAAGCAGAGATTTCACTGTTTCATAGTTCTGGAGAGTAGACATCCAAAATCATTTTTGTGATTGGGCCATACTCTCTCTGAAGGCACAAAGATAAGATTTGTTGCAGGTCTTTCTTATAGCTGCCAATAGCCACACTATCAGTGACACAGAACAAAGAATATGGAAGCCATGTTCCTTAGCCTTCACAAGACTTGATTTATTGCTTTGTCTCTTCCTGTCAGCCTCCCTCTATGCATATCAATTTTTTCCATGTGACTTCTTTATTTAAATAAAGATTACCACCATTCATGATGTATGGAAGCCCCATGGTACTTCTTATGTATCATATTAATTTAAATGGTTACATTGGTATTTCATGTAAAGTCACTCTGAAGTAACAGAGCTTAGAATTTGAGCAAGTATGCCTATAGCAAGTGAGTTGAAAACAACAAAAATAAGGTAGAGCTATAAACAACCTTGTCAATTATTAATAACAGTTCTGTCACTTTCTTTCTAAAGTCAATGCGATGAAAAAACTGAAGCTGTCTTGTAAACCACATATTCAAGAAAAAATTAAGCTATCCATGACAATAGGCCAAGTTCTACTACTAATCTTTGGCTTTTAGGGGTAAGCAAGACCATGCTTAAGTCCTGAATAGGGTCATTGTCCATCTGAAAGCAACACACTTAATTTTACCAACAATGATGTCAAGAAACAAGAGTTTAAATAAATAAATTAAACTCATAAAACTCATGATTTTCATATGAAGACGCACCATCAGTAAGAATTAATTATAGGATAGAAGAGAAATGAATGGACAATGTTGTGTAGCCAATAATATTGCTTTTCAAATAGCATTCATTTTTCTTCTATTCAGAGTCAAGAATGTTTAAGAATTTTACTAGGGGAAATCATCACATAGATTTTTTTGATCAGTCATTCTTTCTGAGAACATCTGCTATGAATTCATAGATTTGTTTTTATCCACTGCCTCCTAAGCTGTTTCATTTTTCTGATGAAAAGATGGAAACAATTTAGTATAATATTATCATTACCATTGCATTTTATTGTTAATGTTTATAATCACTTTAAGGGTGGGTGAGGTAATCCATGTTTGAAATCCTCCCTACTCAGAGGATGAAGGCAGATGAATTGCAGTCTGAGGCTTGTCCAGGCAAAAGCAAGAGACCCTGTCTAAAAATACAGTTAAAATGGCTAGGTATTATATATCAAGTGGTAGAGTATCTGTCTAGTAAGTATGTGTTCTTGAGTAAAAAAATCTCAGAATTGTCAGGAGGAAAAAAAGGTAAATACTTTAAATCTTATTCTTATTGTATAGGGCAAATATCAGTGTAAACAGATACCTCCACAGTAGATTATTTTAACAAACTCTTCCTTTGTCATAAGAAATTCTTTCATTCCTTTCATCATCATAACACTAGAGAGTCTGCCTATGAGCCACATATGATATCTGACTAAAAGGCTATGGCAATCCTTTCTTTATCCAAAATGACATACTTGTCATATGTATACATACTTGTCACTTGTCCCTGTCATTGTATGCTAAGTGTCTTCTGCCCTTTATTTTTCTTTTATGATCATGATACAGTGAATGCTTTTGTATCTTTTAAATATATGCTAAATTATTTAAACATATGTGTATGCATATAATAATGTATATATAGGATTTTAAGTTATAGAGTACGTAAATGGTCGTCTTTGTAAGAAAACACAAAATTTTCCATAATTTTGACCCAATTTAAATTCAGATCCCTAGCTCATCCTTTTCTCTCTCTTTACATCTAGATTTCTTAAATTTTGCCTATTAAAATAGTAATAAATGATCTTCTTTAATTACTACAAAGGTCAAGCATCTCTTTAAGTATTTGTTAACTCTCATGAATTTCTTAGACTAATGTTTCAGTCCTATCCTTTTGCTTACATAATGTGAATATATTTATAAAATTCAAAACTAGAACAAAATTAAACTATATATAATTTTGAAATTAAGTACAAATAAAAGCTGGGCACCAGTAGCTCACATTTGTAATCCTAGCTATTCAGGAGTCTGATTGTGGTTCAAAGCCAGCTCTGGCAGAAGAGGCCATGACACTCTTATGTCCAATCAACCACTCAGAAAACTGGAAGTGGAGCTATGGCTCAAAGTGATAGAGCACTAGTCTTGAGCAAAAAGATCTTAGGGACAGTGCCCAGGCCCTGAGCTCAAGTATTATCACAATAAAAATATTTTTAAAAAGACCCATCAAGAAGGTAAATAAATAAATGCCAATAAATGGCAAATGTATTGTTTAGGATATTGATTACCTCAATAGATTTTGTGGAGAGGATAGGAAGCTGTAGAGAAAGTGTTTTGCTTTCATACTCACAGTTTAAAATTACCATTCTAGTCATATTAGATTCTAGGTTCATTGAGTGTTTGCTATATTATTAAGCAAATGAATAATTTAAATAAGTAAATGAATGTAGCACATCAAAATGGCTCTCCCAAACCAAGGATCATAATTTATTATGAAACGAGACCTATTAAAATATCACACTGTATACCTTTTTTCAGTAAGAAACATAATTTAGGTACTACTAAGTACATGACAGTCATTCAAACATAAAAACAAGAGCAAATGATCTAAGCATGCCATTGTAAAATATACTTTTTAAATAATTTGCTTGCAATAACTGGGGATGGAGGAGGAAAGCAGTGTGATGCTATCAAATCCTGTAATTGAGGACAGATTGAAAAGTTGTATGCATGCTTAAAAGGAAATAGTATAAAGAGTAATGTTTTGTGACTGGTAAAATGGAAAAAGCTGAAACCCAACCCCTTATTACTCCAAATGTCAATCACTGCATTTTTATCCCATCTCCCACTGATGTTCTCCTTAAGCATCACAATTAATGATTGCTTTTAGACTTTGGGGATTCCCGAAACAATCTCAGAAGGATTTGAATATGTAGCAGCCATGATTTTAATGGAATTTTATAGCTCTCATTGATAATTATTATTGCATCTGGAAAACCAGCACTTACCATGAAGGACTCATCTGTTTTTTCACTTGCTATGTTGAATGGAAGAGCCATATTTCCCTTTTATCATCTTCTCTACCTTCTGATGGCAGCAGTATGATGGCCCAATATACCAAAGAAGTATCTTGGTTTACGATTTGTCAGAAAATAAGCTGTGTTCCTAGCAAAGTACTGAAATCACAAAGAGGGTAGAATAAAATTTCTTCTATGTCAGTGAGAGCAGACATTCTTTCCATATCATTTTGTTTGCTGTGGTAAGAGGTGAGATTGCTTCTTTGGCATTCTGCCACTTTAGCAAGGCCTCCAGACTGGTTTTTCACTGGTTAATTTTAGGTGAATTCACTTCAACTTTTATGCCTAAGCTGGCTTTCAACTGCAGTCTACAGGTCTTTTCAGTTTCCTGAGTAGCTACAATTGTAGACATGATCCACTGGTGCTCTATTCTTTCTTTCTGTCTTTATCTCTTCTGTCTGTCTCTCTTTTCCTTCCTCCCTTCATATCTGCCTTCTCTCTTTTTTCCTTTCTTTTTCTTTTATTGTAATAAGCTTTAACTTCCACCAGTGATACTATAATTATTCAACTATACACACTTATTCTATTATAATAGCAATTAATAAATATTGCAACTTGGAGAGAGAGAGAGAGAGAGAGAGAGAGAGAGAGAGAGAGAGAGAGAGAGAGAGAGAGAGAGAGAGAGAAACAGAGAAACAGAGAAAAAGAGAGGGGAGGAGAGACACAGCAAAACATAGAGAGACACAGAGAGAATGAACTGAAGAAATGTCCTGAAGGATTTGGTGAGGATATAGCAAATTTTAAGGTTATCTCAAAGTCTGGATATTTTGGATAACATCTTACCAAGCCTGTTTATCTTGTTTTTAAAATCTTTGCATTTTTGTTGTGCTGGGAACTGAACTCAGATAATCAGATAAGCTTGGCATGCACTCTATCACTGAGCTATCAACCCTAGTCTTAAAGCTTTATTTAAAAACTATGCAAAAATCACCCATATATGATCATCACAATACCCCTTGGATATAAATAAGAGCCTAATAAGAGCTCCTAGCAAGGCCTTAATGGTGAGTGAAGACTTACCTTTAAACGAACTACCACCAACTATACCATTTTAGTTTTGGGTATCTGGAATAGTGATAAGAGTGGAGACATCTTCAATGCAATGGATGAATTTCATCCTTAGAAGGCCATGGCCAAGGCTATTCACCAGGCTTTGTGATGTCCTCCCCCAGAGGCATGCTTTATAGCTGGGTGATCCAATTTTAGTACTTTAGCTTTTCATAATGAATGGATTTATGTTCCAGGTTAAAAAAAACATAAACAAGAAATTAAACATAAACAAGAAGCTAAATTTTTGTGAGCAAGAACAACAAAAACAACACAAGACACATGTGGGATATTGCATGTCACTCTAAAGGAGAGTCAGAGGTTCCAGAATAACAACAACACATGTGGTGTTGGCTAGTGGAAGAAAGAAAATCACATGAAGACCTAGTCTGTGTCAGACATAAAAGAAAGAATGAGTAAAAGATCAGATCAAAATGAGCATTTCTTTAAATATACCATTTGCCTAATAGATTTTTTTTCCTAATGTGTTATTGAAATCCCTTAAGTTTTTTTTTAAGTTCAGTGTTATTTCTTGAATTCCTTTAGTGGCAGACATTTTTCAGTCTCTTAGGAAGCTCAGTTTTTCTAAGATTGAGAAGCTGCCCTAGTCCACAGTACTTATTTCTTCGGTCTTCACTAGTTTATGGACTGTGTACTCTGATTTAGCTTCCCGGCACTTCTTGCCCCTCCCTTCTTTCCATTGATTTTCAGAAGAGAAGTTATGTGTTAGTCATTTCATTATTTTTCTTCTTTTTGGCATTAAGCCTTCTGAAAAAAGAAGCTTCACAGTTCATTTAGTAGCTACACATTAAAAATAAATTTTCATTTTCTACTGCTGAGTATAGACCAGCACAAATCTTCCATTAGGGGTGAAAATATTTCTCTTCATTTCCAGGATCCTCCACAAAGCTTTCTATAGCCTTACTTTAATATTAAACACAGAAGTATTTTATTTTAAAATAAGAGCAGTTCTCTTCCTACTTATCATTTAGGTTAAAAATCAGGTGGATTTACAGTCTTCCTGATCACCCAGTTTCAAATATATATTTGTATTTATATATGTGTCTAATTGTTATATTGTTATATATAGTTAATATATATTAAATATATATATCTTTACAAATATACATTTATGTGTACAGTGTGTGTACAACTGACAGATGTATACATTGCTTATTGTAGTACTATCTATAAACTATTACAAATACAATGACAAAAGGAATGATCATGGGCCCTATCTCAAAAATGCTTTTCTATTTACATTATTAATGTGATATGGCATTATATTATTTTTTTCAATACAAGCCTACTTACTGTTGGTTTAGTTACAGGTCAGGAAAATCAGTTTTTGGTGGTTATAATATGTTTTGTTGACTATTTTACAGACTAATTCAACAATGCTGAGGCCAAAGATAAAGTTCAAAGTTTTATTCTGAACCCATTTCCAATGAACTATATTCTCTCAACTTTGATCTGATTCAGAACACTAGTGTTTGCACTCTGGGATGATATTTTGTTCTGTTTTTTCAATAGTGTCTCTCCTCCAGAGAGGAATAGATTTCTGTCCTTGCAATGGTCTCAGTGGCTACTGGGCAAAAACAAAAAACAAAACAAACAAACAAACAAATACAAAAATCCTCCAGTCTCAAAACATCACAGAAAGCAACAACAAAAAATTAGCAATACGTCCTTTTTTAAAATTTTCATTTTTTATTATCATCAAGTAGTTGTACAAAGGAATTGCTCTTTAATAAAGCAGTTTGTGAATACAATGCATCTTAATCAATGTTAACCCTCTCAACATTCTTATCCATCACTGTTGATACAGCCATTTCCTTATTTTTATTAATTTTATAGGATATGCATTGAATTCTTTTTTTAAATTTTTATTTTTTATTGTGAAAATACTGTACAGAGGGGTTACAATTACATGGGCAAGATAATGAGTACATTTTTTTTATCAAGCATTGTAGCCTCCTCCTTTGTTTCCCCTTCCCATCCCTTCCCATCCACCCCTCGCCCCCCCACCCAATCATCCCCGCACCCCCAAAGTTGTAAAGTTCGTTTTTGACATAACAACTTGTACTTCTCATTGTTGCAACGGGTCCACCTGTATGCACTGAATTCTTGACCGAATCCACAGCCTCTTCTACTCTTCATTCTTCTACCCCTCTCATTTTGACTCCAACGTCATCCCTTTGTATCTGTTTCCTGGTGCTTATTTTGATGGGCTTTGTCTTTGCCTTTTTTTTTTTTTTTTGCCAGTCATGGTGCCTGAACTCTGGGCCTGGGCACTGTCCCTCAGCTCTTCAGCTCAAGGCTAGCGCTCTACTTCTTGAGCCACAGCACCACTTCCAGCTTATTCTGCTTATGTGGTGCTGAGGAATCGAACCCAGGGCTTCATGCAAGCACTCTACCACTGATCCACCTCCCAGCCCTGTCTCTGCCTTTTTAAGGAAATTGAATGTTCTCTCGAATCGACTATATTTCAGTTAATATTGGGTGCATACCACCCAATGTGTTTACTTACAATTCTATAGGCTAATTCTATCTTTCACAAAAGAAGGACATCATGCAACTTTTGTCTTTCTGGGCCTGATTTACTTCACATAATATCATTGTTTCCAAGTCTTTCCATTTCTTTACAAATGATACCATTCTTATTAATGGGTGAATAAAAATTCCATTGTGTATATACCATTTTTTGATCCATTGGTCCATTGAGAGGCATCTGGGCTGATTCAATACCTTGGCTATGATGATGAGTGTTTCAATGAACATGAATGTGCTGGTGGCTTTTTTAAATTTTTTAAAAATTATATATATAGTAAAATTACTGTACAGAGGGGTTACAGTTACATGAGTAAAGTAATGAGTACATTTCCTATGGAGCGTTGTTACCTCCTCCTTTGTTTTCCCCCTACCATCCCTTCCCTCCCCAATTTCTCCCTCCCCATCCCCCCGAATTTGTAAATTGTTTTTATTGTGAAAATACCATACAGAGGGGTTACAATTACATAGGCAAGGATATGAGTGCATTTATTATCAAGCATTGTTGCCTTTATTACACCCTGGTTGATGATCTTTTGGAGAAATGCCCAGGAATAGAAGAGGTGAGTCTATGGGAATAATAGATTCTATGTGGTATTTGTGGATTTTAAGTTCAGTTTTTGGAGGAATCTCCAAACTGCTTCCCAGAGTGATCGAACAAATTTACATTCCCACCAACAGAGTATTAGGGTTCCCTTCTGGACACATGCTCACCAGCATCTCCCACCTAAGAAGTGTTGAGTCACCTTTATCCATTGTAATAGATAATAATTCTTTAACATTTATCGTGAAACATAATCATGTGATTGCTTGACTTTATTGAATTGTAGAAATGAAGTGAGATTGCTAAATGTAACATTCGATCTTCTTGCTGAAGGTCACAGGACTCATATCCAGAACACTATTTTGCCAATATATAAATAGAAGAAGATCATTATTTTTATTTTATTAACCAACACTAGGTATTTAATTTGCTAAAACACATAAAAATGCCTTTGAAATTTGCCACAGATTTAGTAAAATTAAAGTAGTGCATGACATTGAAGTTAAGTATTTGCATGTTATTGCATATATTTTCCATCTTTTGCAAGATCAATTTATCTGAACTTTTCTATAATAAATTGATTTTTCTATTAGACATGATGAACAGTTTCTCTATCTTACATGCAACTTTTTATATAGATATATTAATTTTTATATAGATGTATTAATTAATATTTAGATGGGTATAGTATTTAAAATCTTATTATATTTTAATAAAGCTATCTATATAATTTTAAGATAATTATTTAGTTTATCTTCTCCTTTACTTCATTTCCTTCCTATAGTTTTGCTATTATGGCTATCTGCCGTTAGATCTGTATGATTGGCATTCTGCAATAATTTATATGATTGCTTACTTTGCATGTAAATATTTTGCCTATTTAGGATCCATTGTAAATATTTTAAATAGAATTCTCCTTTCTAAATAGGCAGTTGAGAAACCTTTTTTTAAGATACCAGTTTGACGAAAAACTTCAATTTATTATTGTTATTAATATTTTAATAGAATTTTACTTTTGTGTTACATGTACTTGCTGTCCTATGCCATAGTTCTAACTATGAATTGCTCATAGTTTAATGGTACTGTATAATTTATTGGTATCTTTTCAATGTTTTCTAATATTTGATATCATAAATGTATTTTAACATTCGAAATCTACCCTTACTGATCATTGCTCTTTGTAAAAAAGCGTTATGTATTTTATCTTGTAGATCTGAGTCACACTTAAGATATTATCTCTTCAATTAAAAATGTGCTTATATATAAAAGTAGAATTCTCTCTTTTTTTTCCTTTGTTCTGGTACTGAGGCTTGAATTCAAGGCTTAAGTGCTATCCATTAGCCTTTTTACTCAGTTTGTGCTCTACTACTTGAGCCACTGCTCTACTTCCTAAATATAGATTTCATAAGGAGATTGTAATATTTTTTCATCTAGGAACATATTTCTGCAGGTTTTTTATTATTTCATTTATAACTCTCAGAAAAGATTTATAAGTTGCTATTTTATATAAATACACCACATTTTATTAACTTTATTTCTATTTCAATACATTTTAATGTTATTTTGAATTAGAGCTTTCTTTTTTGTATTTTCCCTTTGGTTATTGTTTGTATGTAAAAGTTATCACTTTTGTGAGTATTTTATAACTGAGCAATTTACTGACTATTCTTAACATTGTTATATTGTTATGAATTTTCTTTTTTCAAGAGCATAATCAATTCCTTTGTGTCTTAAAATAAACAATACTAAAGTCTATCAAAATAATTTTGTCAGTGTCTCAGCTTTATACAGTATTTTTTCCTGCATGTGATTTTGGGTAAATACTTACAAACCTTCATGAACATTGATAGTGATAGTGAACAAATTTATCTTAATATAGCTTTACTGAGAATGATCAAGTATTTCATCATTAAATTTGATGTTAGCTATTTGCTTGATTTATACAGAAAATCCTTTTTAAAAGGTAACTTTTTAAAAGGAAACTTTTATATTTGCAAGTTCACATGAATAGATCATTATCGTAAAATTAAAATAAAAGAACTATAATATACTAAAATAGAATAATTTGCAACTATTTTTATCTTTTCCTTCCTTCTAAGTTTTCTGATCTTATTTTGGACCTACTCTTTCTTTTTTGGATATAGTCTCAATTTAACCCTTAATCATGTTCACCTGACTTTTATAGCTAAAGAAAGAAAATGTAAAGTAATAAAAACAAAAAAAAAACATATAAAAGCATATAAAGAAAAGAAAGGGGGACTTCTTCACCTTTGAAATAGGGAAAAGACTATCTCAAGAAGGGGTAAGTGGTCTACAGTGTGGAATGTTGCTCTAAGTTCTATTTTTAAAATTTTTGAATGTTTTTATTATCTTCCAGTAGTTGTACCAAGGAGTTTCCATTCCCAAAGCAGTTTATGAATACAGTGCCTCTTGATCAATGTCACCCCTGTCAACATTCTTACCCACCCCTCCTAGCCCTCCCACTTACCTTAATTTTATTGATTATTTTGCAATTTAACAAATCTTCATCTGTGTCAGCACTTCAACATCTCCACTCCCCTTGGAACAGCCCTTCCCTTATATTTCTCAATTCTGTGGAATACGTGATGAGTTCTTGACTTCATCCCCACCTCTTTCCCTTCATTCTTTTTCCCCTTTCCCCTGGCTCAACTCCTACCCCTTTTGCAAGTTTCCTGGCACTTATGTTGTTGGGTTTTGACCTAGTATTAGAAAAATGGAGACCTATATGATTTTCTCTAGCAATTAGAACATTGGAGACTATCATTCCCAAGTAAGATTAAACTGGGAGGCTCTACGTTCTTGAATCCTTCAAAAATTCTGAATTGAAGAAGGAGGTCATAAAAATCTATATTTTTAGCAAACTCTACTGATAATTTTGTTATAAGTAGTCCACAGACATCTTTTTCCCCCCAAAAAAAGTACTTCATGGATGTGATTTTTATTTGTATGACAAAAAAGAACACAGTACAAGTTCATTGATTAAATTAAAAGTTGTTTTTTAATCTGATCAAGTTTGCAGACATTGCTTACAATGATGGCAAAGAAGTTTGGGAGGAACAAAAAATGGTGGATGATTTGTTCAAGATGAAGATGCACAATTCTTCTGTTCCTGGATTTTTTTCTTATATCTTCTCATCTTATTTTCAGCTAAACGAAAGTATGAATTTAAATTTACTAAGACAATAAAAAAAAGAATTGACTAGAATACTAAATTGGGAGGCCCTGAGCAAAAGATCATTCCAGAATGATTGAAACCCTGTGGCACTACAAGTGCATTAAATTCCTGTGTTTTTCTGAACTGCTGTAAGCACATTCTCATGATAGAAAGATTACCCCCAAGTACTCACACTTGGTATTTTGACTCACATCCAAATAAAAAGTGTGTGACTTCTTGAGGTGGCAATTAAATATTTTAGCCGTTTTTTGAAATTTATTTGCCAAAATTACATCATATTCCTTACTGGAAGCATTAATTTTCACCAAGACATGGAATTGCATTTTTTTAGTGTGGGCCTACACACTGTCTCAGTTATATTCATTATTCTAGACACAGAAGTAGAACCGACTTCTTAGCATATGGCCAGTGTTAAGAAGAAATGTTTTATTTATTTATTTATTTATTTTTGGGTCCAGTCGTGGGACCTGAACTCTGGGCCTGGGCTCTGTCCCTCAGCTCTTCAGCTCAAGGCTAGCGCTCTACCACTTGAACCACAGCACCACTTCTGGCTTTTTTCTTTTTGCTTATGTGGTGCTGAGGAATTGAACCCAGGGCCTCATGCATGCAAGGCAAGTGCTCTACCACTGAGCCACCTCCTTCCCAGCCCAAGAAAAAATTTTGAAAAAGGAAACATCAAGATAGTTGCAAAAAGAAAAGCATGATTTTTGGGAGAACACCGCTAGTCATCTTGACTTTACCTGAACAATGAAGATGACAAAAAAAAAATCAACTAAATGTTTTAAGAATCAAATGAGTTTGTTTAGAAAATGCTTGACACATTGTAGCTATACATGTATTTGCTACCATTAAAAGAAGGGATTTGTCTTGGAATTATTTTCATTAGCCTATATAAATTGTAGAAAGCGAGGGGTTTCATTGTGATATTTCTGTAGTACACTATAATGAATTTTGTTTTCACTCATCATTAACACTGTTTATTCCATAGCTTTCCCTTTTTACACATTATTAAAATGGGTTGGATGTCATATGTACAAATATCACATACATCAGATTCATATTTGGTACTTCCATCATATTCTGATCTGCACATATTCTTTTTTTCCTTATTTCATTACATTTTTTATTGTAAAAATGTTGTACAGAGGGGTTACAGTTACCTGAGTAGGGCAATGAGTACATTTCATAGCGAGCATTGTTACCTCCTCCTTTATTTTCCCCCTACCATCACTTTCTTCCCACTTTCCCCCCCAACTCCTCCCTTCCTCCACCCCTTTCTCTTTCCTCTTATCTTTGGTTGATTTATCTGCAAATAACCTCTGTTCTGTGTTCAGTAATTCTGTTCTTTTTGTTTGTTTGTTTTTCTTCTTATGGAAACAACACAATTAACATTTATT
The DNA here is from genome assembly GCF_019054845.1 of Dipodomys spectabilis. Lineage (NCBI taxonomy): Eukaryota > Metazoa > Chordata > Mammalia > Rodentia > Heteromyidae > Dipodomys > Dipodomys spectabilis. The sequence continues at coordinate 13,587,704 of NW_024870683.1, forward strand.
TTCAATGGAACATTAACCACAATTATACTAAAACTACATCCAAACTAAGCCAACTGGAAAATTTCAAATATTTTAAAAATCTTACAAGTCCAGCACAGTTGTAAACGAAAGTAGAAACACATTATTAATTGATTTAAAACACAGTTTATGAAATTCCAACAGCAATGTCTTAAGAAATCTTCCAAAATAATATTATCTTGATCTACAGGTTTTTAAAAAAAAATTATTTGAGCTGTTTTGGAAACAGGATTCACTGCTCAACAATTTATGGGTTCAAGAACTCCTGCTGAGACTATAGACATACATTTCCACAACATGTTTAAATTTTATTTTCAAGAGTACAAATCTGATGCAAATAATCCAGAAATTTTGTTGTCCATAAGGTAGTTCTCAAGGCTTTATGCTGCCTAGGGAGGCAGTCTACAATGGTACGCTCCTAGCCCTTGTTATTTTGGTAATAATTGATAATAATAATAGTAGATGCTCCTAGGTATGTGTCCCATCTAGCTTAGATTACAGAAATGTTCCATCAGGATGACAGACTTCAATCCTTTTTTATCCATTCTTTAATTTCACTTGTGCACCAAGTGAACACTTTTGTTAAGATTTCTTCTTGTCAAGGTTTCTTTCTCAATACCATCTTGTAAAATGTTTAGAGATTACACTGAGCTAAGTACAACCATCAGCACATGCATTTCTTTGATGAGACTTCTGTCTATTGTGCCCTTTGAGGAGCTTGAGCAAGGTGCACTGATATTCAAATCTTCCCACATTGTATATTTAGAGTTAGAATCCATTGTGAATTCTTTCATATTTGTTAAAGAAAGTCAGACATTGGTAGACTTTTCTTTCTTGTCTCAGTATTCCCTCCAGTAAGCATTCCCCCAAATAAATGTTTGAAGTAGAATAGAAGAAAAAAATCCTTTCCTAATATTTAAACCTGGAGTTTCTTTCTAGTATTCCTTTTATGCTCATGACAGATACCAGAAGTAAAGCCTTGTCATTTACATAAGGTTATTATCCACTGTGGAAACTTTTACAGATTTTAAAAATTAGGCAATACTGGGAAATAAGTCACCCTTCTAAGCCCTTATTTTTTAAGGCTAAGATCTTATTTTTACACTGGTTGTTTTTGAGGCCTGCACTGTGATCCTCTTCCTTTTGCTTCCCTAGACTATTGGAGATGACAGTTATGTACCACTGCCATTGGTCGAGATGGATTTTCCCTGAGCCCTCCTCAAACTGCAACCGCTACATCATAATTTCCCAAGTAAAATTACAAGTTGTACCACTAACAATAGGCTCTTTAATGGATTCCCAGGATTTCTCAAAGTAAAGTCATAGAGTTTCTGTATGGGGTAAGTTCTTTCATGTGTTTGAAGACTACTGGAAGAAAGGAAGGCATGTCCATATTGTCTACATGAATAGTATTTCTTTCTAGTGAGAGTTCTGCCATGTGCTTGCAGATTCATGGAATAGTGAACATTTTCCCACATTGCTTACAACCAGCAGATTTATTTCCAGTGACTTATCTCACACTTTTGAAGGGCCATGGAAGAAATGAAGGCCTCCTGGACATTTCTTACTTCTATAGAGTCTCTCCTGAATATGCTGGATTTTTTTAAATGGCTTTGAAGGACCCTCGAACTAGCATAGGCATTCCCACAGTGTTAACAGCCATGGTTTGTCTCTAGTGTGATCATTTTCATGTCTTGCAAGGGTACTGGAAAACATTAGTGCTTTTTACACTTCTTACATCCATAAAGGCTCTCATCAGTGTGAGTACTTTTCTATCTTCCAAGGACACTGGAATAAATGAGTGCTTTCCCACATTATTTACACTCATGAGATAATGTGAATCCATTTAGAGGTTTCAAAGGACACTAGAAACTAAAGAACTCTTTCCTGTATTGCTTACAGAAACTCACACTCCAGTGTGAGTTCTTTCACATATTCAAAGCACACTGGGATAAGTGAACCATTCCCATATGTCTCATATCCAAAAGGTTTCTCCTCATTGAGGTCTTTCGTATCTTTCAAGGTCCTAAAACAAATGAATGTTTTCTCACAATGCTTACATCTATAAATTTCTCTTCAGTGTGAGTTCATTCCTATGTTGGAAGCACAAGGCAACAAGTGAATTCTTTTCTGCATTTCCTAAATCTATAGAGCTTCTTTGCAAGGTGACTCCTCTTTTGTGTTTGATAGTCACTAGGACAAATGAATTGTTTTCACATCGCTTACACCCATAAGTATGTCATACGTGTGAGTTGTTCATGTCTTTAGGGCTACTGGAAAAAAAATGAATGTTTTCTTACATGGGTTTCATTCATTATGTCTCTCTACAGTGTGAAAGTTGTCATATTCTTAAAGGTGATTGCAACAAACAAACCTGTCCGATAGTATTCCTCGACATGGTTACAAATCCCAGGTTTTTGACAAACAGTATAACACATGAAGACCTTTCCATATTTCTTACCACTATGGGATTTCTCTTCAGTGTGACTTGTTTCCATTCTTCAAAGCATTCTGGAAAAAGCCAATGCTTCCCCACATTGCTTACGGTATGTTTACCCAAGTAAGAAACTTTCCAAATTTATTTTACAGCGACTTTTCATTATTTTTAACTCTCTGACAGCAATATACTAAATGTGCCAATTATTTAGTATCTTTTCTATATGCTTGCTATAACTTTAAAAAATTAACCATAGTAAAAGATGTATACTACTCATTGGGATCTCTTTGCATTTCTGCTGCAATTCTCATGCATCATCTTTGGTATCTTCAGTTTTTCTTTCATGAAGTATCTGTTTGCCCATTTGTGGGAGAAGGTTATTTGCTTGCTGTTGTGTTTGGCGATTTCCCATGTCAAGCATTTGATGACATGTGTGATTTATAGACATTTCTTTCTAGTCCATAATTTTTCAGGTTATTTCTGGGCTCTATATTCTGCTTCACTGATTCATGAGTACCTGTTTTCACCAGTATCACACTGTCTTTATCCCTTTAGCTTTGTATTAGGTGTAAAAGTTGAGAAGCAAGAGATCATTAATTGTATTCTTTCAAATTTGTTAAGTAAATAGTTTTATATTCAATTTCATTGCATTTCCATAAACAATTTAATGTCTATTTCTGTCTGTCTACAAAATAATCCAAGGGGATTGTGAATGGGTTGCACAAAATCTATTGATTTAATGCAGAGATATTGGTGCTTTCATCATTTTAAATCTTTAAGTCCTTAAAAAAATGAGATATCTTCCTTAGTATGTAGATTTAAATATTTATCAGTATGTTTGGCAGTCTCAGCAAATTCTATACATATTTTACTAGATTAATTATTAAATATTCTCTTCTTTTGAAATTATAGTTCGTTTGCTTCTAAAGTACATATCTAACATCTTGAAAAATGTTTGCAATAGGTACTTTGACATCTTCTAAAAACTCCAGTATCTTTGTCATGTTGGTGTCTATTGACTGTGCTTTCCCTTACGATATTTTTTAAAACATAATATTAGTTCTAGCTGATAGTTTAAACTATTTTTTGCATGCCTTTGCCTTGAGAAGATATTCTTAACATCGGAGATTTCCTAAGCTCTGTTCTTTATTTTTCCTCTGACTAAATGGCTAATTGTCTTGACTGTATTTGCACCTGAAGTATATGTGGTGGGTAAATCCAAAAGAATAGAATCTCTTGGTTTAGTCAGAAAATAAGAACTGTCTCTAATCATCCTGGCCTTCTCTGGCCCCATCCTGTTGGAAGTCTTAGAGTCTGACTTTTCCTGTAGGCTTCCCTGGGGCAGTCAACCTCACCTTCACCTGTGAAGTGAACATGTGCTTCTTAAGCGTATTCTGTGGTAGGTTTCTAGCTCTCAGGTTAGTACCTATGCTTTGTGAATAAATGAGCCCACTTGAGGAAAATTCAATTCTAAACTTTATCTTGCCTTCTTTTGCTGTGCCATCAAGTTAATACAGCCCTGTATAGCACAGTGTAGGAGTACAATAAAAGACAATGTCTTTATAGGATATTAAACAGCAAAGTTGGAGAAGACTCCCTTGTCTCTCAGTAATATTCTCAACATACCTTTTTCTTTGAGCTGAAGGACAAAAATGAAGCATACAAGAATGAATATTTCCTTTTCCAATTTGTTGCTATTTTTTTCCTTTTCACATCCTTTGGAGTAGCTAAAGACCCAGGCTCTCTCTTTATTTTTACCAGTTGGTCCACATATGTAAAAATTTTCTATCACTCTTGGTGTGTGCAGATGTGTTATTTCTGCACAATGTTGTTAATATGCATTTATGATCTCATACTTGCCGTATGATTCTGTAGTTTAGGATTTCAGGCTCAGCTTCTCCAGGTTCTTTGAAAGGCTATAATCAGGTTAGCAGTTGAGGTTATAGCCTTATCCATGGATTGAAGGGGGGAGTAGAGGTAAGGATGCCGGTAAGACGGGAAAAGGCAAATACTCTGACCCTCACCCAGCTATCCATTAAAACTATTAAAAGCATATTTTCAACATCTTTATTAGGAAATTTCAATAGCTACAAGACTAGACTGTTCTAAGATTAAGAGATCTTTTGGACTAAACAAAATTAGAATTTACAGGGCTAATGGTGGCTGTGCAAATGACAAATAGTAACTGTTACTCTCCCCAAAAATGCCCACAATAAAACCTCAGAATCACCACAGGTGTCAAATAATCTCTTTCTTTTGATGGATTGCTCTTTAATATAGTCACTCACTTCCATAAAGCTAACGAAGGAGTTCAGTTGGGTTCTGTGGTCTTATATAATATATTCACAGAAATGCAGCTATGTATTTATATGTGACCTACCACTTCCCCCACGTTCTGTTTTTAAAAACAAGGCATAGGTATGCTTATACTTGAGAGAGATCACATTACATGGAAAGTAGGTGATGGGTATCAGGAGGATTACCTAATGTGTATGCCAATTGTGAAAGGAAAAAAAATCCTTTACATAATTAGTTTCAAAATGAAAGTTAGAATCAAGAGTGTAGCTTAACATAGGTCCATGGTTTCACTCATTTGCAAAAACTAGTATACGTCTAGTATAATCTTACCAGACAAGCAGAAAAGTTCAAAAGCTATGTACATATGACTATATAAGATCATGGTAAGAGAAATGAACCCCAAACATGGACACAAGAAGATTTTTCTTTGTTGCTGTTGTTTTTAATGTACTATGTGATTTTTTGTTTCTTTAATATGTTCTTCCGCCTGAGGTATAACCTATGTTGTCACTGTATTTGAGTCTGGTGCCCTGCATCTTGTAATTATCCATTTTTCTAATTTGAGGAGGGGAAGAGAAATAACAAAATATTGAAACAAGGATACAAGTTGACCCATTGTAACAATGAGACCTACAAGACACTATGTTGAAAACCAACTTTTCAACTTGGAGAGGGGAGGAGGGAGAAGTTGGGGAGGTAAAGAGGGAAGAGATAGTAGGGAAAAACAAAGGAGGGGGTAATGATGCTGGATAGGAAATGTACTCATTACCTTACTCATGTAAATGTAACCCCTCTGTACAGTATCTTTACAATAAAAAGAGGGTAACTTTCCATAATATCTATTTCTACTTCTAGTAAGATAACTTACAATGTTGAATTGAACTTAGATCTATGTTGTTGTCTTACATATTAGGTAATGGAAATATGTTAAACCACTGTTTTTTGTAAAACATTTTTTTCTGTTTTTAAAAAAATTGTGGTACTGGAATCAAACTTAGGATAATACACTTATCTGGCACATCTAGGCTAAATACATCCTTGTTAAAAAACTACTTCCCAAAAATGACAAAGAAGAAAAATATTTTACCATCTCCTAGATGTGAGATGTAAGATTCTAAGTATTTATGTTTACACATGGTAGCCAGGGATGAATAAGTATATGTAGACAAGTGCACTGTGTTACCAGACAAATATTTCAGGTCTTTTTTGTTATTCTGTGAGGTCTTAAAGAGGCAATAGAATTTGGAGTAGAACTTATTTTTTCACAGTTTCCATTCATATAGCCTATCAACAGATCTATCTAGAAGGTACTTTTCCCATTATGCCAAAGTGCTTTGCTATTGAGTTTCATCTCAGCCTTAAGCTATTGTTTAGGGTCATATTAAATCTAAGATAGTGCAAAACAGTACTCCACATTTAATAAATATTACTATGTTTTAAAAACTATAATCCCTATTTTTAGTGATTTAAGTTAATTACTGTTGGTAATCCAAGAATTTACATGCAAATCATACATTGAATTGTTTCTTGAATAAATTAGAGAAATAAGCTATGGATTTTCAAATTGGCGATTTTTATTATTAAGTAAATGTTTTCTTTCCTTTATTAATAGTGTGGTTTTCTACCTGCAAGAGTTTCTCCATATGTGATTAGTGTTCATTATTTTATAGGTATACTTTTAGTATGACATATCTCAACAGTTTCACCCATGTGGGGCTATGTGGTCTTCATTTTAATAGATTGTGGGCTGAAGCAATTTGTGATACTTTGTAACTTGGAAAAAATCTTCCACACATTCTGCCTATGGTAACTTTATCAATAGATGTTTTATCCGATGATGAACAACTTCTAGGCCCTTTAATTACCGCATGCACTAAATGTTTCAATCCATTCACACTTTACACATTCCATAGTTATCTGTTAGGCTACTGAGATTAGAATATTGCTTCTGCAAATAGCCTATTCTAATTCCCAAGGAAAAAAATAATTATCAGAGACAACCAAAGAACATGTCAGATGATAAGGAGTTTTGGTAAGTGATAGAGAAGTATTGCCAGTTTACATAGTGAGGCAATCGTATAGACACTGTTTGTACTTTTGTTTATTCATTTATAATGTTACAATAGTTTCAAACTCTAATTCCTTTCCTTGTAATTCATTCAACCCTGGGCTGAATACATCATTGTTGAAAACAACATCCTAAAAATGAGAAAGAAGAATAATGTTTTACCATCACCTAGATGTGAGATGTAAGATTCTAAGTATTTCTTTCTGCTTATATACGGTGCCAGGGATAAATAAATAGATGTAGACAAGTGCACTATTTTACCAGACAAATGCTTCAGGTCTTCTTTTGTTATTCTGTGAGGTCTTAAAGAGGTAATAAAATTTGGAGTAGAACTTATTTTTTCACAATTCCCATTTATATAGCCTATCAACGAGATCACACGACCATTAATTATCTAGAAGTTACTTTCCCATTATGCCCAGAGAGACTTATTCAGCAACATGATAGATTTCACTATCAGTGCATTATTTCTCTGGAATAGACTATATTTCTTTTTCTTTAATTTCACCCTATTAGTGCTGAAAAGAAATCCTTTTCAAATGGAAATAGCAAAGTTTTAAGTAGAATATTCACAAGTAAATGCAAAGTAAACATTATGTCTTTTTCAAATTCTATGAAGCACCACTATATGATTTGTTAGTCAATTTTTATGGCTATGGAAATTTACCCCATATAGTTTATAAATGGAGACTAATGTTGCATTTCACAATTGTGAGGCAAAAGTAACTTCCTAAAGAAATACTGTATGCTTGAAAACTCTTGCCTTTTTTTCTTTTTATGACAAAGTGGACAGTACAACATTCAATCTTTGAGGAAAGAAGAGGAAAATTTCCCAAGGAATGGAGAGCTTAAAACAGATACTCTTTAAAGAAGCTTCTCTTAAAAAGAAAATTGAATTGGCCTTAATTAAAAAAATACCACTCAAATTAATGTGTACACTAAGAACTGTAGATATTTCCACATTTCTGCATTTAATCAAATAATGACTTATCAACTAAATAAATTGACTTTAAAAAGTAGAGATAAATTATCCCAAGGATTTCATTGTAGAAAACTTTTGTCTGGTTCACCAAGATATAAATTGTGCTCTATTAACCTTAAAATAACTACTGAACCTTAAAATACTAATGAATGATTTTCAGAATAACTACTCACAATATTATAAAATACTATCAAACTGTTCTGAATCTGACATTAAAAATATGGATTATTAACAATAAAACTACATAGCGATGGAAGATACAATAGAAAAGAACTGGGGGAAAAGAAACAAAAGACTGCACTTGTATGATATGTTCCAAATTAGCACATTTCAATATAGCAATTGAAAACGTGGTGAGAGTATAAAAATAACAAAAATAACCACAAAAAGGAAGGATAGTCAGGTGCCAGTAGCTCACACCTGTAATCCTAGCTACTCAGGAGGCTGAGAGGATCATGGTTCAAAGCCAGCCTGGGCAGGAAAGTCTATGAGAATCTTATCTTCTTTAACCATCACAAAACTCGAAGTGCTGCTATGGCTCAAGTGGTAGAGTGCTTGCCTTGAGCTGAAGAGCTCAGGGACAGTGCCGAGGCCCATAGTTCAAGCCTACAACCCACAAAAAAAGAGGTAAGAGTGAAGTTAGTATAAATAAAATTGTAATTTCTTGCTGGGCAAGTCGTAGCTCACACCTGTAATCCTAACTACTCAGGAGCATGAGATCTGAGGATTGTGATTCAAAGCTATCCTGGGCAGAAAAGTCCATGAGACTCTTAACTCCAATTGATCACCAGAAAACCAGAAGTAGCTCCGTAGCTCAAGTGGTAGAGCACTAGCCTTGAGCTGAAGTGCTCAAGAACAGCACCCAGGCTCAGAATTAAAGCCTCATGACCTACAAAAAAAAAAAAAAAAAAAAAGGAAAAAACAAGAGGTAGACACTTATGCAAGACAGTTTTAGCCATTCTGAGACTTGAATATATTGAAACTTCTACAAATAGTTCTTTTACTTCTTTAGAAAGGACTCCAGCAATAATTTCTAACCATTATTCTTTCTTTGTGATTCTTACTTTCAAGAGTAATCTAATTTTAGTAATGCCAAGATCCTTCTAAACTTTATCGACAAGGTTTTGTTTTCCTTTGTATTACTTAGAATTACTTAGTTCTTACCAACTTGTAATATTTAAATTTACCCACTATTTATTGCTCACTTCATTCTTTTCTAAATTTACATGCTTTTGAGGAACATAATGGTCTATACTTCTCCACTCAAGTGCTCTATGGTTTATACAATCCTCCTGAAACCAAAAGCAAAAATCTCTCATAATTTATAACAAGTGAGTAAAAGGAACCTTTAACTTCTTTCAATCCTGGGCTACACTATGTTTTATTGTTGATTGTTTGTTCGCATTTCAGTCTTGAAGACTTTTAGCATTTTGGACAAACATATAAAATAGTTTTCTTATGTTACTCACCATCTACACCCTGTCTGATTCTTTTCACTTTTGTGGTAGTTACAATTACTTATCGACAAGATTTATTTTATAATAATCATAAATTACAGTTTTGTTTATCTATTCTTCTTTTATCTATGTAAGAATTTTTGTGGCTCTTCATTCTGTTTTTCAAGTTGATTTTAATGCATTCTAGTTTTTACATTGGCTCTCCACCTCGTAAATATGAATTGTCTATATTGAAATAGGGAACAGATGTATTTTGATAAAAAAATAAAACAAATGCTGAATAGCATTCTCTGCTGATTAACCTTCATGTATATGATCTTCAATATATTTGAATAAATAACTTTAGCTTCTTATCTCATCTTTAACAAAACTAAGATTTTTTTCAAATGACTTTCTGGAATTTATATTTGCTATTTCACTATTCTTGTTGATTTAGTATTTGAACATGTTTTGGTCAAGGAAGAAAATGAGACTAGTCTCTTATGATTTGTTTTGTTAAATTCATGCAAGCTCCTATAACTTTGTGATTCATTTAAAACATCCATGAGGATAGAACATTAATCTCAGTCCTACTTCTCTAAAAGAAACTGAATTTACTCAGCTTGCTATTGCTTGGATAGTTCTCTATCTTTCAAATGAAGTAACAATTATTATTTATCAAGTTTAATGTGCTAAATTAATTCTCAAATTCATCCTTTGCGAGAGGCCATTATTTTACCTTTATCTTCATGTTTTGTTTTACCATTGAGGAAATCCAGATAAAGTTCCCAGAAAAAGACACCTCAGCAAGAAGTAAGGCTTATTAGAAAATTTTCTGATCCTGTGGCTCTCGTAGTATGGATATTTTTCAGCTTTAGTAGGCTGTCATTGGCAACTGCATGACCTTTCTTATGTGTTTATAGAGAGTCTGTAAGGTATATGTGCATAACCTTTTCATGTATATTGGACTTCAGATTATCAGATATGTCGCCTGAAGACCATTTCCCTAAAAAGAAGCCAGGTAAAAGTGGGGGATAGGTCTTCTATAATATCATTACTTGTTTCTGGGTGTTGTCATTGATGACAGTGTCATAGGTCCATAGGCCCCCTAAATAATCATAAAATTCATAATGTTCATGATGATATTTTTGTATAGACCTTTAAAGATAGATTCTAATATAATAGTTTAATTTGTTGAGGATCTTGGTTTTTATGTCTGTGTTGTGGGGCCATTATTTATATACACAATATGTGCCTTATTGGAATTCTACTTTTAAGAATATATCCTAACAATATGCTTGTATATTCATAAAAAGGTGAGCACAGAATGCTTGTGGTTCTATTAACTAGCAACATAGGTATGGAAAATCATTAAAATATAAGATTTATTTATATGTCAAAATAGGAAATAATTTCTAAAATAAATTAGTGAGCATGAAAAGCAGAATACTGTAACAGTAGCTAAATTTTGGGTGTGGTTCTTGTTTATCTGCAGTACTGAGTTTACACGATATCTTTTCCAATTCGTATGGAGTAGCCACAACGAATTTTATAAATAGGGAAACTAAACCCATGCACATTACATATTACATGCTACATACATAATTTCAATGATCAATTAACTAGAAAAATGTTAGAGTTAAGTTTTCTCTCTTACATGATTGGCCTGAGGCAGAACTGAAAAATATGCAATACTGTCTATTAGTAGCTATTAAATATCCATTTAAGGGTCTTTTAGGCCTGAAAATATAAATTACCAAGCATTTTATATGTAGATTTGGGTATAAACACACGCATTGGTTTTGCCCGTAGAAACTGTCCTTAATGATTCTCTCTGGAGACGAGTCTGGTTATCTATAAAAGCAGAGAAAAGTAAAGAAGTTTATTTTTTCTATGAGAATAAATGAGAAATATTCACTTATGGGCTTTTGGAATGTTTTACTATGATAAGGCCATAATATCAATAAAACATTTATTTTTAAAATAAGTGTAGCCAGGCACTGGTGGCTCACGCCTATAATACTAGCTACTCAGGAGGCTGAGATCTGAAGATTATGGTTCAAAGCCAGCTGGGGCAGAAAAGTACATGAGACTCTTATCTCCAATAAACCACTAGAAAACCAAAAGTGGCGCTGTGGCTCATGCGGTAGAGCTCTGAGCTGAAGAGCGCAGGGACAGCGCCCTAGCCCAGAGTTCAAGCCCTGTGACCACAACAACAAAATACAGTGTAGAATTTCAATGTATCTATTAATGTGTGAAATTTTAGAGCTATTTCTGAGGAAATGGTATAAATGTTGTGACCTCTGAATCTTTACTTAAGTTCGCTTAGGATGTTTATCATCAACCTTCTCAAAAAATCACAGAAAGATTTGTCAATAATTATTCTTCCTAAAACCAAGTCTTTAATAAACATTGACTTACTTTCTCCAAAGACTTTATTTACTTATTCATTACAAACTAAAATTATTTTTCCCAAATTGAATCTGAAGCATAAGTTTTTTTGTTTGTTTATATAACTTATTTTCCTTAGGAAATTGAAGTATAAGCCAGATACTTAAAGAAATTATAAATTATTCTTATTAAATAGACTACATATTCTAAAATGTATAGAATTTTCAAAAATTCTCATATTCTTTAGAATACATTGTAAGTTTTCCCCTTTGGTCAAATTTTCTGAAAAGTAAACTTTTTATCTTCATTTGTTTTTGTTTTTGTTTTTGATATTGTACCAATGCTGAGGCCTAGCCACTGTCCCTAAGCCTTTTTGTTCTAGGCTAGTTCTTACCACTAGAGCCACCATTTTATTTCTGGCTTTGTGGTGGTTAATTCAAGAATCTCAAGGACTTTTCCTGCCTGCATTGGCTTTGAACTATGATTCTCTGATCTTAGCCTCCTGAGTAGCTAGAATTATAGCTGTGAGTATGAGCACCCAACAATTATTCTCATCTTTTTCAGTAATCATGGTGTATATAACCAGAAGTTGTGCATTTATTTACATGTTTATCACTTCTTGATATGCCTTGGATACTTAGAATGGTTACTGTTTGACAAAACAGCAACAAACTGTTCTAAAAATTAACAGCCTATGGTTCAAATCTGTAATCTTAGCCACTCAGATCTGACTGAGATCTGAGCACTGATGTTCAAAGCCACTCAGGCAGAAAAATCTGTAAGACACATATATCCAATTAACAAGCAAAAACTCAAAGTGGAGCTGTGGCTCAAGTGTTATAGCACCAATCTTGAATTAAAAACCCAAATGAGAGCCCACGGTCCTAAGTGCAAACCCCTGTAGCAATGTATGCATGTGTGCACATGTGTGTGAATGCATGTGTGCGTGCACATACACACACACACTCACAAAAGAATGTTTCAGATAACCTTATTTTAACCAATTGAAAATATTTCTGTAGTAATTCAAATATATAGTAGATCTGAAGAATTTTTAATTAAAGTCAGTTAGGCTTCATAAGTGACTTGAATCTTGATTGTTTTGCAAACATAAGTTAATTTGTGATTTTTTAGAAATGCTTATATTAAAGAAATTGTTGGCTCACAAAAGTACAATCTTTCTAGAGAGACTGGAAAATCAAGACAACTTTTAAAGTCTAAGCAATCAAGTATTTTCTTTGCTACTATGTTTGCTATATAAAAGTCTACAGTACTCAGTGCCTGTGGCTCACATCTGTAATCCTAGCTACTTTTGAGGCTGAGGTCTGAAGCTCAAAGTTCCACCATAAAACTCTTATTTCCAATAAACTACCCAAACTCCAGAAGTGGAGGTGTGGCTCAAGGGATAGAACACTAGCTTCCAGCAACAACACCAACAAGAAAGCTCATTTGCAGTGTCCAGGCCCTGAGTTCAAGCCCCAGGATCAGAACTAAAAAAAGTAAAAGTGTTGTGGGGTTTCCATTGGTGTTTAGACCACTTTAATTTTGAAGCAGTTTTATTAAAAAATCACTCTTTGCTTACAGAAACCTTTTATTTTAGTTTTTATTGTAAAGGTGATGTACAGAGGGGCTTCAGTTACATAGATCAGGTAATGAGTACATTTCCTTTTGAACAGCGTCACCTCTTCCCTCATTTTCTCCCTATTTTTTCCCTCCTAACTGCCCTCCCCACAAGTTGTTTTCAGGGTAGGGTCTGGTGAGTGTCACTGCTGAAATAGGGGACCCTTTGTTCCACTATTTCTGTGTTCCCCCTTACACTCTCCAAATAAGATAAACTTACACATAAAACAAAAGGTACAAAAATAAAAAACAGTGACAAAGGGAAAAACAGAAAAAAACACACACACAAGAAGTAAAATAGAAAAACTTCTCCTTTGCAATGTTTGGAGTTCATTTCAGTAAGCATCATTTTATATGATCATCTACAAATAGCTATTGATCCTTTGTGATCCTCTCCTAGAACATCCTCCTGTGGTCTCACTGTGTGAATGTTTAGAGCCCTATTTAAATTTATCATGTGCAAGTGTAATTGTTTGTTTTTACCTATCCATTGTGTTCACTTATAGATTTATAGACATATTTATAGACATATATAGATTTATAGACATTTATAGATTTATAGACATATTTATTACAGATGAAGGAAGCCATGCAATTTATGTTTCTTTGAGTCTGGATTACATTGCTTCATATAAATTTTTCCAAGTCTTTCCATTTCTTAATGAATGGGCCAATGTCCTTCTTTCTGATGGAGGCATAGAATTCCACTGTGTGTATATACCATATTTTCTTTTTTTTTTAATTTATTTTATTTTGTGAACATACAGTACAGAGGGGTTACAATTACAAGGGCAGGATAATGCATACATTTCTTATCAAGCATTGCAGCCTCCTCCTTTGTTTACCCTTCACATCCCTTCCCTACCTCCCCCCTACCGCCACACACCCCAATCCTCCCTCCCCCCCACCAAAATTGTAAAGCTTGTTTTCCACATGACCTTGTACTTCTCATTGTTGCAACAGGTCCACCTGTATCCTTAAACGACTTGTTTTTCCCCATCTCCTCCACAAGTTATACTGACATAAAATATAGTGAAAGCAGGGGTTGTACTGTGGGGGAGGGACATACAAAGCAACAAAGAGATAATCTTATAAATGCATTAGAAACAAAGGCATGAAAGAAAAAACATTAAAATACATATCTAAGGGTTCATTTTCCTAACATCACATTATCTGACCTTTTCCACTTGATTCATACATATACTAGATATTGCAAATAAGGGAAATCATGGGACCTATGTTTCTTTGGGCCTGGCTTACTTCACTTAATATAATTTTTTCCAAGTTTTTCCATTTCCTAACAAATGGGGCAGTGTCATTCTTTCTGATGGAGGCATAGAATTCCACTGTGTATATATACCACATTTTCTTGATCCATTCATCTACTGAGGGGCATCTGGGTTGGTTCCATATCTTAGCTATGGTAAATAATACTGCAATAAACATAGTTGTGCTGGTAGCTTTAGTGTGGTCTTGTTTGTAAACATTTGGGTAAATGCCCAAAAGTGGGATTGCTGGGTCATAGGGGAGCTCTATGTGAAGTCTTTTGAGGAACATCCATACTGCTTTCCAAAGTGGTTGAACAAGTTTACACTCCCACCAACAATGAAGTAAGGTTCCTTTCTGTCCACATCCCCTCCAGCATCAGTTGTTGTTAGAGTTCTTGACTATAGCCATTCTAACTGGGGTGAGGTGGTATCTCAATGTTGTTTTGATTTGCATTTCTTTTATGGCTAGGGATGTTGAGCATTTCTTCATGTGTCTATTGGCCATCCTTCTTTCTTCTTCAGAGAAGTTTCTCTTCAAGTCTTTAGCCCACTTATTTATTAGGCAGTTGTTTCTTTGAGGATTTGTTGTTGGGGGGTTTAATTTTTTGAGTTCTAAGTATATTTTAGATATGAGACCCTTGTCCGTTGTATGGCTAGTGAAGATCTTCTCCCAATCTGTGGGCTTTCTATTGATCTTGCTAGCTATGTCCTTTGCTATGCAGAAGCTCTGCAACTTCATGCAAGCCCATTTGTCCAACCTTTCTTTGATTTGTTGTGTTTCCGGGTCTCTATTCAGAAAATTTTGGCCAGAGCCAAGGAGACCTAGGGTTTCTCCTATTCCATCCTGTAATGTTTTTAGAGTGTCTGCTTTGACTTCAAGGTCTTTGATCCATTTGGAGTTGATTCCTTGTGCAGGGTGATATATAAGGATCTAGCTTTAGTTTTCTACAAGTAGTTAACCAATTTTGCCAGCACCATTTACTGAAGAGGCTGTCTTTCTTCCATTCTATTGTTTTAGCTCCCTTATCGAAGATTAGATGGCTATAGGTCTGTGGGTTCATTTCTGGATTTTCAATTCTATTCCATTGGTCCCGAGGTCTGTTCTTATGCCAATACCAAGCTGTTTTGATTACTATGGCTTTATAGTAGAGTTTGAAATTTGGTATTGATATTCCTCCAGCAGTGTTCTTTCCGTTGAGGAGCGTTTTTGCTATTCAGAGTCTTTTATTGTTCCATATGAATTTTTGGATTGCCTCTTCTATTTCCTTGAAGAGTGAGGTTGGAATTTTGACAGGTATCGCATTGAATTTGTAGATAGCCTTGGGAAGTGCTGCCATTTTCACGATGTTAATCTTTCCAATCCAGGAGCATGGGAGGTTTAGCCATATTCTAAGTTCTGTTCTGTTCTGTTCTGTTCTGTTTCCTTTTTCAAGATTTTAAAGTTTTCATCATAGAGGTCCTTCACTTCTTTGGTTAATTCCTAGGTATTTTATTTTTTGTGGGGCTATTACAAATGGAGTTGCTTTCCTAATTTCAGCCACACTTTTCTCATTGTTGGCATACAGAAAAGCCATTGATTTTGGCGGGTTAATTTTATACCCTGCTACTTTGCCAAAGTTTTGAATCAGCTTGAGTAATTTGGGAGTGGAGTCTATGGGATTCTTTAAATATAAGATCATGTCATCTGCAAAGAGGGAGAATTTTATTTCTTCTTTCCCTATTTGGATCCCCTTTATGTTTGCATCTTGTCTTATTGCTATAGCTAGGAATTCTAATACTAGATTGAAGAGAAGTGGAGAGAGTGGACATCCTTGTCTTGTTCCTGAGTTAAGAGGAAATGGCTTTAGTTTTTCACCATTAAGTATAATGCTGGCTGTAGGTTTGTCATATACAACCTTTATTGTATTGAGGAATGTTCCATGGATTCCTAATTTTTCCAAAACCTTCATCATAAAGGGGTGTTGGATCTTGTCGAATGCTTTTGCTGCATCTATTGAGATAACCATGTGGTTCTTATTCTTGCTCCTGTTGATGTGATGAATAATATTAATTGATTTGCGTATATTGAACCAGCTTTGCATCCCTGAAATGAATCCTGTTTGATCGTGGTGTATGATTTTTTGGATGAATTGTTGAAGTCGATTGGACAAAATTTTGTTGAGAAGTTTTGCATCAATGTTCATCAAAGAAATGGGTCTATAGTTCTCTTTCTTTGATGAGACCCTGCCTGGTTTTGGGATGAGGGTTATGCTGGCTTCATAGAATGTGCTCGGTAGTGAACTTTCTCTTTCAATTTCTTTGAAGAGTTGGAGGAGTATTGGTGTGAGTATTGGTGCTTTGAAGGCCTTGTAAAATTCTGCTGTGAAACCATCTGGTCCTGGACTTTTTTTAGCTGGGAGGTCTCTTATTGCTCTTTCTATTTCAACGCTTGATATGGGCCTGTTAAGGTGGTTTAACTCATCTTGGTTTAGTTTTGGCATGTCAATATTTGCTAGGAAAAGGTCCATTTCTGTCAAGTTCTCAAACTTATTAGCATAAAGTTTTGAGAAGTATTCTCTTATAATGTTCTGAATCTTGGTTGTTTCCCTGGTGATGTTTCCATTCTCATCTCAGTTTATTTATTTGGGTGTGTTCTCTTCTTCTTCTGATAAGATTTGCTAAGGGTCTGTCAATTTTGTTAATTTTTTCGAAGAACCAACTCTTTGTTTTGTTGATTCTTTCTATAGTTTTTTTTTATTCTAATTCATTTAATTCTGATTTAATTTTAAGTATTTCTTTCCATCTACTGGATATCTTGCTGCTCTTTTTCAAGGAGGTTTAGCTGTGTCATTAAATTGTTGGTTTCAGATCTCTCCAATTTGTTGATGTAGGAGCTCAGAGCTATAAACTTGCCACTGAGTACTGCCTTCGCTGTGTCCCAGAGGAGGTGGTAATTTGTGTGTTCATTTTTGTTGAATAGTATGAACATTTGAATTTCCTTTCTAATCTCTTCCATGACCCACTCGTGATTCAGCAATGTGTTGTTTATCCTCCATGTGATACCAGACTTTCTTTGGTGGCTTTTGGTGTTGCTTCTAATTTTATTCCCTTGTGGTCAGAGAGAATGCAAGTTACAACTTCAATGTTTCTGAATTTAGACAAGTTTGTTTTGTGGCCCAAAATGTGGTCTATTTTAGAAAATGTTCCATGTACTACTGAGAAAAACGTGTATTCTTATGCTGCTAGGTGAAATGTTCGGTAGATGTCTGTAAAATCTAGTTGATCTATGCAGCTGTTTAGATCTGCGGTTTCTCTGTTGAGTTTTTGCTGAGTTGATCTATCTACTGGGGAGAGTGGTGTGTTAAAATCCCCAACAATTAATGTCTTTGGATCTATATGGGATTTGAGGGCAAGTAGTGTTTCTTGGATAAATTTAGGTGCTCCATTGTTTGGTGAATAGATATTTAGAATTGTAATATCCTCCTGAAGGAGAGATCCCTTAATTAGTATGTATCGACCTTCTTTATCTCTTCTCATGAATTTTAATTTGAAGTCTATTTTATCTGATATTAGGATTGCAACTCCCACCTCTTTATGGGGACCATTTGCTTGGTAGATTTTGCTCCAGCCTTTCACATTGAAAATGTGTTTGTTTTTGTTTGTTTTTATGGGCAAGATGTGACTCCTGCAGGCATCAGATAGAAGGGTCTTGTTTTTTAATCCAACTAGACAGTCCATGTCGCTTAATTGGAGAGTTAAGTCCGTTAATGTTAAGAGGTAGGACTGAGAGGTATTTGGTAGTTCCTGCCATGTTTTCCACCTTCTTGGGGGTTGCGAAAACTGGGTTCTTCCTATGGTTCTTGGATTCTCAGTTTGGGTGCGGTTTCTTGGCCTTTATTGTGGTCTTGTTGGTTTTCTATGTGTAGGACATCTTTAAGAATCTTTTGTAGGGCTGGTTTGGTGGAGATGTATTGTTTCAATTTTTCTTTGCTATGGAAGGTTTTTATTTGGCCTTCAGTTATGAAGGAGAGTTTAGCTGGGTGCAGTATTCTTGGTTGATAGTTGTTTGTTTTTAGGGCATGGCATACATCATTCCAGGCTCTTCTTGCTTTGATTGTCTCTGCTGAGAAATCTGAGGTGATTCTAATTGGTTTCCCTTTATAGGTGATTAATCTTTTCTCCTTGACAGCTTTAAGGATCTTTTCCTTGTTCTGAATTGATCCAGTGTGGATTATAATGTGATGGTGGGATGTCCTATTCTGGTCTGGTCTATTTGGGGTTCTAAAAGCTTCTTGTATCTGAATAGGCCTATCTTTTTGCATGTTTGGGAAGTTCTCTGCTAGGATCCTGTTGAACAAATTTCCTAGACCATTAACTTCTGTTTCTAGGTGCTCCTCTACACCCATTTTCCTTAGATTAGGCCTTCTGATGGTGTCTTCCAAGTGTTGGATAGATCTATCATATTTCTTGGACTTGTCTTGGATTGTTGCATGTTCTTTCTCTATAATATCTAGGCTGTCTTCAATCCCTGAGATTCGATCTTCTGCATGGTCTAACCTGCTGTCAAGACTTTCTACTTTGTTTTTTATCTCTTTTCCTTCTAATTGGTCAGCTTTGATAGCTTCAAATTCTTTGTTGAAGCTTTATTTTAGATCTTTTTTTTTTTTTTTTTTTTTTTTTTTTTTGGGTCCGGTCGTGGGGCCTGAACTCTGGGTCTGGGCTCTGTCCCTCAGCTCTTCAGCTCAAGGCTAGCACTCTACCACTTGAGCCACAGCGCCACTTCCGGCTTTTCTCTTTTTTCTTATGTGGTGCTGAGGAATCGAACCCAGGGCCTCGAGCATGCAAGGCAAGCGCTCTACCACTGAGCCACCTTCCCAGCCCTTTTATTTTAGATCATGTATGAACTTCTTTACTTCCTTAATTTGGTGTTCAGTGTTTATTCTTAAATCACTTAGTTGATTGGTTATGGTTTCCTTGGACTCCCATTCCTTCTGTTGGGTTGCATTCAGCATTCCCTTTGTGGTCTCCCTGACTTCCTTCAGCTCTTTGTTAATGGATTCCATGAATGCCTTTAGTGATCTTTGTGTATTCTCTTCCTGCTCTCTCAATTCTTGTATTACTCTTTGATTAGCTTCCTCCCGTTCATGGGATTCCTGTAGTTCTCTTTGAGTGTTCTCAGCCTGCTCACGCCATTCCTGCCTTTCTCTTTGAGTATTCTCAAGCTGCTCACGCAAATCCTGTATACGTTTTGGAATAGCTTCCTCACGCTTATGATATTCCTGTATAAACTTTTGGATTGCCTCCTCTCTGTCCCTATCACGCACATACAGAGTCCTTTGTATGTTTTCCATCTTTTCATTTATCATGTTTGTCAGCAGTGTTTGTAGAACTATTTGGGAACTCTCCTCTGGATTATTCATTATCTGTTCTGTCCCCTGATTATCAAGATTGGGAATTGAGATACCCGGATTTGCCATTTTTCTTGTGTTTTTCTGGCTTACTCTGCCCATTTGAGATGAAAATAGCACCAGTTTTGTGCTAGAACACTATCTTAAGGCAAGCATCAACCAAAGTCTGAATTTGCACAGTCTATAGTCTACAGATACAATCTAGTTCAACAGATACATCTATTCAACATCAAACAACTATATGTTAATGGGCTATGAACCGCAAAGAAGAATTTGGGAAACCAGAAATTATTAGGGTTAGGGAGAGATGTGGGTAAAAAATAGGAGTAGATTGAGGTGTGGAGGCACAGGGAGAGTTAACTAAGTCCTAATCTCAAAGCAGGAAATAGTTTGGGTAGGATGAAAGTAGAGGGAGAGAAAAAAAGAAGAAAGGGAAAGGGAAAAGAAAAGAGACCAGAAAAAATAGAAAAGTAAAAATTAATAATATTATATAGATTCGAAAACAATCTATTAGAGAAGAACGTGAATATATTGAGAGAAGCGGAGGGATATAAAGGCGATGTGAAAAAAAATAAAAATGCTTAACATATTATATAGGTATAAAGAGGTAGTACTGCTATTAAGGAATTTAAGTCTCAGAGGTTTTGAATTGGGTAATAAATTTGTGGATTAAGTGTGTACAGTATGGGGCATAGGGTCTAATAGTCAACTGCAAGTTTATCTGAGGATCTGCAGGACAAGAATTAAGTCACATAAAGAAGAATGAAAGAGAGGAAAAGGTGAAAAGGGTAAGAAAGGAAGAAAAAAACATCAGACGTTCAGTAGAGCTAAACAAAAAACAAAAAAAATAATTAAAAAAGAAAAAAAGAGAAAGAAAACAGAAAAAGAAAGAAAAACGCCCACTCACATATCCCTAAAATAAAAATTATAAGAGGGAAAAAAAAAGTTACTGGAAAACAATTTTTTTCAAAAAAGGCAAAAATTAAAGATTAAAAAAAGTTTTAGAAAAGAAAAAAATTTTTTTTTATATAACGTAACAAAAAAAGAAAAAGAAGAAGAAGAAGAAAAAAGAAGTTCTTTGATTTTTTTGGGAGGGGTGGGAAAATTCCTGTATCTCCCTTGTGTCCATAACCAGCCTCCTGTTGGAGACTCTGGTCTGCTTGTGGTCCTGTGGCTTGGTTCGTTTCTTAAGTCAGTTTGTTCGAACTGGCAGAAAAATGCTCTGCTTTACCCAGGATTTTGCAATCCTCCTCCCAGGCTAGTTCAATGGGAGGCAGATCTGCTTTGAGTATCACCAAAGAGGGGGATGCAGTGATGAGGCTAGGTTTTGGGTAGAGTCGAGGCCTTTCAACAAACAGTAGCTTTTCCTGGAGGCTAGTTTGTGAAAAGCTCACAGAGCCCAGCCTGGAGCCATTCTCAAGGTTTCTGTTTACTGAATTTAAATTGATTGTCGAGGCTGCTAGAGGGAGGGGCAGCCTCTGGCTTTGATTACCCAGTGAAGAAAGCCACTCCTAGGGCTGGCGCCTGAGCTGGGTGACTTTTCCCTGGGTGGATCTGAGTCTGGCAGGTCACACCGCCGTTAAGTTCTTGTGACCTGCTAAACTCATTTTATGCCAAGGCCTGAGTTGGAGCTAGCAGCTCCTCCGAGCTTTGTCGGTATCCAAGATGGAGATCACCGGTGCTGGGGGGGGGGGGGGGGGGGGGGGAGGGGTGGCCTTCCCTCCTCTGCTCCCTGAGAAGGAGTGAGGACGTCAGGCTTCTACTCACGCTGAGTCTTGGTTCCTGGGTCGTCTCTGGTCTGGGAACTGCAGAATGAAGATATCTGCTCCTTGTCGGTTCTTGCTGGTGTGGAGTAGAATCCGCTCTTCTGCTACGTCTGGCTCCTTCGTCCCGGACTCTCTGTGGTTCAGTATGGCCGCAGCTGCCTCAGCCACAGCTGCCGCTGCTGTGGCAGCTGCTGGCAAGAGCTCAGATGTGTCTCCTTGCCTGGATTTTCCCTCTCTGGCCTGACTCTCTGTCCTGTGATGGCACACTTGGTGTGATTCTCTGGCTTAGGACTGTTCACTGGAACTCTAAAACTGCTTTCTACACGAGAGCTTGTTTAGATTCCAGCTTCTCCTCTGCCATCTTCCTGGAACTCCTATACCATATTTTCTTGATCTATTCACTCACTGAGGGGCATCTGGGTCGGTTCTCTATCTTGGCTACAATAAACAACGTAGCAATGTATATGTACTAATAGTTTTAGTGTGTACTGTGTTGTGGTCAATTGGATAAATGTGATTGCTGGATCATAGGGAAACTCTATATTTATTCTTTTTTTTTTTTATTGTAAAGATACTGTACAGAGGGGTTCCAGTTACATGAGTAAGGTAATGAATATAATTACTACAAGCATTGTTACACCCTCGTTTGATTTCCCCCTACTATCCCTTTCCTCCCCATTTCCCCATCTCTCCCTCCCCACACCAAATTGTAAAGTTTGTTTTCAACATAGTGTCTTGTACATCTCATTGTTACAATGGGTTAACCTGTATCCTTGTTTCACATTTTGTTATTTCCCTTCCCCTCCCCAAATTAGAAAAGTGTACATATAAGATGCAGGGGACTGGAATCAAGTACAGTGAAAATAAGGTTTAGTGTTCCAGTGAAAAATCTATATTTATTCTTTTGAGCAACCTCTTACTGCTTTCCAGAGTGGTTGAACAATCTTTCATTCCTGCCAACAGTATAGCAG
The DNA here is from genome assembly GCF_019054845.1 of Dipodomys spectabilis. Taxonomy (NCBI): domain Eukaryota; kingdom Metazoa; phylum Chordata; class Mammalia; order Rodentia; family Heteromyidae; genus Dipodomys; species Dipodomys spectabilis. Next base: position 13,610,346 of record NW_024870683.1, read on the forward strand.
AGTTCCCTTTTGGCCACATTCCCACCAGCATCTGTTTTCTTGATAATGGCCATTTTAACTGGGGTGGAATTTCAATGTTGGTTTGATTTGCATTACTTTTATGGCAATAGACACTGAACATCTCTTCATACATTGATTGGCCGTTCTTCTTCTTCTGAGAAGTTCTCTTTAAGTCTTTAGTCAATTTACTAATTGTGGTGTTGTTTCTTTGAGGGTTTGTTTTTTGGGGGATATAAAGAAACGAGATTTTTATTATGCTGCAGTATACTTTTAGTGATGTGGGTAAAAAGATAACTTTTTTTCAAATTGCACCTAGGGAAGCTGTAAAAGTGCATAATATAATTTAAAAGATACTGCGTTAGTAAAGAAATATAAGCTTGAAGGGTGTCAGTGTGACAGAAGGCTCACAAGTTGGAGAAAATATGACAGACTTGTGACATACTGGTGCCTTTTTGTTGGTTGATGGCAAACATGACTACCATCATCATGTCTATGAAATTATATAATCCTAGAACAATTTATTACTATAATGAAATAAAAATTGTCTTTTATTTTTAATAGACTAACTTCTCTAAAGTCATAAAATAGTAATAAAATTAAAAAGATAGAAAAATCATTAAGTCTGAAATCAAGGACCCAATTTGCAATTATTTGCAGTTGAATGATATTTTGCTTCTCAAATCCAAGAGACTTTATAAACTACTAGAATTAATGAGTTAGCAAGGTTCCTTCTTCAAGATTACTACTACCAAATCAATAACACTCCAAATTTCAAATATAAATTAGATAATGGAATTAAAATATATCTCCCATGAAAGAAAAGTTATCATATATCTGGGAGTAAATCTATCAAAGTTGTGCAGAAATTTTATTGAGGAAGCAATAATATTTACTGAAGGTCATAAAAAGTCCTTAATAAATGGAAAAAATATGTCAGATTCATAAAAGAAAAAATTATTACTTGAAGTAGCAAATATATATATATATAAGCTATAAAAACACTGATCCACTTGACTAAACTTTAAAATTTAAAGTTTACATGAAATAAAATATATGTTAAAATAATAAAGGTATTTGTAACACATATAAGGAAGAAGCATAATATTTTGTATTCTTTCCTGATCACTAGGAAATTATACTAAAAAAAAACCTGAAGTACTTTTAGAGGAAAGAGAAATCTCTAATGATCATAAGCATATGGAAATATTCTTAATATCAATATTAAGAACAGTTATGCAGATCAAGGCAATCATAAATTGCTATTTAACTCTCTTAAGATTGGAGAATTTTTAAAAGAAGTATTCATACAAAACCTTGTTGACAATGTAGCAGAACAGAACATTCTCTTGTACCAGTGAGAGAACTGCAACTTGGTTTAGTCAATTGCAAGCACAACTTCTTATCACCTCAGTAAGTATGTAAATAGTCACGCCTACTATTTAGCATTGTCTTCTATGTAAAGTATCAAGTTGAATCAGATTCTTTCAGATACTGTGCAAGTTGTAATCAGGGTCCAGTGGTGAGTTTAAAATTATGCTAAATTGTCTTCTCTTCCTAATGACAATGATCACTAATAGGAATCTTAATGTTATTAAAGACAAGGGTAACTAATTTTGCTCATCCCTATTCCTTACCCTACACTGTCTCACTTCCAATGTGCTTCCTTAACTCTCTAGAAATTAAAGTTGGAAGAGGAAGGTCATTAGAGTCTCCTTTTGGGTAATGTCCTTGGAAAGAGATCTAGGTTTTAAAAAAAAGAATTTTGAACTTTGTCAATAGTGGGGACTACTTTAAGAAAGAGATAATGTGTTGTTGGATAGTATGAAGCAAATGTCATTATCAGTCATATGCATAAGTGAATTAGGAGAAGTAGCAACTTTAGAGAGATGAAACAGAGGAAAAAAGAGTGAATTCCATGTTCTTTGTGATCAGAACAGGGTTTCTTGTGGGCCAGAAAGAAAACATAAAGATTTGTATCTGAACTACCTCCCCATGTTATTTCTCTGCCAAGAAACAAGAAAACTCCTACAAAGTTATACTTACTTGTTGGGTGTGGCTGGAGATTATGTGGGTGGAAGGCTTGGGTTTTAGCTGGATCCTACAGGTCCAGTAATTGAACAGTGGTTCCCTAAAGAACACTATAAAACTCTCCATAAAGGACTTAGGATTTGTAAGGCTGGGCATAGATTTGTTCATGTTGATGGTTCCTCAGTGTTAGCCAGGGAACAACAAAACGTCACACAGATAGACCAACAAAGAGGAATTGAACTACGGAACACAAGAAAATACCTGAACTTTCTTTCTCCCGTTTTCTCACTTCAGATCTCTAGAAGGGAAGGATTCAAGGAAAGATTTTCAGAACCAGGCTTTGCCACTTAGGCTCTGCCTTATCTGTTATCAATATCCATGGAGTTGCAAAGGATGAGGGGAGAGAGATGTGATGTAAATGGAAGTTTTTATTTATGTTTGAAAGCAAGTAGCTTTCAAACTAGCTAAAGTGAGAATTTATGGAATGCATGCAAATATTGTTAAGGAATTAAATAGGAAGATTAAACAGGACATGAGTCACGTGTAGAAAAGTAAAACTATTCATATTCATATACATCTGTGCAATCAACAACAAAACAAAACAACACACTTGCAAGGAAAAAATGGTGCTGAAATTTTTCATTGCTCATTAATTAGGATATTGAGTTAATAAATTCTAAATTGTGTTAAAATATACATGGTATGACAATATTTAGACCTATCTCATCAATTTTATTTTATTAGTATTGGGGTTTTAAATCGGGGTCTTCTGTTGCTTGACCATCTACCACTTGACCCACTTTCTTATCCCTTCTTGGTTTAGTTATTTTTCAGATAGGGTGCTATAACTTTGTCCAGGACACTCTGAACAACTTCCTTCTATTTATAAATCCTACGTAGCTGAGATGAGCAGGGTGTGCTATCAAACCCAGATTTCGACTAATTTTTTTTTCAACCTGGGCTTTCCTTTAACTGCTGTTTTCCTGATTTCTACTTCTAGAGTTTCTTGGATTAGACATCTGAGCTACTGCATTCAGCCTAAACCATATATTTAAAGCCACACAGCATTAGCCTTTTAAGCACAGACCTTTGTTTTAATATATAGAGGCATACCGAGGTTTGTAATAATACAAAATGTGCACCTCAGGGATAGTTAGCTACTTGAGAATAGAAGAAATAGAAGATTACAACAATGGAAGAACCTTAGCAATCCATTCATTTTATGTTAAAAAGCAAAGGTCTATGCAAATTTTGGGTGCCATTAACATTTTTTTGTCAAAAAGTAAGTCTACCATTGCCTGTTTTCTGTAACGAAATATCTCAAATTGAACATAAAAATAATACAAGCACATTTTGATATGCTTTGTGAAAAATCTAGTTGGCATTTCAATGTTTATTTCTGTGGAGAAAACAAGCATAATTTTTAACATAATTTTTCATGTTTTCTTTGATTTGCATCCACACAAGTCATTACAATTTTCACTGTGCTCCTTGCCTCTCCTTTGAGAGAGCAAAGTGTCATTTTACTTTACTGAGGAGCTCTTTACTAATGCAAGGTTCAACACATATGACTTATAATGTGCTATTATTTTTCTATCTCAATCTGAAACAAATTTGAATAGGTAAAAAATAAAACAATTAGGCACTCTTCTGCATATTTAACTATGCTTATCACATTTTGCTTCATTGTTTAGAGAGGGATTATTCAAACTTTTAAAAGTGCTGCTGTGTTAACATGTTTCCCTGTGAATAATAGGTTCATTTTTTTAGAATCTATGCCATTTTTTAAGGTCCTTTCTTAGTGACAATTTGATCATACTTCTTATTATTTAGTAATGATTCAATAGAATATGTAGCCCATCCCTTTTGTTACTAAGTTCATCAAAATGAATTATAGGTTATGCGGTAATGCTACTTAACTCATTGAATAAAAAAGTGTATAACTTATAAGAACAAATGCTTTTTCCATTGAAGCATGAAGATTTTGAATTTAAATCACTGTTTCTTCCTTTCAAGGTTTTTAAAGCAGTAGATATGCCCAATTGTATTTATGAAGGCAAAACCTCAAAAACTAAAATAAGTAACATTAGGGTAAACCAATAGCTTCAAAATTATTTCTAGCAGTTGAGATGAAAGTGGAGACAAACAGTCATTAGAAGGTAATTTTTTATCATCAGATTGTCATTATTGACTTCTATGTCCATATTTGCTTATATTTGTTTAAGATCATTTGAATTGCCTTTATTTCTATGTCAACGTATATTTTAATCTATTTCTAAATATAAAGGAGATTCATGACAGCTCTCAGGCAAGAGCTTAACATTGCTTTGTTTTTCAGGTATTCATATTTAAGTATATATATAATTGTTAGATTATATGTGTATACATTTACATTAATAAGTATACAATGTATATATTTGTGTATTTATATATATATATATATATATATATATATATATTTGTAACCCTTATACACATTTAAATTTAATTACCAGCACTTTCCTTCTACAGGCATATAATTGCCTTTTTTCATCCACATTTCTGGTTGCACTTCACTTAAAACTGTATTGAATTTTGCTATTTTGTGCTTATTATCTCTTATTCATCATTCTCCTACTGTGGTTATGGGCCCTTGACAGCAAAAATAAGATTCTTAGGTTCATGGAATCTTTATTATATAAAATGTGCATTAATGTCATTCTTATCTGCTAATGGCTTCCATAAGCAGGAGAAGCATTGAAAAGGAATGAAAATGATTATTTATTCTCAAGCTTGGTAGAGCATATCACTAATGAACCATGGCCACAGATTTTTTGAGCAAATTTTCAGGGTCAGGCAGGGTTCTATCTTTGATTTTCTTGAAAATATACATTGTAATTATGTGCTATTACATGCCCAATAATAATATATCAGGTTTTCATTTCACATTTATTTTAGCAAATTGGAAATATACTAGACATTGGAATATCAAGAATATAATGCTTGATAAGTGAATGTTCTATTCAGTATATATGTGATTTGACATACTGCAATCCATTTCCCACTTGCTGAGTAATAGCTAATTTTCACTCTCTTAAATTCTCCCAACTTCAGCTATTAATTGAAAAGAGATCTCTTCACATTATTAATGTTCTTAAATTGGGAATTCAGCAAATACAGTTTCAGTGTGCCTAAGATTGTGTCAGTTGCTGAGAACATAGACATTACTAAGACAATCAGTATCAAGAAACAATTCATGTAGGACAGACAGCAATCAACAAATATCCAGACTAAAAAATAATTTTTGTATTGTTTTTATTTATTTAAAAGTTTAAGTTTTGGGCTGGGAAGGTGGCTCAATGGTAGAGTGCTTGCCTTGCATGCATGGGACCCGGGGTTCAATTCCTCAGCACCACATGAGCAGAAAAAGCCAGAAGTGACATTGTAAACTGGGCACCAGTGGCTTACACTACCAGGAGGCTGAGATCTGAGGATAGCGGTTCAAAGTCAGCCCAGGCAGAATGTCCGTGAGACTCTTATCTCCAATTAACCACTAGAAAACGCAAGTGGTGCTGTGGCTCAAGTGGTAGAGCGCTTGCCTTGAGCTGAAGTGCTCAAGGACAGCGCCCAAGCCCAGAGTTCAAGCCCCAGGACTGACCAAAAAAAAAAAAAAAAAAAAAAAGTGGCGCTGTGGTTCAAGTGGTAGTGTGCTAGCCTTGAGCTTAAGACTTAAGGGACAGCACCCAGGACCAGAGTTCAAGTTTCAATTCTAATCATTTGTACACATCATGAAGTCCTCTAATGAACAATTCTCTAAGTGTGTGATATGTGTGTGCATATACATGCATATGTGTGTTCAACAGAGTTGCTTACTCATATTAATTTCATTACCACAGGTGATTCTAAATTCAACACACATGTATCATATCTCTACTAATCTTAAATCACAGCCTCTTTGCTGCTTACATGACTCTATGAAATTACTGTCTTGGTGTGTCTTCACCTAACTTCACTGATTCAAGGTTACTTCCAATGTATATCTCTGTTACTGTTAGTGATTAAGCCAAGATGTCTCATTCATTCATCAAACACAGTTCTCTCTTTACTTCTTATCTTTCAAAAAGCTTTTTCTGAAATTTGCCTTAACCTCACATTCTGACAGTCATTCTCTAGATTTGATCCTAATCAGAATTACTCTGATGACTTCAAATTACCCTTAGTTTTAGTTAGTATATCCCCAAAATGTTCGACCTGATGTAGCTCTCCAATTCATGGATATGCCAAGTTTTCAACTTGCCTCCATCTTACATCTTTATTTTTACACTTTGTTGGACTTACAATCCATTATTATATCAAGTTTTCTGCAAGCATCCTCCTAGATTCCCATTTCAATTGAGAAAGTCCTAATTTTGATTGCTCTCCTCTCAAAGACTATCTTGTAGCACATCTTGAAAGCACCATTTATCTACATTTTATCATCCTACCTTACTTAAATCAATAAAATACAAAAAATTCCTATTGATTCTTGTATCTACAAGGTAACATCCATTTTGTCTATTTCTTTGCTTTTCTCTATCCATATTTTTACTTTATAGTTCTTCTTTGACATACTTTCTCAGTTTCTACCTCTCCATTGCTACTGGTAGGGAAAGAAAGAAGTCCTGTAATATCAAATTATTGTTCAAGGCTAGGCTGGGCACAAAACTAGGGGGCTATCATCTAAACAAGCTGAGCCTGGTGGTACAGACAAAATCCTAGATATCTGGGATAAGAGGATCAAAGGCAAAGAGGATCAAAGGTCAAAACTGTGAGGCCGTGTGCAAAAACAATAGCTAACATCAAAAGGGCTTGGGCCATCCCTTTAGTTATAGAATGCTTCACCAAGAACAAGGCCTTGAATACAAACCTCACTATCAACAAAAAAGAAGAATGGAAGAAAAAAGGGAAAAAGATCAAAGGAAGGAAGGAATGAACAAAGGAACAAAGAAGATGATAAGTAGATACATATTATATAGATACAAATAAGCAGTGGGAAATAATAACCATAAAAGGGGGTTTTCTCATGTGAAGAGAAAAAAATCTGAGGGTGGAGTAAAACATCTTTGAATGAATCAACCTAATATTAACCCATAACTCAATCCTATGCATTATAGTCATTGTTGCATGCACAAAGAAGAAATAATTCACTTTACAGGAGTTTTAGGATTTATAATGTTATTAAAAGCAGTACCTAAAAGAGTAGTGTATATATATATATCATAAAACAAAATCATGAGCATAGCTTCTTTATATAGATAGGCTCTGGGAGATTGCAGAGCTTTTAAGTATAAACTTTCTCTGTTTGGCCCTCTTGCTCATGGCTGAACTCCACCACTTGAATCATGTCTCTGGCCTACCTTTTTGCTGGTTATTTTGGTGATGGATTTTCATGGACATTACTATGAAGACTGGCTGTGAACCATGAACTGGATCTCAGCCTCCTGAGCACCTAAAATCACAAGCCTAAACCATTGGCATCTGGCTTATTATTTCATTTTTCCACTCTGTGCATTGTTATGTGGATAATCCTAATACAATTGTAAAGCAATCCATTAGGTCAAAATTGTAGATTTCATAATCTGTAAAATCTGTGATAATTTGCCATGAGCAAATGATAAACTTTCAGGTAGCTTCTCCTGTGGACATTCTATGGATTTCTTCACTTAGGAAGGACAGCACCAGAACATATGCTATAGAGCTCCCCTTCCTGAAACCACCCCTCCCCCTGTGCCACACACACACACACACACACACACACACACACACACACAAAAGCTGGATGCCATTGGCTCCCCGCCTGTAATCCTAGCTACTCAGGAGGCTGAGATCTGAGGATCATGGTTCAAAGCCAGCCTGGGCAAGAAAGTCCATGAGACTCTTATCTCCAATAAACCACTCAGAAAACCAGAAGTGACTCTGTGACTCAAGTGGTAGAGCGCTAGCCTTGAGCTGAAGAGCTGAGGGACAGCACCCAGGCCCAGAGTTCAAGCCCCATGACCAACAAAGAAAAAGAAGAAAAAAACCCACACAAAGATGCTACTTTCTCTTCCACGTGTCCCCTTTGGCTATCATTTTAGGAAGTGTTTCTCTTTGGAGATGATTGTTGGCGGTGACTGCCATTAGTTACGCATCCTGTCCTTTAGATCCCTTTGGATAGACTTGTTTTAATTACTCTAGTGAAGTGAAATGGAACACTTTGCTATATTGATTTGTTAGGAATAAGACATGCCTAGCTCTGCCACTTCTTGGCTGCGGCTGTTAAAGAGCCATTGCTTCTTGATTTTTCAGCCTGGAATAATTGATTCCATAAATAACTTCCTTGTGGCCAGTCCTTCTTCTGGCTTGATGCCGTGCCGCTATTCATTAATATCATGTTGGTGAGCGGACCTACATGGAATAGGCAATGGTTTCTTCATGGAGAAATTGAAGCAGGAGTGACAGGGCGAAGCAGTTGGATACAAGGGAAATACAGCCTGGGCCATCTCCCAGAACTCATCTACATAAAGACGCTCTCCTCATGATTTATCTATATAAATGATGATATATCTATGCAGCTCTTTGGAGCACTGCTTTTAATAACATTACAAATCTTAAAGCTCCTCTAAAATGAATCATTTCTTCTTCTTTGTACATGAGACAACCATTATCTATGATGCATAGGATTTAGTTATGGGCTAATATTAGGCTAATACATATATATTTGTATTAAATCAAAGATAAACGATATTTTATTGCCTCGTTACTTCTCACCCTAGGAAGGACATGGAAACCCAAAGAATCTGTAACTGGAGTCGCACTGATTCTCTTCTGTGTAAGCTATGTTGTCTCAGTGGGTGTAAAAGGAAAGCCAAATCAGTTCCAGGAAATGGTTTTATATCATAAATGCTCAGGGTGTGAGGTAGAGGCAACTCTACATGAGTAAACCAAATGAGATGAAATCCAGGCACTTCTCAGTGACCTCATGCCAGGTCCTGGAACTCCATATTGATGAGAGTAAACTGCCCAAGGGGACTGAGAACGATCCTGCACATCCCTGACAAACAGCAAGGCAGGCCCAGTGTGTTAAGTCCTGAAAGAATTCTCTCAGCCCTGGGTCAGAGCTTCATCTTTAGCTTAGAACCACATGGTGAGTTCACCCTGGGAAAGAAAGTTGTGCACACATACAGATATCATTGTAGTAAACTGTTTTCCAAAGATTGTTTTTTCCATCTTGGAATAATCACCATTACATCTCTAGGAAAGCATATCTGCCTCTAAATCACTCACAAAGTGGAAGCAACTGCAGGGAAGATTTTTAGATGTCAGCTGAGGACTGAAGAGAACAGAATACATTTTTCTCTTTGTTTTTAGAGATTTGAGATATTCTCGTACTATAACTTCTGGAAGTGTAGTATTGTTCTGCTCCTTCAGAATAGTGTACAATCCCCAAAAGCTGTCATACTGCTATTGATATTTGTCAGTTTTGGCTTTTTAAATGCAAGCACCACATTTATTTATGCATGCTAAATAATTTGAATAATAGCGAATAAATATTATTCCAGAGATGTTAACAACTTCAAATATATTTACTAAGAAAAACATCCTTATGGAAATATACACTTGCTGAAATGTGGAAACGTAGAAATAAGTAATAGCAAAGGAATAAAAGTTTAGATATTCTTTCTAATTTGAATCTAATAATGATTTATTATTTTAAAACTAATAAAGTTAATGGATTCATTGAAATAAGAACATTTTATGACAAAAATATCTTCAGAAGTCAAAGCAATTTGTCAATTCCTAGAAGAGCAAATTTCAGAGAGATGCTAGAGTGATAGTTTCATCTTGAGGAGTTCAAATTATTTGTAGGTGTCTTATAGAAGAGAGAAATATCTCCTTAACCAATTTTTGTCATCTCTCATAGTCCAATTTCTACCTAAACCTATATAAAAGAGATGAATAATTCAATAATATCCATTACACTATATTAATATCCATTATTCTATAACAAAAAGTATAGGTCTTTCCTCAAATTATTCTGCCTTCTAGTGTGCATAGATTAATGAATTAATTATTTTATTTGTTGTTTTATTTACTGTTTGTGCACCAACATGAGGCTTGAACTTGAGACCTGAGATCTGTCCTTGACCTATTTTTGCCACAGGCTAGTGTTCTACCACTTGAGCTTAATTGGATATGAGAGTCTCGTGGACTTTCCCACTCTGAACCACAATCCTCAGATATCATCTTTGAAAGTAGCTAGGATTACAGGCAAGAGAATGCACAGCTGATATAATGGAAACGAATTCAGCTTGCTTCAAACTTGTAGTCTAGATAATAGAATTGGACTTAGACAACAGTGGAGAAAATAATAGAGTTCCCATATATCATGCACTGTTTGACTTGTTAATAAATACTATAGCATGGAGCCATATCCTTCCCCTTTTGAGGGGTTTGGTTGTTTTGAGATAGGTTCTCCCACTTGGGTACCTTGGATGACTTAAACCAACATACTACTATTTACATTGCTGTATTGCCAGGAGGATAGGCGTTCACTGCCACACCTAGGCTTTCCATTACGGGTTGTGATGGAGCCTTGAGTATCTTTTGCCCTGGCTGTCCTTGAACTGACATTCTCTTGCTATTTCCTCAAGTAGATAGAATTAACAGTATAAGCCATAATAATGGGCCTAAATGTACTCTTTACTACTGGAGTATCATTGCATCAAATCCCTCTCTGATTAGTGGAAAGGACATGTGCATATCTGTAAATGTTTTATTCTGCGATTATCTGTTATCTGTTTGAAGGTGATCATGCATTCTATTGATAGCTACAAGTTGAACATCCTCAGCAAATGTATTACTGTAAATTTCTCCTTTTGCACATTTAAGGCACATTCCTGTTCCTTTCTTTGCACTTCCAAAGTCATATAGACAAAAAGAAGATAAAGAAAAGAAATACAGCAAAAAAAAAAATCCCTCATGTTTCCATCAATTTTTGATTTGTAAACATTTTCAGCTGTGCAGCATTATCTCTTTCTTAAAATTAAATGTGCATCTGTTTAATTACAAATGGAATTAAAAAAGAATTATCTAATATTTTATTTGTATATTTCTTGCTGATGCATCTATTCACATATTTTGCTTAGTTTTTAGTTGAGTCACTTGATTTCTTGTGGATGAGTTTTATGAATTGTTTGTATATTAGGATGTATTCTTTATCAGATGTGTGTTTTGAAAATATTTTTCCAGTTAGTGGCTTAGTTTATATTCTTTGAACAGTGTTTTACAGAGAAGAAATGTATTTGAATGTGGATATCCAATTCTTCTAGCACCAACTATTGAAAAGAATACTATTGTTTTGCCTTCATATTTTGTTAATTATTATTTGAATGTATTTGTGTAGTTTTATTCTGAGATCTTCTTAGTAATATCCTGTTACGATTTACTCTCCAGTACTGTTGCTTACATCTACTTCATAAATACCATGCTCAATTATTTTCTATTGTGTAACATTGTTTTGATATGAAATAATGTGACTCTTCCAGATTTTTTTCTTCATACTCTATGGTAGTTCTATTTTGTCTTTCCAGATATATTTTACTAACATTTATAGCATTGCTTGCTGAGATTTTGACTGGCTTGTATTGAGCCTATAGAAAATGTGAAAACTTGGTATCCCAGTCTCAAGAGCATTAGTTGTTCTGATCCAAAATCATGGTACCTCCATTTAATTGGATACTCTAGAATGTTTTTCATCAGGCTTTTGTAACCCCCACATACAGATCCTGTATATACTTTGCTAGGTCAGTAGTGAAATATACCTAATAACTTCCTTCTCACCTTTATGTGTCATTCATTAAAAATAATCTATGTGCTATAATTATTTATTGCTGAACATTTATTCTATTGCCCATTCTTACTTCATCTGAGAAGTTTCTGTTTAAGTCATGAGTCCATTTATTAATTGGGTTGCTTCACTGATAGTTTATTTTGAGGGAGAAGGTTAATTTTTTGAGTTGTAAGTATATTTGGATATTGGGCCTTTGCCTAGGGTATAGCTGGTAGAAATCTTCTCCTATTCTGTGGGCTTTCTTTTTATCTTGTTAGCTACATTCAATATCTCTAGCCATAAAGGAAATGCAAATCAAAATGATAATAATCATCCCAGTTAAAATGGCCAATATCAAGAAAACTGGCATGGATGTGACAAAGGGAACTCTATTACACTGTTGGTGGGAGTATAAATAAGTTCAACCACTCTGGGAAGCAGTATGGAATTTCCTCAAAAGATTAGACATAGAGCTTTCCTATAACCCAGCATTTCCACTCCTGGGCATTTATCCAATGAAGCACAAAAAAAGACTACACTAAGGCCACCAGCACAACCATTTTCATTGCAGTATTATTTATCATAACCAAGATAGGGAATCAGCTAAGATGTCCCTCAATGGATAAATGGATCAAGAAAATGTGGTATATGGAAACAATGCAGTTCTACTCATCCATTTGTACAGAAATGGAGACACTTAGAAAAATTATATTAAGTGAAGTGAGCCAGACCCAGAGAAACATAGGTTGTAGGGTTTCCTTCATTTTTGGTAGCTAGATTGTGCCTATAAATTTTCAAGTAAACACACTGGGTGGTAATAAGGGATTACAAATGAATTAATTGAGAGCACAAATAATACTTAAAGAAAAAAAGAAACTAGGTCAAAGACCAATGAAAAAGTACTAGAAAATGGGCACTCAAAAGGGTGGGGCCAAGAGGAGAGGAGAGGAGAGGGGTAGAAGAATAAAGTGAGAAAGGGGGAAGAATACAGGCAATAATTCATTGTATATACCACAGAATGTTTGACAAGGAATGTACTCACTACCTTACCTATGTAACTGTAACCCCTCTGTACATCACCCTGACAATAAAATTAAATTAAAAAAAATGGGAAATAGAAGGAAAAGGATAAGTCAGAGGAAGTGGGGAGGTATTTTGAAATGATGACACAGATCAAGATGCCTTGTACACATATGCTGATTTGTTAAAAAGGCAAAAGAAAGAAACGCATAATCTACAATATAATTATTGCACTCTTACTATTTTGTTTTTCAGAAAAAGGATTAGTTAAGAGTAACAAATACATATTTTACTTTACCTTCCTTTAATCCTTCTTGAATACATATCCTTTCTTTAAGCAGACTGATGTACTTTATTTACATTCTTTCAAGGTGGTGGTCTCTTGGTCTTTTTGATGCTTTGCTATTTGAATGATTGTGCTTAGGTGTGGTTTATTTTACTTTCTATTTATTATGCTTGGTCTTCTCTGTACTCTGAATCTGTGGCTGAGTGGTCACCATTAATTTTAGAAGTCTCTTTGTCATTTTAAAAATGTTTGTTACTTTTTTCCTCATTGCTTTTCAGATTGAGTAGTCAATTCCTTATGCCCAGCCTGATAAATTCTTTCTTCAATATTTTGCTTTTACTCATAAATCTGTGGAAGGCATTCCTTTTTTTTTTGGTATTGTTTCCATTTTCTAGTTCCTAGGCTTTAATTTATATTATTTATTTTATTTATATTTATTCTATTTATTTAGACATGTACTACATGTGTCATACATCTGTTCTTGCACAACATGTACCACTTCCATTATAGCCTATGAATATTATAAATATTACTGTAGTTATTTCATATTCCCTGATAATTCTGATCATGACTTAAACATCTAAAATCTCTTCTATGAGATTATATTATTCAGCCTGAGATTTTATGTAATAATAGCTCACAAGTAAGCTGTTTAAAATTTTCACCCTAAGTAGAGGCTTCTGGTTTTAAAGTAAACTACAATATTTGCTGTTATCTCCTTATGACTTTGGTCTTTCATATGTCATCCTTCACAAGAGGGTCTGTGCTATAATGCTCTTTCAGCCACAATTCATTGCTGTGTTGAATTCCTTTGACACAGTGGTTAAGTGCAGTGGGCAGGGAGCATTCTGCAATCTTCTTATTAAATCACAGTCTTCGAGAAGCCTGTATGTCAGGTCTGTTGCTATCATATGTGTGTATCTTGTTGTGCAACTCTTCTGAGGGCCCCTTCCTCCATTTTGATTTCATGATTTCTTTGAAATCATTTTTGCTTTAAACTCATGGCCTTGAGAATCATCTTTTCACTATTATATAATACAAGAAATCTGGAGGTAAATGGAATGGAAGAGATGTTCTTTCCTCAGCTGGGACAAGACTATGGTGATTTTCCCCAAGGTATATTGTGCATTTCACAATGATTATTTTTATTTTAATTTTTCCCCTACCCGTCAATACTCAACTTCTAGCAGTTCTTTCCTGCAGCTACCACTTAATAGTTTCAGGTGTTTCTTGCCAGTGTTTTTTGGGGTATGTAGCTGCTTCATCACTTGTTAGGAGGAAAGTTTACCCTGTCACCTCAATTTTATCAAAGGTTTTAAAATGTTATTCACAACTTGTCTAGGTTGTGTTGTTGCTTTTAAAAAATGGGAATGACCAATTTATAAGCCAGAAGTTGGGATACATCCATGAAAAGTAACTTGTCTGCTTGTGTATCATGGTAAAAGAACAAGATGGGTGTAGGATTTTTTGTTCTGGTAGTGTTTCAAGTATTGGTTTTAAGATAAGGTTAAGTACTAACATACATTGTTACATGGAAATGATATATGATTTTCTGATCTACTGGCACATGAATATTGAAATATCTTGGCACAAAGCAAAAGTTTAGTATTTCTACTATTATGTCAATAATTTAGTGATATAAGTAAGCAGCAAGCAATGATTTCAAATATAAGGTACAGACAACCCCTGACTATTAAAGGATCTCATCAGCCATTCTCCAGCAAATTCTACAATCCCCTATTGACCTGGCATAAAATTAGATATTTCGAGCTAATGAGTCATGGAAAACCCATTAGGAAAAGGAAACATAGTTTCAGTGGGCGAGATGAAAGTTATAAACTTGGAGTTCTTAATGTTTTATGAAATATTAGGTTTACAATCACTAAAATTACATATATATTTTAAGTGTTAGAATCAGTTAACAAAACATTTCCACTTAACAAAATTGAAATTATAATATTTTAAATGCTCAAACTGGAAATATGTACATTTAGTACTCATACCAGAAAAGTAGCAAAATTTTATTTTCTCCTCATCACCAAGTTCTAAGCTATCATGACCTTGGAAACCGTCTAATGTGCAAAAGTAATCTAATTTTTATAAATAAATACAATAATTGTTTTGAATTTGCAAACACATGCATCTCCCCCCATCATACACAAACAGTTTCAAACTACGTATATGAAGCTACAAAATTCCAAGCTATGTTAATCAAGAAAAATATTTAATTATGTTAAAGTAAGTCATGATAGATAATTTATTTCAAGGCAATGAACCAAAACATTTTCAAGATAGTTCCAAATATATTACAGCTATGACCATAAACTATATTCCCTCTGCAATTCTTCCCACATAAACTAGAGACAAATCTTTCCCCAAGTAACTAGACAAGCATAACAGACATGTCTGAATAACTCAAACACCTTAAAAGCTAATATCTACATGTATATACAATAAATAATTTTAGTATGGATAAATTATAATATATATTATAGACGGCATTATAAATTCATAGTATGGATAATAAATACTCATTTAATTCAAGGGAAATAAATATGATCTATGAATTTATATTAATATTTTATATTAATAAACATTAGTAAAGTAAAAGGAAGGGGAAAATAAATATTGATGATGAACTGCATGTAAGCCTTTAAGAAAATTGCACATAGAAAGAAAGCATCTTAAAATTCTCTTCAGTTAGTGTAACAGTTGAGTGGAGATGGTGAGGTGGTTATAGGAATGTGAAAGGACCAACACAGTCCAAAGTGGGGTAGAGTGACAGCTTAAGTGAGCAATTCTCTTGAGTATGATGGAGAAAATTTTTAAAATGAAATATAAGGCACTTTCAGTTTCATGTATGTGAGCCATGAAGGTGATTTAATATGGATAAATTGCTCAAATTTGATTTCTGGTGCTATTATTTAATAGTAGTACAATCTTGGAGAAAACTCACTTGCTACATTATCTGAGAGAGTGAATAAAAGAGTGCCTCAAAAATCACTGGATCATTATGTATATTTTCATAATACAGTGAGCCTACGGGAATGCCCTGCAGTTAATAGTTGGCCAGTAAATGTTAATTTTTGTCATTAAATGTTATACAAATATCTTAAGGAATACTTGTCTTGGACATTCATTTATGATTATGAATTATGTATGCAATAGCCAATTTAAAATTATGTATGCTACAGAAATGTATTAGGTGTATACACAAATTATACATTTTAATTTTTTGTACAAGTACTTAAAGTAGTGCCTTTTCTTTTTTCATTGTACATGATTCCATTTTTATATTCACAAGAGGAAAGCTCATAAATGTCAAATAGATTTATGAATTCAGTGCTTGGTACAGGGAGACATAGACAGTAACTGTTATATGGGTTTGGGTTTGCTTTATTAATTAAAATGCATGTAAAGATAATATACTTTGATCACTGTCATCCCCTCTGTGTTCCTTTCATACCTCTCCACTTTCCCATTTTCCCTCTCCTTTTGTAGCAGCTCCTCTTTTTAGCTTAATAACATTTGATTTTACATGTTTCTTTCTTCTCTTTTTGCTTGTTTTATTTTCCTCTAGCTTCCACAAATGAGAGAAATAGGCAACATTTGTCTTTGTGGGGCTGGCTTATTTCACTTAACATGATAATATCTAGTCTAATTTTTTTCTAGCAAATTATACAATTTCATTCTTAATGGTGGAGTAAAATTTCATTATGTGTGTATATGTGTGTGTGCATGTGTATATATGTGTGTGCATTATATTTTCTTTCTGAACTCATCCATTATTAGGTAGTTAGGCTGATTCTATATTTTGTCTATTGTGAATAGTGCTGTGCAGATATGTTACTGAAGGCATCTTTAAAGTCAGCTGGTTTTGATTCTGTTAGGTATATATCTAGTAAAATATTCCAATAAATGTCATGGATCACTTAGGAATTTTATATTTTCTTTCTTCCTTCCTTCCTTCCTTCCTTCCTTCCTTCCTTTCTTCTTTCCTTCCTTCCTTCCTTCCTTCCTTCCTTCCTTCCTTCCTTCCTTCCTTCCTTCCTTCCTTCCTTCCTTCTTTCCCTCCCTCCCTCCCTCCCTCCTTCCCTCCCTCCCTCCCTCCCTCCCTCCCTCCTTCCTTCCTTCCTTCCTTCCTTTCTTTCTCTTTTTTTCAAAACCCTCAAAATTCAATCTTCATTATGATCCCATGGCAACTGAACTAATTTACATTGCCATAAGCAGTGAATAGTTTCCTTCCAAATCACCATAAACTCTTGCCAGCATTTGTTATTTACTTAGAGATAGCCATTCTGACCAGTGTGAGGTAGAAACGTTGCATTTCCTTCATGTTAAAGATATCTAATACCCTTTAATGTGTTTATTGACCATTTATACGTCTTCATTTGAAAACATATTTAATTTGTTTGGTGGACTATTTGGTATTTGGTGTTTAATTTTTTGAGCTCTTTATTCAAGATTAATCAATCTTGTCTGATTAATACCTAACAAATGTTTTTCCCATGTAATATAATCTTGACTATCAGGTGTGATATACAGCCTTTATTAAAGTAAGATACATTAACTCTTTTGATAATTTCTTCAGAGTGGTGTTATATTTCATCAAATCCATATATATATATATATATATATATATATGGATGTTGTATTTTTTCAGACCTATTTCTACATATATTGAAGTGATTATGTGACTTTTGTTCTTCATTCTGCTTATGTCCTGTATTATGATTGTTGATTTGCCTATGTTAAGCCATAGTTGAATACTTGGAATGAAAACAAATTGATCATGGAATATAACCATATTGATGTGTTGAATTTAGTTTTCAAGTATTTGTGCTTGTGTGTGTGTGTGTGTGTGTGTGTGTGTGTGTGTGTGTGTGTGTGTGTGTGTGTGTGTGAGTATGTTTGTACAGAGCTTGAACTCAGAGCCTCAGGATCTTATTCAGTTTTCTTAATTATGTAGCTCTACCATTTGACCCATACCTTCTATTTGAAATTTTTCTTATTAGTTAAAAATGGAATCTTAAGGGCTAGTCTGCCTGTGTTGACTTTGAACCTTGGACTTCTAAGTCTCCAACTTTTGAATAATTGTGATTACAGATGTGAGCCCTTAGCACCTCTTTTGTTTTGTTTTAATGTGTACTTTATTGAGAAATCTTGTAGTACGTTCATCAAATATAGTGGTCTATGATTATCTTTTTTTATTTTCTTCATTTCTGATTTTTAAACTGAGTGTAATACTGATTTCATAAAGTTACTTGGATACCATACCTTCCCTTTCAATTTCATGGAAGAATCATATATATGTCTACACTTGTCTGACTTGGGGGTCCACTTGATAGGTAGAATTTTTTACTCTTTCACCCAAAGTCAGTGTTTGTTTTTGTCAGTATGGTACAATTCTTGTTTGCAGTTAGTGGTTGTGTTTTGCTTTTTAACTCAACTTGTTATTCTAGTCTATGTCTTTTGGTGGTTTTGGGGGGTTCTGGTTTTTTTTTTGCCAGTCCTGGGGCTTTAATTCAGGGCCTGGGTGCTGTTCCTGAGCCCCTAAGTACTCAAGACTAGCATTCTATCACTTGAGCCACAGTGCCACTTCTGGCTTTTTCTAAATAGTTTATTGGAGATAAGAGTTTCAGATTTTCCTTCCTCAGCTGTTTTGAACTGTGATCCTCAGATCTCAGCCTCCTGAATAGATAAGATTAAAGGAGTAAGCCACCAGAGCCTGGCTAGTCTGTCTTTTAACTGATGAATTGAAACTATTAACATTCAATGTTATTATTGAAAGGGTAGTAATTCCTTTCATTTAGCTATTTTTGTTGTTAGTTTTTTGTGTGTTTTTTTAAACTACTCTGCCTGCTTGTATGTTGGAATCTATTTTCTCCTCTATTTTTATGGTTATCTTCCCTTACTTTTATGCCCATAGAATCTCTTTCACAGTCTCTGCAGTGCTGGTGTAGTGGTTATAAATTATCAATTTTATTATGAAAGGTATTTATTGTTCTTCAGTTATGACTGATAGCTTTGCTTGGTAGATTAATAACTTAAACTAGGTTGGAAGTTTTTAAATGCAGCACTTGAAATACATTATCTTATGCCCTCCTTGTATGAAGTGATTTCATGAGAAATAGTTGGTGTAATTCTGCAGGGCTTGCTGTTAGTTTTCAATGTTCTTTCTTGTGATGTATACTTACATTTAACTGTGATGTATCTAGTAGTGGGTCTCTTGTGGTCTGGTCTGCTGGGTTTCCTAAAAGCTATCTCTCCCTGGGTAGATTGTTTTCTAGGCATTTGGAGATACTTTTCTGATTATTTTACTGAATATGTTTTCTATGGCCTTGCTTTTCTTCTCTTCCCCCTCTTCCAGACCATTATTATTAAGTTTGGTCTCTTCATAATGATTCAGAGGTTTTCATGGTCTACATTTTTTTATTTTAATTTTTTTATTGTGAAAATACTGTACAAGGGGTTATAGTTACATGAGCAAGGTAATGAGAACATTTCTTATCCAGCATTGTTGCCTCCTCCTTTGTTTTTCCCCTACCATCCCTTCCCTAACACCTCCTCAGCTATACCCCCGACCTCTCCTCCTGCCTGAATTGTAAAGTTTGTTTTTCCACATAGCATCTTGTTCATCTCATTGTTGCAATGGGTCAATCTATATCCCTATTTAGACAATTTGTTTTTTCCATTCCTGTCCCCAATTATACCAACATCAAATACAGTGAAAACGGTTATACCGTGGGGGAGGGACATACAAAGCAACAAAAAATTCACAACAAAAATACATTAGAAGCAATAGCAAGAAAGAAAAAACCACTTGTGTCCCTATCTTGGGGTTCATTGCGCTTAACATCATCTTATCTGAGCTTTTCTGCTTGACCCCAGAGGTATATTAGCTATTGCAAATAAGGGAAACCATGGGACCTATGTTTCTTTGGGCCTGGCTTACTTCACTTAATATAATTTTTTCCAAGTCTTTCCATTTCCTAACAAATGGGGCAATGTCATTCTTTCTGATGGAGGCATAGAATTCCATTGTGTATATATACCGCATTTTCTTGATCCATTCATCTACTGAGGAGCATCTGGGTTGGTTCCATATCTTAGCTATGGTAAATAATGCTGAAATAAACATAGTTGGGCTGGTAGCTTTAGTATGGTCTTGTTTGTGATCATTTGGGTAAATGCCCAAAAGTGGGATTGCTGGGTCATAGGGGAGCTCTATGTGGAGTCTTTTGAGGAACCTCTATACTGCTTTCCAAAGTGGTTGAACAATTTTACACTCCCACCAACAATGTAGTAAGGTTACCTTCTGTCCATATTCCCTCCAGCATCTGTTGTTATTAGAGTTCTTAATTATAGCCTTTCTAAGTGGGGTGAGATGGAATCTCAATGTTGTTTTGATCTGCATTTCTTTTATGGCTAAAGAGGTTGAGCATTTCTTCATGTGTCTATTAGCCATTCTTATTTCCTCTTCAGAGAAGTTTCTCTTTAAGTCTTTAGCCCACTTATTTATTGGTCATGGTCTACATTTGTTGTTGTTGTTCCTTTTGGCTCATTCAGCTTTTTTATATTTGAATTTGTCCTACAGCCCTGATACTTTTCCTTTAATTTGATTCACTGTATTGGAGAAATTTTGATTGAGCTTTTGATATTGTGTTTTTCATGTTCTAAATTTCAGTTTGATACCTTTTCAAGATGTCTATACCTTTATTGAATTTCCTTACACTGTTTCCCTTACTTAATTCAGCTGTTTATTTTTAGTCATTCTATGTTTTGTAAGAAGTCTATTTGTATCCTTGTTAAACCCATTTATCTTTTTTCATTTATTTCATTTCACTGATCTCTATTGGTAGCAGAGATCTGAGAAATATAAGGTCTGTGTCTTCAAGTCTCAGTTCAACAAAGCATGCTGGGAGATACTGTTTGCAACCCATTTTCTGTTTTTGCTGGGAGTACTAAGCTCCTGGATGCAACACACATACATACACACAGGAACACGTGAATACTCAGTACATACACTTACAAGTACACACTATTTGAAACTTTGAGCTAGAATAGGTTGATTCTAGCAAGATGGAATATAATTAGAATGGGGGAATAATTTATCATTTGTACTAGAATATTGTAAAAATGAAATAATATACACAAACAGTTGCCAAGAACTGGATTGTGTTTGAAGATGGAATTTATGTTCACACTGAATGGAACAGTAGAAAGGCAGTACTTATAGTGCTTATCAGCTTACACTATGACTAACACACCTGAGTTGATACAGCTAACAAACTTTTGAGGCTGACTAAGTGATTAATCTCATCAATCATAGGATTTTTCATTTGAACAAAGGGGTTAATGTATGGCCTTTCTTTGGGTTGTTATGGCAATCTGATGTGAAAATGCATATGGAGTAATGTTTCTGTCATATAATAAGCACTTAATATAAACTAACTGTTGTGTCACTAGCAATAAGTTTAGTGGATAAACAATTTGTTTTCTAGTGATAAACAATGTTCATTAGCATATATTTTCTGATGATAAATATGGTAAATTAAAAATAATTACATTTTAACATGTGCTTTGAAATGGAATGAGCCAGGTCATTTATTTTGTATGCTTTCTGCTTTTGTTACTATTTGTATTCATCTCTATATACATTTTTGTCTTAGGTACCACTTTCAAAGAATCTACTCTTATATTACAATTATTTTGCATATGTTTGTAATTAGGTGGTTGTTGCATTTATTTTAATATGTGCCAAAATAATGGCATACGTGCATGCACATGTATGCATATATGTATATGGATGTATATGTGCATGTGTATTCATACATTCATGTATGTATATGCATAGATAAATATATTTTCTATATAGTATTTTATGATGTTTGTTCCAAATTAACCAGATTTATGCTGCATAAATTTTGAAGAAACATGCCAATTTTATTCTGTCAATATGTCCTGTCCTCAGACATTAGACAGTGTGGCAAGTCAATAAAACAGGAAGAGACAACTTCATGGATGCTGAAGGCTGATGTAACAGCAGAGTTGTAGCAGAGCATAGTGTTGTGTGACCAAAGAGTGAGCAACAAGACCTTGCAAACAAGACCTTGGAACAAACTTGGCCAATTGAAACAAGTTATATCATTTGCTTCATGTTAACAGCGCTTTTGTATTGTGAGCATTGCATTTGGGCTGACCTGGTTTGATGCTATAATACATGCAAGAATTCTATATAGTTACAGAAAAGGGAATAGCCATCTCTATCCTGGGAAGTCCTAGAACCATTCACGAAAGTCACCCCCTCCTACCTTAGCCTTTGTGTTGTCCTCATCCACATTAAAGCTGTCACATAAAATGTATTGTTTAACACTGTGGGCATTAAGACTCATTTATCCTTTGAACATGTGCTTTGTTTTGAAATAAGAGTTGTCTGCCAAGTTTGTTTTCAATTTGGTTTTGTCTCGGAATTCTTTCTCTGATGGTGATAAGCATATGGAAATGCTGAGTGTCTCAGTTTCCCTTCTCTTCCTGAAACCACCTTAGCACTCGCTGCCAGTCACATTTTTGCTTATATTCTACAACAGATAATTATCAAATAACATTCTCAGAAAGCCCTTCAAATGGTATAGCTCAGAGCCAAAGTATGTGGAAATCAGGCATGTATAATACAACAGAAGATGCTTTTGTAGCATCAGGATCATGAAAAATCTATGAAGGACCCAAACTAATAGCTCTACCAAGCTGAATATGTTCAAAGTAATAGGAGAAAGTTGGGCAATTTATTGGATAGAATTATATAGGAAAATGAGAAAGAGATTTGGGAATATACATCCAAAAAAAGGGGCTGATATAGATGTATTCTTAGAAGTCATGTACAAAGTACTTTATGTTCATTCTTACATAATCTTTATGTTTTATTTAAATACACTACATATTACATTGATTGATATACCCATTTGTTATAATTGGACAGCTAGAAAATTAAATACTTGATGAAGTAAACCACATTTGATAGCAGAAACATAACACTTGGCCAATAAAAGGACAAATTGAATCAGCCTTCTCAATCTGGCCATTCCTGAGTGTTGAAGTTTTCTGTAACCATAATAACAAATTTATCTATTTCTCTTGAGAGATCTATTAGGTTTTACGATGGGTACTGTGATGCTATTTTTTAGGTGTAAATATGTCATTCCATTTTTAAATTTCTTCCATGCATATGCTTTTCCTGGATCCCTAGATTAATACTCAGTGGCTCTGAGAAAGAAATAATTTTCAGACACAAACTCACCAAACAACTTTAGGTTTGAAGTGTAGACCTTTGTAATAATCAAAATCTACTTCTTTTTACATGTGTAGATTTACACCAGTAAAATCCTTCCATTGCTTTATGGAGACTCTTTTAAGAAGAGGGAATGGTACTTTTCAGGAATGTCCACTAAGATAATGGCTTCTTTCTTTGCCCACTTAGTGTTGGTGTTCTGCATAGCTGAGCAGATATTGAGACACTTTAAATAGGTCATTGAATCATCAAGACATCACAATAGTTTAGTCATGTAGCCCTTGATAAAATGCCACAGTTAAAATGAGGACATGAGGGCTGGCCTAGTCCAATATCACTGGTGTCCTACTAAGAAGAAGAAATTTGGGTATAGAAAATGAAAAAAACAAACAGCACTCAGAACATGCTCAAGAAAAGTCATGTGGGAACAACCAAAGCGATTTCTATTCTCTTTGCCAAACATGAAACCTGCCTATCCCTTGATCTTGGACTTCAGTCTCTAAGAATGCAGATATAATTGTGTTGTTTTTTTTAAATGTACTCAGTTGGGTTGGCCCTGTATTCTAAGTGGTAAAGACTTTGAATAACATGCTCAGTGTGGGTTTAAATCTCAAGAACACACACACACACACACACACACACACACCACTCAACAAAGCTGTTATGGTAGTTTCAGAAAACTAACCTGTCTCCAGTCAGTTGGAGTCGCTCACCTTGAATTGCTTTGATGAATGAGTGCATTTCTCTTCTGACAGAGGGTTGATATTTCTTTTTAGGTACCTTGGAACATTTGTACTTTAGATGTGATGGGAGATGGTTGTCAAAATTTAAGACACCATGTCTCCTTCACATAAAGTCCATGTTAGTGTCATGGAAAGTATGAATGCTTGTTTTTAAATTCAAACTTTCATTTCAGAAGTGTTATGCTTACAAAATTATTGCAAAGAGACTATAGAAGGTTCCCAAGTGACCCACATATGATTTCCTCTATAGCTGATATTTTCCATTTTGTACTGTTTGTCCTAATGAATGAATATGTAGGAACACAAACATTTCATTTTTAAAATTTATTTATTTATTTATTTATTTATTTATTTGTCGGTTGTGGGGCTTGGACTCTGGGCTTGGGCGCTGTCCCTCAGCTCTTCAGCTCAAGGGGTGAGCACACTACCACTTGAGCTACAGCACCACTTCCGGTTTTCTGGTGGTTTATTGGAGATAAGAGTCTCACGGACTTTTCTGCCCAGGCTGGCTTTGAACCACGATCCTCAGATCTCAGCCTCCTGAGTAGCTAGGATTACAGGTGTGAGCCACCGGTGCCCAGCTTTTTTTTTATTTTTAAAATTTTATTGTAAAGGTGATTACAGAGGGGTTACAGTTACGTAAGTCAGGTAATGAGTATATTTCTTTTTTAAATTAATTAATTAATTAATTTTTTATTGTGAAAATACCGTACAGAGGGGTTACAATTAGATGAGCAAGGTAATGAGTGCATTTCTTATCAAGAATTGTTGCCTCCTCCTTTGTTTACCCTTCCCATCCCTTCCCATCTTCACCCTCTTCCCCCTCCTGCCAAAAATGTAAAGTTCGTTTTTCGACATAACGATTTGTACATTTCTTTTTGAGCAGTGTCACCCCCTCCCTCATTTTCTCCCAGTGTTTTTCTCCTCCATTTTTTTTAAAGTCAGTAACTATTGAGCAAATCTGTTACTTTTAATTTTGGGATTTTTCATATCACGATCACATACTAGTTGACTCAGTCTCCCAAATTAAAAGAGATCATTAAAAAAAATAAGACTGTTAAGTCTCATCCTGATGAAGCCCTATGCTTGAGAATTGAAAGACTGGATCAACAATTCCATCATGACAGTATGATTCCGCAATTCCTAACCCCTTACATATCATGTTGCTGAGTAACAAAGCATCCACAAACTTTGTTGCTTAAAACAATACTTTATACATTCTTAAGGTTTTCTATTTGTGGGTCTGGACTTTTCCCACAAAATTCTGTGGATGAATATGCTAGCTGGAGAATTCCTCTCACAGTACTGGCAGAGAGGACCATCTCATACCTTTTATTTTTTTTCTTTTCCTCGGTCCTGGGGCCTGAACTCTGGGCCTGGGCACTGTCCCTCAGCTCTTCAGCTCAAGGCTAGTGCTCTACCACTTGAGCCACAGCGCCACTTCTGCCTTTTTCTGCTTATGTGATGCTGAGAAGTCAAACACGGCAAGGCAAGGCAAGGCAAGCATTCTATTACTGAGCTCCTTTCCTGGACCCATCTCATACCTTTGACAGAAGGAAGTCACTAGTGAAGATGGCTGCACAAACTTATCTGGCAAAATAAGTGGTGTGAAAACAATGGGACTATTAATGTAATCTTCTGCAATGTAAATAGTTAGGCCAGTACTATTGTACTGTTTGTTTCTGTTTGGCTCCACTTATATTCCTTTTCAATAAATTAATCTAAGCATGCATTTCTCACCTTAAGTTTTACGTCTGTCTTATCTTACTTTTACAGACTACTTGACTTTTACTTTACAGGGGAAAAAGCCTGTTAGGCATGAATTTTCACAATTTTATCTTCTTGTTTTTCTTGTTTTCACCTTTGATCTTATCTAGATTTCTTTGTGTGCACATTACTGTATCTATTTTCAGAACAGAAGGGAAATAAGTTGCTTGCTTTTAATATAATACAAGTCTAGTTTTAAAATAAATGAACAAGAAGAAAGCTTATATGCTTCTCAAAATACTTTATAATTAGAAATATGATGACAGCCATAAAAATTATGGATGTCAGTGGATGCTTTTCAGGATTTGTCTTTCTTGATGTATCCTACAGTGTTCTGACTTTGAAACTATGTTATTGGGCTCTGGGAAGGATCTTGAATTTTCTGTCACCCCAGAGAATGATTGTCTTTGGTACCATATTTCTCTGTGTGCTTCCTGAATGTCTCCTTTAAGGCAATATTGAATATCTATGAGATAATCTATTGTGTCAATATTGGTATTATAATTCTCAGGGAAACTTTATTTGTCTTAATTCAATTTGTTTGAGGACACCATACTGTCAAATGAAGGGACCCAGTTCTTATCCACATGCTTAGTCTCAAATGATACACTTCTGAATTATTTTTTCTCATCGGTGCCTGGGGCATTTTGCTTTTATTTTTCCTGGATAGAAATGTTTCCATAGTGCGTTAGCAATGCTACATAACATGATTTATTTGGCTTTGCATTCTCCACAGAATTGTTCTACTACCATGTTATGGATTAGTTTGGACTCCATTGCGAGTTATAATAACAATTTATCTGTGAAATAAACCATCTCTCCCCACAAAGGATTGATAGAATTGAGAAACATCTGCCTATAAAAGATAGAACAAACTACACAAGGACTGCAAAATGAATTTGAAATTCCTACTGATTTGTTTAGAAATACCAAGGACTTTGGGGCTAGATGGCTCAAATTTTATTCTGTCTATTCAAAGTAGACCTGTTTCTCATGAGGATTCATTTGTATCATAAATGAATATAAATGTATAGATTCATATGTATCCTCTTTGGAAACTTCAACTCTTTAAGATAGTTCCAAGAATTTTTGTGCATTGTTAGTGTCAAGTACATTCTATTTCCAATGATTAATTAAGTGATGCCCAGGAGGAGTGGTAAAATAAAGGCTTGAGACATTTCAGTAGCTACTTGAAAAGACATGGCTGCAGGACAAGAGTATTTCTGATTGGACTACATCTCCTTCTGATTTTCTTATACATAATGATCAGCTCATTAAAGAAAATAAGGAGGAACAAATATGAAACAAAAAAATTCCCAACAATATAAAAGTATGTAAGTAGCTCACACCATCATTTCAGGACAGTAGTTTTCTTTTAGATATGGCCTCTCTCCTCAATCTTCCTATCTTTCCTTCATCTGTAGCTATTGCAGGTCTGAGTCAATGCAAACTGGTGCTTGTTAGTTGTTTTTTAATTTTTATTATTGTATAAAGGTGATATAAAGAGGGGTTACAGTTACATATGTCAGGTAATGAGTACATTTCTTTTTGAACAATGTCAGCCATCCTTTGCTTTTTTTCCTACATTTTTCCCTCTCATTGCCCCCACAAGCTTTATAGTTCATTTTCAACATTAGTGTCTAGTGAATACCACCACTGCATTTAAATTGCTTTATAATTATCTTTTCATCTAGGTTTTCATCTACTTTCTGAAGAACATTTTCACTCACACAAAAAAGTAGATATAATTCCTTTATGCCTAGATTTTCTTGAATCTTCCTTAGCTCATGTATGTACTTTGCAGTGACAATAATTACCAGGGATCTTGCATTGTCACTCACCAAGAGTTGCCTCATAATTCAGTTTCTCTGCAAAGCTCAGAATGGAAAATTACACAGAACATTCTTATCCTTCCTTTTCCTCTTTGCCCAACACTTGGCCTCAACAGAATCTACTGATATACATAGTTGAATCAAAAAGACTGAATACTTTCAGAAGAGAATTTGAGGTTTTGCAGAATAAGGATGGATACCTCCCTCATTTATCCCATTATTCCTTAGAACCAAAGGATAGAAACAACAACAGGAGATCTATATCTACAAAATTGAGTTGAGCAGTTTTCTTAAGAACTTGAAGCATACTCTCTCCAGAGAAGTGGGGAAAAAGCTGTGGAAATTCACAAATAAAATGTGGAAGAAAAGAATTTCCTGAGTTAGTCCTCATAAAACTGAGTTATGGATTCTTTCTATTCTTGCTTGGGCTTCTCTCCATGGATATGTTTCTGCTTTTCTACTCTAATCTCTTATCAAGGATCAACCCAACCCAATTCTTTGCCTTAGTAATAGCTAATCTTTTTGCTGACTATAAGCTTTGGTTTTGTTGATGCTGTTGTTTCTTCCATTTTCTAGAAAAGAAGTGGTTCTTTCATTATATCTAGGTGGGCATTGACATTTTATTCTATACCTCACAAATTCTCAAAAACAGAAATTTTAATTGTGGAGACCTTAAAATTTTCAGTCAGTAGCCCTACAACTTAGAACTGAAGGAAGATATATCACTTATGTAGTAACTGTCATAGGAAAACTATAAATAATTACCATTGGAATAAATGTAGTCTAATTCTACTCCTCAGAATATCTTATAAATAGGAATATGATGACAGCCATAGAAAACTCAATTACAGTTTTGAGAAAAATATCCCAACTATGATTTCAGGGCATCTTTTAGACTACCACAAGCGTGTTTTTCTAATTACTTTACATTTTTTGCACTATAGTTATATTGTTATAGACATATGAAGACTTAATGTGACCATCTACACAGTACACTCTCTTTACTCTCTGCCTTAGACAAAACTGTGTCTAAAGCAAAAAAATTCAAATTCACACGTTGAAGCCTTAAATACCAATATTTAATTGTGCTTGGAGGTAAGGTATTTGTGAAGTAAATAGTTAGATTTAGATGAAAATAAGAGAGTTTCACTCTCATATATAATGGAATTCTATGCCTCCATCAGAAAGAATGACATTGCCCCATTTGTTAGGAAATGGAAAGCCTTGGAAAAATTATATTAAGTGAAGTAATCCAGGCCCAAATAAACATAGGTCTCATGGTTTTCCTTATTTGCAATAACTAGTATAAGTCTAGGACAAGCAGAAAAGGTCAACATCTATGTACATACGACCATATAAGATGATGTTAAGTGAAATGAATCCCAAGATAGGGACACAGAGGTTTTGACTTTCTTACTGTTATTTTTAATGTACTTATAATGTACTATGTGATTTTTTTTGTTTCTCTTGTATGTTCTTCCTCCATGATATAACCCCTGTTTTCACTATATTTGATTCCAGTGCCCTGCATCTTTTATATACATTTTTCTAATTTGGAGAGGGGAAGGGAAAAAACAAAATGCTGAAATAAGGATACAGGTTGACCCATTGTAACAATGAGATGTACAAAACACTATGTTGAAAATGAACTTTTCAACTTGGGTGGGGGAGGTGGGGGGGGGCAGAAGGAATGGTAGGGGAAAAACAAAGGAGGGGTTAACAATGCTTGATAGGAAATGTATTCATTACCTTACTCATGTAACTGTAACCCCTCTGTAAAGTATCTTTACAGTAAAAAATATATATTAAAAAAAAGAATTGGCTCCCAGTAGGACCATATTTAGAGATGAGGATTCTGTGATATGATTGCCTCATAAGAGCTCTGTCTTCACGAATGGATTAATCCAGGGATGTATTCATGATATTTTGATGTTTTTAGGGGGTGATAAATACTCTAGGAGGTAGCAAGTGTTTAGAGGAAATAGGTAACTGGCCTGTGCCTTTGAAGCATGCATTTTGTTTCCTGCCTCTTCCATTTTCTGCTTCCTGGCTAGTGTAATGGGAGCAACTTGAATCCAGGTTCGGGAGCAATGGAGCCAGCCTGCAAGGAAGGAAGCCTCTGAAAACAAGTGGAAATAAATCCTTTGTGCCTTCAGTTGTTTTCACAGATATTTCGTCACAAAAATCTGATAAATCCACTGCCCAAGGACACTAAGATATCTGCACATAGAATAAAGGAAGGGATTGGCCTGAGATTTTTATGTTTGTAATCCTAATCATAGTTCCTCGCAAAATGTAAGTAGTCAATCAATATTTACTGATTTAATAAACACAGATTTTAGCACATAGGGGTAAAAAAACTACCTTATAACTTAAGTTGTCCAATTTAACTTGCCATGGCATGAAAGTCTACACAGGGAATGGCACATTAGGATACATGTATTGTATGTTTTATTCATAAACTCTCCTTTCTCAATAGGAAGCTGACTAAAGTTCAAATCTTGACCATCTCTCAATCTTCTGTATTCTCAGAAAGTATACTAACCTAATTAAAAAAAGCTAATAAATCCAAGCTGTATTTAAGGATTAAACTTTAAAGGAAACAAGTGAATTGGTAATTTTCACATATAGTCCAATTTCTGTTTTCTGGAAAAGTGTGAAGGCACAGCCATCTATAAAATTCATCTATATTTACAATCTAAGATCTTGAGGAAAAATTGAATCCTTCCTTCTATTGCTTTAATTCCCAACATTTTATCATGGGCTTTATGTATGTGGTTTCCTCCTTTTTTATTCCATTTCTAATTTCTGCCTCACTGCCCAGAACTTTCAGATTCCTCAGTAGCAATTTATTTTTCTAATCCAGGTTTTTTTCCACTAGATGATAGTGGTTCCATGCTTTATTGCCCATGGACCAATCTCATTTCATTCTCACCTATCAGGCCCTTATTTATCCTGGAAGGTATTCAGAATTCATTACTGTTGTTCAGACTCCATTACCTGGACTATGGTTTATAGGAATACTCACTTGTCTTTGCCTTGGGGCCATGGTTTGAAATGCAACTCAATAAAGCATGGAAAACAACAACAACAACAACAAATCAAATCAGAAAATCTTTTGATCTTTCCCTACTATATCTATGTCCTGTAAAGAAAGACATGGGAGAGAATGTAGGCTATCAGGAAATGGTAAAAACTCTGTGATGGGATGGAGGGATTGTGGAGGTGACTGGGGGGGGTGAGGAGGAGGGGGGTGAGGAGGAGGGGGGTGAGGAGGGGGGTGAGGAGGAGGGGGGTGAGGAGGGGGGTGAAGAGGGGGGTGAGGAGGCGTTTCTCCACAGCCTATGTGCTGGTTTTTTTGGTTTTATTTTATTTGTATTGGTGACCTGAATGGCAGAACATTTTTTCACCTGCAAGATTGCCTTCCACATAAAAACATTCCCAATTCTTCATGCAGCAGTAGCAACTACTAAATATGCACACACATGCAAGCCCTTGAAAGGGTGCCACCTATGTTATTTACAGGTCTGTGCAGAAGCTGGAAAAATATGCAAATATTTCCATGGTACAAATACTTGTTGACAAAAGACTAGAATGTTGCACAGAATATGCCAAAACCTAGTTACAAAAAAAAGCCCTGGCATCCTGTACTGATGATGCAAAGTAATGTCATTGAAAGAAAAATTCCATTTAAGTATAATTCTGTAAAGATACCACAGAGGAAAGTGGCAATGAGATATGATCAGTACAGTTTCAAAGAAAGGGGACTTTTAAGAAGTATCATAGAATTTAGCTAAGTATTATAAAGTTAATGCCACAAGATTTAAAAAAGTACATTTCCAAATGATCATGTAAATGTATACAACTTTGGTGGAATTGTAGTTAGAGCAGGGCAAAGAATGGGCCCTGACTCGTTACACACAGAGGGCATGTGGTATGGAGTAGCATATGTGGTATGGTGCCCTCTTCTGGTATAAGGATGGCAAGAAAGGAAAGCCAGCAGATTATGATACTTTCTATGCTTGGTTTCTGAACTTCAGTTTCACAAACTTAAGGTTTATTCTTTAAAATAAACATAAATTTATCATTTATAAATTATAATTATATATTAAGTTATATGTGTAATTTCAAATTGGAACAATTTCTCATTATTTTCTCAAATTCATTGATACTGACATTCTTAGAATATATAAAGTATATGTTTCCATGAATTCATGAGTAGTATTCATAAAAATCACAAAAAATCACTTCTTTGTTAGCCAATGTTTTACAAAATATCTATCTACAATCTTTATACACACTAAGCAAATAAGATGTAAGACTACAATTGATAGCCAGGCACTACGCTAACTCAAACTTTTAATAATAGCTCCTTAGGAGGCTGAGCCCTGGAGGATTTCAACTTGAAGCAATGTAAGCAAAAATATCTAATGGACTTCATCTCCATTTGACTCTCAGAATGGTGGGCTGGAGACATTGCTCAATTTCTAGATCACCATCTGTGAGCCACAAAACCAAATGAGATCACAGAACCCAGAGCTCATATCCCGGTACCAGCACACACCAAAAAAAGATAAAAAGAAATAGGCTGCAGTAACTTTATAATGACCTTCAACATAGTCAACTGGCAACAGAAAAAATCATCTTAAAAAGATTCAAATTTCTGCTATAGTATGGAAGTAGTCATTACTTGTTATTTTTCTGTAATTTCTTAAAAAGAAATGTTTTCAGTAATCACTGTGACAAGAAAAAAAGAATTTCTACAATGTAGTCTTTTTGATGTAATATCAGTTTTGTAAGTTGTATTCTATTTTACACACATATACACAAAATTATCTGTACAAAATATTCATGTTCTTAGAAGCTTGCATACAATTTTTGTCATTTTAAAATATTGTTCTTATTAAATTTTCAGTGAAAAGTATTGAATCTGTTTCTACAAAAATCATAAGCTATGGCAGGGGGAAATAATTTTCCCCTGTTCATTCATAGAAAGGGACTAAATACTTTGTAACAAACTGGTTAAAAGAGACAATTTAGGAACTAGTGCTGTGGCTCAAACTGTAGAGCACTCGCCTTGAGCTAGAGTGCAGGGACAGTGCCCCAGCCCAGAATTCAAGCCCCACGACCAGCAACAACAGAGAGAGAGAGAATTCATCTCCATTAAAGAGTATCTTTAACTGGATATAAAACTGTTTTTAAAGACAAGACTTAAATGAATATAAATAAACTATCACAACAGTCCAGCATACCACTAATGTGATAAAAGCTATATTGTTTTAGAGAAACAAAAAGGAGACATACAAATTTTCCTTTTGACTTCTTTCCTAGAATAGATACTAACAGAGAATCAATGAATTGGACAAGTAATGCTTGAACCATAAAAATCAACCTTTGGAATTTTTTTCATGCCAGGTTATCAAGTAAAACACTGTGTCCTCATAATTTTATGATTGTTAATAATGGTCCCTAGTTAGGCATGCCATGGTAAACCTGATTTATTTTCATGCTTCAGATTTAAAATTGATTTGATAAGGGAGAAGAAATTACTTCCTATAACAAAATGCAACTTAAGCTTTTTATTTTTTTAACTTCTGAATATATTACTTTAGTTTTGGAAAAATATCAACAACAAAAGAAATGTGAGCAGCTCCCAATTCTTTCCTAATGATGACCTCAAAAAAACCAAAAGGCTGACCTGTATTCTGGCTAAAACAATAATTGTCTGAAGTTCTTCAGGCAACTAATTCAGATTTTCTAAGGCTCAGCCTTTTCCATTTTGGTGAGGATACTCATAGTAACTATCTTATAAATAAGAACTCTATTGGGCCTGCCCCACAAGTAACATATGAAATAATGTTTAATAAATGTTAGTAATAATTGGAAGCACTTTTCTAATATTATTATTATTAATAATAATAATAGTGGTAGGGGCTGGGAAGGTGGCTCAGTGGTAGAGCGCTTGCCTTGCATGCCTGAGGCCCTGGGTTCGATTCCTCAGCACCACATAAGCAAAAAGAAAAAAGCCGGAAGTGGTGCTGTGGCTCAACTGGTAGAGCGCTAGCCTTGAGCTGAAGAGCTGAGGAACAGTGCCCAAGCCCAGAGTTCAGGCCCCACAACCGGACCCCCCCCAAAAAAAAAAATAATAATAGTGGTAGAAGTAGTAAGTGTGTGTGTGTGTGCGTGTGTGTGTGTGTGTGTGTGTGTGTGTGCCAGTCCTGGGGCTTAAATTTAGGACCTGGGTGTTTCCCTCAGCTGTTTGGCACAAGGTTAGTTACAGTTCCATTTCTGGCATTTTGGTGAGTAATTGGAAATAATAGTCTCATTGTCTTTCCTGCCTAGGCTGGCTTTGAACCACAATCTTCATATCTCAGCCTCCTGAGGAGCTAGGACTATAGGCATGAGCCACCAAGCTTGGTACTATAATTATTTTTGAAGTGTCAGATATATTGTTCATTAGGAAGATGCTATAAATATAAAGATAATCAGCAATTTTAGATAATAATGTTCGAATCTATGTTCCTTACAGGGTTTTATTAATGAATTAGCTCACACAATTTCAATTGCTCTTGTTAGCATTTTCCCATTTGTAGCAACTTAAATTATTATTTTATCCATCTGGAATGGTTTCATAATATATTTTTGTCATCTTCAATTTTTTTTAATGTTGCCAGTATTTTAAAGAATATTTAAGATCATTTTAAAGAATAAACATTTAAAAAATGTTTAGCTATATTTAGACATTTAATTAAAAAGTTAAATAGTTTATTAGTTAAGTTAAACATAGCTTTAATAGCCCATTGAGGATGCAATTGAATTAAAATTATTGAGAATAATTATTTTAATTCTTCCATTTAGGAATGATATAAACTATTCAACTTAAAAATGTGATCTCATTTCACTATAATGAAGACAAAATACTACTAGAGATGTTTTTCCTTAGTGTTCTAAGATCTTAAAGGTAGTGAAACTTCTTTGCTTATTCTAACAGCCATCTCTATCCAAATGAGTAAATATTCTATGAACAAATAACTAAATTAGAAGATAAACACTGGGGAGCATTTTTGGCTTTTAGAAAATGTCTGGTTACAATCAACCAGTCTCCAGAGCAATACTGAATCTTGTAAATAAAGTACAGATTGTCATCACAATTAAATTTAAAAACAAGACTTTTGAATTTTGAAAAAGCAAGCTGCACAAGGTAATGGAGTATGTAATGTTATTTGTATGCTTTTTACAGATATACAAAATATTTATGAACTTGAATGTATGTGTCTGAGGGAGATTTGAGAATAAATGTAATTAAAGCACATTTTGATGTGTCTAAGAAAGATAACTACAGTTACACTTACAGTGGTTATTAGTCTATAGTTCATCAATAGATATATATGCAAACATTTATTTTTTAAATTGGGTGGATGATGAGCTTCGGTTTGATATATATTTTATTTGTCTTCTGTTCATTTGAAATGCCTTATGAGTAAATAAGGGTTTCAGTTGGGTTCAGGAAATTTAAAACAACAAAAGCCTCACACTTCAAAGAAGGATGAAATAGTTCATAATAATCCACAACTTTTATTAAAAACAAACCAAAGGAAATGAATTTTAGAAGATGAACCATACCAATATATATGGTATCCGAACTAAGATAACGAAATGAAAGTCGTTATAAGCTGTTGGGTCCTAGAATATAGTAGGGATGGGAAAAGCGAGAGTGAATGGGTGTGTGTACCTTTATGGTGAAACTCCTTAGAACATTTCACATACGGGGAAAGCAATGAAGGACAGAAATGTAAAAACAGATCTCCAGTGAGGGGTACTAGTGACAGGGAAGAGAGATGGAAAGTGAAAAGGGTACAGAGGAGTGAGTATGATCAGACTTCTTTATGTGCCTATGTGAAAATGGAACAATGAAGCTTGTTGGGATGTATTTCTGAAGGTGGAAGAGAAAAGAGAGAAAATTACAGACTGGGCGAGTTCAATCAAGTGCATTGTAAGCATTTTATGGACATATCAAATGAAACCCTCTGTACAACTTGTTGGTGCTAATAAAATATAAGGGGAGAACATTTTAAAGAAAAAAATGAAGATTAGTTCCAAAGGAAACTTTTGTAGCTGTAATCCACATTTTCCCTTTTAATTTTTTTTTTATTATCTTTAAATAGTTGTACAAAGGAGTTGCCATTTAACAAAGCAGTTTATGCATATGATATATGTCTTGATCAACGTCATCCTTTTTTAACATTTTTACCCATCCCTCCCATCTCCGTCCCTTCCATCACTCTTGTTTATTTTGTAGGATATACCACTGGGCCCTGGACTGCATTCTCCTCCTCTTCTTGTCTTCATTTGTCTGCTCCTTTCCCCTGGACCCTACCCCACACCTTTCAAGTACCTACCTCCTGGTTTTATTTTGCTGAACTTTGACTTTGCCTTTCTAAGAAATTTGAGTTATTCACTGATTCTACCTTGTTTTAGTTAGTTCATTTGCACACAGTTTCATACCACCCAATGTTTTTATTTATAAGATCATACACTAAATCTGACTTCCACATACAGGGGAAAACATGCATCCATT
Source organism: Dipodomys spectabilis (assembly GCF_019054845.1). NCBI lineage: Eukaryota > Metazoa > Chordata > Mammalia > Rodentia > Heteromyidae > Dipodomys > Dipodomys spectabilis. The sequence continues at coordinate 13,646,717 of NW_024870683.1, forward strand.
CATGCTTTGGGCCTGACTTATGTCACTTAGCATATTTTTCCAGGTCTTTCAATTTACTTAGAAATGGTACCATATTATTCTTACTAAAGGATGTGTAAAATTCCATTGAGTATATATACTACATTTTCTTAATCCATTTGTCCATTGAGGGGCATCTGGGTATATTTCACATTTAAATCAACGATTTTAATGTGAGACTTTAGGGATAATCCAGTTAAATTCACAAATAGAGTCTATGGTAAAAATAGTTTTTAATTTTGAAATGGTATCATTTATGTAAGCTAGACTGTCCTTGAATTCACGATCCTTGCTCAGCTTCCCAAGTGCTAGAATTACAGGCAGGATTCATCATGCCCTGCTAATTGTTTTAGTTTTGAAAAACCAAAAGTTATTTAATATGGAAATTTTTATTAAACATCCATCATTTTAATATGTAGAAAATCCTTCAAAATATTTATTTTAGACACAATCTGTATTTTCCACAAATAAAAACAACATGATTATTTCATATTTCCTTTTAGTTTAAATAAATTTACATTGTTGTCCTCATGTTGTAGGATCAAATATATGCTGTTTTGTAGATTTATGTGCACATTCTTTTAAATTATTCATGTATCTCATTATCTACATAACCTATTGAAATATACATATTTCATTTTTAGTGGGCCTACCAATTTAAATAGCTAGCAAGGATTTGTTTCATATATTATAGATAAAGCTTCAACTGATTTTCTGTTGTGCTTATTTTTCTAGTCTTCTAGTGCTCATTATTAACATTATTTTTCTGTATATTTTTAAGGGCTCACTAAATAATCTATAATTTTAATTAAAGTAGCAATTAGAAGGTTGAATATGTATTTTAAACCACAGTCTTAATTCACTTCCAATAAAAGTTTCCATATCAATCTATTGAAGAAACAATAGTAAAATAGAGATCTGTGTTTCCATTCTACACCTTACTTTGTATGTGAATGTGAAAATAAGTAATATTTATCTGTTTTTCAAGTATTTTTAAAATTTAAAAATGAACTTTACAGTAATATTCTAAAGCAGCTAGCATAAGTAATCTGAGCTAAGGAAAAAAATCTTCAAGATGAATTAAAGTATGTAAAATCTGATCAATATGGGTAAAAGTCAATAGATAAAGTAGGAATATAAATTATAATAATTTAAGAAACGAAGAGGGTTAATAATCAAATGTGGCCAAACATTAAAAATATGAGAGTATAGGGTGAAATCAGACAATATCAATAAATGCATTAAATGTTAATAGACTGGAAAAGAGTGATGAAACTCCTTCTAGAAGGGAGTAGGAAGAGGTGGTTGAGGGATGAATATGTAGTGTGAGCATCAGCCTTTGTTTGAATGGGTAATGTTTCCTGAGAAACATAAGCTATGGAAGACTGAAGTAATTTGAAGAATCATTTTAAACAGTGTGAATCTGTAGTTATACTGATGGCTACATTCAAGGTAAGTAGCTCAACACCGGAACTTCTCCACAGAACCACTCTCTGGGTGTCTAGATTCTCTGGCATTAGCAGAATCACACACACACACACACACACACACACACACACACACAAATTTATCTTGTATGTTTTATTTTTTAAGGAAGTAGTAGGAGAAAACTAAAATAGTGTCAATATTGTAACACTGAAATTTTTTATTGTGAAAATACTGTACAGAGGGGTTACAATTACATGGGCAAGATAATGAGTACATTTCTTATCAAGCATTGTAGCCTCCTCCTTTGTTTCTTCTTCCCATCCCTTCCCATCCTCCCCCCACCCCCCACCAGAGTTGTAAAGTTCGTTTTCGACATAACGACTTGTACATCTCATTGTTGCAATGGGTCTACCTGTATCCCTATTTAAACTATTTGTTTTTTCCTTTCCGTTCCACAAATTATACAGAAAAAATTTTAAGCAATACTCCATAATTATGCTATTCTAACAAATACTTTATACATGCTTCATTCAAATTCCTGCCAATTTGCATTGTATTTTACTAAGTAGTTTTTACAGTATGTGTACTATTTTTTCATGTTTCATGAATGCCATGAAATATGATGTAGACCTGAGACTTTTATAGTTAGTAGTCATCATTGTCAATACAGCCATCATTATTCATATCTGTAGTTATTTTAGAGACTATAGATTGTTAGAAAGTATATTTAAGAAATAAAGGTATGCAATGATAGCTTTAGAAAGATAATCACCAATTATCCACATCATCAAAACATTTTTATTTAGTTTGCATTTCACTGAAATTTATTTTATTATCTTTAAGTAGTTGTTGAAAAGTGTTGCTGTTTAATAAACCAGTTTATGAATATAGTGTATCTTTATCAGTGTCACCCCTTTCAACATCTTTACCCATTTCACCCTTAACCAGCTCTCCTTTAACTCTTCTTAACTCTGTAAGATATATCACATATATATTATTAAAATAAAAATAAACTTTACTGTCAAAAAATTTACCCTAGAGCCTATCACGGTTTTCAACTTATGAGGAACATAGGTTGTATGAATGAAAAAGCATTGTCCAAAAAAATGTGAATGGGTGATTAGGCAAATAGTTACAATTATTATAAGTTGCTGGTTTTATGTCCAAGGTTTGTAATATGTATTAATCTCCTGCTTTCTCATCCATTGTTGAAACTGAATGAGAAACAAAACTTTAAATGAAGAAATAAATAACACTTATTTTCTTTTCAGTGGAAGGACACTAAGATAATTAATCCTGCAAGTAGAAGCTTGGTTTCCATTAAACTGAGAGGCAGTTGGATTGGAAATTGGGGAAATAAAAATCACTTACAAGAAAATTGGAAAAATGGAGTGGAAAGTAGTTGAATCACACTTCTCTTTTCTAATTTCCTTGTTATGTAAACTTTTTGGGAAGAAATTATGAAGACAAAGTGTTTGGTAAACCTCAAAAGAGAAAGAGGAGAAATAGGTGATATTGATGTACTCTCTTATTATTATATATGTATTATACATATATAATACATATATAATACATATAATATATTAATACATATATTATTATATATTTATTATTATACTACATTTTTCATAAATATTGAATCATAAAATTCTTTTCTTGGATTAGAGACTGATCATGTGCATTATTATTTAAGAGTTCTTTGGAATATAATTTGCTAGCATGAATTTAGATTTTTTAAATCAAACTACCTTAAGTATATAGTTCTGTATATGTGTGTATACTTTATTAAGTTGTATTATCAGCAGTAAAATATCTTTGTAAAATATTTATATTATTTCATGGTAGATCACTGCATAGCTGGTGTATCTTGATGCTTTGGAAAATATGAGTAGGTATAATCTTCTTCCCATAACTTTTGTGTGTTAGTTGTGAAAATATTTTATTCGGTATGTAATGAAAGTGAGTCTTTTCCTCTAGGTTTGCTTGAAAAAAAAGGTAAGATTAGCTAGTGAAATTTAAAAACAATAAGTGTCTTATTCGAATTATTCTTTTTTTGATCCTTTACATTTAATCCATCAATGAGTCATGTTGATTCTACAAATAAGTCATCAGAAAATGCATGAAATTATCTCCATTTCCAACTGTTTCACAGAAACTAAGCTTGTATCCTGTACGGACTTGTGAAATAATCTATTAGTTTTACTGTTTTCTCTTTCTGCAGTCCATTCCTTAATAAAGTAAGGTTGATCATGGTATTTTCCTGCTTAAACTAAAACATCACTGTTGTCAAAGATTTGTGGTCTCTCAGTTATTGTTTGCAAGTGTGCCTCAACATTTGCAATGTGTGCCTCAACATTTTCATGTGTTGAAAGTTGGATTCTTAATGCGACAATATGAAAAAGACCTTCAGGAAGTGGAGCCTTGTTCAAGGCTACAAGACTACTTTTGGTTTCCTCCGGTTTCCCTTTTTGTCCCAGGGCACCTCTCACACATGAGGAACACCATCCCAAGAAGGGCGCCATGATGTTGAAAGTTTCATCTGCTCTGAAGTGTGAAGTAAGCAAACCAACTTTCTTTACAAATTTCGAAGCAGGTGTTTTTCCATAGGAACAGAGAAGGAGCTCATATATCGTCAATGTTGGAAATACTCATTGTAAAACTAAGTCCAAGCATAGGATGGACACTGGCCGATTCAGCCTGGCTAATGCAAAATGCAAGTGGAATGATTTCTTCACGCTGCTTTAAGAACCAGTTCACGGGTGCCTCTCTGTGTTCCTTTATCCTACAATAGCATAGATGTTATTTTCTTTATGGAAGATAAGACACTGAATGGTATAAATGACAAGGAAGTGCTGAAAATATAGCTTCAATTTCTAGCATCTAAATTGTGGAGAACATTTAAAGGAGGTGGGAAAGTGGAAAGGAGATAAATAAGCTATTCCTGAGGATTTTCCAAAGTTATTGAAAGAAGAAACAATATAGGAGAATGATGATTTGTGGAGCTGGGGTGAAATAAAATCATTTTTTCACACCTTAAATTCTACCTAAGTATTGCCAGAATAATTTGTTCCTCTTATTTTTTTCAAACTCCACAGATGTCTCTGGGTGTAAGACGAAAGAGCAATCTGTACTTAAAAGCATCAGATCCATTCCCACTTATGTCCAAATAACATGATTGATGTATTTCCCCCAAGCTCTACTTACATCGCTTTAAGGGTCAAATAAACACTTGAGATTGAAAAATTCATTAAAAATTATTTGCTGCAGCAAATAACTGTTAAAGCCAAGCAGAATGGAACAAATTATACACTAAGGATGATTTGTGCAGTATGAGTTGTTTTGGATTGCACTTTCAGGTGGGAGGAATTTCAAGGGGAAGGAACTATGATATTCTAAGAAATTGAGTATAAATGATATTTTCTTTATTTTAGCTTAGTTTTAATGTAATAGTGATTTAATAAAAATATTGACATTTATTCTATTGAAAGATAGTTAATATATAAAAGCAGATTAGTTAGAATGACTTTTAAATATAACAATATTTTGTTCTAATCTTTCTTTATTAACCAGAAAATAAAGAGTTTATGGTCCAGCCTTTATGGCTATTAGGATTATAGGAAGATCCAAGAAAACATAAAAAAAAAACACACAAAGACAATACTAACATTTCCCATATTAGTGACATTGAATTTCTACTGAAGATATTTTTACATGATATGGCCTAATTGTGAAACTCTATCAAGAGCTACATTTATAGTGTATGCAGTAATTTTTTTATATTTTCATAACATATGTAGAGGTAAGGAGGAATGGTATAAGTGACTAGAATTTGGAGAATTTAGAGCAGTAATGTTTTATTGGAAGTTTATGTTACTGAAAATGGCAATCATTTCAATGATTATTTAAGAACCCAAGTGTACCTTGTGTCATTCATGTCTTGGGCAGTGATCCATTTTAATTTTCTTTGTTAACATACAGCAACAGGTATACATGTAGATTTTTTGTAGTTTTTATCTGAGGCATTACTATTCAAATATTGATGATCTTTGACTTTCAGGGTTTCAGAATATAAAAATTAAATAAAGAATAGCTTCTAAATATTCCTTTATTTAAGTTAGGAAATTGGGCAAGATTTCCTTTTTGGAGTTACTAATTTTTCACCTTCATGTGTACCTTCAAAAAGTAAAAGAATGTGTACTACTTCCACATTAGGTAGATAAATGGTCACCAGTATGGGTTGTATATTGCAGGCATGATTTGTTACTGTGGGGGTTAGTTATTGGAACCTAATATAATTTATGTTACTGTAAATGACAGGATAGACCGAGACCTATATAAACTAAAAGACATCATAAAAATGAAGTACAGTTTTACTAATCAATTATTGGGGAAATATTAATAAATTAACACAAGAACGTGTTCCTGTCACAGATCCAGATTGTTTAGATATTGAAAAACTAAAGTAAGTAGAATCTGACAAACAAATAATTATTTCTAGAGAAGATCAGTGTTACTCTTGAAAGTTAGTTATGAAAATGAATAGAATAGAGGCCCTTATAGTATAAAATCTACGAAGCAATTTAAAAAGTCAAATTTCTACACATATTATTGTAAGTAAAGATAGTACTATTTGGCTACATGGTTAGTTTTATTGTTAAATAAACAACAAAAAGAACAATCTAACCAACAAAAAAAATCAGAATAACTCAAGAATCAATTGAAAGTAAATGTAATATATCTGTGTACTGGGATATGCTCCAGTAATTCAAAGCAACACACACAAGATGCAGAGACCAGCATAGGGAAAAACAAAACCAAACCTTCTTGGCAAGTGAAATGTAAATAAAATCACTAGAAAACTCCAGGCTAGAAACTGAAATTAAATTAATCTTTGTTTTGAACTGGGGTTGAGAATAAGAATTGGCTATTAGCTTGACACAGAGTAGCTTTTTGAGGTGATGGGAACAATCAAAATCATAGTGATGTCTGTATAACTAAATAGAGTGACTAAGACTATTGCACTTTAAGCAGATGATCAATATGTAAGGTTAGAATATTAACATTAATATGAATTATAATATATTATACTATAGTTCCTCCAATTAGTAAGTCAACAAGGTAGAGAGATTTTATTCCTGGTACATGTGAGTTCTCAGAATGAAGTTGGATCAAATACAACATGATTCCTTGTCCTAGAATAATTTTTACAGAAGCAGAATGCTGAACATAAAATCTGAAAGCCCACATAACCATTTGTACATGTAAATACCTAGCTGAAATTTGTTATAACCATGGTAATCTTATCTGTTTAATACAGAAGCTAAACAACTGAATATGTTGGCTGAAGCCTATAATCTATAGAGAAGGCTGGGAGTACAGTACCCTTGGAGAGGGGTAGCTCAGGAATAAAATTCATAAGATCACTCACCTCAGCCAATAGAAAGCTGGGCATGATAACATGAGTCTGTCATCCAAACTGTATTAGAAGTCAAAATAGGAGGAACTCAACCCACTCCGGCCCAAGCATATCTGAGACTATTCATAGAATGAGTAAAAGCCAAAAGGGCAGGGACTGTACTCAAGTGGTTGAGTGTTTCTCTAGCAAGTACAAACCAGAGTTGAGATCAATGCATCTCTGAAAAAAAAAACAAAAAAAGCTAAGTAAGTTAGCTTTATATCAGATAGCTATTAATCAGTAACCCTAATAAAAAGGCAGTTCTAGTAATTAGAAAGACACTAACAAACAAAAATAAATGTACAACATTGTAAATATTAACATTGTAAATACAAGCATGGGATATCCATTACAAATTCCAACAATTCAAGAATCAATAAAGAGAAGAATACAGAGTATCAATGAAAAAATGATATTCTAGGATAAAGAAGAGAAGTCTTGGGGGTATATTCCCACCATGGACAAAATAGATCATAAAAAACAACCCGCTATGGAATAGGTATTTATTATCCAACCTTAAAATGTAGGTAGAAACTGGACAAGAGTCTATGATTTCAAGATTAAATGTTTCAGGTGAGTTGTATCTGTGACTTTCTTGGCAAAAAAAAAAAACACATAGAGAGAGAAGACAATCTCAAGGCCTTCATAATGTCCTAATGCATCTAATATTCACTCAACTATGTGGTTGTCTAACTTATAGATGCTTGGAAAAACACAGGATAGTAGATGATATATAACATTTCAGGGAAAATCACCAGATCTACAGTCAATTATTGAAGTTATTGGAGGTACTACACATTTTAGTGAATATACTCAAGGAAAAGAATATTAATGTAACATAGGATATATCATTTATGCACAGCTAATTGGTATGATGACAATAGTATAAAATATGCCTTACAATGAACTCCTGTTTTCTGTACCAATGTATAATTTTCAGCTAAAGGAGATTATTATAATTAAGAAAGTGAATTGTAATGCCTGGAACATGCTTTGATAAAAGCACAAAAGTAGGAAAAATAGAGATATGAAGAAAATACTAAATATATTTGATAAACTCAAGCAAAATTAGGAAAGGAAGAACAAGAAAATCAAGAATTTTTAGGAGCAAAAAAAACATATCAATCACAATTTGAATAAGGATCCACCTCAAATGTGAATGGACAATGAGTACAGTTTTATAACAAATATTGTCAGAATGAATGATAATAACTTGGCCTACCTGTATACTATTCACAAGAAATAGAGTGTCAACACAAAGACACATATGTGTTTATAAAATTTTAAAGATAAGCCATGTAATTACTAATTCAAAAAAATTTTGCAAATGATATGTAAAATAAACATATTCCATTATATAGAGACCTTGAAAATACAGAAAACCCAGAATACAAAAATAAAATCATAAACAATCAGGATGAAATTGTCAAAGAGCAGAGACAAACAATTTAAGATTAAATTATTTTTCTTGAAATTAAGACATATACCGAATTAGTCTATATGTTTTTTTTCTGTAACATGCTCTTAATAAGCAGAATTAAACTTTACATACATAGTTTTAAACATAAGAAAAGTGAATAAAATGAGATTAAAACATTAATAAAGAAAAGCCAAGAACCTGCTGCATTCACTGCCAAATTCTATCAAATATTTAGAAAAAAAATCAAAACTCTTCAAATTATTCTATGAAATAAAAATGAAAAGAATACAAAACTCATTTTGTAAAGCTAGTATTACACTCATTCTAAAACCAACATTGACACAACAAAAAATCATGGATTAGAATAAATCTCATGAGATAAATCTAAAGCAAATGAAGATTAAGAAAGAATTAAGCATTATAATAAATAAATAAAATAAAATTAGAGTTACTACTATACAGCTTTCCATAATAACTAAATATGCTTGATGTTAATTCTGGAATCAAAAGACACATATTGGTGCGATAGATTAAAAAACAAGACTCAAACACTTTTTTTTTTTTTTTAAATTTTATTTTATTTTATTTGAGAACATACTGTACAGAGGGGTTACAATTACATGGGCAGGATAATGCATACATTTCTTACCAAGCATTGCAGCCTCCTCCTTTGTTTACCCTTCACCTCCCTTCCCAGCCTCCCCCCTCCCTCCCACCCAATCATACCCCCCCCCCCCCCCCGACATTGTAAAGCTGGTTTTGACATGACATTTTGTACTTCTCATTGTTGCAACAGGTCCACCTGAATCCTTAAACGACTTGTTTGTCCCCATCTCCTCCACATGTTATACTGACATCAAATATAGTGAAAGCGGGGGTTACACTGTGGGGGAGGGACATACAAAGCAACAAAGAAATAATCTTATAAATGCGTCAAACACTTTTTTTTAAACCAACACAGAACTACTGTGAAAGGATTGAAAACATTTTCTAATCTGATGAAGCAGATACTAAAGCAACAAAGGAAAGTGTTTTCATAGAGAATATTCAATGAAGAATAAGAATATAGCAATTGTAAATATTCGTGCACTGAACATTGGCACACCCAATTTCTTTAGACAAACACTACTGTACAGATAAGCACAAACCCCCATCACAATAATAGAGTGATTTCAGTATCCCACTAAAAATAGGTTCTCAGACAAAGAACAACAAAGGAACTTCAGAACTAAATAACATTGCATTAAATGAACTGAATAGATAGGCCTTGTAATGTTCCACAGTATAGCAACAGAATTTGTTCTTCTCAGTAGCATTTGAAATATTTTCCAACTAGGTAATGTTTTAAGACATAAAGCAAGTCTTAACAAATACAAGAAAATATATATACTGTCCTGTATTTTATTAGAACCCAATAAAACTAAATTACAAATCAACAGCAAAATAATCACAGAAAATATTCAAACACGTGAAAAGTGAACAACACATTGCTGAATGAGAGTTGGGTCATCCAAGATATGAGGAAAATTTAAAATATCCCAGAATCAAATGAAAACAGACACACAATTGCAAAGAATCTTTGAGACAGAAAAATCAGTGCTTGGCAGGAAAAGTTATGGTTATGAATGCCTATGTTAAGAAAGCAGAGATAATCTGGAGACTGGTCTATCACACCTATGATCTAACTACTCAGGAGACTGAGATCTGAGGATTGAATTTTAAAGATAGGCCAGGCAGAAAGTCTGCGAGGCTCATATTTCCAATTACTCACCATAATTTTAGAGGTGGAGCTGTGATACAGGTGGAAGAGCTCCAGTCTTCATCTTAAAAAGCAAAGGAACATCGCCCAGACTCTGAGCTCAAGTCCTAGTTCCAGCAACATGATATTTCTCATGCACATGCATAACACTAATCAGATTGAATTCTTTCCCTTCCTACCTTCTTTTACTTATTATTCCACAGATTTCCATGAGGTTTATTTATTTAATTTTTTTCAGCTTCATTAACAAATGTAATATATTTCAGTATTGTTCACACTAACATTCTCTTTTCCTACTGCTCTCTAATCTCTTCAAACATTTCCACAAATACAAACAGGTTCCCTTTCAGATTAGCTTTGTGTATGTGCGTTTATATGTATATCTTCTAGGTCTAACATGTACCTATATATCATGCAACCTTTTTCCTTCTGAGTTTACCTAACTTTACTTAATATAATGGCTTCTGGTTCTATTCATTACCCTGCAAATGACACAATTTCATTCCTTACAGAGCTGTGTAATACTCAGTTGTGTATAGATACCACCTTTTATGGACCTTTCATCAGATGTAGTGCATATAGGCTGCTTTCATAGCTTGGCTGTTGTGAATCATCCTCAAACAAACATTTTCTCTATTGTATCCAGACTCACATTCCTCCAATTACATGCCTAGTGGTGTAATTGGATTATATAGTACATCTATTTCTAGATTTTGAGGAACTTCCATAATGATCTATAAGTACTGTAGTATACAATTATGGCAATTAATACATGGAGCTGATCTAACAATAACCTAAGTAGTTTCACACTTAAAGAAATAAGACTGGTGATATATCAAGAGAAATAGGAAAGGAATATGTTTTCTCTTTTGAAAAGTTAGCATGACACATTGGCTAATTTTTTAAAAAGCAGCAAGGATTAAAGTTCTTCTTGTATCTTGGATCAAACTTTAACAGTAAACAAACAACACAATAATGGCTAAAGTCTTTACATTTAGAAACAAGTAAACCATTCAAAAAATGAGCCCTTGTACACTTATACAGTATTTTTGGCAATGTAGTTTATACAAGCACTGTAGAAGAAGGCTATTATCAGGAAGATCAAAACCTAGGCTGATTATATATAAAGAGAAAATACACATTCAGCAATCACAAAATGGAAGTGCACTGTGGAGCTTAATGAGTCTAATCTGTTGCTTGGTTTGCTATTTTATTTTAACTTGGTGGTACTACCTTTTGAATTCAGAAACCCATGATTGCCCATCGGGCGCTCTACCATAGAGGTCACAACTCCAAGTCCATTTCGTTGCTGGTTGTTTTGGACTTGGAAGTCTTGCAAATTTTCTACCCAGATTGGCCTCTAATAGTGATCTTCCAGATTGCAGCTTCCAGAATAGCTAGGATTTCATTCATGGAGCACCAGTGCCAAGATGTTTACTTGCTTTAAACAGAAATATATCAGAAAGAATGCAATCTTCTTGGTTTGAATGGAAGGGATTTTGGTTTTGTGGTCTTAAGTGCCAAGAAACTACATTTGGGGTTTTGTTATCAAAAGCAACCTTAGACAATATATCTAGCACTAGGTTGAAGCTAAATATTTTTAAAGATGTAATGTAAAATATATGCTAGGTAGCTTGGTATATTAAAACAAACCAAAAGAGTATTTGACTATAAAGTTAGCTAAAAGGAAGTTTGATAGAGATGCTTGCATACAGATATAGACAAGGGTATTTTCATACCTGAAAATCTTCAAAAGCATGGAAGAGACAACACATTATTATTTTAGACAGTAATTGGTGGTGAGATAATAGCAGTATGTCATTAAATCATCCTCAGGTAATTTAATTCCTGAAATTTTACTCCTTATATAATGCCTCTTGCTTATTCATAAGATTTCAGAGTATAAATCTATCAAGTACTTTTCATATTTGAGACTTAATTTTAATGTATTAAAATCAACCTGTCTTTCTAAATTCAGGTCAGACATGAAGTCCTCCACGATATTTATGATGCTTCTGGTTATGGTCAAAGGCACCTGACAGGTGACACCAGACTACACCGTGCAGATCTCCATTACAGTATCTATTGTATTCCAAGCAAATGTTTCTGATTAGGATATAAGCGAAACACATTTTAGTTATATACTTACACGATAGCTCTTTCAAGGACAAAGTCTGCAATTTTTTTCTTCATAAATGTGTCATTAAGAATAGTTCTGAATAGGTTTTCAAAAGGTTCAATTAAGAAATGGACAATGATTTGTTTTTTCCCTTCTCCTCCACAAATTACACCATCAAATACAGTGAAAGCAGGGGTTATGCTGTGGAGGAGGGACATACAAAGCAACAAAGAAATATCTTATAAATCCGTTAGAAATACTAGCAAGAAAGAAAAAACATTTGAGTCCTTATCTTGGAGTTCATTTCACCTAATATCTACTTATCTGACTGTTTCTGCTTGTCTCAGACATGTACTAGTTATTGCAAATAAGGGAAACCATGGGACCTATGTTTCTTTGGGCCTGGCTACTTCACTTAATATAATTTTTTCCAAGTCTTTCAATAAGGATACAGGTGGACCCATTGCAACAATGAGATGTACAAGACGGTATGTCAAAAAATGAACTTTACAACTTTGGCGCTGGGAGTGGAGGGTGGGGGACGGCAACGGGGTGGGGGGAGAATGGGAAGGGATGGGAAGGGGAAACAAAGGAGGAGGCAACAATGCTTGATAAGAAATGTACTCATTACCTTGCCCATGCAATTGTAACCCCTCTGTACGGTATTTTCACAATAAAAAAAAAAAAGAGTTAAAAACCTATTGCTAGTGAGTCAAATCTGGCCCTCAGCCTGTTTGTGTGAAAAAAGTTTTACTAGCGCACAGCCACATAAAAGAAAAAGAAAAAAAGAAATGAACAATGATGAGTTAAGCCAATCTAGAAATAAATGTGCACATGCCAGAGTTTATGGAAGTACTAGAATTTTAGGCATAAAATAATAGAGGAAAAACAACAACTACAATAACAGCAACTCTTTTCCAGTTTAGGAAATGCAAGTGCACCATGGAAAAGATCAGAAGGTTTTTTGTGGCAGGTGACTCTGTTATAGTATGGTTTACCTTTCTTATTAACACAAAACCAATAACATTTTAAGGCAATTCCTGGAATTTGATACTCTGTATCTTCTTGGGAAGTTGATTATAGAAGCAGCACAGTGTGCCTGGCTTTGTGTGGCCCTGTGTGAGCCGTTGCTTGATACTAGACGTCTCTCTGGAGCACCACCCTCAGCAATCTAAAATAGCACAGAATATTTCACATGTTCTCTTTTTCAAAGTTGAACCATGAGAGTTTTATTGAATTTAAAGGGCTTACTAGAGTTAAAAATGCTTTTTCTTCCCCCCTCAAGTAAGAGTCAAAAAAGTAACATGAATAGCTGCCAAAAGCAAAAGTGTCAGTGGCAAACAACACCCGATAGATATTTTCAAAACACCAAGGAATTGCCATAAGGTAGAAATCTCTGTCTGCTAGAATATTAAGGCAGTTACAATTGAAAATGAAAAAAAACAACACAAGCAAAACAAATAGAAGGGGTTATCAAGACATGTGTCAGAAAAATGCTCACGAAATAAATAGTAGTAAAAAAATTGCAGCCAAGACTTGCAGTTAATTCTTTATATAAATGTTACTTTTAAGACCTCATTTTTTTCCCAGGAGCCAGTGCTGCCTAGCTACTTCAGGGGCTAAGATCTGAGAATTGCAGTTCAAAAACATCCCAGGCAGGAAAATCCATAACTCACCTGAGAATAACTAGCCAAAAGCTGGAAGTAGAGGTGTGATTCAGGTACTGCAGCACCAATCTTAAGTAAGATCCTGAGTGTAAGCCTCATTACCAGAACACACACACACGCACACACACACATGATCTGTCTACCTCAGAGTGTTAATATAATTAGATAAACTGACATACATTCCATTATTGTTTAAAAATTCAAATGACCATCCCCATATAACTTGCTCATGGGAAGAAAGATTAGATTTAATAATGGTTGATAGTTTAGGTTGTCTTTGATGGACGTAGGATGAACCTGAGAAAAACCTGAGGAAAGAAGGCTGGATATTCTCAGCAACTGTTAGTACAGATGTAACTTCTCTCTACTTTGAGTGTTTTCCCTCTTCTGCTTATTAATTTCAGATGCACTGGTTTGGATTCATGTTTCAAAAACAAAATAAATATATCACATTAAATAAAATAGCAATGTACCATAGAAAATTGTGTCAATAAAAATCACAGCATGTAAATTCATACTACAAAAGATGGATATTTTAAAAGGATAATAATTGGTTCAAGATGTTTTATGTCTTTATTATGTCTTATTCTTTTCTACTGGTTGGTTTGCCAATTCTAAGAAAATACATTTCCTGAGCTAATAGGAAATAGATTTTATTAGTTCATCCCACTGTCTGCATTCTCATGCATCATTAGCAATATGCATTGCAAAGAACAACTTTGCTTAAATTGTTGATCTCTGGATACAAATTCAACAATAGTAAATAATTTTCTGACTGTTGAATTAACTGTTGCAATATGTACACTAATGAGTTAGGTGAAGTATATAACTAGTCATGAGACACATTGAAATTTGAGTGTTTTAAGAGGTAATAGGTCCCATGGTTTCCCTTATTTGCAATAACTAGTATATGTCTGAGTCAAGCAGAAAAGGTCAGATAAAGTGATGTTAGGGAAATGAACCCTAACATATGTATTCAAATGTTTTTTTTCTTTCATGCAATTGTTTCTAACACATTTATAAGATGATTTCTTTGTTGCTTTGTATGTCCCTCCCCCACGGTATAACCCCTGCTTTCACTGTATTTGATGTCGGTATAATTTGTGGAGGGGAAGGGGAAAAACAAATTGCTTAAATAGGGATACAGGTGGACCCATTGCAACAATGAGATGTACAAGTCGTTATATTGAAAATGAACTTTACAACTTTGGTGTAGGGGAGGATGGGATGCAGGGGGAGAGGGGAGGATGGAAAGGGATGGGAAGGGGAAACAAAGGAGGCTACAATGCTTGATAAGAAATGTACTCATTATCTTGCCCATGTAATTGTAACCCCTCTGTTCAGCATTTTCACACACACACACACACACACACACACACACACACACACACACACACACACAAAAAAAGATCTGATAGAGGTTACAATGACCGTATGCCTACAAGCACTCTACCACTTGAGCCACAGTGCCACTTTCGGTTTCCTGGTGGTTAAGTGGAGATGAGTCTCATGGACTTTCTTCGTCAGGCTGGGTATGAACCATGATCCTCAGATCTCAGCCTCCTGGGTAGCTAGAATAGCAGGTGTGAGCCACCAGAGTCCGGCCTCCATTTATAATTCTGAGAACCTTTGATATATATCTGGAAAATGTCTGGAATAAAGCGACTCTAATAGGCTTTAACTAAAAAGTTGTAAACAATTGTGAGAAATTTGTAAATGGTATAGACATGTAATTGACTAGGTTGAATGACTATTTTTATGAATATATGGTACACAAGACAAAAAGAGACACCTTTTTGCTGGATACTAGTGTCTCGAGCCTGTAATCCCAGCCAGGAGGCTGAAATCTGAGGATTACAGTTCAGAGTCAGCCCAGGCAGGAAAGTAAGTCCCTGAGAGTCTTAGCTCCAATTAACCACCAGAAAACTGGGAGTAGTGCTGTGGCTCAAAGAGGTAGAAAGCTAGCCTTGAAAGAGCTCAGGGACAGCACCCAAACCCTGAGTTCAAGCTCCATAACCAGCAACAACAATAAAATGACACATTTTTGGTCAAGTATGGTAGTGCATATCTATAATCCAAATACTTGGGAGGTCAAAACAGAAGAATTTCGAGTTGAGTCTGACAACTTAGTAAGAATATGTCTCAAAATTAGTATCTTAAAAAATTAGTGGAACACCAGTGATTCATGCTCAGATTTAAAGGATCAAAGCCAGTCTGGGGAGGAAAAGAAAATGCTGCAAGATTCTATCTCCCATTAACCATCAAAATGACAGACTAAAGGTGTGGCTTAAGTGACAGAGCACCAGATGTGAGCAAGAAAGCTGAATGAGCATGTGAGGCCCTGGAAGCCCTAGTATTGACATGAGAAGGATGCTTAAAAACAACTCTTAACCTTCTGATAATAAGCCTCCCTCCCCACAAGGAATTGAGGTGCCTTAACCGTCACCTTTTCCTCACCTCTCATTCTAATTCATCACCATCTTAGGCCAGTGTTACAGTGTTACCTGTGGCCAATGAATGAATCTAACCATTTCACGCCATTCTATTGTTCTGGGCTACAGGCATCTCATAGTAGTGTTGCTGTCGTACCTATGTTTTGGTTGCATAGGTTTTGTTTCTCCCTTTCTCCATTCTGTATTTAATCAACAGTCAGAGTGATCATTGAACTATAACTTGTTAACCGCTCTCGCTGGTTTTCTTGTGTAGAGAGGTGCATTTTGGTCATTTTTGATTTGTGTTGCCATCTTCTGAGCAACTTATAGAATATGTATAGAATGTTCTTACTTCCATAACCAATGGCTTCAAAGTACCAGACAGAATGTCTCGTCCTTACTCAATTTTTACAGAAACCAGGGGAGGTATATATTATTAGACCCCATTGTGTGTGGTCTCATGGAGTGTATCATTTACATAGTGATAAAGGTTGGGAGTCATGTATGATAGCATGTTATAGTCAGAAGACCTATTAAATTTCTATTATATAATTAGAAACATAAGACTCTCAGTCAGTTAGGTGAGGCTCTGGTATAGGTGTTCCCTCCTCCAACTACCAATATCCATGTAATTTTTATTTAGCGCCTTTTTTAAAAAAAGAATATTTTAGTAGAGAGAGGTAAGCCATCATAGAATTGCCAGTTCAATGGCTACTTCCCTTTTACTCTCACTCCTGGATCTCATCCTATTAAAATTATTTTCTTGTATAATAAAGTATCAAATGTACTATGCCATTAAACAATTTCATTTCTCCCATGTTTGACTCAAAGGAATTGCTCATTGGTGATATGCCATCTGGTGACATATGTCTTTCAGGCACATAACAACAGAGTTGGGTTCCAAGCTCTTCCAATCCCCTGCCCTTCTGCAGAAGCTCATCTCCAATAGCTACACTAGGTATGAAAGGAATAATGAGTTGGCTCTCCAACAGATCTTATCTGTGTGTGCAGAGAAGTTACAGACATGGGAATACTGATAGGTCATGGATTGGGGAAGAATAACTGTCCAAAGTGTACTCAGACTTTCTCCAATACTCAGCCAAGAGGAGGTGTTTAAAATGTGAGCCCACTTCTGCTCTCCAATAGCTAATGAATCACGCTTATCAACAACGTGAGGCAGTTATGATTTACAATTTGGCTTGTGTCCTGGGTCTCTCTGGGGCCTCTACAAACAGTAAGTGTTAGTCACTTCCCATAGTAGATCTATGAGTCTTGTCCTCCTCATTGGTTTCTTATTCCCATGCTTGGGCTTTTGTGATATACACAATCCTACCCTAGATAAAAGATTTCCTAATGTATTCTGGGTCAAATTGAGGAAAATTTTCTTGTGGGACAGGTAATAGTGAAAGATGTAGAAAACCATAAAGGCTTGAGGTATAATGGACCCCTGTTGTTGCAGAGGGATTGCTCCTTGAGTGGATTGTAATGTCAGCAGCGGAACTGCCATAGAGCTAATGGTGGTTTCCGGCTCTCTGGTAGATGCAGGAATCACAGCTTGCCTTTTAAGGATCGGTTCACTGAATTTCACTCTCCAGCACTGAGTAATCCTGTTATCTCAGAAAGGAATGTTTGGATTTTGATGCTACTTGACAAGATGACACAACCTGAAAACTTTCCCATGAGCCTTCATCAAGCTCACATTTCCACCTTCCCTCCAGTTTTTGTCCTTCACTCCAAACAAAGGATTCTTCTCTTCAGGAGCAAAATCGGGGAAGATGCTGAACCTCTGTTGCCTAGTGTAATGTGATAGCCAGGAGCCTTAGTTTCATAACTGCCTGTCAATTTCCCACATCAAATTTTAACACTGCTAAGATATTCCACTTTCATTTATACCAGTATACACTTTTTAGTTTCCAATTTAACTGTGAATAATCCTCCATTTCAGTCTTAAATGGGATGATACAAATTGGGGTCACAGTTTCCGTGATCTACAATCCCTGTTTCACAATATTAGGTAGTATATTCCATGTAACCCTGTGAGAGTTATACATTCTCACTACTTCAGTATCCTCCTCTTACAGAACAGTCTCTCATCTACCTATACTGGCATCTCTCATGTATCTTTAATATACAAGTTGTGATTGTTCATTTGCTTCCTTGTGCATCTACTTATTGCCCTTTATCTTTGTTTCACAAATTTAGGAGTTTAAAATAGCATCTGTCATAAATATTTAGAGAAAGAAATAGAGGAGAGAACAAGAGTTAAATGTGTTTTATTTACACTTTAAACTTCTTCCAGTGCCTCACTACAGACCACATTTCTGTGTCTTTGCTAGATGGTTTCTAATCCTCTTAAGGAGTAACAAATTGCACATTTGGGAAGTGGCACTTATGCAGAGTCTACTGTATTATATTGAACACATGGATACAATTGAGTACCAAAACCTAATATACAATTTTACTTAGCATTAGATAGTAAAAAGTTAAATTTATTTCTTTTTTATATTAATAAGTTTTTTATTGTGAAAATACTGTACAGAGGGGTTACAATTACATGAGCAAGGTAATGAGTACATTTCTTATCAAGCATTGTTGCCAACTCTTATGTCATCTTCTTTTTCAAATTACATTTTTCTTATCTTCAAATAGTTTTACAAAGAAACTGTCATTCAACAGATCAGCTTGCAAGTGAAATGTATCTTGATGGATGTCATTGTTGCGCTGTTCTCTCCCATCCAATCCAATCCCTCCCGTCAATTTTCATTGTTTCCTAGAATATGCATTGGATATTATGCCATAGCCAGAGACTAAAATTATTTCTCTTTTCTGCTTACAGTTCCTAATTAGAAACACATCTGGACAATGAAGCTTGAGTCATTTTAGAAAGTTGATATTTATTATTCGTTTGATACAGTTAAAGATGTGGGTGTATTTTAATGTTCGCCCAGGTCATCACTGGTGTCAAGAGGAGAGATGGATATCATAAGGGACAAGTGCAGAATAACTATGATATCAGTAGTTTCTGTTTCAAAATAGCTCTCTTCCCAAGCTTTTGTGAAAAACAATTAACTGTAGAATGACTAAAATATAAGATTATACACTGATAATTTAGATGAATATAAAAAGGCTGTAATTTGTAAGCCTTAGCTTTATATACTTTCCTTTTGAATTCTAGTACAATGATCAGTCAAGGTACTTCAATTTTATTATAAAAGAAAGGACCTGGCAAAGAAGCACTGCTCAATGTTTATGTGGTTAGCAGGCACTGGTTAATGTAAGCATGCAAAACAACCATGAAAGACAGAGCTTCTTTCCTACTAAGAATGAGGTGTTTTTTTAAGTGAAAGAAAGTCACAACAGACATCAGTCTCTTTGGATTCACACATTGTGATAAAAGGAAAAAAAGACAGATGCTTTCACTCCTTTCCATTTTTTGAAATCATCTTTTATATATTAAAGAAGTTCTGGCATATTTGTTCACTTTTATATTTAACAAAAATGTTTGGTATATATTGTTTTTATGCTGTACTTATTCAGTAATGATTCATGGAACTTTTTATTTATTTTTATTAGCACAAAACTAATTGCCTAAAGGAGTTTCACTGTTTTATTTTCACACATGCCCATAATTTCCTTCGATCAAATTCACTCATCTGATACGTCTTTATTCCCACTTTTAAACAATTTTAATGGGTTTCATTATTCTATTGTATTCTTTAAAAAATTACATATACATACCCATATAGAATAGATCTACTTGTATATGTGGAAGTAGATATCCTATAAATGTATGTATATCTATGTATTTATACATGGAAGTAAATTGATAATCTTTTTATTTTATTGTGAAAATACTGTACAGAGGGGTTACAATTACATGGTCAAGATAATGAGTACATTTCTTATCAAGCATTGTAGCCTCCTCCTTTGTTTCCCCTTCCCATCCTATCCTCCCCCCATCCCCCCCCACCCCCCCTGTCCCCCCCCCCCCGCCCCTGCACCAAAGTTGTAAAGTTGGTTTTCGACATAACGACTAAATTGATAATCTGCATCACCTTCTCCTGTTATCTTCTCTCCTCCCACCATATGTCCTAAACAGTTCCTCTTTTACTTCTCATTCTGGATTCCTCATGTGAGAGAAAACAAGACATTTTTGTTACTATTTACCTATTAGATACCCCAACAGATTATTCTTGATACAAGAAAGTATTATTTTTAAGAACCAAGTTTATTGAGTTATAATTTATCTTGAATAGGCTGCACTCTTTTTGAGTGAAATGAATAAAATAAGCTCACCCACAAAGAGATCACTTGCTGATCTCAGAGGCTCCTTTCTTTAGTGTGTCTCCTTCTTCATATCCTTTCATGTCTTTTAGAGACCATGGTCTCTATGCAGCTCAGCAATACTTTGGTTCTCTGCCTTTCCTATACTGGTGTCTAGAAAGAAAATGCCACATATAAAACCTGTAATATTGTAGAGATTCCTTTTGATGTTTCTTTTCTTAGGGACCATAGTCCTGTTCTCAGTATCTGAAGAAAAGTTACCTAATTTTTAAATCCAGCTTTCTAATTATTTTTTCCTTAATGTTTTTTTTATTGTCAAGTTGATGTATGGAGAGGTTTCAGTTATATAAGTAAGGTAATGGATACATTTCTTGTCAACCTTGTAACCCCTTCCCTCGGTTTTCTAATTGTTTATAGTGGGCAGGTTAGCCTGGTATGATTACTTCTTACAATAAGAGGCAAAGGACCACAACGTATTAATATTGAAAAGTTAATGTGTATTAACTGTATTACAATGCCTAAAGAAAATGATTTTAAATTGAATTGATTGCTCTTAGAAAAATGAAGTCTTTCTAAAAACTGACAGTGTTGTATGATTTTTGTTTGCTTACAAGTAAACCATAGTGGGTTGTAGGTATAGCTCAGTGGTAGAGCTATTGCCTTGAATGCGCAGTGTCCTAGGATCGGTCTCCAATAGCAGACCGCACCCCCAACACACACATACAGTTAAAACATTTTAAGACTATTGCCATTGTAATAAATCATAGAAATGTGAGCTAGTAGCTGGTAGTTTTATCTTGTTGTGGTCATTAAAATTAATGCTTTTAATAATCTTAATTTTAAAATGTTTGTCCACATATTAGTTGGATACTGAAGCTTGTTTTCCTTAAGAAAATAATCTAAAAAGTCTCCAGAGAAATTTAACATTTCAAATACTTTCTCAACAGCTCTCTGTGTACTCATTTGGTGTTTATCTCTATTAAGTAATTGATTTACTAAATCAGTCTCATATTTCTGAAATAAATCTATTTGAAGAAAATACATTTATTTTTTCTCAATATACAAGGCATAGAATTTCATCTTGGGTAGTTTGCATTTATATTCATAAGTAATAGAGCTCATATTTTTATGATGATGCATACATAGTGATAAACAGAGTTATATAATTTTCTAAATGTGTAGTGGGATTTTCTACTTGGCCATGTTTATTTTCAAAAAAAATGATATGAAGAATTATTTATTCTTGGATAGCTAAATTTTTTTTTTACTATTTCAGAGGTATAGTTGGCATAAAATTAATCACATACATGGACACATGGACACACACATACATGGACAACCTGTTTATTTCTCCATGTAGCTACTCACTTGTTTCAGTGGCATATGGTAAACTTTCTCATTTAAGTGGCCTTCATGTTGTTGGTTTCTTACTGGTTTTTGGTGAGTTTCCTCCAAGAGATATGCTTATTTAAATATGGTGAATTCTCTTGAGCGCACTCTCTCTCTCTCTCTCTCTCTCTCACACACACACACACACACACATACACACACACACACACATTCCTGATTAAGTGGTTTCAAGTGCAATTATTAGTATTCTAACTTACAAAGAGATCATTTGGCCAATACAATTTATTTAAATCACTTTTTCTTCATTTCTAGGGGTATTTGTGGCCTCCTTATTACATGAAATCTAGGGCAATTTTGGTGTCTTTTATTCTACTTTTTACATAATAATCATTTTTATTAACCAAAATATAACTTAGCTGGTGCCAGTGACTCATGACTATAAACCTAACTATTTAGGAGCCTGCAGTCAGTTTTATATTTTCCTGCCAGGGCAGGGAAGTCTGTAAGATTATTTTCCTCCAATTATCCACCAAAAATCCAGAAGTGAAACAGTGTTTCAAGTAGAAGAGCATCAGCCTTCAGCCAAAAAGCCAACCAAGAATATGAAGCCCTGAGTTCAAGCCCTAGTAGAAACACACACACACACACACACACACACACACACACACACACACACACACACGTCCTAATATCATACTCCACACTTAAAATTCATTTGAAGTTTCTTTTTTTATAACTTCTTGTGAAGTGAGCAGCGTCTCTGTCCTGCATTCTCGTGTTTTGGTTGCTGGCCAAACAGAGGGAGGTATCAGTGGACAGTTTTACAGTCCCTTGATTCTGCAGGGGTGTTCTGACACTGGCCAGTAGCCTTTCTGAGTTTTATATTGACTCACTGAGCTGGGTGGCTGATTCTATACCCAGTCCCTCCTTCTCTTACCATAAGGTTAATTATCTCTTCCCATTGGTTGCTTAAAGCAGTTTCCTATGCCTCTGGGCATTGGCAGTTCACCTCCACCTTCTCTCTGCTGAGACAATTTTTTTTTTCAAGAAGCTCTACTGGAGGCCATCAAAGTCAACTCAGGGATCATTTTCTCTTACATGACTCATAGCTTGATGTTGACAAAACACTCAGGCTTTTGCTTGAATGACCTCTTGATTCAGATTTTCTCAACTAAAAATAAATTTTCTTTTGTCATCTTAGTGGAAGAGATAAACAGTTCTTTCGATTCCTGAATCAAATAAAAAATCAGTTCTTAAGATTTTTATCTCCATCCCAGACTCCATGATAAATGTTAACACTTCATTTGAGAGATATTTTTAAACATTTTTCCTTAAGAAACCTTCCCCATTCCAGACTACAAGAATGTTATGCCCCTGGACAGTCGTTTATGATTTTTCCTGTCAATTTTTCCTTTTTGTTGTTAGTACTTTGGTAAGATTGGCCAAAGAATCAAAAACTTTATTAATTTGTCTTGTTTTGAGAACACGCTACAGAGAAATTTCTCTCAGAAGTTCTAGGAGAAGCTTGTATATGCTTTTAACATGGGGATATAACAGAAGCTGAGTAGAAAGAGCCACATGTCACTATTCTGTTACAGAAGTGATAATTATGTCAAGAATAATACTAAAACTAGAATTGCCTCACAGATTTGCAGTAATTGACCATTACATTATGACTTGCTCCTCTGTGTGATAATTATATAGCATTCTAAAGGTGATTTTTAAGATTCAACTGAATTTTACATCATCAAAAATGTGAACATTTGAAGAGTTCAATGTTTAGAAAATATAGTCATTTCAATTTTTATTACACTAGAAATAGACAATACAGCCTGAATGATTACTCTCGTGGGATTTACTACAGGTTTAGATGGATTATTTCCCATTAATTTTCATGTTGTGTGGCATACACAGTAAATTGTAGTGACTTTATGCCACACTAAGATTAACACAGATGAGGCGGTTCACCTATCTGCCCCAGAAGGTTGAAGAAATCGATGTTTGGACGCACCTGTAATCCCTTTGAAATACTAGTGAGCCAGTTTTGTTTTAATGTGATGCATTTTTTTAGTGCATTATATTTGAAATGTTCATAATTTAGTACATTTGCCCTAACATTATATATGTGTGTGTGCATGTTCATTTTATTTTCCATACTTCCCTGCCTATTTTATCCTTCAAGAATGAAATGTGTTAAACATCCCCATAGCTATTGAATGTCAGCTAACTTATTTATGTGTTCTAAAGGCATTTTGCTTTATGCTTTGCAAATAAATGTTTCTTAGACAGATTCACGATTCTTAGAATTTTGCAGTAAATTTTATCATTCTTCTAGAAGCTATGGGACTCCAAGGGGATAGCACTTGAAACTTATAAGGTTCTAGAAATACACATAAGCTGGAGCTCTAGAACTTGCAAAGGGTAAAATAAGTGCAAGGTATTTGCATTTCCTCTCTGAAGAAAGCAGTTTGTTAGCCTTATTTGGAGCAATCAATTCAGAATATCTCATCTTCTTAAGTTACAGTTGAAGCTTAGTAGAAATTGAAATTTGTGTTACTTAAGCTCAAACTTTAAAAGAAAAACAACTGTCAACTGTTTGGAAGTTACTTATTGGATTTAAATTAAATTGATTTTCATTTTTAGATTTTGGTGAAAACGTACTTTTTATAATTGAATAATTTTAAAAATTATAACAAAAATTAAAATAAAACAGGCAAGTTCCTGTCACTTACCTCTCAAGTTATTCCTCCAGAGGCAATCTATTTAAACATTTAGATTCACTTCCATACCTTAATATAGTGTCTCTATCATTTCATGATTTATTAAATGTAGATCATTAATTTAGCCTTAGGTAACTGTAGCCCCTCTGTACATCACCTTTACAATAACAATTATAAAATAACACCTCTTACATGAAAAAAATAAAGATCTATAGGAAGAAGAGACAATGGAGAAGGAATTGATACTGGAGAAAACAGGAAAAGAAATGGCCTGTCTGTTTTGATAAAACTTTACTAGTGAGACGGAAAAATCATATCTTGGAGATTAAGGAGAAATCTTTAGAATCAGCAGGAGAATTGGTGAAAACAAAGAAATGATACAGCATTTTAAATTCTTTTACAGAGCAACCTTTCCAATATTAATTTTAGTACATTCTTACTTAAGATGGGAATAGAATACACACAAACACAAACATGCACAATAAAATACATCCTCGATAAAACTTTCAGTTGTAAAACTAAGAGGCTGAGAGAGATTCCAACAAGTTAGCTAATGAGTACAAGAATGGAGGATACCTTTTATTAATAGCACAACATTTGGTGTAACTGAACATAAATTATTTCAGTGACTTTATCCATTTGCTTCACTTCCTCTTCATTTTGTGACGCATTTTCTCTTTTCTTTTGTTATTTATTTAAATGTTTTCTTCACCAACAGTTTCAAATTATGCTGAAGAAAGAACTGCTTCAAGTTGTGTGCCCCCATCAAGGTGGGGAAAAGTGGGAACAGTTCACGTTGTTCTGTCTAATTAAATAAAAAGAGCTAAAACTGCTGAAGGAAGTAGGAAGCCTGGGTAAGAGAGGGTAGAAGAGTTAGCAGTGAGGTAAGCGAAAAGAGAAAGGGCAGATAACTGTCCTCGAATGCGAAGACATGCAAAACAGTTTGACAAAAGAAGAGTCGCAAGGTTGGGATTTAAAAAAAAAATGCTTCTGAAAGAATATACTGTCTAGTCACGATCACAGTCACAACTACAGTACAGTACTTTTTTTTTTTTTTTTTTTACCAAAGATATATTTCTTGTGACTTTTCTGGGACTACAGAGGAATATTTTGGTTCTTTGTAATATGTGACCAATGACATGTTTAATAGGTTATTTCATTGGTCAGGTAAAAATTAAGTAGAAATTTCCTAAAATAACTTATCCACTAAGTGTGAAACCCTTTGATTATAGATGCTGTGTATTCCCACAAGTCTTCAGAGCCCCAATCATTTACAACTCTGCCATAGATTCCACTTACTAATTCTGCTGAATCAAGATCAGTGGCAGATTAGGGGTCAAGGCCTTCCGAGTTCTTTCCTGGGTATGCACAAGCTTTGTAAATGAAGCTTTTCCTTGACAAAAGTTGACAAAAAGCTCAGAAGATATTAACCCTTTGGAGACAGGGCTTTTGTGGACACTCCAAAACACTTTCCTCCTTTGTGTGACTCCTATACCACTCTGTTTCAGCTCCTATGTTTGTCAAGCTAGGGAGTTTCAAAGGCTCTCATGGAGCTAGAGATTATGAACAGTGGTACTAGAAAAAGTACTCTTCTCACCAAGATTCAGATGTTTTCATCAATGAAACAATCACTTCTTGGATTATTGAGAGTCTTGGTCCATTTCTAGAGTTCTACAATGCTTTGACAACATTTCCCTGGTATTATTCCTTGTAGGGGCAACAGGCATTTAAGAGTCCTTTATTCTACTATTATTAAAAAAGTACTTTGGGTACTTTTTAATTAATGTATTCAATTCTGCCTGATAAATGAGTATTCTAAATTCATTTACATTTATGTTCTGGAATGGCAGAAAATGCAACTGTAAATTGGCAAATGATAATTAAATATAATATTAGTACATATTATTATACTAGCAGAAAACTACTTAACTATTTTAATGTGTATTTAGTATAAGTTTCTGTCTCATAAACACTTTCCAAATTAGCCACAATGATAAATATATATACATAATTTTATTTCCAAAATATTCCCATTAAAATAATTAAAAAGTATTTTAGAGCTATAATGACTGCATTGTAATCAAGAATATTTAAATAGCCAAATCATCCTTCACATAGAAAGTACAAATTGAAACTTTTCATATTTTTTATCTTAGTTAAAGGTTTATAAAAACAGAGCAAAAGGCATTAAAAACTTAAATGAAAATCTTATCAGGAATTTGTTTGTTTTTCTGTGGGCTGCAAAGGTCTAACACTTTTTTTTCTCAACTGCTAACATCAGGGAAGACAAAATGAAGCAATATATCTTTTTCCTTAACATTATATGCACATAACTTTTTCCTTAGCATCATATGTATATATACCTATAATACCTTCAGGAACAGGGTCAACACTGATAAAAGTAGCCATAATCAAACTTTCCCAAAATTTTCTAAGGTACATTTACTTTCAGTTTATCATCTGTTAGCTTTGCTGGTTACTCAAATTCATTCAAATTTAGGAAATGTTCTGTTAAATGCAAAGTTGACTGTATATCTGTGGTGCATCTGTTTTTTCCTCTCTGAGGGCACATGATGCCATGTACATGAGTATATCAGTATCCCTAGAATTGTTTCGACTTTTGCCATAGCTCATGGACTGGGTCAGTTGGCAATCAGCATTTAATAAAATTGGAACTCATCTGTTCCATTTGCTATTTGCTTTGAATATATCAAGTGAGGAAACAGCCTCCTAATTCTGTCCTTTGGCTCTACAAATCCCATAGCCTATAAATCTCTGTCCTTCCATAACAACTTATTTTATGTCCCCCTACCACAGAGATCTATGTTAAAAGTCTTTGAGAATCTTTTTCTGCTTAAATTTCTTTTTTTTAATTTACAATGCTCTCTTTTATTTTTATTTACAAAGCTCTTTGACATATTATTTCACCAACAACTTAAGTCTCCAAGAGGTACGAAAACCTCTCTTAAAGAGCATGCCTCAGAGAGTCCCAGGGTGATGTTTTAGGACCCAAAGATAAATGTTTACCATTGGAAGATAGATTTCTTGAGTCGTGTGTGTGTGTGTGTGTGTGTGTGTGTGTGTGTCTGTCTGTCTGTTGGTGTGTTGTGTGTTCTGTTGTCACAAGAATTCTTGGGCCCTGTAAACAGCACTCTTTGAACTATTCATCACTAGTCCGTATACTGAAGGAGTTTTTAAAAAGAACACAGCACAAAAATGAGTTAGTATAATTGCTAGGAGAGAGCAAGGTCTATAAAGCAGTGCTTTACACGGTCTTTACAAGCATCTGCATTTACTTATTCTTCATTCTGTGGCCTTTCTGCACCACATTACACTTGAGTACACCAGCCAGCTGCACTTGCTTATTCACAAGACAATGTTCCTTTCCGTTAGAAAAACTCATGCTTTATGCACGAAGTGTGTTGCTTCAACACATTGACAACTCTCACCAGTCAAGTACATACTGTAAGTACATACATGCTTAGTGCCTGGTGTTTATACAACACACACACACACACACACACACACACACACACACACATGCACACACACACACACACACACAATTTAATTTCTTATCCTCTGAAGTATTTTTGTTCATTGACTTAAAAAATTGTAGTTTACCATGAAAGGACAGTGATAAAACAGGGGATAGGAATTAACATAATAAAACTTTTATGCCAGGTCATAATTCGATGAAGTCATCTGTCAAAAAGCAATCTAAATATTAAGGTGATTGATGTTCTCAGCAGGTGAATAATACTGATAGTGGTTTAATACAGTATCTGTACAACTAGATTATTAGAGATAAACCAGTGGCCAGCCTTAGTAGCTCATGCTTGTAATCCTAGCTACTTAGGAGGCTGAGTTCTGAGGATCACAATTTGAAGGCAGTCTAGGCAGAAAAGTACATGAGACTCTAATCCCTAATTAACAAGTTAAAGGCTGAAAGTGAAGGGGTGGCTCAAGTAGTAGAGTGCAGCCACATAATAAAGTCAAATGAGAATGCTAGGTCTTGAGTTCAAGCTGCAGTACCAGCATAAAACAACAAAATGAAAATGTTTGCAGCATTATTTACCATAGCCAAGGGATGGAGCTGACCCAAAGGCCCCCTAGTAGATGAATGGATCAAGAAAATGTGGTACCTATACATAATGGAAGCATGGATGCTTACATCAGAAAGCATTGTTCCATTCATAAGGACATGGAAAGACTTGGAAAACATTATATTAAGTGAAGTAAGCCAAACCAAAGAAAAGCAGATTGTATGATTTCCCTCATTTGTAAAAACTAGAGTATGAATATAATATTTATAACAGGGGACCTGAACAACCCAAGCGCTTAGTGCACAGGACTGTATATAATGAAGCATATTAACATGAACTACAACTTATAGAAACAAGAGGTTCTCATTAGAACCTGTATAACAGTTTGTTCTTTTTTCTCTATTGTTGCATTTTTTCTTTCTTCATTTATCTTAGTTTTTGGGGTCTTGGGTTTCACATAATAGACAATGCGATATGTGAAAGGGAAAGGGGATCACAGAAACAGCAGAACAACGTATGAACTACAGCAACATTGATTCCCACTTGACACAGCTGGATATGAACAATACAACTTGGGGGGGGGGAGAAGGAGGGGTAAATGGGAAATAAAGAGGGATGGGGTAACAATATTTAAAAACAAGAGGCTGGGAAGGTGGGTCAGTGGTAGAGTGCTTGCCTTGCATGCAAGAGGCCTTGGGTTCGATTCCTCAGCACCACATAAGCAGAAAAAGCTGGGAAAGGGTGCTGTGGCTCATGTGGCAGAGTTGTTACCAGAGTATTCATGTAGTAGCCATTAAGGATTCAGAGCCTATTTAGGTCTTATTTAAAACAATAAATTATTAAAAAAACAGTAGGCGAGGGAAAAATAGGTGCAAATATGACCAAATTACTTTATATATATATATATGTATGAAAACATAATAAGGAATTAAAATTGCTTGAAAAGGGAGAAAAGGGATTAAAAAAATAACAGAAGAGGTTATTTGATCAAAGTACATGGAAACATCACAATAAACTGTTATGCAATTAATATATGCTCATAAAAAATAGAATAAATATATAAGAACAGAATGAGAAGAATACAAGTGAAAAAGATATTTTAAAAATGAAACTGAATTTGATTTTCAAACTACAGAATTATTGTTCTATTTTGTTCTCACTGTTAGTGGATCCGAGTGCAGGCCCTTTCCTTTATGAAGAATTGACCAAAAATTTCATAGTTTGGGAGTATGAATCAATAGGCCTCGGATAAAAACAATATATCTATGATATATGAAGAATATAAAAATTTGGAGTGTGTGTGTGTGTGTGTGTGTGTTTGTGTACTGGTGCTTGGGTGTGAACTCCCATGCTTCCTTGGCTTTTATTTAAAATTTTTATTATAAAGGTGATGTACAGAGGGGTTACAGTTACATAAGTCAGATAAAGAGTATTTTTTTTGACAATGTCATCCCTTCCATTACTCTCTCCCACTTTTTCCCTTGTCCCCACCCACAAGTTGTACAGTTCATTTTCCACATAGAATCTGGCAAGTTGAGTACAACTGCTGAATTTTTTCCCACCCGTTTGATTGGCTTTTCATTTTTTGGCTTGGTGTTTTTACTCACAGTTTTCACTCTACCATTTGTCCCACACTCAAGTTCAGTTTTTTGCCAGTGAATTGTCGATGAGAATCCTTTTGAGCCTAGAGCCTAAGATCTCATTCTCCTGAGTAGCTTGCATGTATGTGTGAATCTCTGCTGCCTGGCTCAAAGAATTTTGATATCTTAAATTTTTAAGATTCAAAATAAGAATCTGATCGTTGAAGTACCACTTTTTATTCCCTCCTCCCTATCATAGTACCATACTGAGTCCAAGGCTTATTTTTTTTTAAGGTGAGGCACAATATCTACCTGCTCAGGATGATAGCTTATCTCTTTTACTTATTTTAAGAGGCTATCTAAAAGGGAAACATATAATCCACTGGCCTAGCCTATCATCCATTTTAAGGTCAAATACAAACCCATCAAATATGTATTCATAGAAACATGTCATTTATTTCAGAAAGTCTGTGGTTTAAACTCATTACTGATATGTACTTGAGCTTGTTTAGCTAACATAAATAAGCTTTTATCTTAAAGTTTTAATTCTGTAATTAAATAACAAATAGCTTTCACACTCCTACGAAGTTATCAAGTCTTGTGTGAGCTCTTGAATCTCAGCCAGGAGTGTGGGAAGTAACACTAGCTATAATTTTAATAACTGTTAAAAAATATGTCTAATAGCTTTGAAGATAGAAATCAAACTGGAAAAGTCAATGCAGATACCTGGAATGTGGACGGCTTTCTCAAACATCAGGTGAAGGAAAATACTGATAATTATTCAGTGAATTTATAGGAGTAGAAAGGCAAAAATCATTCATTGCATGCTAAGCATCTTCTTTGAAGTGCAGGTCATCAGGAAAAGCTCTGTCTGCTGATAAAAGAATGAAAAATTTTCATAGGTTGAACCTCATTTAGAATTCTGTTGACAGAATTCTTTTAACTCCAAATAATGCACTTTTAATATTCTTGTATTTTATGACTCAAATCTTATTTTAAAGCAGTTCCTACTTTTATTAGTAGGGGAAGAATTGAATTATGTTTAGAAAATATTTAAATTACATGACAACCATAATTTTTCCATTGGAATCATTCTTCTGTAGCTGTCTGCATCTCCAGAGAAGTCATTTTTTAATAGTTAAATCTCTTAGTCATCCCATAGAGTTTCTTCTCAAATACCAAAAGAAATGAAAATATATTTTAATTTAGGATTTCTTATTTGGACACATTGAATTTTGTTGAAGTCCTTGGGTCAGTAAAAATAGCCCTGCTAGCCGGGCACTGGTGGTTCATGCCTGTCATACCAGCTACTCATGAGGCTGAGATCTGAGGATTGCCGTTCAAAAATCAGGAAAGTCTGTGAGACTCTTACCTCCAATTAACCACCAGAAAACCTGAAGTGGTGCTGTGGCTCAAGGGGTAGAGTGCTCCCCTTGAGCTGAAGAACTCAGGGATAGCACCCAGGCCCAGAGTGGTGGAAGGAAGGAAGGAAGGAAGGAAGGAAGGAAGGAAGGAAGGAAGGAAGGAAGGAAGGAAGGAAGGAAGGAAGGAAGCGAGGAAGGAAGGAAGGAAGGAAGGAAGGAAGGAAGGAAGGAAGGAAGGGAAAAAGAAAAAAAAAATAGCCACTGTTGATGTTGGCTAATGTGAGCTAAAGTCTAAATATATCATGCTACCTGTTTTCTGGTAAAAGAGTACTTAACCTATCACAAAGGAAAACAAATCTTGGTGTAAAAAGATGGTTATTGTAGGACATCTATAATAACAGCTAATGGCCGGGTTTTTATTTCTACATATACCAAAAGAGAAAGATTTAAGCCTAAGGAAATATTTAAATAGGATGGCATATGACCAAACAAATGTGCATATATTAAAATATTAAATGCTTATATTACAAAAATATATTGTTATGTGTATATAAAATATTATATATTAAAATATATAATGTATTAGAAATAATTAAAGTGTATAGTATAAATTGTCTTTACACAAAATTGTCTTCACACAAAAACTGTAAATTAGTATGCTAATATGAGTTAGTCCACAAAATAATAAATATAATGGGTTTGAATGACAGATAATTACTCAGTTTCTTTCTGAAGATTTTTACTAATGTTGCTTCAGTTTATTACATTTTTTCATATAAAAGAAAATAAATAGATACAATTAATAGAAATTTTAAATATTCTCTACTCTTATTGTTTCATGAAAAGAAAATTTGGTAATGATTAAGTTGATAAAAAAAATAAAGATCTTATTAAAATTAGTAAATTGCAAATATCTACCTATCTATCAAACAACCTATCTATCCAAGCAGAGTGATAGAGATAGAATTGGGATGAAATATAATGAAGAATTTCTCATGTATCTTTTAGCTAAGGTGTGTATATATATACATATATATGTATGTATATATATATATATATATATATATATATATGTTGGTCATAGGTCTTGAACTCTGGGCCTGGGCACTGTCCCTGAGCTCTTCAGCTCAAGGCTAGTGCTCTACCACTTGAGCCACAGCACCACTTCCAGTTTTCTGGTGGTTATTGAAGATAAGAGTCTCACAGACTTTACTGCCCTGGTTGGCTTTGAACTGTGAATCTCAGATCTCAGCTTCCTGAGTAGCTAGGATTACAGATGTGAGCCACTAGTGCCCAGCAGTTATATAATTTTTTAAACTAGTCATTATTGAGTTCTTTATTTTTTAATATTTATCTTTAAGTAGCTAAGCAAAAGGGTTGCCATTCAACAAAGTAGTATATGATTGCAAGGAATCTTGATCAATGTCACTCCTTTCAACCCCTACTTTCCTCCATTTGCTCAATCCTGTAGACTATGCATTGAATTTTATGGCTGAATTAACCCCCAGTTGCTATCTTCTTATACTTTTCTTTTTGTTGAATTTCACCTGAAAAATGCAATTATATTTAAATGATTTACAGAGGACATTGTTTACATCTCAACCTTTTGAAACATCTTCAAATCTTCCTTCATGAATTTCTGGAGTTAGAAATGGTAGATTCTGTCTTCTCTAGTTGTGGAAGTTTTGTGGCTAGTAGTTCTGATGCAGTAAACAGTGATTAAGTGAGGAAATGATCAAGTTTAGGAAAAGTAAAAAAATTATTTTTAAGTGCTTACCCAAGAAGAAATCTGCCATATACATTTCTGGAAGAGTGTGGAAAAGTTTTCTAGTTAGGACACAAAGGCATTGCTTTGATTTAAAGCTCTTGGTTCTGGCAAAAATTAAGTTCATTAAACTTAGCACAGTGTGTTAAATACAGACCCGCTCATTACTGAATATCAGCTCAATCATTGATGAGTGCTCTGTGAAAGGCCCATCATTATAACATTAAATGTCATTTTATTACCAGACAGTAACTGCCTGATTAAAATCTTAAATGGATGGGGATCATTGAGAAGCCATATTGAAAGTATCTTCCAGTTGATTATTAAGTAAAGTCAGCAGTAAAGGGAAATATTAATGAGCAGGACTACTTCCTTTGCCTCAATGTTTTTCATGTGTGTCTTTCCTCTCCATTTGCACTGACATACCCCTAATTCAAGACTTAATCATCTCTCTTTGATATTGCAATAACTCTCTTAAATTTTGACCTTTCTGTGGACATACTCCAACTCCCTTCAAATGAATAATAAATAAAACATCCAGAAAACCCTTCCCAGGGGGTTGGAGGCATGGCTCAGGTGATAGAGTGCTAGCCAATCAATGAGCAGAAATGTCAAGTACTGCGGTCTCTTCTCTGTGGGGAGTGGGGGGAAGAACTTTACCCGATCTAATTTTTAAAACATGTCATACATTGCTTATGTTTTGATAGACTTGTTTGCAGTAATGAGACTCACTGTATCCTAATACAAAGCATCCTTTAGGATGATTATTATTTATTCTTTAGACAGTACACTCTCTCTCTCTCTCTCTCTCTCTCTCTCTCTCTCTCTCTCTCTCTCTCTCTCTCTCTCTCTCCCCCTCCCTCTCTCCTTTCCTCCCCCCTCGGTTGTGGGGTTTGAACTCAGGACCTGGGTACTGTCCCTGAGTCCCTTTGTGCTCATGGCTGGTACTCTAACCCTTGAGCCACAGTTTGTTTTTTTTAATTGTGAAAAAAAACTACAGAGGGGTTACAATTACTTGAGCAATGTAATGAGTACTACAGCATCCAGCATTGTTGCCTCCTTCTTTGTTTCCCCTTCCCATCCCTTCCCATCTCTCCCCTCTCCCCCCCCTACCCCGCGCCAAAGTTGTAAAGTTCGTTTTAGGACATAACGTCTTGTACATCTCATTGTTGCAATTGGTCCACCTTCCCCTCCACAAATTATACCTACATCAAATACAGTGAAAGCAGGGGTTATACCGTGGGGGAGGGACATACAAAGCAACAAAGAAACCATCTTATAAATATGTTAGAAACAATCACATGAAAGAAAAAACATTTGAGTCCTTATCTTGGGTTTTTTGAATGGTTAATTGGAGATGAGTCTCATGGGGACTTGGGCTGTCTTCAAATCACTACCCTCAGATTTCAGCTTCCTGAGTAGCTGGATTATAGGCATTAGACAAGAGCACCTGGTTCAGCCCTTTTCTAGGCATATGTTTTGCAGTTGAAAGAGATACTTTGCTCATCTTTAGAATAAATCACTTTTTTATTTCTTTTTAAGCATTTTTGTTTGTCTCTGCTATCATAATTGTTACATTGCACTTTTCTA
This sequence comes from Dipodomys spectabilis, assembly GCF_019054845.1. Lineage (NCBI taxonomy): Eukaryota > Metazoa > Chordata > Mammalia > Rodentia > Heteromyidae > Dipodomys > Dipodomys spectabilis. Next base: position 13,681,714 of record NW_024870683.1, read on the forward strand.
TACTTGACGTAGAGTTGCACTTTACAATGTAGAGCATTGTATACAGATTCTATTTGTACTAAGTTTTAGCTGCCAAGGTCAGTTAGCACTCTAGCATTTTGAACACAGTTCCACTATAAACTCTTACTTCCATTCTTAGTTGGAGATAAGAGTCTCATGGACTTTCTTGCCCCAGCTGGCTTTGAACTGTGATCCTCAGATCGCAGCCTCTGCGTAGCTAAGATTATAGAACACTGGTGACCATTGTTTTCAGAATTTTTAAGTGGTAAAAGTTTGCTTTCTTTAATAATAAAAATTACGTATTTGTCTATATTTAAGGTATTTATTCCCAGTTAAGCCTCTGGTTCCAATATACATGATTAAAGCAAGAGTAGATTTTATTAAAACTAAATTCCAACTTGAAGGCAGATGCAATGCTGTTACTGATTATTTTCCTTTAAAATTTTAAATAATTAACTTTTATTTTTAGAATTTTCATTCAAATTAATTTAGTGCTATTATTACATATTATTCTAGAGAAACTATATAACTTCATACTGCTTGAAATAATATAATGGAAACCTTATTTGCAAAATAAAAGTAGATAAAATATTTAAGTGATACACAAATTAACAATAAAAATAAATGAACAATATCATAAAATTGGTACAATTGATTACTGCATAGGAAATTCAATTTAAAACTAGTTACTAAATGGCAGTAGGCAATTTTGTGAATATAAAAAATATTATTTCCCTAGCCAAAATGTGACATGAAGTATTAAGGGATTTTTGAGAAACAATGTGTAAATATGCTTCAAAAGCATTCAAAGAAACTATATCATATACTAGTTATTGCAAATAAGGGAAACCATGGGACCTATGTGCTAGTATATGTCTGAGACAAGCAGAAACAGTCCGATCAGTTGATGTTAGGTGAAATGAACCCCAAGATAAGTATTCAAACATTTTTTTCTTTCTTGTGATTGTTTCTAACATATTTATAAAATGATTTCTTTGTTGCTTTGTATGTCCCTCCCCCACGGTATAACCCCTGTTTTCACTGTATTTGATGTTGGTATACTTTGTGGAGGGGAAGGGAAAAACAAATTGTTTAAACAGTGATACAGGTGGACTCATCGCAAAAATGAGATGTACCAAGACATTATGTGGAAAAATGAACTTTACAACTTTGGCTGGGGAGATGGGAAGGGATGGGAACGGGAAACAAAGGAGGAGGCAACAATGCTTGATAAGAAATGTACCCATTACCTTGTCCATGTAATGGTAACTCCTCTGTATGGTATTTTCACAATAAAAAATGTAATAAAGAAAAAAAACTAAAAAAAGAAACTATATCATTTCATTAGGGCAATGCATTTCTTTTTTATTTTCAGAAATTAATACAGATTTATTCAAAAATGGCCAACATAACACTATTTTGTATAACAAATGAATACTTTATAGTAGTAGACAAGTGTATTAATAGTACTTTAATAAAAAAAAACTATGGAAACATTTAGTTCTTGTTTAGACAAATGTAGAATGTTTCAAAAATGATACAGTTAGTAGGTCATATAAGTTATGTTCTCCATGGTATTTTTTTAAACTTAAAAATTTTACAAAATTATAAACAAAACATGGATGGGGCAAAGGACCAAAATTAGAAATAGTAATTCCCAGCTGATTCAAGGTAAAACCCTCAAAATGCTAAAAGTACATAAACAAAGATTACTGTTTCCAAGACGAGTGTAAAAAATAATAAATAGAAGATAATCAGTAGGCTAATAAAGGAGAAATACATTCTTACAGTTAAAACTGGTGCCAAAAGTAAATGTGAATTGCTTGTCTCCCAAGGACGAAGCTTGATGCAGTGATATATTTTGCAGTCTCCCATGACTTTTCAAGTTCTTAGTACCTACTGAAGGCTATTTACAAGTATTGTTTGTGCTAGATATCAAACACAGGGCCTAGTATGCAAGAACTTTATAACACACAAATGTCCTTATTTTACTTTTTATGACTCGAAATCACTGTACTAACTCAAATATGTTAAATTGTATCACATAAGATGCTTTCAAGTCTCAGCATTTCCAATTATCATCCTACTGCTCTTTTCATACTTTTCCCTATTGTACATATTGTCCATTGAATGCGTAGGGAATGCCAATTTGAATGTAAAATAAGGAAAAGGACTTGAAAGTTGGGGTGATGTTAATATGCTAAAATAATTACTCTTCAAAGAGAATGTCAGAAATTACAACTTTAAGAGTCCTATGTGAACAAATGTGGGGTGTAATTTCTGTGATGACAAATTTGTTTTTAAGAAAGTGCAAGTGAAGAAAAATTTGGATAATAGTATTTACTGGTAATCATTGTTAAATATATTGATCTTGTAATAGGAGGAATTTTACTTTGGTTAAATTAAATTTAATATTGTAACTATTTTTGTAAATACTATTATAAATACTTGTTAAATTCTAATTACTATTATAATCAATGTCATTACCTAGTTGATTTTGGTCAATGGCCTACTGAATGATGAAATTATATTTTAGGCAGAAAATAGTATGGCTAATCTACATGTCTGCTTCTATTAGTACATGATTAAACCATCATCTGGCTTCTCTAATGTCCATGTTATTATTGCCTCTGAAGTTTAGTTTCATGATAGGCCACAGTGTAAAAAGGTATGAATTTTTTAATTCCAGCATATCTCTTTAGTGTAAAGATTCACCCACTTTCAATAAAATATTAGTCATACATATATCCAGTTTAGGATTAAGAGGTATTTACATTCATATGGCAGCTACTTATTTTTAAAATTCCATATTTATTATTGGCTAAAATATCATATGTTGTGTCTTCATTTATGATTTACTTAGTGAATAAATGAGTGAGTGAGTAAATGAGCAGAGAGAATAAGGTCTATTTTTACAAATGTGAATATTGAACCTATCTGGGTTGTCAGGTTGTACCATATCTGTAGACATTGTACTACTGTGCATCATCAAGGCACAATAACATCAACTATGTGAATGGTGCCCCTGGAGATAGGCAGTTCAACAGCCTATGTCTTTCTGGTGGAAAAAAGTAGGGTGAGTAGTCTGGAAGGAGTGGCTCAAACACAGATTCAAGCAATGTATGCTATCTTAGAATAGACTGACTAATATGCAACTTGAATGTGTTACATGGTAGGATGGTAGTAGACAAATGGCTTACCTTTATTCATATGGCCTAAAATTATATACTAAAAAATTGAACTTTATTCCTTTACCTATTGGGATATCTCCAAGGAAGGTAGAGTAAATCTCAATGTTATTATTTAATTTCTATAATTCAGGATGAGGAGAAATGAACAGTGAGAGAAGGCTGGGTGCTGGGCATCCTTTCCATTTAGAAAGATACATGTAAAATTTCACCGGAGAGAAGATGAAGATCTGGGTCAGAGCAGTAGAAGTGGAAATAGATCATGACCTCCAGAAATCCATCTGTGAAAGGAAACCTGGTGTGAAATATTAAAGACAAGAGCCTGCCTTGGGTGGGAGGGACTGAGAGCAGTATGATGTTGGGAACTGTAGTGAGATCAAAAGATAAATTCTGAGCTTACAGAAAGCTATGTAGGGAATTCTGTGCTGTGAACTTTGAGCTTGATAAGCCTAGATGGATGTAGATGTCAAAAGCTGAAAACCAGTATCTAGAGAAAAAAAAAAGAGATGAGAGTGGTTCAGATAACGAGTTCAAAGCCTCCAGTATGAATCATTTATAAAGTCATAACCCCACAAAACAAAGTAAATACTTCAATGTAAGAGTTGATATCATGAACTCAGCCATCCTATATATCTTACATGTAATTTTATATGAATCCATATTTGTCTTAAATTTTACCTAGTTTTAATCTTACAGTTAAATGTAGAACTATATTGCTTATCACTTGAAGCATTAGAATAGGTAATTTATGCTGGGCATCAGTGGCTTATGCCTGTAATCCAAGCTACTTAGGAGTCTGAGATCTGAAAGGCGTGATTCGAAGCCAACCCAGGGAAGAAAATCCATGGGACTCTACTCTCCAATAAACTATTCAGAAAAAGCCAGAAGTGTCACTGTGGCTTGAGCACAAAGAGGCTCAAGCATAGTGCCCAGGCCTTGAGTTCAAAAAATAAAATATCGGTAATTTACAATTTTCACATATTCATCTCAGTGCTGAAGAAACACATAACATGTAAATAAAATCATGTTTTTTTTTTTTCAGATTCTCATTACTCTAAAAATGCATGTGATGGTTATCTTTTAAAGAGACATTTTTTTAGGTCTACTGGACAAAAAGATCCATTGCTTTAGGCTTTTGACAAGGCACCACATCATCACACACATGAGAAACCACCAGGAAAACGTCTTGCATCATAAACTCTGGAGCAAGGGGAAAACAAAAGAGCTCAAGGGCCTACAATGAGCATACCCCAAAAACTTAAGAAGTTCTCACTAGCTCTCACTTCTAAAGAGTTTTACCAACTCTGTAATTCATGGACTTTTGGAAGCTACTTACATAAGCCAGTCAATCATGTCTAACTTTCTTGTATAGCTGTTTATAGGACTGACTTCAAAGGTATATAGAGGTAGAATGGGAAGAAAGATGGATTAAAAAGATTAATAGAATGGGTAACTATAATCAAATACATTATACTCTATGATGAAATACATTAAATTCTATGGTGAAATGTAAGATTTACTTAAGCTATTTTTTTGTCGGTCATGAGGCTTTAACTCTGGGCCTGGGCTCTGTCCTTCAGCTCTTCACCTCAAAGCTAGTGCTCTACTACTTGAGCCACAGCACCACTTCTGGTTTTCTGGTGGTTTATTGGAGATAAGAGTCTCACAGACTCTCCTGCCTGGGCTGGCTTTGAATTGCAATCCTCAGATCTCAGCCTCCTGAATAGCTAAGATTACAGGTGTGAGCCACTGGCACCTGGTCTACTTAAGCTAATTTAAAAAAAGAAGAGCTATTATCATACTTTCTCTTTGATGATTTGTTACCAACGAGAATGGGTAGAAGCTCTTTTATAACAAAAGTGTTCACTAATTGATCTAAATCAGTCTCTGGACTGATTTTTAGTGACATGGAGGCTTCACAAATAGTCATATATAAGGATCATGAGATTGGATTAAATCACTCAGAGAAAAGTTGCGAACTTCACACAATTGCCATCTTTATATTCAATCTTTTACCTGCTACAATTTTTTTATATTTTGAATTCTGACATATCTTCAACATACTTATTTAAAATATGATGTCAGCATATTCATTACCACACATATCAAATAAACAAGATAACAATAAAACACAGGAAAGAGGGGAGGAGAGAAGAGCAATAAAGAGAATGCCTTTTAGGCTTTGAGACCTGTGTTATCTGTTGAATTTTAACAAAAATATGTGAGAATATTGATGGCTTTCTATTTTGGACAAGAGGGAGAGCATGCACTAAATGAAAGCACTTCAGTTGAAGTTCAGCTTCTTGTGCTGAGTCTGCACTCATGCTACCCCTCTGCTCATAAACACTTACGTAGATTGAAGGAATCCAGGACAGATACATCACCCCAAAACATTTTGTTCTGTCCTATTGGTTATTTTGAGCTAAAAGCCCTTGAACAACAGGGGCAAGGAAGGCACTCTAACCTTTTTTGTGCTTGGAGAACGGAGGATGAAACGCTCCTGGTGAAAGATGGCTCTCCTTTTACTAGAAGAATAGTTCATGTGTTTCATTCTAGAAATTCGGGAAAATGCAATGTTTATATCAGAATTAGCATTTGGAATAATTGACAACTGAAGTTCTACTTTGAAAATCTAGAAAAATCTTTTCCACTATGATACCTGTGGAATAATTATTTTCATTCAGTACCAAGTTGTTAAATCACAGCATAGTGATTGCTAGGAGCCATTGTATTCAGCATCTCATACAACGATTCCCCTGCAAGTAAGTGACCCAGTACTCCTCTCAGTTGTGCGTCTTAGTCATTCTCTCAGCAACAAGAAACCAAGGTCAGATAGAATATGGTTGGTTGAGATATGGCCCATACTGTCCATGAGCCCTAGGGAACACTAGTAGGCAGATCTTTCTCCTATAATGAATAAACAAATATCAGATAATATGTGTGCTTAATACTTGAGGGCCAAGGGATATGCAAAATGTGATGTATAGCGTTCCATTTCAAAGACTAAATGTGTGGCATCACAGAATGTCATTTTCCCCTCCTATAGAAACCTAAGTGGTGATTCCTTTAGGTCTGAGAAAAGCTATAGCTATGCATTTCAGAAATATGAACATGGTTAATATATTTTCAAAAGTCTTGAAGAAATTATCAGGAAATACTAAATCCATGGTCCCTATATTAATAAATATATTCTTTTCCCCAAAATTTCTTTTTTTTGCATTATTTCTTTCATTCTGAAAGCATATGTTGAATTCTTGTCTTGCATACTGAAGACAGCATAAGGCATAAGACAAATATTATGGCTTTCGAAAGCTCATTTTCTGATAAAGGAGATCAACATGGAAGCAATTTCTATAAGGTGTAAAGAATATTGTAGAATATTATAAGTATTGCCTGAGGTCACAGAGAAATTAGGTCTGATTCCTAGGAAAGTCACATAAGAAGTGGAATTTAATGTGAGTATAGGAGAATGTCCTGCAATGTAAAAGAGAAAAGTTGTTAAAAATGAGAACATGAGCAAAGCCATGGGTTTGGGTAAAAAGAGTTCAATCAAGACAGGAATTCTTTGATAGTACTTATCTCACAAAATAGACACATGCTACAAAATCATTGTAGCAATATATATTACTAAATTAATTTCTAGTTAGATATATGAAACAAAACACATATGCTTAATAAAATGTATACACTAAATTCTATCACTTGTTCATTATATAACATTTAAAGACCACATATATTAGCCATACATCATTGATTCTGCATATTTTACCTAGAGGGCATTTTAGTAGTATCCAGTGTGCTTTAATCTGATATTGTTTCCCAAATAGAGATGTGAAAATGTTTACCATAGTATTATAGACCTGGTCAACTTATTATTCAAGTTATAATAGTCCATATGCAATATTTCACTTTTAATTTAATTCCATGGACAGCTATTTTCTGTTGTCACATATGAATGTTTTCCTTTTCCTCTCAAGTATTTATATTTACAAATTGTGTTTCAATTGGAGTATTAGAAAGCTCACTAAAAATTTGTAGTTTGTATATACTTCTAGTTTGTGGATACTTAAATTATTTACATTTCTTCCTTGTCATTATTTTTTACCATCATTTGTTGTATATACTTTTTTCTATAAACTGTCTTGATCTTTGGTGGCTAAGGATTACAAACATCTAAAATGAGTAATTTCCATAAAAACATTACAAAGTTCATGTGGATCCTGAATTTAAATTCTCCGTGACTCTGAACTTGTAAATCCTCTACAATTCTATCCCATAGTTTCGTGGTTTTCAGGCAACATGCCCTCAATCTAACATAAATGTTACTTTTTTGAAATGTTAGAATATCCTTATGATATCTATCTTGCCAGAGTACAAGAGAAAATGAGATTCATTTTAACATATATGTTATTGTTCTCTGATGATTTCTATCCAATGTGTTATCTGTATTTCCATTTTTTTTTGGGGGGGGGGGGGGTCCGGTCGTGGGGCCTGAACTCTGGGCCTGGGCGCTGTCCCTCAGCTCTTCAGCTCAAGGCTAGCGCTCTACCACTTGAGTCACAGCGCCACTTCCATCTTTTTTCTTTTTGCTTATGTGGTGCTGAGGAATCAAACCTAGGGCCTCAGGCATTCAAGGCAAAAGCTCTACCACTGAACCACTTTCCCAGCTCCCTGTATGTCCATTTTTATACTGAAAATTAAATACTGAAGGACCTATTGCTATACATGCAGGCACCCAAAAATCTTTGCTGTTTTTGTTTCTTGTGTCACTTTGCAAATGAGCTATTGTCTACTGATGAGATAAAAACATACACTTCTGTGTATTACATTTAAAATAATAATCAAGGAAATAATCATGTTAGGCAGTCTGAATTATTCTGAATGACAAGACAAATGCTTAAAGTCTGATGGTTGATTAACTGAACCAAAACCTGCATCAGGTATGTATTGTGCAACTCAGATTAGAGAGGCCAAGAAGGAAATTAAATTAGGAAAGGGAAGTGATGAGCAATCACTTATCATTTGGCCCAATCAAAGTAAGAACAACCAAGAGAGACTAACCTTTTGAAATGAAGAAAACACATTTTCTTCTTCTTTCACGTGGCTTCTGAACCTTTCATCTCTTCTTAGTTTGAGTCACCTGTTTCTGTAACTCTATTCATACCTCTTGTTTTAGGATTTTTGTTTTGTTTTGTTTTTTCCAGTGAGAGTGTTTGTCATTTAATGCCCAAGACAAACAGATGTCTTTGACAACATCACTTTTGGGAAATACATTTTTGTTCTGAAATAGTTCGGTAAGCAAATGCTACCAAATCTATGAAAGCTAAAAGAAATACATGTTTCCTTCTAAAGTTAAAGAACCCCAGATGGCAACAAAATGACTCACAAAACTTGTGACTTGGTACATTGATGTGATACCATGTACTGTGGCTAGAGCCACAGAAATGCTTGCTAAATCTTAAAAGATCAGACACGATCATTGTTTGTAACTTAACATTTGTCCTTTGGGAGACCATCATTTTGGCGTAGAAAAAGAATGGGAAGCTCCTGGAACCATCTGTTTCTTTTCCAAATTTATTATGTTAATTTGCTGACATACAAGGACTCAGGGGGAAAACTCACAATGTTGAATTTATTCCTCAGAAAATAAAGCAGACTGTTTCTTTGTTACTTGTCTTGGGTTGTATTTATCTTAGTAAAATTGTATTCTAACTTTCAGTTATTTCCTGTGTTTGTCTCCTTGGAATCCTCTTTCTCTTACTCTTGTTTCCTAGCCATTATATGTGAGTGATCCATCCTATTAGGATTTTAATCTTTCTTTGTTAAAACCAAACCTTGGGCCAATCTAACTGCTTACCTTGGTCATAACTCCATGACTGATACTGAATCACACTAAAGAAATGTCACATATATACACAGACTGATACTATGTATGCCATAATTTACTATTCCCTACTGATTATTCTGCATTTCTTTTGCTTTTAAATACACAGTAGATGACCATCAGAACATTTCTTTTTTAAATGTTTTTATTGTAAAAATACTGTATAGTTACATGAACAGTTACAGTTACATGAACAAGGTAATGAGTACATTTCCTATCAAGCATTGTTACCTCCTCCTTTGTTTTTCCCCTACCATCCCTTCCCTCCCACCTCCACAACTACACTCACAAAAATAACTATTATATACTCCCTTTATTCCCTCCAGTGACAGATGACACATTCATCATTCTTCCAGTTTTTGTAGATGTGATTATAATTCCATAAATTTCTACCCCTTTAGATATCTTGCTATATACAAACATCCTGAATTTTACCAATGATTCTCTCATGATTTCTGAATATCCTGAACATCCATCTTTAATTAGAAGCAAACTCACTTATTTGACTCTAGATCTCTCTCCAAACGTTTTCCTACACTCTTCTCTGTAGGGCCAAAATGCTAAAGACGGGTCTGGACTCATTGTATTCCACCTTCAATGGACTCATCTTAAAAGTCTGCTTTCTTTCAGGAGCTAGAACAATTTTCACACTGCTAAATTCAGTGTGCACTTTTCCTGTCATAAAACTCTCATGACTTGAAATGGGTGACTTTCCCTGCAGATAGTGTACCTAAAAGCCTGTAATTCTGTTGATAGCAGCAATCCTGGCATTTTACGTATAGTAGTCAAGCTTATGTTACATACTACTGAAAGACACTTATCAAAGAATTAATGAAATATTCAGGATAAAGATAGACTTATAGTGATGTACTGTAATGCTAAATAGTTTTGCATGAATGAGTTAGTTCATGAGGGCTATTCTAAATATACAATGCAGGGAGAAAGAAACAATGTGTTGTAATCTGAGATGGATAAAGTAAAAATCAAAATAGGTATTAGCAAGCCTAAATAAGGAATTAATATACAAAACTAAAAGGATGTTAAAATTTTTTTCTGAATTTACAAAATTAACAATTATGCAGACAGTGAAATTTAGGTTTCTATGAGCTTTGAAAAATAAATGCACTCAAGTACAAAGAATATAAAGCATCTCAGTTATTCAAAACGCTTCTTCATGCTCTATTAAAATAAACTCCCTGGACTGGGGAAGGTATCTCAGTGGTAGAGAGCTTGCCTTGCATGCATGAGACCTTGGGTTAGATTCCTCAGCACCACATAAGCAGAAAAAGCCAGAGAGTTCAAGCCCACATGACTGACAACAAACAAACAAACAAAAAACTCCTTTTGAGGAAAGGCAATTATTGTCTTGATATTTTTATCACCCTACATAATTTTGTTCTTTTGATCTTTTACAGTAACACAATATTTGTGTGTTTTGTGTCAGAATCCAACACACTAGTTCCCTTTAGAATTCATCCATGTTAATATATATATAAAACATTTTTTGTGCTAAGTTGGCTATAAGAACATACCACTTGTTTCTTTATGGATAGTTAAGTTGTATTCTGCTTTTGATGATTATAAATAGAGCTGGTATAGAGCTATTATTTTTGTTATCTTTATACATTTTGTAGGATGTTTTGTCTTTTTAATATTTTTTAAATGGTCAGACTTTGTATACACTGTCTCCACCAAATAATTTGTTAATCGCAGTTAACTTCTACAGGAACTGGTTTTATCTGTGGGCTTTGCTTCTGGGAATTCTATTTCTGGAGATCTGTGACTGTGTGCTGATTTTGAGTAATTTAGCTTTTTCTTGTTAGAAGCATAGAAATGACACAATCTTTATATATTGGACCAGAAACTGAGATTCTGTATGCAATATTTAGATTTTTCACATTCCAAATGATTTTGTCATTATTCAAAGTAGTAGTGGCTTACCTGCATACATTTTTTTTAATTGTTAATGTAGATACTAAGCACTAATTTTTCTCCAGAAGTTCCTTTGTCTATTTCTTGTTATTTTCTATACATAAAATATTAACATGGTTTATCTTTTTCTTTCCAAAATTACTACACTATTTCCCTTTGATTTATTATACTAACTTGGATCACCAATGAAGTGGTAAAAATAGTGTATAGAAGGAAATAAATATTTAGTTTTTCCTAATTTTGAAAGGTAATTTTCAGTATGTTGGTAGGATTTTTGTGTATGTCTTAAACTGTGGAACTCTCTTCTATCCTAAGTTTCTGAGACGATATTGTTGCCTGGCTTTGTACTTTAATCATAGATAGTATTTAATTTTGTGAAATTATGTTTTGGATGTATTAAGATTATGTAAATTTTTTACTTTACTGAATAAATGAATTAAACGTACAATTATTGTTTATAGTTTATATATATATTGTTTAGTTTAAAATTACATGTAGATACTTGTTAGTAGGTTACTGTTTTCTAATTTAATTGCATTGTGAGCAAAGATATACTGTATATATAACATATAATATATTTAATATATATAATTATATATAATTATTGCTTAGGGTAGTTGAGTTGTTACTGCTTAAATTGTTGGTACAAATGTCTGTAAATCAAGATTAGCTGTATTTAAATAGGATGTTATTCTTTTTAATGTCATGTTTTTTAAACCAATTACAGATAAGTACTAAGATATCTAACTGTATATTATTAATTATTTTAAAACTGTATACATTGCTGTATATTATTAATTATTTTAAAACTGTATATATTGTTTTATAAATTTGAATTTGGTGTAGCAAATTAAAAACCGTATCTTTTGAAATAATATTTTTACCATTATAACCAATTCCTATTTTTAGTCTTTTTGATCTGATGATGTTACTATTACTCCACTTTTATATATTGGGTATGAAATATGAAAATATATGTTTCATATGTTTAATTATGACATTGTATAATTAGACTGTAGGCCCTACAGATTTGGTATTTGCATTTAAATATCTTGACAAGGTCTGTTTTTTAAGTGGAGTTTTTAATTCCTATTCAATTAATTTCCCATATGATTGAGTTTTAGTCCACTCCATTGAGTTTTCTTTTTTCTTTTTTTTCTGTCTCTCCATTCCTTATTTTCTGCCAATTTTTGATTCAATTGGTATCTATTTGCAGTACATTTTATCATTTGTAAAAATAAATATGAATATAGTCATATTTTAGCTTTGTTTTTATGCTATGATTTGAATGTTGCATGTCCAGAAAGACCCATGAACATGGTTACACGGTCAGGGATGGGACAGTAGAAATTTTAAGAGATGTGGATAGTGGAAAGTTTATATGCTTGAGGCATACCTTGAAGGGGCCATGGCTCCTTCTTTCTTCTCTTATGCTTCCTAAATATGATCTAAGGGATTTGTTTCTCCGTGTGCTCATACCTTAATTTACAGGCTTGCCAGAGGCCCCAAGCCACAGGATCAATTGATAGAACTTTCATAATCATGAGCCATTCATATGTAATGTCATGACTTTATGTCCTTCAATGGATTTTTGAAGAATTTAAGAGACAAAAATAAATCATTTGTAGTTATTTGCATTTTTTCAGTATTCTTTATTTTTTAATTTTTTATTATTATCTTTAAGTAGTTGTACAAAGAAGTTCCCCTTCTACAAAACAGTATATGAATGCAGGTGTCTGACAACATTGTCACCCATGGCTTCTAACCCATCTCTTCTCTCACTTTTTTTAAAATTTAGGTTAGGTGATATTATTCTTTATTTTTGCAAAACCTCCATATCGAACTGTCATAATTTCACTCATGGAATAGTCTATAGATCTATAGTTGTTAGACCCAACTAATCTGATTCTACTCCTAGTTGTTGATTCTGGCTGATCCTAGATGGTAATGTTTTACTCCCATTGTCTATTGTCTATAGTTGCTTATCATTTTATTTAGTACCAATGTTGATTTGGAACAGATACTTGACTATATTCAAACTGTAAGTGGCACAAAATGGTATTGCTTTCTACACCATGGATAGCGGACTCTCTGCAGACAACATTTTTCAACTATTACTATCGGTCTTTCTTACTTTTGACATGATAGATGTGGATAAATGTTTGATTTTTCTCTCTGATGTAATGTCACATAAGGAACACATATTGCCAATAATTTTTATACCAAATCTTCTAAAACCCTTATTTTTGTAGATAAATGGGTAGTGGTCAGAGATATAACATGTTCAAGAATTTTTATTCCTAATGTAACATCCTCAAATTAAAGATAGAGGAGTCTTTTCTCTTTGCTATCTTTATTGCTTTTGACAGTGTATGGTCTGTTTAACACATGGACAACTTTCAAATTTTTGAAGGATTTTATATTGTAATAGCAGAAAACAGAATCAAAATAGCTTAAGCAGAAATGAGACTATTCGTTTTTTGTTTAGCTAGTATCCATTAATATGATACTTTTATATTTTCCTTAAAAGGGTATTACACTGTACCGTAGAAAATATACACATGATATAAATAAGTAAAAAAGATCAAAAGATATAGCCCAGTAATCATAGCTTTTTAAGAAAAGTAATCTAAAGCATTTGCTCCTACACAGACTCTTTCCTGTAGAACATTGTCCTTACTGGATTATATTGAACTATGTCTAAGTATAAGGGGAGCTTATAAGGAAATGGAGCAAACAGTTTGATGATACTGCAGGTATATATGTATATGCAAAGAAAGTGAGTTGTGGATGGAAGACATATTGTTTGACATTATCACTGGAGAATAATGGTAATTCAAGTTTTCATATGAGTAAAATCAATAGTCAGTGAAGAATTTTTGAATGAATATACTCAGGGTAATTGACTTTAAGTTCTTTATACTCACCACAACATACTACCCTCAGGCAAACATCAATGGAAACTTCAGCTATTCCTTTCCTTTTAAAAATATACAATGAGATCATCCAATTTTCAGAATTTCATTTAGCTAAGTGCTTCAGTTTACAGTTTAAATAGAATAAAAGAAGAAAGTCAGCAGCTTTATTTTTTTAATGATGGTACTCTGTTTTGCTAAATTCACTTACCCCAACCCCCGCCTGTATATACACTTGTGTTTTTTTGTATGAAAAGTACAAGGAGTAACTTTACAATTTTACACAATGAATGTTACAACTACTAGATCTCTGTACGTCTAACAAAACAATTTGTGTTTCATCCTCTAAGTCACCTTGAGTTAAGAGGAAACTTGCATGCAGAAGCATAATTTCATCTATAGAGCAGTATCACTTAAGAAAAATCCTGATTTCTAAATAGACATTTCATAAATGTTTTTAAAGTAATCAGAGTAACCAAATTAAGTTACTTTAACTGCACTGAAATTTATGCTGATAGGAAATAAGTGATTATCCTTATACCAGATTGCTTTAGATATACTTATTACACATACAACTTATAAGAATATGCAAATCTGAAAGTCATACAGAATCAATGAAAATTTTTATCACCATTTCTTTGAGTTTAGTGATAAAGCAAGTAATAAAGTCAGCATGTGAGAGATGGCTTCACTGCATTTATGAGAAATAAAGAATCTATTGGCATTAAGAACTGCAAAGAAAGATTACTCCAAAGCTTTAACTTTAGCTAAAAAGTGGTTTTATATAAAAGATTCATGACCTTGACTTGATTAATTCAATATGCTTTATTGCCTAATACTTGGCTTAATTTAAGTTAAATTATCTGCTATTAAAAAGTTTTGCTCTCAGAGCATCTTCTTTATCATCCAGAAGTCAATTTAGCATCTATAAAGTCCATTTATCTATAGTTTCTCCTTTGTAATGTTTTCTGTCATAATGACAACATTTGTGCAACAAGTATCACAACAAGTTGTGACCATCCATACTTTAAGTTGGTTCTTATGCTTAACATGAGAATTTTACAGTAATTATCAACAGTGCTGAAAAAATTCCTTTTCATCTGGTCAATATTCAATCATTGTAGGGATTAGTCTTCCTAAAAACGCATATCATGGTATTAGTTCCACAAATAACACAAGAAATGTAATTTTTTAAAAGTTTTAAAGGATTATTTTTCATTAAGAGAATAGTATGTGAAGAGAAGTGAATTTTGCAGATATTTCTCTTACTGAAAATGATTTGCATTAACTTAACTACTATGGCCCTGGAGTGCCCAGTGACAAAAATTCTATTCAAATATATTTTGGCATAAATATATGTATGCCATATTAAAGATGAGTATTCTATTCTGGGGACCAACTAATTAGCTCAAACACTGCCTGATTTTTATCAATTCTTTGACTTTTATTTAGAAATTTTATCTTTACTTATTTTTATTTGCCAGTCCAGGTCCTTGAAGTTGGCCTGGACACTGTCCCTGAGCTCCTTTTTGCTCAAGCCTAGCACTTTACAACTTGAACCACAGCACTGCTTCCAGGTTTTTCTGTGATTAATTTGAGAGTCTCAAGGATTATCTTGCCCAAATTGGCTCTGAAGTTCAGTCCTCAGATTTCAGCCTTTTGAGTAGCTAAAATTATGGGTATGAGCCACTGAGATATTTCCCCTTCTAAAAGCCTCAGAATCTTATCTGTAAAATGGAAATAATCAAATCTACTAAATTATGTTAGTAAAATGCACCTAAAAATGCTGCCTATGGGTTTGATGTGATCCAAAGTGAAAGCAATTGTACTCCAATAGAAATGTATGTTAACATAATAAAGAAAATAGTTTACAATATGTATAGTTGTGATCATGTAAATGCAGGTGTGGAAATCTTTTGTGTATATTGCCAACAAAATAGTATATATGGTCAGGTGTTGTGGCTCACACCTATAACCCTGGTTATAACTGAGGCTGAGATCTGAGGATCAAGATTCAAAACCCATCTGTGCAGAAAATTCCAGGAGACTCTATCTCTAATTAAACAAAGGGAAAAGTAAGACAGAGCATGAGGCCTTGTATTCAAACTGTAATTTCTGGTATTAGCACACATGTACACATACACGCACATGCATACACACCACACACACACACACACACACACACACACACAAATTGTACTAAATTATTAAGTATATGAACACAGTAAATACATATGTAATACGTATGTAATACGTATGTAATACGATGACATGAAGACAAAATATTCTATAATTTTGAGAGGACAAAACTTAATAATTAAGATGCTGCTAGATCTGACAAAGTAAGGTGTCCTAAGAACTCCTGCCCCACCCATCACCACTTTGTGAGCATGGAATTCTTCCACAGAGAGTGACATTTTCATGAGAAAATTACAAATGTTATGACACATAGAAAACTTAGAAAAAAGATTTAAATAACTTGGTACTGAAATTTTCTTAATAGAGACCCAGAAATATAACAAATCAAAATAAGTTTGGACAAATGGGATTGCATGAAATTGCAGAGCTTCTGTATGGCAAAGGACATAGCTAGTAAGATCAATAGAAAGCCCATGGATTAGGAGAAGATCTTCACTAGCCATACAACGGACAAGGGTCTCATATCTAAAATATACCTGGAACTCAGAAAATTAAATACCCCAACAACAAATCTGCAAAGAAACAACTGCCCAATAAATAATTGGGCTAAAGACTTAAAGAGAAACTTCTCTGAAGAGGAAAGAAGGATGGCCAATAGACACATGAAGAAATGCTCAATCTCCCTAACTATAAAAGAAATGCAAATCAAAACAACATTGAGATACCACCTCACCCCAGTTAGAATGGCTATAATCAAGAAATCCAATAACAACAGATGTTGGAGGGGATGTGGCCAGAAGGGAACCTTACTGCATTGTTGGTAGGAATGTAAACTTGTTCAACCACTCTGGAAAGTAGTATGGAGCTTCCTCAAAAGACTCCACATAGAGCTTCCCTATGACCCAGCAATGTCCCACTTTTAGGCATTTACCCAAATGATCACAAACAAGCCCATACTAAAGCTCCCAGCACAACTATGTTTGTTGCAGAATTATTTACCATAGTTAAGATATGGAACCAACCCAGATAGACGCCCCTCAGTAGATGAATGGATCAAGAAAATGTGGTATATATACCCAATGGAATTCTATGCCTTCAAAGAATGACATTGCCCCATTTATTAGGAAATGGAAAGGCTTGGAAAAAATTACATTAACTGAAGTAAGCCAGGCCTAAAGAAACATAGGTCCCATGGTTTCCCCATTTGCAATAACTAGTATATGTCTGAGACAAGCAGAAACGGTCAGATAAATTGATGTTAGGTGAAATGAACCCCAAGATAAGGATTCAAATGTTTTTTCTTTCTTGCGATTGTTTCTAAAATATGTATAAGATAATTTCTTGGTTGCTTTGTATGTCCTTCCCCCACGGTATAACCCCTATTTTCACTGTATGTGATGTTGGTATAATTTGTGGAGGGGAAGGGAAAAACCAATTGTTTAAATAGGGATACAGATTGGCCCATTGCAACAATCAGATGTACAAGACATTATGTGGAAAAATGAACTTTACAAGTTTGGTGGGGGCGGGGAGGAGATGGGAAGGGATGGGAAGAGGAAACAAAGGAGGAGGCAACAACATTTGATAAGAAATGTACTCATTGTATTCTCCACGTAATTGTAACCTCTCTGTACAGTATTTTCACAATTAAAAAATAAATAAATAAAATAATTTGTTACCAAATCATCTTGTTTCTTCTCTTTCTCTCTCTCTCTTTTTTTTTGGGGGGGGGGTCAGTTGTAGGGCTTGAACTCTGGGCTTGGGCGCTGTCCCTCAGCTCTTCATCTCAAGGTGAGCACTTTACCACTTGAGCTACAGCGCCACTTCCGGTTTTCGAGTGGTTTATTGGAGATAAGAGTCTCACCGACTTTCCTTCCCCGGGCTGGCTTTGAACCGCGATCCTCAAATCTCAGCCTCCTGAGTAGCTAGGATTACAGGCGTGAGCCACCAGTCGGCGCCGGCTATGCTCTCTTCTCTTTCAAAACTTTCCATAATTCCCCTTCCTAACCACCGTCCTTTATCTACAGACTTTTGGAGATGACATGCTTCCCAATGCTAATATAAAAGGTACACCATTATTGTAAAGCAAATAATTTCAGTACTGCAGTGGCAAGATTAAGTATTGAATACTTTTCTCCCTGGTTTCTCTATTCTTTTCAGTTGACAGCAATATCATGGTTTTGCTTTTAAGGGGGTTTGTGAGGGGTTTTAAACCACAATAGGAATTACTTCTGAGAAGTAATCTAATCGGATTCTCTGAGCAGAAGCAAACCTACCATTTTTACCTTTTAATGCTACAGCGATTACTTTGTTCATACATTCTGTTCAACATTTTACAGGATGTCAAACTCCCTTAAAAATTCATAATGCACAATAAACTTAACCTTTTATTTTGCTTCCTTCTCAGCTGTTTTCTGAATTTTAAAGGGTTTCACAGGAACTTAGATGTTATATCTAGAAATTTTACTTTTATGGGGGGGGCAGGGGAGGATGGGAAGGGATGGGAAGGGGAAACAAAGGAGGAGGCTACAATGCTTGGTAAGAAATGTACTCATTATCTTGCCTATGTAACTGTAACCCCTCTGTACAGTATTTTCACAATAAAAATAAATAAAATTAAAAAAAAGAAATTTTACTTTTAGGGAAGAATCCTACAAAATGAAAATTTTTATTGGTGAAGTAATAGCCATTGGTGATCTCATAAGACACAGTGTGAATAAGTGAATGATCTAGTTTTCTGCATTCAACTATAATTCAACTAGAGTATTATAATTTATATCTGGAGTATTCTCCCAAAATTCATCATGATAGGATGTCTTATCCTTAATAGCTAAGAGCTAGGAAATCATGAACAGGAGTTCAAAACTCAAAGTTACAATCATTCTTTCCTTTTTGTGGGTTGATTCATGCAGGTATTTGTTATAAAGGTTGAAAACTAATACTAAGAAGAGATAGGCTGGGAAGGTGGCTCAGTGGCAGATGCTTGCCTTGCATGCATGAGGCCCTGGGTTTGATTCATCAACACCACATAAGCAGAAGAAGCTAGAAGTGGCACTGTGGCTCAAGTGGTAGAGCGCTAGCCTTGAGCTGAAGAGCTGAGGGACAGCACCCAGGCCCAGAGTTCCGGCCCCACAACTGACAAAAAAAACAAACACTGTTTAACATTACATTATATGACTAAATGGAGAACTATTTCTTTTGAAAGCATATTATCAGAGTGAAAATTTGAACCTTAATTATCTGTCTTAAGGTAAAAATGGCTGCTTATTTCAGTAAAAGTTTCATTTTACCCAATAACGAAGGGGAGGGTTTAGACATGAGGCTGCAAGTTTCTGGATTTTATTTATGGAGTCAGTCTGTACCCTCAGTTGAAGGTTGCTTGTTGTTTTGACAAGTCTGTCCCATGAGAATCTTGACATTACATTGCCCTTGCTTAGTGGTATAATTGGGGAGCTTTCCCATATGTGTATATATCTTTCTTAATGCAAAAAAATCAGATAAATTGTAATGGGATTGCAAGCCTGCACTATTTGAACCTCAAGATGCCAGAATAATATCTTTAAAATAAACAGATTTTTGCAGTATTGTGCTTTATGATTACAAACATGAAAAGCATATCATTTCAACTCAATTATTTTATCAGTTTATGAAGACAAACTTACAATTCCTTTCAGTGACACTTTCTCATCATTTCATGATGTAATTGTCATTCAGGTATTTCCCCAGGGCATTTTTTGGTACCAGTTCATTTTTATGCTGCTTATCTCAGAGTCAGTACTTAACCTTTGATCTTTTTAGGTATTCACTTCAACTATTCATTTTAAATGAAAAATGTTATTGCCTAAATTCACCTGGGCTTTTTGAGATTTTCATGTTATTTTTATCACTTTTTTTTTTTTACTATCTTTAAGTAGTTGTACAAAAATGTTGCCATTGAACAAACCAATCTATGAGTAAAATGTAACTTGATCAGCGTCACCCCTTTTAATATTTTTACCAACTCTCTCAAACAAACACCTTCCCTTACTTTTCTTAATTTTGTAGGATATACATGGAATTCTTGACTCTATTCTCTCCCTCACTTGTATGCCTCTCTCCCCTTGGTACCACCACGTCTCTTGCAATTACTCATTTCCTGGTGTTTATTGGCTAGGCTTTGACTTTGACTTTCTAAGGATTACACTATTTGAGTGCTACCTTGAATCTATCATATTTCAGTTAATACATTTGTAACCACTTTCATATCATCCAACATTTACTTATATTTTATAGGCTATTTCGAGCTTCTACGTATGAGGGAACACATGCAACATTAACCTGACTCATTTCACTTAATATAATTTTCTTAAGTCTTTCAATTTCTTTACAAATGGTACAATATCATCTGTTCTAATGGATGAGTAAAATTCCACTGTGTATATATATATATACCACATTTTCTTGATCCATTTGTCCATTGAGGGACATCTGGGTTGATTCCATATGATGGTTATATTGAGTAGTGCTACAGTTAACATGGTTGTGCTGGTAGATTTACTTTAACCTGGTATATAGTACTGGAATTCCTAGCAAGAACAAAACAAGAGAAAATACAAAAGAGATTCAAATAGAAAAGGAAGAAATAAAATGATCTTCTTTGGCAGATCACATGACTCTTAAGGACCCTATTGACTTCCTCAAGCTAATAGAGCTAATTCAAAATTTCAGTAAAGTAACAGAGTAAAAAAAAAATCCATAAAAATCAGTAGCTTTTCTGGACAACTACAATAAGAAGATTGAAACTGAAATCAGGAAAGCAACCTTATTTGCAATAACCTCAAAAAAAAAAAAAAAACAACTTCGGAATTAACCAGGGATGTGAAAGTCCTTTACCGTGAAAACTTTAAAAGTCTGCAAAAGGAATTTGAAGAAGATATCAAAAAAATGGAAAGACCTCCCATATTCCTGGATTAGCAGAATTAACATCATGAAAATGGCAACACTGACCAAAGCAATCTACAAAGTCAAGGTAATACCTATCAAAACTTCAACATCAGGTGCCTGTGGCTCATGCATGCAACGCTAGCTATTCAGAGGGTTGAGATTTGAGGATCGTAGTTTCAAGCGAGCCTGGGCAAAAAAGTTCCCATAAGACTCTTATCTCCATTTAACACTAGCTTGGGCACAAAAAAGCTCAGGAAGGAAGTGGCTCTGTGGCTCAAGTGATAGAGCACTCGCCTTGAGCTGAAGAGCTCAGGAACAGCACTCAGGCCCTGAGTTGAAGCCCCAGGACTGAAAAAAAAAATCAACAACGTTCTTCAGTGAAGTAGGGAAAGCAACCCAAAAATTCATATGGAACTACAACCCTGAATACCAAAGCAATTCTTAGTGGGGAAAGTAGTACTGGATGTACAACCCTACCAAACATCATGTATTTTTGATTAAACAAGAGAGACATTTCACCAAACAATGTAGTGAAAGGCCTCCCTGTTTTATGATGGTCCATCCAGAAGTTGTGTGTCCTATCAGTGAACTGAAAGCATAGAGAACCGGTACAGTGTCATGGCTTTATGTTCATGCATGACAATGAAATGCACTTGTGAGGGAGAACCAATAATTAAAGCGTATGTAAGGATGCCTACAAACATGGCAGGAAAAACAACATATTTTATCTTAATTACTAGCTCTTAATGCATTTTATTCATGTACAGCCTGATTTTCAGATTCCATTTAAATTAAAACAAAATTGGTGCTGAGTATAGACAGAAAGAAAGAGTATTTATTAATACTGTTTATGGAGGATTAAATATTGTATGCAGTGACTACTTTATTTTTTGGATAAATACAAGTAACTTACTAAAAATGTAGAATGTATTTGTAGCTAGGGCTAGAGTTCAGTGGGAGGGGATATGCCTGGCACGTCTGAGACTGGGTTTGATTCTCATCTCACACACACACACACACACACACACACACACACACCAGACAGAAAACAACGCTTTTGTTACTTGACCAAATTTAAGCAGGTTGAAAGCTAGATCATTAGACTCCTTAATAGACTCCATAGCCTTTGCCAGTTTTCATTCCTTCAATCCCTTATGCTTGCTTATTGTGGAGTATCTTTAGTGTATTAGGACTGATTAAACTAATCAAAAGTAAGGGTTAACATATGATTTAGTACCTATTGTCAAATTTTAGGTTATTATTGAACAATAAAATATAATATTCTAAAACTCAGTGGGTTAAAATAATAATTTTTATTTATTTTTTATATCTATTGAATACTGTTGATTTTTAGCTTAGCTATGAGATTCTTGCCTTAGTGTATGTTAGGCCCCCAATGAATTGCATCAGGCAAGGTGTGGATTAGGTAAAGATTGGATTTGTTGTTGAGAGAGAAGTGGGGGTGACTAGGTTAACGTGACTTCGATTTATGAGGTCTATCCTCTTCCAGGAAGGTAGCTTGTGAAAACACACACAATGGTTGCAAAGTTTCAAAATGGTAAGTAGAATTCTGCAGTAGTTCTCAAGGCCACTGAACTGGCATGCACCATTGTTTCTGCTCCATTTTCTTGCCAATGACAAGGCCATCTAGACTTAAGGATTAGAAGAATAGACATCATTTCATGAAGGGAATGTTACAGAAAATCTCATTGGAAAGAAAATTTGATAAAGAAGACAAATAAATAATACCATCCATTTTGTATAATTAAGAAACAATCCCAACATTAAGAAAGATCTCAAAGCATGCTTGAGACCCCCACCTCTGATTTGGAGTATATTTACAGACTTTTCAAAGAAAATTACTTAAATTTAAAAAAAAAACATTTTCTGGCAAAGGGGAAGTAGTTTATTCTATATTTACTATATTTACTTAGTTGTACAAACAATTTCATATTTCTGTAATTTTTTTATATTAGTGTGTTTAGTGATCTAGAGATCAATGTCTTTAAGCCCTAGATGTAATATTGTCAGTAGCAGCATTTCTGCTCTGAGAAAATAAAAGTGCTGTAGCTTTCAAAATAACCTGTTCTAATATGTTAGATGTTAATATGCTAACTAATGGTTAAAATTTAGAATCAAAGTAATTACAATATCTGTGATTCCTATTTCATTGACCCATAAACACACCGATCTCTACAATGCATATTAAAATTCAAAAAATGCAAAACTTTTTCTAGAGTTTAATATCTATTAATACAGTAAGAAATCTTGTTTTAAGGAGGGGTGGGTGATTCTTGGGTTTGAACTGAGGAATTTGCTGAGTTTTTTGCTTATGGCTGGTACTCTATCATTTCAGCCTCCAGTCTGACCTTTTTGATAGTTGAGTGTAGATAATCTCTCAAATTTTTCTGCATACGCTGACTTAAAACCAAATTCCTTAGATCTCAGCCTCCTGTGTCGCTAGGATTACAGTCTAAGCTACAGGCACTTGGAGAAATGTTCTATCCTTTTTAAATTTGTGTGAATGTTACAGACTGAAAGATACAAATGATTTTCCTTTACTAACTTAAAACCTAAGATGTGATTAAAACAAAAGAAAGAGCCAACAGATGCTCATGAGGGTGTGACCCAAAGGGATCCCTAATAAACTGTTGGTAGGAATGTAAATTTGTTCAACCACTCTGGAAAGTAGTATAAATTTTCCTCAAAAAACAAAAAGAAAAAAAATCAAACCCAAACCTAGAACTATCCTATGATCCAGCAATTCCACTCCTAAGCATTTGTCCAAAAAACACAAGCTAAGATATGCTAAAGCCACTTGTAGAATCATTTTATTGCAGTACTATTCACCACAACCAAGTTATGGAATCAGCCCAGAAGCTCCTCAGTGGATGAACTGACAGAAAATGTGGTTACATACACAACAGAATTTTACTCATCCATTAGAAAGAATGATACTGTATTATCTGTAAAGTAATGAAAAGACCTGGAAAAAATATGTTAAGTGAAATAAGTCAGGCCCACTTAGACAGAGGTTGCATTTTTTGACTCGTATATAGGAGCTAGAATCAGCTTACAAACATATAAGTAAGTAGGTTAGGTAGTATGCAAGTGGTAACGAATATATTAATCGAAATATAGTAAGATCAAGGGAGAATTCAAATTCCTTAGAAAGTCAAAATTCAACAAAATAAACACTTGGAAATGAGTACTTGAAAAGGAGTGAGGTTGGGTCAAGAGGAGTGGCGTAGACTACTGAAGTAGAGAGGTGAGGTGATTAGACTGGTTCAATTTATACACAATAAATAAAGAAGGGGTGGGTTGGGAGAGATAGATGAAAATGTTGCAAAGGTGACATGGATCAGTATTCATAAACTGCTTTGTTTAGTGACTATGCCTTTGTAGAACTACTTAAAGATAAGAAAATAAATAAAGAAAAAGAGCCAAAAATTCACTCTAAGTTTATTGTCAAGAAATTTTGTAAACACAATATATTCAGCCAACACAAATCTGGGTACCTACATTTCTGAGAGGTTACAGTCATAGCTGCTTTGTGATTAGTTTTTTTTCTCAGGCAAACATCAATTCATTCTTTGTACAATCAATACACAAAAGTGCTATGGTTAGACTGGCAGCTACTTCTTTCAAGAGACAAACCTAGCACTCTTATCTGTTTAGAAAAATCCTTGGTATTGTTTAGGTCATAAGAGGGAGCTATGAAATTGGAGTTATTTCAGAATAAAACAATCATATTTGATGTACACTTTGGACTACAACCCCTATGAGATAAAGTAAATGAAACTTTGGATCCTTTCACCTAAAGGCAGAAAGAGTAATTGGGGGTGCACTAGAAGAAGGTTGGAGTGTATGAAATAGCCCCACACAATAGATGAGGAGCCAGTCTCCTGTTTCTGGACACAAGAGGAAAAGGGCTCTAATTAGATTATAAATCAGAGAGACAGTCTATCCGAGAACAGTTATAAGATCCTGGAAAGAATTATTTGTAAGGGGAAGAGTAGAATCAACTTCTAGATGAGAAGAGTCAATATTTAATGGTACTTTGAATAGCTCAGGCTGAGGGATGACTTAGCTGACCTTTTTGGGAACATCCTAGCCCCTTGATGTGGTAACAAGAGGCTTCAGTGCCATATTTTAAAGACAAGTTTAAAATAGATCTCAATACTTCTGAGTGGAAATAGAATTCTGTACGGCAAGTTTCAAATCAGTCTCACCCAACTACTAATTTGTTCTAAGAGAATGAATAAAATAAATGTTTTCTGACAAATCACAAAAGGATCAAGTGTTAATGTCTAATAATCATTTAAATGCCAACATCTAACAAACTGAAAAGCCAGTAGAAATGGGCTGTTAGTGGTGTTTTGCAGTTGTTGAATTATTCTATAGAGTGAAGTAAAAATAAACCAACAAAACCATTAAAGACATATCCAAATGCAAATTCTTGAAGTATTCTGTTCAAAACATGAACAAAATGTGTAGGAAGAATTATCACAACAGAGAACTGTCTATCAGAAACCGGGAATAGCATACTTACACATTTTCCCAAACTATCCCTCATCTCTGGGTTAACAATAAAGCTGTGTGGGTTTCTTTGTAGAAAAGGTAGAATAAGTATTAGATTTTTATTCTAAAGAGATAGAATGTACCAAGTAAATATTTTTAAGGCAGTGAGTAAACTAAACCTAGAGTAGGTCAACATAGGTTTACAGGTTAAGAACAAATGTGTATTTGCTCTTTCAGCTTGGCTTTGTTTTTGTTTTTTCATTTTTCTTCTTTATTGCAGAAGAATTGCCAGACAAAATTGAGTATATTTAGTCTGTACAAAGACTATATTTTGCTCTCCGTAAATGTATTATTAAATAATTGCCAAAATCAAGCTCTCTACCACCTAACTCACAAAGTCATAGCTCCTTTTTTTCTTAAGTTTTTTTTATGATGTCATATTCAGGGAAATGAATGGTCCTGGAAAAAAATGATGTTAAGTGGCATAAGTCCCGTACAGAGAGATAAAGGACACATGTGGAAGTTAGCTCTAAACTATAAGCATGTATATAAACTTACAGTCACATGCATTTATGCACAAACATATCAACTAAAGTATGGTGCATGAAACAGAGGATTCCAATGGCATAGCTTCTTTGAATAAGTAACTTACAGTTCAACATAATGAATACTAAAATGCTGGATCAGTGTCATTGGTGGGGAGGTCAACAGGAAGAGGGTAAACAATGAGAGAAAGAAAGATGGTTGACCTCAGTCAAAATATTTGAAGTTACAAATCTTTCCAAAATGTAGAAAATTCAAATCAGAGCAAATGAAATACTACAAAATGCATTGAAAATTGAGAAAACAATGCCTTGAAGGTAGAATAGCACAATGAATTCTATCATTCTTCACTGTAAGTAATCAACTACATTAGATAAGTGTGTCAACAGTTACTAGACAAAAGTAATACAAAGCACTTCCAAAACGTAAAAGACAATGATATGATATCAAACTACTAGTGTAAAAAATAGGATAATAGAGAGGAGAAATGCAATATGTAGTCTATGAGACATGATCATAAAAATAGAAGATGGAAATGAGAATATAAATTAAAATAAAGGACAAAGAGGGAGGAAAATAAATTGAAACACAACACTGTCCCAGCAAAACCATAGGGAACCATAGAGAAATGTTCTAAACATACTCTGGTGTTTTGTTTTGTTTTTAATCCTTATTTTCATTTCTACTTGAGAAACAGAAAAATGACATTGTTTGTAGACTTCAACAAAATAAATAAAATTCAGAAAACATAGACTTCTGAGAAATGAGCAAAAGTTGTACTAATTTCAAATTTTTCTCTGAAATTATAAACAGAGAGCACTTCAAAGAACAAGTTATAAATATCATACACTTTACTCCCAAGATAGGTGTGTGTCTGGTGTGTGCTGAAGGATTCATCATAAAATTTCCGTATTCTTGATGGATCATTGAAAGCTGAAGTATCATTATTATGAATTTCAGTTAATGATGATTTCGTATTATTTCACAACATTGTTCTGCTTAGGAAAAAGTTAAAGCTATTGTTTAAAAATAATCTTGGCTGGTATAGGTAGCTCAAGCCTGTAGCCCTAGCTACTCAGGAGGGTGAGATTGCAGAATCTCAGTTTGAAGCCAGCCAGGGCAAGAAAGTTTGTGAAACTCTTATCTCCAATTAACCAGCAAAATAGTAGAAAGAGGAGCTGTGGCTCAAGTGGTAGACTAATATTCCTGAGCAAAAAAAGCCCAGGGATAATAGCCAGTCCCTGAGTTCTACCTCCAGGACTGGCTCGTGCGCGCGTGCGCGCGCGCACACACACACACACACACACACACACACACACACACACACACACACACAAAAGAGTCTTTGTACATTAGAAAAAATACATATTCAGAGAAATTTTACAGTTACTGCATTACCTGTATGTACCTGTTTCCCTCAATTATAGTAACTTGGAAAACTATGACACAAGCCACAGCTAAACTGCTGTCATGTTTGTAAACTAAACCACAAATTTATTTCAGATTTCAGAAGTTTCACCACTAATATAAAGAAAATATATTTCATTCATTCATTCATTCATTCATTTTTGAGCTGGCCCTGGGGCTTGAACTCAGAACCTTGGGAACTATCCCTAAATTCTTTTACTCAAGTTTAGCACTCTACCCCTTGACCCACCATTCCACTGCTGGCATGTTGGGTAACTAATTGGAGATAAGAGTCCATGTATATTCCTGTCCAGGCTGGCTCTGAATTGCAATTCTCAGATCTCAGTCTCTTGAGTAGCTAAGAATATAGGCATGGACCATCAGTGCCTGGCAACATATTTTAATTCTAATCTTTTTCTTTAAAGATGAAAATAGCACCTACTAAGCTGGCTTTCTGTGACTTCACATTAAATGTCTTGAATTGTTTATCCATGAACATTTATTATGATCCTGGGCTTTCTCTTGGATTTCATATTTGCCTTTCTTTCTTTATGGATGTAGCAGAGCTCTTCTTTGAACAAACTTTCTAACAGAATGTCTTTTCCTCTCTTAATTCACTTAAGAGCATATGTCCTCATGTCCATCAGCCTTCATTTTAGAGTTTGGTAACCACTCACTGCAGACAAATGTAAATTTGTATAGTTTTCTCTGGTTGATAAACCCCCCTAGCAATAATTAATTCAGAGTCAGTGTTTATAATAGTTAGATTAAGTAGCTGTTGGACACATGGACGTCCATAGAATTCTTTCATATAGTTAGCACCATCCGTTTCTCACTGCAACAGTCACAATTGCTTTTACTTCTTTCATTTTTATGTGTTACTAAAATAGCAACTCAGAGAAATTACTTCTGTGACCTCACAGTGGACACTCGACATCAACTCTTCTATTTACCCTAGGGGTCTGTTTACTTTCCATTAATCTTCCTGTGTAGTATGACAATGCACACTTAACTTGAACTTCTACTCTTATTTTTCAGGGAAAAATCGGCAACACAGTTTTGTGATATTTTCTGATGACCAGATATTTTTTCTCTCTCAGCATTTAAGTGCTTTGTCTTTGAGGAAGAGCACACATTTTCTTTAAATCCAGTTATTGCAAAGTTAAAAAGGCTACAGTCCATTTCATCCTTATAACATTTCTACCTATAATTTTCACCTTTACAAGGCTTGAACTATTATATCTAAATCAAACTTGTTTTTAATCTAACAGAGCTTTTTCTCAAGGGTGCCCAGGCCCTATGTTGGCTCACAATAGCTGCAAGACTTCTGGTGACATAGGTTTGGTGTTATAAGTCTTCCTATACTTGCTTGATAGGTTGAGCAGAGATTCTTATTTCTGAACCATTGAGAAAATTCCTTTAATTTTCACAATAAAAAATAATAAAAATAAAAAAATTCCTTTAATATTTGTACTGATTTCCTCTCCATCATACTATGTGTCAGCTACAGAAACTGTCATTCCAATGTTTTTCCTAAATGATTCCCCTTTGTCCATTGTGTGTGTGTGTGTGTGTGTGTGTGTTTGCGCATGCCTTGGTACTGAACTCAAGGTCTGGCACACTCCCTTACATTTTTTGCTCAAGCCTTGTTCTCTATCATTTGAAGCATGGCTCTACCTCTGTTTTTTTAGTAGTTATGGAGATAAGAAGCTCATGTATTTTCTGACCCAGCTTATTTCAAATGGTGATCCTCAGATCTCAGCTCCTGAGTAGAACTAGGATTACAGACATGAGCCACGGTGCCCAGCTCCCTTTGTCCAATTAATATGTTGTTAAATTTGAGTTCTTCCTGAGTGTGCAATCCCCTTGGTTAATACTCACCTTTTAAAACACCTGCCTTTGATTAATAAGTATTATATGGTATTATCATTCAGCTATCACCTCTCATGTTAGTTTATTTTTTTCATAGACAGAGCCTGACAAACATGCTAGACTAGGCTCTAGCTTTCACTTATTTCTGCTAATAATTACAGCCAGTGCAATTCCTACCTAACTAGACTACAAGAGTGAGATATTAAATATCTCCTGTTCCCACTTCACTTGCACAATGTGATTTACTAAGCACATTTTTATTAAAAACCAAATACAAGGAAACATCCAATAAAACTTGTTGTTTTCAATCAGACAGTAGGAACATTGGGAATCTCTTGCTGCATATTGTTTCTCAGAGGGAGCTAACAATGCTCAGTGCTTCCAGTATCATACGAGTGAATTCATTTTACTGCGCCCAGACAGGCAATGCAAATTAATTTTTAAACATTACTTTATGCCAGCTGTGTTTCCTTCCTGACTCAAAAACAGTTCACATGTGCTGGACCAGCTAGGAGGAGATCACAGAAGGCTGTGCTGCATCCGTTCTTCTTTTTATTCCTGTGCGTTGACTAATGTCCTATAGGCTCTCAGTGTTAGACTCTGCCTTCTCACCAACACTTTTCCATGACTACATTTAATGAACTGCTTTTGTGCTTTGGGCTTTGTGTTCTATGTGCTTCCTGATAACCCTGTGTCCTTATATTACTCTGTAAAACTGTCCTCTTTGATTCTAATACTCATCATGTTGGCTAGCAAGCTGCGCATGGTGGGTGAGATTCAATTTTATGCTTTGAAGTAGAGTGCTTTGCTTTTTACTTTTGCTATCTGTTCTCACACTGGTCACTGCTGAGGTAAGCTAGGTACATACGCAATAGCTTTCCTTGCTTTGGTTAGATGTGGGAAAGAAAATGACAAGACTATCAGAGGCAGGAAGAGAAGAGGAAGGCATTATTCTCCCAAATCTCTCACGCCACCATAAGTTGGCAGCATTCCTCAATGCCATGCTGTGGCTTTTTCTAGTTTATAACTATACGTTTTGAGGTTCAATCACTATTTTCTTTGAAGCCTACACCTAGAGGTAACACTCATTCTCTATTGTCACTAATCGGATGTAATCTTATCTTTTGCCACTTCTCTTCAGACATGTTTTTATTGTGGAACTATTTAACTATTGACTTCGTTTTTAGTAATTTGTTAGTGTGTGCCATAGTTTTCTTTCTCTACATTTTATTTGTTTACATATTTGATGGGTTTTATCTCTGCCCAACCACTTCTCTGGCTTCTATTATCATCTCTTGTATCTGAAGTAAATCCTGGCCTGGGCTAACCCCCACGCTACCACAAAAGGAAATGAGTTCAATGGTAGCTACTTCAGAACTTTAGTAGGGAGGCCACAATCTATGAGGGAGGGTCTATCTCCTCCCTGAGTCAAAGGAGTAAGTAGAGTGAGAGACAGTATAGAAACAAGCAGTAAGTGTAAGAGAATCAGGCCTGGGTCATTTTTAGTTCCCAGGAAAATGTATGAATAGTTCTCTTAAGGAAGCTGAAGCTAAGTTGGATAAAGATCAACAGTTGTCAGGGTTCCTAGGAAAGTAGAAGGCTTCCGTGCCACTATGCAGAACAGACCAGATAAAGCAAAAGAAAGAATATCAGGGATTAAAAACAAGATCAAGAAAATATTGAATTAAGACAATAATAAGGAAAATAATTAATAAGCAAAACCACAACTTTCAAGAAATTTGAGGCACAATCAAGAGAATAAACGTCAGAATGAGATGGTACATCAACTAAAGGAAGAGAAAAATCTACTCAAAGAAATTGTTGCAGAAAATTTCCCACAGCTTGGGAATTATATGGCCTACTGAGGATAGAAGGCATTTATAATCCTGAATATTCAAGGCCAGAAAAGAACATATCTATACCATATCATATTAAAGGAAAGGACTAGTGAACAAAAGGTATAGAAAGCAGCAAGAAAAACATACCAGATTTCAAAGGCACTAACTACCAGCTAAGAATACTATAGCCCGGAAAAAAATATCTTCAAAGAAAATTAAAGACCTTCCAGGATAAGCACAAACTAAAACAATTCTTGATCACTTAATCCACACTGAAGGAATTCAACACGCAGAGGAAGAAGGGAAGCAATCACAAATTTAACAGCTTAGGAAAGGATAAATGTTGTGGGAGAAATAGATGAGCAGATAAAAATAGGAGATGGCTAAATATATTTGATTTAGTAAAGCAACAAATTCCTAAGATGAATAAGGGCAAAACCAAAGAACAAATAGTACTCGCATCAACCAGAGAAAATGACAGCACAAAAACCAAATAGTAAATACTAACAAATATCTCTCAGTAACAGCCCTAAATGTAAATAGTCTTAACCCCCATCAAAAGGCATAGACTGGTTGACTGGATTTAATGATAGGATCTAGCCTGGTACCAAACGCCCATAATCCTAGTGAATCAAGGGCTGTAAGCTGGAAGATGATGGTTCAAGGCCAGCCAATGTAGAAAAATTTATGAGATAACTCCAAAATAACCAACAAAAAGCATATCTGGGAGAATGGCTCAGGTGGTCCTGTGTAAGCCTTGTACTCTCCACCAACACCTCCAAAAGAACCCCAAAGAACAGGAAACAATGAATAAATAAATTAATAAACAAATCTAACTGTTTGGTTTCTACAAGAAGCAGATCTAGAGGGTTGAGGTGGGAGGGGAACAAACAAATAGAATGTGAAAGGATGGAAAATAATATATTATGCAAGGTGAAGTAGAAACAAAATTATGAAAGCCATACTCATAAATGCAAAGTACATAAAACAGACTTCAAGCCAAAATAACGCAGAAGAGATTTAAAAAAGGGTCACTTCATGGTTCAGCTACTACTAGATAGAAGTATGGAAGATCCTTAAGAAACTAAAATTTGAATTACCATATATTCTTGCTATATTACATCTTGGTACATATTTAAAGAAATGAAAATCACCATAGAATACAGATACCTACAAACTCATGTTTTACTGTGAAGCAATTCATTATAAACAAGTGAATTGTTTTAGGTGACCATCCTCAGATAAATAAACAAAATGTGACATATATACATAATGGATTGTCATGCAGACATAAGTTAGAGAAAAATTATATGACTTCTAGAAAACTTCATAGTCAGGAGATTTTTATGTGAAATAAATGAAGATCACAAATGTAAATGTGTCTACTTTTGTATATGCAGTACAGATTTTTAAAAGATTTGAAAGAAGAATGTGGATGTCTTGGAAAAAGGAAGACCAATGGGAGAAAAGAAAAGAAGTACAAGATATGCAAGTAGTTGAATATCATAATGAAACCTACTATTCTGTAAACTTAATTATGTTTACAGAGGATGTTAATTCAACATTAGCTAATAATAGGGAACAACATAGGTTCATCAATATCAAATGGGCTATAATATAAAATGTAGAAACTGGGTATGAGGTTAAATGGGAATTCTTTAGTTAGTTTCTTTGAATGTTTATATAAATCCAAAACATTTCCATATAAATTTATTTGTAAATGTTTTGCCAAATATGTTATTTGTATTAAAAATCAGTGCTTCATATGGAGATGAAAGTTTAAGTTTAATAATATGACATATCTATTTACTTGAGTCTTTCATCTGAAAGAGACATAACAATTCTAATTGGATATGTGTATGAAATCAGATCACGAGTGCCATAATAGAACTGATTGTCTCTAGGTAGTTGAATTGTAAGAAAAATATGCATTAAAATATTTCTAGTGTTATAAAATGAGCATAAATTATTCCCACCACTAGTAAACTATACAAAAAATATTAAAAGGAAGAGAAAACATGTCAATCAAAATCAGCCTTTCTGTGAGAATTATTTTGTCTAGCAATAATGCAGTAGTTATCCCAATTATATTTTTTCCCTTCTACCTTAGGCAAATGCAGCTCTACTGCTATAGACTAATACCTCTAGAGACAATCTTCCATTCTGAAGAAATTTCAATTACATAGTAGTTCTACTAAGTGCTCTGAAGATATTTTCCTTGGAAGCTGTATGAAGAATTTTTTAACCATTCTTTCTAGGTATATTCTAAGTCAAACTGATCTTTACTTTCTGAGATCAAACATTATATAAGTGCATACAAGGATATGAAAATGTGGACATCTGCACACACATTCAGGTTCAGTTGAACACAAATATGTGTATTTTCAGTTGTCCTCAAATAAGACAGAAAAAATGGTTCTTTTTTAATTTTATGTCAATCATGGGGCTTGAACTCTGGGCCTGGGCACTGTCCCTGAGTTCTTCAACTCATGGTGAGCACTCTACCACTTGAGCCACAGCACCACTTCTGGTTTTCTGGTGGTTAATTGGAGATAAGACTTTCCTGCCCCAGTTGGCTTTGAACCGTGATCCTCAGATCTCAGCCTCCTGAGTAGCTAGGATTACAGGTGTGAGCCACTGCCCCCGGCCACAATGGTTCTTTGTCATGATTCTGAGATGGTCCTGTAGGAGTAGATGGGCCAGAGGGAGAGGAGATAAATGAAGAATCTTATCCACAAAGGAAATGCCTAATTCTGCCAGGTGAAAGGCTGAGCTCTTCCTATGAACTATAAGCCAGAGCCTAGCCATAGAAAGCATAGCAACTGCTGGAACAACTGGAAAGAAATGCATTTTACTGGTAAGAAAATCAGTTCTCAGTTAAAGCACATGCCAGTGTTGTGTAGCCACTCTCCACTTCCTGGTAGATGTTATATTTCACTTTTCTTTTTTCTATGTTATTTGACAGGATCTCAATTCTAAATCATACTTTTAAAAATTAAGGCTGCTCTACTCCAAAATAAATCTTTAATAGTCATATTATTCTAGACATGCATTTCACAGTTTGATATGTTGAAAGTCTGATCAGTTTCCTATGCCATTATTATCAGAATATACTCATTCAACTAATTTCAAGTGTTCCATGGATAGAAATATGAACTTTGTAAGAATTGGTATCATCCTACATATGTAATACTTATTAATAAATACCTTAAGGAGTCTGTAAAAATGTCATCCATAAATCAGATTAAAACTGAGGCCACAAGTCAGTGATTAATGCCTGTAATCCTAGCTACTCAGGAGGCTGATAATGGAAGAAGAACCACAAGGCCAACCTAGCTATCAAAATCCATTAGACAGACAAAAAAAATCAGGGATGGAAATATGGTGCAAGGGATAGAGTGCTAGCCTAGCAGTTACGAGTTCCAAGGGGAAAAGAACCCCTAGGAAGGATGTTAGGGAGTCTGAATGATTGTCATCCTTTTCAGCAACCATGTACTAGTGAGTACTTACAATCTGACAAGGACTTTGTGATAAGCATTGGACTTAGTACTTTGTGCAGATCATTTTTTGTACAGTAGTCTAAAATGTTTCCGTTTTATCTCATAAGCAAGGAATAAATGTAAGTTAGAAAAAATACAATTTGATTCATGTCATATATAGATCAAATTGAAGAGGCAGGAATTAGACCTGGGCAATTTTTTGTGGTGACATTATTGACATTCACAGTGTTTAGTGACATATGTGTTTAATGTTTATGACTTGAGGAGTTTAGACATAATTATGCAGCCATGAACCCATCACCACATTATATGCCATAACATATCCATTATAACCCAATGTGCTCTTATCACAAAAAGAAATACTTGAAATATATATAAGGTAGAGTAAAACTTTAATACTTGTTCAAGGTAGAGATTAAGAAAAACAACAATATTTCCATATTTTCAGCAATTTGGGGCAGAGATTCTATACCAGTAGTTTAGTTCACAATGCATATATGTAGAAGTTATCTGTCTATCTATCTATCTATCTATCTATCTATCTATCTATCTATCTATCTATCTTGCCAGTCCTGGGACTTGAACTCAGGGTTGAGCACTGTCCCTAAGCTTCTCTTCTGCTCAAAGCTAGCACTCTACCACTTGAGGCACAGCACCACTTCTGGCCTTTTCTTTTTATGTGGTACTGAGGAATCGAACCCATTGCTTCATGCATGCTAGGCAAGCACTCTACCACTGAGCCACACAGGTACTATCTATGTTCTATTGTTGAGGCAATTAAGTGTTGAATATTGACAAAATTCTGAAGTGATACAACTAGGAAACTCTAAATGCAGACAGAAGGTAGCACTTTAACAACTGTATTCTGTTGTGACATTAAAGGGAGAGAGGCTATTTCTGATTAAAGGGGTTATCCATTGCACTTGTACAATTACCTGATAATACTGCATCTAGTGAACAAATAGAATTCTTTTATAGAGAGACCTAAAAACTGTCCTTATAAAATGTTACATTTAAGATATTTTACTTTAGCAGAAAATATAATGAAATTAATATCTGTAGTCACAAAATTATTTGTCTTTATATATACATATATATGTCTTTATATAGACATATATGTACAATATATACATATATAATCTTTATATATACATATATATGTAGCATACATGCATCTTTGATTACATAAGTCAATCATGTTCCATTATAGTTTGTATTATAGTTTGTAATACATAATACAAACATTGGGGCAAAAATACAGAGCTGAGATCATCAGTTAAATCTTTTGGATTGATGGGACATCATGCTATGACTAGTTACAGACTAAAGGATTGAAGACATCTTCTTCTTGTAGACAAAAATAAGCAATTGCATTAAATTATAGTAAATGATAATAAAAAAACTTCTTTTTGCTATTGAAATTGGTCTACTGAAATGCTACCTGATTACTACTCCAAAATAATGGAATATTCATATTCAATCTCCTACCATCTCCAGAATGCTTATTCATTTTCCTGCTGGCATCTACTTGAGTATAAACTAATAGCAGTTGCTAGAGTAGAAAACCAATTGAATAACTAGAGCACACTACAGCTTTTGAAGAAAGAGATTTTCCCATGTATATACTTTAAGAAAAGCTACTGTTTAAGTATAATAACTATTTTCCTGTACCTATTTTTAAAATGTTATTTTACTGTAAAGATGCTGTACAGAGGGGTCACGGTTACATGAGTGAGGCAGTGAGAACGTTTCTTGTGGTGCATTACCCCTTCCCTTGCTGTTCTCTCACTATTCCTTCCCTCCCCCTCCTCCTTTACTCCTCCCCCTCCTGCCCTAAATTGTAAAGTTCATTTCCAATATACTGTCTTGTGAGTATCCTTGTTGCAGTGGGTCATCCTGGGTCCTTGTTTCAGCATTTTGTTATTCCTCTTTCCCTCCCCAAATTAGACCAATGTATATACAAGATGTAGGGTACCAAAATCAAGTACAGTGACAAAAGGGGATATACCATAGGGGGAAGAGCATACAAAGGAAACCAAAAAAATCACATAGTACATTAAAGACAACAACAAGGAAATACATCTTGTGTCCATATCTTGGGGTTCATTTCACTTAGCATCATCTTATTTGGTTATATGTCCTGTACCTGTTTTTAAAAACCCCTTTGGAAAATAAAGTATCTCATGAGGTCAAGGAACACAAGAAGAAATATTGGAATATTCACACTACTGTTAGATGGAATATTTATAGGACATTATAAAGGATTTTATTTACTTTGAAAAATGGGAACAATTATCTAACTAGACATCTTTCCAGGAAATAATCCCTTGACAAAATCACTATCATCTCTGCCTCTAGGGTATTGACTTCCTGGGGTAATTGGTGAATTGAATTCAAATGATCTTAATTGTTATATCATAACAACTTGAACAACTGTAGGGTAAAGAATTGTAAAAAAATGTGCATTTTGAAATGATAGAAGGAAAAAGGCAATATTCCCAAGAAGATTTTGGCAGAGTCTACTAAGTCTTCCTCTGCCTGCTAGCTGAAATTTAAATTCAGGCGAATCACTGAAAAAAATTAGCAATTTTTTATATTATTTTAGACGATTAAAAATGGATCTTTTTCAGAACTTTCTATCATTTAGGTATTCGTATTGACGTAACAACCTATTTCCTCAGTCAATATACCTACTTTTTGGTGAAACTGTGTGTTCACATGTCAACCCTCAAATTTTAACTGTGCCATGGAAGCCAGAATTCACATTTATTTCACATAATTTTCAAATTAAAAGTGTACAAACAAATCACTTTCCAGACAGAGGATGCCAAGAACCTTCACTTTGAAAAGCAGATACTTCAATTCACCCGTTCTCTTTAGTAAAATCCAGCAGGTGTTACAAGTATCTTGACCATAAAGAAAAATTAAGCCACCAGTGGCTGGCTTGATTTAAAATTCTTATTCTACATATATAAGTGATTAGAAAGGACATCGATAATTTAGCAAATGTATGCATGTATGCACTGGTATGTTCACTCATGTGTGTATTGTATGTGTGCTCATCCATAGGAGCAAAATGCATGGGATCACAATTGTATTTGTAGCAGTATTTCCTCAATACATTTAATTGTACAGAAATAAGTAACTATTAAGTAAAATAGCCTATACATTCCATGAGCTTAAATTTGTTTTATTACTATGCAAAGCCTGGAACAGAAACAGTTCAGCAAATACTTGTTCGTGACACTTTAGGGATTAGTATATTATCTGAAGACACCTTTCTATTGAAGATGAATATTGAATCAAAGACCATAATAGTACTTTGCAGAAAAAGAGAAGCTGGGTTTTATTTTATTTCATGGTTGGTTTCTCCAAAAGCCTCCCAACAAGGATTCTAATTAGCAAATAAACTAGTAAAACAGTTTGCATGTGTTTCACAAACGTGTTCATTTAACAATGGGCAGTAGTAGGGGCTGGGGAAGAATTTTTGTCCATGTGTCTCCCCAACTTGAATAAGTAGTCAGAGGACAGGTAGTAAACCAGGAAGACTATAAACAATAGCATTTAAAATAATAAGAATAACAACAAAATCATATGCTGCCACCCAGAACAGGGTGGTAATTAAATTTACTGGGCCAGAAAATTTACTTTGGGGATTAATATCACTTTTTTGACAATTTAATCTATTTCAGTAAAAATACAAATCCATATTATCTTTCTATCTGTCTTATCTAACATCCTTACTCCAAACCCTTCTTACAAAAGGAGCTACTACTTATAAATCTAAATTTGTGTCTTAAAACAACTTTACCACAATGATTTTAGCTTTCTTTTCTCTCCAAAATTATATTCAAATAAGCCAAAGTAAAATTAATTTCTCAAACATGGGAAAAATAAAACTAGATCATGATGAACACATTTCCTTCACATGAGAAAGTCACACTGAAATAGTAGGGTTTAGACATGATTTGTTTCTCCTGCACTCTTAGGGAGATTATAATTCAATTGACTTCTTTCTACACTCACATTCCTGCTGAATACAGGAAGAATAGAATTCTGTGCTTCTACCACTTCCCTTAAGTGTGCCTTTGAATTCTCTGTTCTACTCTTGATCTTGCTCCCCATTCAGTGATCTGTTTCCAAAAGGAGTATCTGTGGTTTTCTATGAAGTCCTAAAGTGGGAGAAAGTATGACTAATTATGGACAATGGGTACATTTTCCCAACATGAACTATGACCTCCTCTTTGTTGTTTTATGTCATTGTTTTAGATATATTAGCAAAATTGTCATTTATATTTATACTTGATTGATTCCTCTTTTAAAATTGCTTCAAAAATTAGTAGTAGTGAAGGTGGTTCATTTAAACACCATGAAAGTTTATCCCTCTAAAGTATGCAATAAATATTTATGCCACAAAATGTTATTCAGAGCTGGGTGCTGATGGCTCATGTGTGTAATCCTAGCTACTCAGGGGGCTAAGATCTAAGGATTGTGGTTCAAATTCAACCCAGACAGGAAAATCCAAAGGCTCTTATCTCCAACTAATCACTAAAATGTGGGAAGCGGAGCTGTGGCTCATGTGGTAAAGTGCTAGCCTTGAACACAAAAACTCAGGGACAGCACCAAGGCTCTGAGTTCAAGCCCTTAGATTGCCACACATTCACGTGCGCATGCACACACACACACACACACACACACACACACACACACAAACTGAATGATCAAAATTAATATAAAAACTGAGTAATGATGTCATTAGTGTCCAGGAAGTATTAATTTTCTGCCTTCTCCAAGGAAGAAATGGGTTACTCCTCCAATTTTACTAGACAAATAAATGAATATTCTAAAATCTTCTAGTTGTACCAATTCTAGTTATTATGGATTTAAGGCTAAACTAGGACAACTTCTGAAGCTAATTAGCTTAAGCACTTATTATCTATGTTTTGGGGTTGGTGAAATCATTCTTCTATGTTGAATCACCTCCCTTGCAGCCAATAATTTCATCATTGCAAAAAAGAATATTTTATATATTTATGTATGAGGGAAAATATATGTGGATTGACTCACAAGAAAGCAAAACATTACAGTAGCAAACTTCAGGTGTTTTCTTAATTTAGCTTATTTGCAAGGGATTGGTTTACTACAATAATTATCATAGCTAAATATCCTTTTTTCTTTTGTCTGGCCTTGAAAAAAATGATGTTCCTGAGTAGTTTTGCTTAATTTTTAAAGTACTTTTTTGACACTTCAGGTTTAGATTTGGTGAATTTATTGACTCCCAAATGGTGACTTGAAACCTACCTTATTCAAAATGCATAGAAGTAGTAGAATATGAATAGTACATGTGATAACACATTATAAAAATGTATTTTTCAAAATGAAGATATAAAGCTTAGGGAGTTTTACATTGCTTTAACATTATGTTTTATCTTTAAAAATACTTATACTGTAAATTGTTTTAAAAGTAATTTATATCATATTGTATGTGTGAACAAATTATACCATATTAAATATTTCCTATTTTTAGATAGCTGTTTTTTTTCTTTTTTTAACAATGGCGTTATAATGACAAAATATACATAGTCACTTTTAATGTACACCTATATTTTTAGGATAAAGTTTAAGGTTTAAAACTCTAATA
This sequence comes from Dipodomys spectabilis, assembly GCF_019054845.1. Lineage (NCBI taxonomy): Eukaryota > Metazoa > Chordata > Mammalia > Rodentia > Heteromyidae > Dipodomys > Dipodomys spectabilis. The sequence goes on from NW_024870683.1 coordinate 13,722,017, forward strand.
TTATTGAAAGCCATTTATGGATACTGACAAGTATACAGTTATCTAACTCTGTTTTAGTTATTCTGTGTATTTCTTGATTGAGTTAGTCCAAAAAACATTGATTATGTCCATTTTAGATATACATAACTCTAATGGTGAAAAAAAGTAATTAGGCTATTAAATCCTGTAATTTAGTTCTTTTAACTTATTCATACAGTTTTAGGATAGTTTCATTCTCACAAATGAAAAAGAATTTTAGATGAGCCTACTTTTAAGTGTCACTTGATGTCTGTTCAGTTTTTAGTCACTACATTTACTCAAGTAACTATGAAAACACAATTGTTACTAGTGCATACTATTCCATGTTACTACCAATGGCCCTTTTGAAGAGTGAAATTATTTCTAGCCGATTTCATAGTAAGTTATGGATTATTTTGAAGCTGATCACTTATATTAGCACGCTATTAAGAATTTGCTGCTATTTATCACATATTGTTGTACTGTGATTTCCATAGTGTCTTACTGATTTGAGAATAGGTGGGTATATTTTTCTTTCTTAAGGGATTTAAGTCATGTGAATCAGTGTTTTCAAGTCTTCACACTTTGTGAAACAGTGGAGCAGAAAGAACACAGCTGAAACTTTTGTAACTCTATCTAAAGCTATGGAGAAATAATAACTATTTCCCACTTGAATTACATTGCCAGCACAAGTTAAAAAAATCAATGGTAAATTTGAGTGGAATACTTTATACCAGTTCATTTTCATTGATTATTTTTACTCATTAATTTTTACTTGATACATAAATATGAAATGTATTTATGGGATTCCATGCCAGATTTTGTTACATACATACACTATGTAATTTCAAATCAGGCTAAATATACATGTACTCTCCAATGTCAATCATTTCTCTATAGTGAAATCATTCAACTTCCTTTTTGTTAGATTTCTTGAAATAAACAACATTTTATCATTATTTGAAGAATTTCACACCAGAAATTCTTCACCCTATTGAACCAAAGTCTAATAAACAGTGCTTAATCCTTCCCCTTTTTTCCCCTACTTACTTTCCAAGTCTCCTGTGAAATAAGTAGCATCAGCTGGGTGCCAGTGGCTCAAGCCTATAATCCTAGCTACTCAGGAAGCTGAGATCTGAGGATCATGGTTCAAAGACATCCCGGGCAGGAAAGTCGGTGAAATGCTTATCTCCAATAAAAACGACCAGAAAACTGGAAGTGGTGCTGTAGCTCAAGTGGTAGAGCACTCACTTTCAACTGAAGAGCTGAGGGACAGTGCCCAGGCCCAGAGTTCAAGCCCCACGACAGACAAAAATTAAATAAGTAGCATCTTTTGAAACTGACAACCATTTATAAATAATAAACATTACATTAGAAAGAAATGGTTAGTTTTTAAGGGAATCAGTATTCTTTAAAATTGTTACTTTTAGTATTAAAATTCCCAACAGTTTGCTAATGATTGTTGCAAACAAGGTAGTATTTTGTCAGTGTGTTAATAAGTTCATAAATTTAGGTTATATGTCCCAAAACAAAGAGAATTATGTGAAATTATCTCAATCTTTGTGTGTATTTTATTTATCCTGAATACTATAGTATTCAAAACTATGAATTGTTTGTATCATATAATTAATACATACTTTAACTTTTATTTATTGTTATAGATTAAACCCACACTTAATTAGACTGTAATTAACCCTATACTTTTAATATATTGGATAGTTAGAAAATACATTGGTCATTGCACATTTCATTCTTTAAAGATAAGCTTCTATCTGGGTAATTAGATGGGTAATTGATTTAATGGATTCTACACTAACAAAATTAAAGACCTTTGTGCTCTCAATTTCTTTAAACATAACACACAGAAGAGAAAATCTAGCAGCCAGGGACAAAAGTATTCTGTTTTCACATAATAGCAGTAGCTAGTTCTTTACTGTTGTTATATTCCAGTCATTATTTAATATACATGAAACATATCAACATAACTCAAAACACTGAAACATTACATAATCTATATCATGTAAATGGTATAGTCAGGATTCATGTCCAGGTAATTACACTCAGCAATCTATTCCACTAAAATCATTCAAGATATTGCATTGTCTTATATCTAATACACCATAAGAAGAGACATGAGAAAATATATTAAGACAGTCCGAAGCTCAAGATAAAATTCTTACTATCAGCAGATTCATCTAACATGCACTGTAGATTTTTAGAGTATAGAGAAATTTTGAATTCATTATCACATGTAAGGCTCAAATAATCTTATAATTATTATGACTCCTATCTTAATAAAACTTATAACTGGGATTTGGGAAGGCTCACTCCAGAATAATAGCTCAAACTCTGTACCAATGTCTCTCTTTATTAAACACAGAAAGTTCCTGAGACTAAATATTCTCTAAGTCATAGCCTCAAATATCCCTAGGTCTTGTGAAATAAAGAACAGTCACCATGAACTAAATTCAATTTTTTGTATCATATTTATTTTATACAAAAATTACCTAAATAGAATATTACTATATTATGGCTGAATCTAGGCTCTATTTTTAGTATTAATGGACGTATATTTATTTCCATCATTTTCCCATGAAGGTTGGAAATTTATAAATTAAGCTCTTCTATGATTTATAACTGTTAAGTAAAACTGTATCTTAGTTATTTCATAAAAGATAAGATGGTAAAAAGCTGGCACCTGTAATCCTAGCTACTCAGGGGATCGAGATCTGTTGGGGCAGGAAAGTCTGTGAAACTCTTATCTCCAATTAACCACCAGAAAACCTAAAGTGGCACTGTGGTTCAAATGGTAGAGAACTTGCCTTGAGCTGAACAGCTCAGGAACAGAACCAAGGCCCAGAGTTCAAGCCCCATGGCCAACAAATAAAAGAAAGATGGTGTTGTAAACTTGTTATTATAGTATCCAATGTGTCTAATAACCACAAAACACAGAGAAAAATATGAAAAGGAAATTTTATGTTATTGACTAGAAATGTATATGAGAAAACTAATTAAAAGAGTTCAGGCGATTTATAATTGCTATTGCAAATAGCGAAATTTAAAAACCTTTGCCAGAGGAGGCAACAATGCTTGATAAAAAATGTACTCATTACCTTGCTCATGTAATTGTAACCCCTCTGTACGGTATTTCCACAATTAAAAAACTTATTAATAATAAAAAAAAACCTTTGCCATCTTAAGCAAGTTTATATTCAATGTTAGAACTAATAATTTCCACTCAAATAATTTTGAAATGAACTTTATGCAAATTAATCTATTTTAATGTGAAGATTTTAGGCGATTTACACTTACAATAATTATTAATATAACCACATTATCTGGCTTTCTATGATTATTGCATATCTTTGCACTAGAAAGACTAATAACTTTATTTGACAACATAGTAAAAAGTGGGTGAAAGATTCTGAAGGTTTGGAAAGACCCTGGAAAATATATATTTATTTTATTCGAGCAATAATGAATAGCATGAACAAAGAGAACTAATACAGTAAGACCCATAATCTTTAAAGATATACCAGTTTCGGTCAGCTTATCACGCAGAAAGCACAAGTGCATCAGCAGTGCCTTCTCTGAACTTTAGATTCAGAAAAGAATACAGTTTTTCAGAAGGGAAAATTTATGTTCAAGATAAAATAAAAGAGTAAGTAGCAGATGGAAAGCTGAAATTCATTCCTTTGTCCACAGAGGGTAATATTTCTTGCTTGTAAAATATAGTAAAATTGGATGTGGATGGCCATTGTTGCTTGGGCTTTACTGCCTCATGATTTTGTTGGAAATGGTGCAGATTTCCTTTTATGCCATCAGTTCTCTTTCTTTCTGCTCTTAGAATTTCTTTGCTGTCTTCCTAGTATATGCTCATTTATGGACAATATGACCATAACATCTTCTGATGATTCTCAGAGACTGAGTCTCAAATGTCAAATACAATTCCATTATTAAATCTGACTTTTAAGCTTAATCACTGTATATTCTTACCCTTATAAAATAGTCAACTGAAATTTCAATTACAGCTCATTAAAACAGCTGTACCTTTAATTTTAGTGTGTATTCTCCTACTCTTCTATTCTCATAGCATGTGTACTGATCACACAGCATTTCCAAAACATATCTAAAAGTATAATAGAATTTAGTATTTATGTACTTATCATCTAGGTTATATGATATATTTTTGATTTTTTGAGAATTTTTGGAAGGTATGCTCACTATATTCTTTTATGCATTTATTTTATGCCAATAGTGATTCCAACTTTTTTCAAGTGTCTGGATGAAGCCAAGAATCCAGAGTAAATGGAAGTGCTCTGTCTCAAGCCAGGCCTGCCTTCCTACAAAGCCAGAGCACTTCAATCACCTTCCTGTACAATAGCTCTGTAGATTCCATTGCCAACTTGCAATCTGATCTTTAGCCAGTGTCTGTAAAATCTGAAAAATAACACTTAGTTCCTATGTAGTTTCTTTTAAGTATTACCCCATGACCCTTTTACTCATGATAGAAAGATTTCATTTTACTTTTCTTCCTGATATTCTTTCTCTCTTCCTCATAATTCTAGCATTTGCAAAACATGAAAAAGTTTCTATCATTATGATTTTTATTATCATTAATAAATAAAATACTGGTGGAAATTATTTTAAGAGAAAACAAGAGATAGTAGAGAAATAATCTGAACTAGAGAGCTCTAAGAAACCATGCTGAATGATCTCTAAATTATTTTGAGCCATTCTGACATTGGAAATATTCAAAATTTTAGGCATCAAACCACTATTGATGAACAATTCTTTTACTTTGAACGGATAATAAAATTATGGTCAAATCATTCATATATATTATTGTTATTGTGAAGGTAAAGTACAGAGGGGTAACAGTTACAAAAATCAGGTAGGGAGTACATTTCTTTTTGAACAGTGTCACATTGTCCCTCTTTTTCTCCCATTTTTTTCCCGTGCCCCACTCCCACAAGTTGTATAATTCATTTTCAACAGTTTCTAGTGAGTATTACTGCATTTGTCCCACAATTTCTGTGCTCCCCGTTGCCCTCCCCAAAGCAGATAAACTTACATACAAGATAAAAGTCACAGAAAACAAAAGCTGTACCAAAGCAGAAAGATAAAAAGCAAAATGACAAAAAAACCCTCTTGTTTCCATTTCTTAGTGTTCATTTTGATAAAAATAATTTTATATTATCATAGGCACTTAGCTGTTGTGCCTTTGTGATCCTCTCTTAAGAATCTCCTCTTTTGGTCTCACTGTATGAATAGCTAGAGTCATGTGTAACTTATCATGTCCAAATGTATACAATGAGTAATCTTTACTGTGAGTAAATTATATTCAAATTTTATTTCAGAAATAGTCATTAATTTTTAATATTAATTAATATATATTATCCTAAAATACATTTAAAATAAAGGCAGTTTATCATAGCATTATACAAATGTTATGCTTCCAATAATTTCTCATGATTTCCATCAAGATGAAAAATAGGTTAGCATAGTACATGGGTAAAAGAGAATGTGTAAATGAAATTTATTATTGCAATTAAAGAGAACTTAAGAAAAATTAATCTGCCATACATTAATGATGCAGATAATAGCATGTGCCTATAGTAATATCTCATAAGTGGACAATGAATTTTACTAACTATAATTGTATTTCCTTTACATGAACAAAACAATTTTCTCTATGGGTATATATGCATTTCTACCTGGAAATCAGTATTCACATTAATAGTTTCTATGGATATTATATGCACTAACTAACTTATCTCTGTTAAACTTACAGAGAGAAAGATTGAGGAAGGAAGAAGGGGAGAGAACTCAAAACAATTCACATTTAACTATTTGCAACCAACTGGCTTTATATGGTAAGGGGTTTGTCCGAGCTCAAAAATGTGTGAAGCATGGTATAACCCCTGTTTTCACTGTATTTGATGTGGGTGCCCTGCATCTTGTATGTATACACTTCTCTAATTCAGGGAGGGGATGGGAAAAAAACAAAATGTTTAAATAAGGATACAGGTTGACCCATTGTAACAATGAGATGTACAAAACACTATGTTGAAAACGAATTTTACAACTTTGGTGGGGGAGGGGTGGGGGAGAAGGGGGGCAGGTAGTTATGGAGGTGGGAGGGAAGGGATGGTAGGGGGAAAACAAAGGAGGAAGCAACAATGCTCAATAGAAAATGTACTTATTACCTTGCTCATGTATCTGTAACCCCTCTATATAGCATTTTTACAATATAGAAACAAAATGTGTGAAGCAAAACTGATAGTACTGGAAGGATAAATAGACAAATCAACAATGGTACTTGGAAACTATCTAACTTAGGTGTGCTTTTTTTCTTTTCTTTTTTGGTACTGGGGATAAAATGCAGGACTTTGCACTTGTTAGGAAACTATTTTGCCACTGAACTACATCCAAACCCAATGCTTCTCTCTAAAGTTTGATAAAAGATCTAGACAGAAAATTAGCAAGAACTCATGCTGACAAAATTAACTGGTAGGTTCTAACCAATTTGAACTGATTCTTCCATCAAACAACTACAGGGGGCAGATATCAAGCACTCATTAAACATCTATCAAGGTAAACAATCTACCCAAAGAAAGATTTGGAGGAATTGGAATAGTTTCAGAGTACCTTCTTAGAATCCAATGGAATCAAACTAGGACTCAATAACAAAAGACAGTAAACAACTCACATCTAAGAGTCTTTGGGTCAAAGAAAACAGACATTTTAAGAGAAGTGAAAACATATATTGGCAAGCCCTGAGGTCACTACTATAACCATCTAGAGAGGGAAATGCCAGCACTAAACACACATATTTAATAGAAAAAATATCAAATACACTATCCAAGCTGCGATCACCATAATTTAGAAAAAGAGAAGGAAAGCCCAAAGAAAAGAAGCTATTATTCCTACATCAACAAATTGGAGAGATCTGAAACCAACAATTTAATGAGATATCTGAACCTCCTTGTAAAAGAGCAGAAAGCTAAACCCCAATCCAGTAGATGAAAAGAAATAATTAAAATTAAATCAGAACAAAATGAATTAGAATCCAAAAAAAAAAAAAATAGACTCAACAAAACAAAGAGTTGGTTGACAGGCCCTTAGCAAATCTTAAAGGAAAAAAAGAGAACACACCCAAATAAACTCAGAGATGAGAATGGAAACATCACCACAGAAACAACCAAGATTCAGAACATTATAAGGGAACACTTCTCAAACCTTTATGATAATAAGTTTGAGAACTTGGCAAAAATGGACATTTCCTAGCAAATATCGACACGCTGAAACTAAACAAAGATGAGTTAAACCATCTTAACAGGCCCATATTAAGCGTTGAAATAGAGAGACCTCCCATCTAAGAAAAGCCCAGGAACTGATGGATTTACAGAAGAATTCTACAAGGCCTTCAAAGCAGAACTCACACCAATACTCCTCCAACTCCTCAATGAAATTGAAAGAGAAAGTGCACTACCGAACTCTCTATGAAGCCATCATAACCCTCAACTCAAAACCAGGCAGGGACTCATCAAAGAAAGAGAACTATAGACCCATTTCTTTGATGAACATTGATGCAAAACTTCTCAACAAAATTTTGGCCAATCACCTTCAACAATTCATTAAAAAAAATCATACACCATGATCAAACAGGATTCATTTCAGAGATGCAAAGCTGGTTCAATATACGCAAATCAATTAATATAATTCATCACATCAACAAGAGCAAGGATAAGAACCACATGGTTATTTCAATAGTTGCAGAAAAACCATTTGACAAGATCCAACATGCCTTTATGATGAAGGTTCTGGAAAAATTAGGAATCCATTGAACATTCCTCAATACAATAGAGGCTGTATATGACAAACCTAAAGCCAGCATTATACTTAATGGTGAAAAACTAAAGCCATTTCTACTAAACTCAGGAACGAGACAAGGATGTCCACTCTTTCCACATCTATTCAATTTAGTATTAGAATGCCTAGCTACAGTAATAAGACAAAATGCAAACATAAAAAGAATCCAAATAGGAAAAGATGATGTGAAACTGTCCCTCTTTGCAGATGACAGGATCTTGTATTTAAAGAATCCCATTGATTCCATTCTCAAATTACTCAAGCTGATTCAAAACTGTGGCAAAGTAGCAGGGTATAAATTAACCCTCAAAAGTCAATGGCTTTTCTGTATGCCAACAATGAGAAGATCATGGCTGGAATCAAGAAAGCAATTCTATTCGTAATAGCCCCACAAAAAATAAAAATACATAGGAATTAACCAAAGAAGTGAAGGACTTCTATGATGAAAACTTTGAAAACCTGAAAAAGGAAATCAAAACAGAACTTAGAAAGTGGAAAAACCTCCCATGTTCCTGGATTGGAAGGACCAATGTCATGAAAACAGCAATACTACCCAAGGCTATCTACAATATCAATATTCCAACCTCCTATCTATCAATATTCCAACCTCATTCTTCAAGAAAATAGAAGAGGCAATCCAAAAGTTCATATGGAACAATAAAAGACCCTGAATAGAAAAAATGATCGTTAACAGAAAGAACAGTGCTGGAAGAATATCAATACCAAATTTCAAACTCTACTACAAAGCCATAGTAATCAAAACAGCTTGGTACTAGCACAAGAACAGACCTCGGGACTAATGGAATAGAATTGAAAACCCAGAAATGAATCCACAGACCTATAAGGGAGCTAAAAAAAATAGAATGGAAGAAAGACAGTCTCTTCAGTAAATAGTGCTGGCAAAATTGGTTAATCACTTGTAGAAAACTAAAGCTAGATACTTATGTATCACCCTGCACCAGAATGAACTACAAATGAATCAAAGACTTTGTAGTAAAAGCAGACACCCTGAAAACATTACAGGATGGAATAGGAGAAACCCTAGGTCTCATTTGCATAGGCTGAAATTTTCTTAATAGAGACCTAGAAAGAAACAAATCAAAGAAAGGTTGGACAAATGGGATTGCATGAAGCTGCAGAGCTTCTGCATGGCGAAGGACATAGCTAGCAAGATCAATAGAAAGGCCACGGACTGGGAGAAGATCTCCACTAGCCATACAATGGATAAGGGTCTCATATCTAAAATATACTTAAACTCTAAAATTTAAATTAAATCCCCCAACAACATTCCTTAAAGAATTGCCCAATAATAAGTGGGCTAAAGACTTAAAGAGAAACTTTTCTGAAGAGGAAATAAGAATGGCCAATAGACACATGAAGAAATGCCCAACCTCTCTAGCCATAAAAGAAATGTGAATCAAAACAACATTGAGCAGAGCTACCACCACCCAGTCCAACGCACAAGCATCTCAACTGAACTCGGATTGCAGTGGCAACCAGTGACCTACATCGCACAGAAACAACAACTAGCTCCAGGGTGAGTACTCCGCAGGGGACAGCATATCCCTCCTCAAGTGAAACCAGAGCTGGTGGGAACCCCCCAGACCTTGACCCAGACCCCTAACCCAACACCTGGACTACAGGACCCACTAAAACTGGGAAATGTTCTAGAGCTCCACCAGCCTGTGGAGCACATCCAGCCGGCCAGGCTAGGTCAAGAGCACCCATGAAAGGAAGCTTAAACACTCAAGCCAGAAACAGTGCCCATGGAAGAAAGAGCCAACAGTGGAAGAAATCAGAAGTCTTCCAACAAGGAAAAGCCCAGGACCAGATGGATTCACAACAGGATCCTATAAGACCTTTAAAGAAGAACTAATACCCATACTCCTCAAGCTCTTCAGAGAAGTAGAAAGGGAGGGAGCTATCCCAAACTCCTTCTATGATGCCAATATCATACTGATCCCCAAACCAGACAAAGACCCAACAAAAAAAAGAGAATTAGAGACCAATCTCCTTGATGAACACAGATGCAAAGATCCTTAACAAAATTCTAGCTAACAGAATCCAGAAACACATTTAAAAAAAAATCATACACTAGGACCAGGTAGCTTCATCCCAGAAATTCAGGGATGGTTTAACATACGTAAATCAATAAATGTAATCCAACACATCAACAGATCCAAGGTCAAGAATCACATGATTATCTCCATTGATGCAGAAAAGGCTTTTGATAAAATACAACATTAATTCGTGTTAAAAGCTCTGGAGAAAATAGGAATAGAAGGAACATTCCTTAAGACAATAAAAGCCATATATGACAGACCAATAGCCAATATTATACTTAATGGGGAAAAACTACAACCAATTCTCCTAAAATCAGGAACAAGGCAAGGATGCCTACTGTCTCCACTCCTCTTCAATATAGTCCTGGAACCCTTAGCCAGGGCAATAAGGCAAGAAAAAGACGTTAAAGGGATCCGTATAGGGAAAGAAGTTAAACTATCCCTTTTTGCAGATGACATGATACTATACCTTCATGATCCCCAAAACTCCATCTACAAACTCTTAAAAATTATAAATCACTTCGGCCAAGTAGCAGGATACAAAATCAGCCCACAAAAATCAGTCACTTTCCTGTACACTGACAATGTACAAGCAGAGAGGCAAGCAACCCCATTCACAATAACCCCCCCCCGCAAAAAAAATAAAATAGTAATTAACCTAACCAAAGATGTAAAAGAACTATTTAATGAAAACTATAAAAACTTAAAGAAATTACAGAAGACACCAGGAAATGGAAAGACCTTCCACGCTCTTGGATAGGCATTCTTAATATAGTGAAGATGGCAATACTGCCAAAATTAATATACAAATTCAATGCAATTCCTATTAAAATCCCAATGATGTACATTTCTGAAATACAGAAAACAGTCCAAAAATTCTTATGGATCAACAAAAGACCTAGAATAGCCAAAACAATTTTAGGCAAAAAAGACAACACGGGAGGGATCCCGATGCCAGACTTCAAACTCTACTATAGGGCCATAATAACAAAGACAGCATGGTCTTGGCACAAAACAGACCCAAAGACCAATGGAATAGAAGAGAATATCCAGAAATAAAACCATATGCCTACAGTTAGCTGATATTTGACAAAGGAGCCAAAGACATACAGTGGAAGAAACACAGCTTCTTCAACTACTGGTGCTGGGAAAACTTGGAGGCCAAGTGCAGAAGACTAAAAGTGGAGCCCACCCTATCACCATGCACCAACATCAACTCAAAATGGATTAAAGACCTTAACATCAAACCTGAATCTCTGCAACTACTGCAGGACAGAGTAGGAGAGACACTTGAACTTTACAGGCACAGGAAGGAACTTCATGAACAGAGTTCCAGGGTCACAACAAATTGGAGAGAGACTCGACATATGGGACTACCTTAAAATAAAAGGCTTCTGCACAACTAAAGCTATAGCAACCAAGCTAGAAAGACAACCAACTAACTGGGAAAAATATTTACCAGCAATATATCAGACAAGGGGTTTATATCCAGTATATACTCAAGAAACTAAACCCTCCCAATTACTAAATGGGCAAGGGAACTAAAGAGAGACTTCTAAGAAGAAGAGATAAAAATGGCAAAGAAACACAGGAGGAAACGTTCACCATTCACCATGGTTGTGAAGGAAATGCAAATAAAGACAACCCTGAGATACCACCTTATCCCAGTCAGAATGGCCCACATCCTAAAGTCAGCCAACGACAAATGCTGGAGGGGATGTGGAGAAAGAGGAATACTATTACACTGCTAGTGGGAATGTACACTTATACAACCACCTTGGAAAGCAGTCTGGAGGGTCCTCAGAAAGCTAAATATTGGCCTCCCTTATGACCCAGTCATACCACTTTTAGGCATCTATCCTGAACAACAGGAACCAATATACAAGGACACATGTACCTCCAGGTTTATTGAAGCACTGTTCACAATAGCCAGGATATGGAAACAACCCAGATGTCCCACCACAGATGAATGGATCCAAAAATTTTGGTATCTATACACAATGGAATATTATGCAGCCATTAGAAAGGACAAAATAGAGAGGTTCCGGGAAGATGAAATAATGGTATTTGCAGGGAAGTGGATGGAGCTAGAAGAAATCATGTTGAGCGAAGTAAGCCAAGAGCAAAGAGACAAATGGCACATTGTCTCCCTGATAAGTGGATGTTAAATCCAAAATGTAAGGTGATACGACAAAATTAACAAGATATAAGAAACAAAGGACTTCCACTCATCTGGTCGAATCACTACTAAATAACTCCATGCTGCTGATCACATACATGGTATATATATGCACACTGGAGGGAAACGAGGAGGATAACACAGAACTAGAGGGAAAACATATAACAGCAGGACCCATAGCTGCACTGGACACTGACCAAAATGAACTAAGCAACTCAGTAGCAGCGATGTGAGGGAAGGAACAGTGGGAAAGAGGGAACAGCTGATGATATGCAAAAAAAAAGAGAAGTGTACATATCACCCAATGTGGAAGAAATAACTGTATTGCAAATCTCATAGAACTCATAAATGCTATAGACCACAATAGAAAATTTGCCCCATGAAAGTTAGAATGTGTTTGTTACTTTAACTAAGCATCATTATCCCACAATACTGTGAAATTTGGGAAATTATGTAATCAATCACAATAAAGGAATTTGAAAAATAAAACGAACAAAAAAAACCCCACTTCACCCCCGTTTGGATGGCTATAATAAAAAACTCTAATAACAACAGATGCTGGAAGGGATGTGGCCAGAAGGGAAGCCTACTGCATTGTTGGTGGGAGTGTACACTTGTTCAACCACTTTGGAAAGTAGTATGGAAGTTCCTCAAAAGGCTCCACATAGAGCTCCCCTATGACCCACTTTTGGGCATTTACCTGAATGATCACAAACAAGATCATACTAAAGCTACCAGAACAACTATGTTTATTGCAGCATTATTTATCATAGCTATGATATGGAACCAACCCAGATGCCCCTCAGTAGATGAATGGATCAAGAAAATGTAGTATATATACACAATGGAATTCTACGCCTCCATCAGAAAGAATAACATTGCCCCATTTGTTAGGAAATGGAACGACTTGGAATATATTAAGTGAAGTAAGCCAGGCCCAAAGAAACATAGGTCCCATGGTTTCCCTTATCTGCAATAACTAGTATATGTCTAAGACAAGCAGAAAAGGTCAGATAAGATGATGTTAAGCGAAATGAACCCCAAGATAAGGACACATGTTTTTTCTTTCTTGCTATTGCTTCTAATGTATTTATAAAGTACCATGTGATATTTTTGTTGCTTTGTATGTCCCTTCCCCACGGTGTAACCCGTTTTCACTGTACTTGATGTTGGTATAATTTGGGGAGGGAAAGAGGGGAAAAACAAATTGTTTAAACAGGGATACAGGTTGACCCATTGCAACAATGAGATGTACAAGGCCGGGGGTGGGGGGGGGGGGGGAGGTGTATAAATTGTGGCGATAGGAAGGAAGGGATGGTAGGGGAAAAACAAAGGAGGAGACAACAATGCTTGATAACAAATGTACTCATTACCTTGCTCATGTAACTGTAACCCCTCCGCTGTATAGTATTCTCACAATAAAAACTTATTTAGGGGCTGGGAAGGTGGCTCAGTGGTAGAGCGCTTGCCTTGCATGCATGAGGCCTGGGTTCAATTCCCCAGCACCACATAAGCAAAAAGAAAAAAAAAGCCTGAAGTGGTGCTGTGGCTCAAGTGATAGAGCGCTAGCCTTGAGCTGAAGAGCTGAGGGACAGCACCCAGGCCCAGAGTTCAGGCCCCACGACCGCCCCCCCCCCCAAAAAAAAACAAAAAACAAAAAAACAACAAAAAAAAACTCATTTAAAAAGAAGTTATTATTGTTTAAAGAACTGCATAAGATTGAAAACAAGCAGGAAATAGAGAAAAATTAATAAAAATCTTTAATTCTATGTAAATATAGGTAAAATGAACCTCCTATAAAAAGGAGAGACAGAGAGGGGGGGGAGAGGAAGGATTATATCAGTAATGTATCAGTGTATATTACAAGCAATCTGCAAGGGTCAAAATAAATGAGAGATCTTTATTTTGATTACAACTGATTAAGCAGTCATGTTTTTTTCCAAGGATTCTTATTTTAGAACAAAGCAAGACAAGAGACAAATGACTCTATCTTTGAACAACAACAAAACAATCTCTAGTAGTCTTTAGGGCAGGCTTAATGGGGCAGTCAGTAGGACTCTGCTATGTGATACACTTGAACTTTTAAATTCATAAGGGAGTAAGGAATAGTATTTATAATATTTATATGCCAGATACTTACACAAATGTTTGCCATTTAATCCTGACAACACTGGATCCTGTGGATACAATTTCTGGAAAGGAAAGTCACATGATAGATAATGGATATTGGGTTAAGGATACTGCTCATTCACAGCTGGAAAGTGAAGAGAATGAAGTGACAGCTCAGGCTCATATGAAAACATATTGGTATTTCATTTAGTGAGGGGATGACTATTATTCTTATTTCATCTTTTCTCATTTTCATTATCAACAAGGGTCCAACTTGCTTAAAGAATATCCCTTGGCTTCATCATCATTTAGATCTTCCAATTTTTGTAGTTGATATCGAAATACAACTATAAATGTTTGAATAATATAATTTTCCTAACATAATGTGAATATGAAAATAGCTCATTGCCTATAATTTAGAGAGAAGTTGCTACAATATTTATAGATTGTAGATTATGTTGTTTATAGATTAAACAGCAAGCAGACAGTATCAGGTGAGAATTCAAACCCAGGCAGTTGAAATCCAGATCTTCTCTCTTAATTTTCTTTTTTGCTATATATTTATAGAATAGTCTTAATTTAAATTTTATTGTACAGGTGATGATGTCAGGTAATGAGTACATTTCTCTTTGAACAGTGTTAAAACCCTTCCTCATTTTTTTTCTCACTTTTTCCCCCTCCCAAACCTTTCCCCTCGCAAAGTGGTAAAGTTTATTTCCAACATAATGTCTAGTGAGAATCACTGAATTGTTTTGGATTACCTTTTTCAATGCCTTTTTTCTCCTTTTCAGTAATGAAATTATTATTCAATTCTGTTATTTACATTTTTGCTCATTAGCTTAATAATATTTTTAAGCATATGTTGTATCTGGCTATCTAAGAAGCAAATAGGTATGGCAAGTTATTAAAAGCCTTTGAAAGGTAAATAACAAGACTGGGGATACAGAATCAGACAGCGACACTAATAGAACCTTGATGTAAAGGAAATTAGAAGGAAGCTGGATTGGTCAGCAAGACCTCAAATGACATTGGCAGATCTAATCAAGTGTCAGATAATCCAATAGGGAGCTCCACAAAGTTTCTTTTTTAGAAGGACCCTAGTTACCACCACAATTAACCATTGACTGGGGTTATAAGTGCAATCTTTGTTCAGATTCTGACTTGAATTCTGTAGACAAGAACAGCTGGAGATTAATTAATTTCACTGTTTGGGGCTAAATAGTAAGTTCTTTCTTGAGATTTGAGGAGGATACTGCATTTGCCAGCACAAATATTTTGAGCTGAAAATGGTGCTAATTGCTAGGCATTCAAAATTGAGCAACTGCAAGTATTTCTTTCTTTGGAGGATGTAGGCATTAGTAAACAATAGCAATCATAGATAAACTTTTGTGATCACAAGCAGATGCAATAGAAGATATAATGTCATACAAGGACATTTAGTTTGATAATTTATTATAGTATAGATCTCAATAGCTTTTTTTGTTTGTTTGAGAAAACACAAACTAGGTATAAATGAGTTTTTCGACCAGTATATATAGCACAATACAATCCTATTGCAATACGGATAAATGTTTTTGTAAACCTTGACAGAAGGCTTATTTTCTCTAGAGTGAAAGTTAAATCTGGTAGGATATAGAGGTCTTAGTAGGCAATATTAAGGATTTCTTAGCATTTTTTATAAAGCTCATATCATAAACCATTTTCTACGTAATTAGCTATTCCTATTCCTTTTTTTAATAAAGCTACATAATAGCTACTTAAAATGTTGTCAGACAATTAGATTTTATTTGTTAACTTATTAATAGTTTTTCAATACCTGTCATAGTCGTATTTTATCATGTGTGGAAACTATACACTAAATATCACAGAGTAATCATCAATGTGTATGATGTTTTTAGTTGTATGGGGTATTTCTCAACAAAATTATAGCAGAGGACAATAACAGAAAGAGAATATCTATTTCTGCGTGTCGTCTTGCAGTCCTTTAGGGAAGAATGCTGCTATGTTTGCTTTTATTTATTGATTTTTTATTGTAAAGGTAATGTACAGAGGAGTTATAGTTACATAAGTAAGGTAATGAGTATATTTCTTTTTGAAGTGTTACCCCTCCCTCAGTTTCTCCTGCTTTGCCCACTCCCTCCCTTTCCTCCCAAGTTGTAAAGTTCATTTCCAACATAGTGTCTGGTGAGTATTACTGTTGCATTGGTTCACGCTTTGTCCCATTGTTTCTGTGCTTTTCTTTCCCTTCCACAGATCAGACAAACTTATACAAGACAAAGGGTACAGAAATCAAAAGCAGTGACAACAGGGAATAAACCAAAGGAGAGAAAACAAAGAATAGCGGAAAACAGTACAAAAAACAAAACAACAACAAAAAACCCTCTTGTTTTTTAAAGATCCAGAAACACAACAAATCAAAGAAAGGTTGGACAAATGGGAATGTGTTTGTTTTTCAATTGTGCCCTCCTGGTGTGTTTTTGTGTGGACTGGTATGGGCTTCCCTTTTCAAAGTCACACTGGAGGATCATTGACCATAAGTACATTATCTCTCCATGCTCACTACTTAGCTTGGAACACATTTATAGAACTGCTCATGTGAGAAAACAGTTTGATTGTAAATCAATACTTGAAATTCAAAGCATGTGCTCTTTTGATTTGATTTGTGCTCATTGTTGAAGGTGTAGCTTCTCTCCGTGTTGTTCTCAGCATGTGTTTTTTGTCTGACAGGGATTTGGGCTGGTTGTGCTTCAGGACTAGCTACTTGGAAGGACAGACTGAATTGTTTTGAGAAGTTCCCTTTTGAGGATGACACATAGCCTTTAGTATATGGTAGACCATTCCTAATCATGCAATACGTTTAGAAAAATCCAGCTCACTGTATTTGAGTTGTACAGCCACAGAACAACATATTATAAAGAGACACTCTACTGCATATATCATGTACAACATAATATGTTGGCATTTGTATGTAGGTGAGGTGATTAGTCAAAAAATTCATATATAATGATATTTTTGCACAAAAAACTCAATCTCTCTCACTCATTATAAAATTCCTTTATTGAAATTTTTAATGAGTAATGTTTTCTAATATTGTTGTCAAAGAAGTAATTATTAAGAAAAGAAAGATCTCTCTCTCCCCCATCTGTGAATTTTTTAATGAGATTATCTCTCTAGTTTTTCATGGTCAACTACACTTCCATCTAAACAATCCCACTGCTCATTTTGCCTATCCTAAATTACAAATAAAAAAAAAACATAGCTCTTATTTAACATTCTACTTTTTAAAAAATTGTGCTACTTTATTTTACCTTTGAGCAGAATAATAAACTGTATTTGAAATGCTTAATTATGGTTTTGGAAAATTTAATTCTTAAAGCATTAGTTCCTGAAAATTAATTATCTTAAAAATCTAAATTATCAATTATTATCTTAATTATTTTCCCTCAGATCATATCTGAAAACATTGATTCTGGCATAACATATTGGATGCTGTTTATTGTGTCAAAATAATTTATTTGCAAATATGTAAAAAAATCCTGTTAGCTAAAATGCTAATTAAAACAATTTTCTAACATAATCCCTATACATTTTTAAAATAATTATTGGACTTCCTAAAGAAACTATCTATTTTCTTTGGTTACTGATTTCTTTTATAAAGTTGTTGTCACATTATATAGTAGCTCTGATGTGAGAAGCATATGATAGTGTTGTATATTTGGAGAATCCCTGGTTCCTCTTTTTCCTGGTCCTTTCCTCTCCCTGCACTTTTGGATACTATTTTGTGAAGTGAAGAAAAAGTTTGAAGGAACATATAATGAGGCTTAAAAATAATTTTGCTAGAACGAGAGGGGAGTGTAGGAAGAACAGGAATTGTTTTAATTAGAATTTTGGAGTATGTTATAGATCTGGAAGATAACAGCGTCCTAAATAATTGAGAAATGAGTGAAAGAAATGGACTAAGGTGATCATTTATTGGAAGAATAAAATTCTTGATTCATCTAAAGCATCAAAAGTTGATAACAAGAAAATTTTCATGATATATTAATGCCATACAACAAATCCATTCTTATTTTTCGACTCTGTTCTAAATTTACCTTGCTTAGGTCATTCTTTATTAATGTTCTAGATCATTTTCTTGTTTGGATTTTAGGTATTTTTACATTTCAGAATGTATCTCAGTGTCTTTGTCATTTGTGACCACTATAATAAAATGCCATAGATTGACTTATAAGTGAAAGAAAAACTATCTCATAATTCTGGAGACTGAAAAGTCCATGCATCAAGGTAAATATAATGTCTGGTGAGGTCCACTTTTTTCTATTCTCTCACTTTAAGTTCCCGTGATTAAAGGAAAGAGCTGTGTATCCCATGGGTTTTCTTTGTAAGTCTCTAATCCTATTCATGAGAGCTGTGCCTCATGACTTATTCATCTCCCAAGGATATTACTTCCAAATCCCATGACCTTGAGAATAAAGATTTTAACATCTGAAGTTTGTGGAGGTCATTGAAATAATAGCCTTCAGCTTGGCAGATGTCTCAGTGTGTCTTTGCCAGACAGCGCTATGTACCAGATAGGAAGGGCACCCTTAGGGCAACATAATTAACATAGGTGATAGGAGAAATCCACTGACATGTTGTCCTCTACAAACCTGGCCTCACAAACACAAGCTGAATATCACTCACACTTTTAACTTTTTCAGTATTGATTCTGAATTAGAAGTAAGCAAACTACACATAATATTTTCCTAGTCATCATTAAAAAAAAAAATCAGCATTCACAGTCATGGGAGCTGGTAAACATGCTCTAAGGTTAAGACAACTTACCATAAAGCTAAGGGGGATGGACTACAATTTCATTAGGATTGTGGATGGGTATTTTTGACAGTTGTACACTCAGCTTCTATTGGTCATATTCTATAATAGCAAGTTTGTGGCCTCAATTATAGATAGTTGAGAAATTCTTTTATAGTATATGTCATCTAGGAGGATATAAGCTTTCTTTGAATTATTTGTTCTAAAAATAAGTGATTTTATTTTTTCTTTGCCTGTGAAAGAGGAGATGGAGATTGCACATCCTTATGTTCCATGTGGGGAAACTCTCTACGTATATTACTGGCAATACTTCATAAATGACAATAATGACATTCCTTATTTAATTCAGATTATATTGTGTATATTGGTGTCAAATTTCCCATCATGTTAATTGATAGCATTGTTCCATCTTTGGTTAGGGGAGTTGATGTCTTCTTTGTTGTTGATCATTATCTACCACACACATATTTATTTATCATATCAATTATATATAGATATATCTCTGTATCTAAATATAAACCTACATAAATATCTATAAATATTTATCTATAGATATCTATGTAGATTTATAAATACGCAGCTAAAACTTATTAAGATGGAATTTCAAATTAAAAGCATAGGGCCCACAAATATGACAGTAAAGAATGAAGAGAGTAGAACTCTTAAATAACATAGAACTATAAGTGGCACATCCATATTCATGGTTCTATAAATGACAGAAAGGTAAGTAAAAATTGGCTAAGACAAAATGTCATGGAAGAGCTGCTTGGTATTGTCAGAAGCAGTTACTTTTATTGATAATCTGTCACTTGTAAGCAACATCACTGAGTTTGATTAAGTTTAATATAATGAATTGCTGCCCTTAAAACTTGGCCTTTCTAGCCTACATTACAAGATAGCAATAAAGACAGATGAAAATGGAGGTAACGGTACAGCTACACACATGAAGAGATATTCAACAGACCATCTGAAGCATATGAAGTGACCTGAAAATATCCACAGAAAGAGAAAGCATCAACCTAACCACACAATGGGAAGTTTTAAGCATAAGAACTAGTGGATAGCACTATCAATCATATAAATTGAGAGATTATCCCTAAGTATGTGGGGATAATCTTCTTATTACATTTTTATCTCAAATTAGACCAGAAGATATCAAGTCACGTTCAGTTTTATTGGAATTTTAATAGAGAACGCTGTAAATTGAAATGGACTGCAGTCAAACCAACAAACCAACTAGCTAAAGTGTCTCAGGGATCAAAAATGGGGCATAAGGCTATGAATTAGTCATTTAAGTGAATAAATAACCCTATTGTTTAGCAACAGAACACTACTTTTCTCAGGGAAATGATATTCTTAGGAAAAGTTTACAGCTACATGAGAAATTCCATTTTAATACATCTTAAACACTGATGCTTACATAGCAGTAAATAAATTAGCATGGTTTAGCAAGCTAGCAAGTTGGCATGGCGATACAATTACTTTTGTTTCAAAAATCTTGAGTTGGTAAACTCACTGTTACTCTTAGAAAACAATGAAACTGCATTTGTGGCGTAGGATAAGTAGAGCTGAGAGGGAAAGTTCTGGCAAAGGAAGTGACTCCTTGTGGAGAGATTATGTTTTTTTTTCAACTTAAAAATTACATTAGTAAATTCACATTTGCTGGGTACAACGTGATTCTAAGAAAGTTTAATTGATTTTTAAGTCAAACTAACAAAAAATAACTAAACTGTCTAAGGGATCAAGAAAGTGACAATGGATTAGTAACGTAAGTTTTATCCTTATAGGATAGAGGTTAATTACGGAACACATGAATCACTGAAACAAGAAGTAAGCCTATTTGTTACTGATGCTACTTGTTAATGGAGTAACATGATGTTTTGATACATGTATACCTTGTAAACTTTTATTTTAGTGATTGATTCCAACGCACACTCTGGTTATAAGATGGGTTCCTTGCACCTCCCACTGTTGTCTCCATTTATAAAGATGGAGAAATATAAGAAGAAAATGTAAAAAGACAAAGAGAAAGGTCTCTTTAATCATTATTGTAGTCAGTACCAACCACAGGCTCCATGTTGGCCTCACATAGGAGCCAGTAGTATGACATTGTATTTTCAGAAAGAAAGAGCTGTTAGGGAAACTCCACATTCAAAGAGATTGGAAGTATATTCAAAACTGTCTTCCTAAATGGTGGATGGACAAGGAATTTAACCACTTAGGGTTAGGACAATTGTAGAGCGGAAGGTTTATAACTCAGAGATTTGGTGGAAAAGACTCCACAGGGTGTACGGGTCCTGCTGGAACTTGTGGTTAATTCTGCTAACCTCTGCAGCTGTGGAGGTTAGCCCTCACTTTGAATCTAGGTCTACTGATAAAAGGATCTCTTTCCCCAGGTTGCACTCAACAGAGGTTTTTATTTCACTGAGCTCTCAAGCATACTTTAAATCAAATATTTGGGTTCTTAATCCTGAATTCTCCTTGCACAGAATTTAAACATCAAAAAATGTTGGTTTTTAATGGCTTAGGTTCATAATCAAAAGTGTTATTGGGATCACTACATTTTCAGTTTATTCATGTTATAAGTGGTAAAATTAAAATGTCATGAGAAAATGTGCAAGACATTTTAATCAATCAAGTCCTCTGTAACCTTCAGTTTTTAAAAGATTAAATACATTTTATATGGTTTCAAGATTTTCTTCAGATAATTTTTCTTCCATAAATGTGATGTCTATTGATAAACAGTGTGGTTTTTAAAACATATTTCCATTATAAACTATCCTGAAAAAATTATGAACATGAAAACTCAATCAATAGAAAGTGTTTTTAAAATTTGCTTGTAAAATATGTGAGACAGCTTGTGGATTATGCTCTTAGTTGTTTAAGATTAGAACAAGCTATGTTTTTAAAAAAATTATTATTTTTCTTTATGATGCTTTCATTAATATGAAGTTAATAGTTCATAAATGCTCCAATTTACTAAATTGCTTTAAGCATAAATACCAAGACAAAGCCAGAAAATGTACTATTTATTTCCATATCAGAGAAGGAGTATTAGCTAAAAATAAAGTACTTAAATATTGATTAAGTTAGTGATTTCTGGCCTTATATAAACCTTTTACAACTTTATCTAATGTGTTATACAGAGTCAACATAGTAGTTAATAGAGGACAATTTCAGAAAATTCTAAAACTTGAGGGTTCTCAAATGTTCACTATTACTTCACCAGTAATCACCTTTCCATATTCTTTCAGTATTCTTTCAGAATACTGAAGCTCTGTGAGGGACTATATATTTTGTTGTCCAAATCTCCTAGGTGTCATGTAATTTGTTTACTAATGTCAGAGGTCAGAAGTACAGAGAACTTAAACTTTGAGTGATGCTTGAAATGAAACTGGAAGAAAGTCATAATTTATTATGGCGAAAGAGAAGATTAAATGAAGGTGAGTGAACAGGACTAGGGATGTAACTAAGTGATACAGTTGCTTGCCTGTCAAGCTCTATCCCGAGCAACATTGAGATAGATGAGAGAGAGAGAGAGAGAGAGAGAGAGAGAGAGAGAGAGAGAGAGAGAGAATTAGAGAAGGAAAGAGAAAAGGAGAAGATGATTGAAGAGTATATGTGAAAGAATCATTTCCTAGCCATAAAATACCAAACAAAAATTAAAAATTAATCTGTACAAAGTGGTATTTTGATAGACATATACATTATACAATTGCTGATCTCATGAATAACAGCACAAAATGACCTGTGTTCAAATGCTAACTATAAATTCAGTATAGAATAGTGGCTTGCCAAATGGGACTAATGGGCCAAATTTGGCTCATATTTTATATGACCCATGAGTTTAGAAACTGATGTCTTTTAAAATATACATATATATTATATATATGATAAAAAGACTAACAAAATTTAAAGAATATTTCATGACCTAATTAAGTCTTTACCATTTATGATGATATGGTGATAAAATGGCACTAATACTACATAGAATTCAGGGACTTAAAGTAGTCACTATTCAATCTTTGCCCCTTTAGAAAAAAATTGCTGAACTCTATTGATTTGTGTTCATCTTTCAAAAGAGTGAAGTTTAGCTGATACAAAGAGCCAGACAGAATGTTTCTGAAGCTAACAGCCCAGTAAAATATTGAATTTCCTGTTGTGCTTTTTTCTTTCTTTTGGTGTTACTTGGTATTGAATTCAGAGCCTTGTGCTTGCTAGCTAGGTAATCTACCATTTGAACCATGACCCCAGCTCCCTTATGTATTAGTTGATTTTTAGGTAGGGTCTCACTTTATATTTTGGATTGCCTGGGCTGTAATCCTATTTGTGCTTATTACTGGGAATGGTGGACAGGTAAATGCCATTCTGCTTTTTTTTTTTTTTTTGAACGAGCCTTACAAACTCCTTTTTGCTTGGGTTGTCCTCAAAGCATGATCTTCTGCTCTCCTCTATTCAAAGTACTTATGGTAACAGGCTTGAGTCACTATACCTAACTTTTTAACAGTTGAAGAGTATATCATTTTCCTTGAATTTTAGGAAACACCTATTTTAATTAATCTGACTTCGTGTTTCCAAAATTTTTTTTTGTTTATTGTAGCCTGCTTTTCATAAGGAATAACAAATAATTCTTTCTAGAAATTTATTGGTGATAATATTTTCCTGGATATTGAGACTCATGCTACTGAATTGGCAATCAACCATACCATCCATAGGGCAAAAATTTGGGATATCATATTATAGAAGCATTTGTGCTAAATTTTTGCCCATTCACTTATGTATGTCAGTGGTGTGTGTTAAACTAATATTTTTCTATATTCCACTCTTTATACTAGGGAGGGAAGTAGAAGAATTAAAATTCAGTTCCTTGGGTGCATACTGATGAGGAAGAGTCAATCTTGTATAAATTGATACAATTATTTTACCTTCTTTTTTTTTTTTCACTGAATATCTAGCTCTTTGGGGTGGGGGAGGGGAGGAGAAAGTAGCCTGTGAGAAGGGAAGGCATGCAAAGAACATTTGCTTTTAAGTTCTAACAACTACTTACTCATCTGAAATCAAATTTCAAAGGCTTTTGGTTTGTGCAGTGCTTTCTATTGTACAGCAAAGTCTTCTCTTCTGACCCCATTTATTTCAGATTAGAGAACTCCTTGACCTAGCAGCAGTAATTACATTGCCTTTGGCTCTAGTCAAGCTATCTTCTGTCTAGTGCCACACAAACAAACCTTGATCAACCTTCCTAGAGCAGCAATGCACTATTTGGCAGCTTGCTTCAATGCTACCTTTCCTTGCTCAGTTTTCCTTAGCATTTATGGGAGTGAGAGACCAATACTTCTTAGACCCTTGTGCATTATGGGAAGGAGCACAAATTAGATACAAGGGAGGTTCACTCATCCTTTAACCTAGTCATGGAGCCTTGGCTTTTCTATCCCAGAAAAATCACATATCTGTTGGTAGTTTCCCTGCTTTAACTATTAATATCAACACCAGGAAATGGGTACTTGAAAGGGAGCCTGAGATGAAGAGGAGAGCAGACAAGCAAAGAGAGGAAGGGGTGAAAATCAGTCATAAAATTCAATGCATATTCTGCAGAATTAAGAAAATTGAGAGACGGGTAGGGTTGGGGGGATGAGGAAGAATGATGGAAAGGTGACATTGGTCAAGATTCCTTGAATTCCTATTCTGCTTTGTTGAATGGCAACTTCCTTGTACAACTCCTTAAAGATAAAAACAAATTAAAAATTGTCAACTATGTTAAAGAGAAGTTAAGTCAAACAGAGAGACAAAGGACACATGTTTTCTCTCATATGCTGACATTAGACCTAAATCATAAATACATATGAAAAATATCCACTGTCATACGCATATTTACACATATTTTCTAGAGTATGACATACTCCTTGGAACAATGAACTTACAGTAATTGACAGTTCATTTTGAACACCAGGAAGCTCAACTATGTATTGTGAGTGTAAGGTCAAGGGAAGGGGAGTCATATGCTAATACTGTCATAATATGCAATGCACATATGTGCAAAAAATGGAATCTATTGTAGAGGGATGGGTAGTTTGGGAAAGAGCTCGGCGAATGATGAAAGGGGTGATGTTGGTTAAGATGCTTGTTACTCATCCACTGATATATTGAATTGAAACCCCTTTTAACAACTACTTTAAGAGAATAATGATATGGTCTAGAAGAATTGGTAAGCATCAGAAATGTTATCTATTTACAAGCTAAAGAGATAGACTGACACCTTTTTGTGGCTGCTGGGAGCAAAGGCAATGCTACCCACTGGTTTACTGGAGAAAGGTTCACAGGGGTGTTGTAAATGACCCTGGATGGATGGATGCACATGCATATACTGACTAGTGTTGCAAGAGAGGAACTGTGATCTTTGGAAACTGGGTCTATTATATTGAATAGCAAATTCACCTCACTTTATTCTTGAAGACACACTATTTCTCTTTTCCAAGGATATGCACTATGTTCATTACCCCTACAATTTTTTTAAAAAGACTACGAACCTCCCCCCCAAATATTCATGAAAAAATAAAATCCTTGCAATAAAAGGAAGTTAGGATCTGTGTGCACAAAGCAGAAATTCATGAAACCTCAGAAGAGACATTTCCAAAACATACTCTAATGATGATTTTTAAAAACCGACATATGGATTTTGAAATAGTTATAAAATAGCAGATATAAATTTTAGTGATTTGCTCCCTTTCAGTCCTTGTCTCTGAATTGTAAAACAGATGATGAGTTCATCTTTATGTCTTTGTTACAGCCATTGAGTTTATCATTTCAGAAAACTGTCAGTGACTTTTATATTTAATGAGATTATGAAGTTTAACATTTATTATATGTTCCTATTGTTCCTATTTTTTCAGTTAATACAAGTGTATTTTGTTTTGTAAACTGGATGATGTTGTTTAACTCACAACTTTGTTCCCATAAATAGTCACTGATGACTTTGAGATACTTTAATTTCCATTTTCTTCCTCTGAGGTAACTATTGTCTTTTCTTCCAGGAGTCTTTGTCAACTCTGTCTTGATTTGTTTATGTTTTTACTAATTTACAGCTTAAGGTTGGTCTGATTACAACATAAAAGGGAATCATTACCTGTATTTGAAGCTTCATTCATTATACGTAGGATGTCTACACTTCCCATGATTGTTTTATGAAAGCCTAGGGAATAGTAATAGCAGGAACTAAATGTCAATTATCATGGTCTCTCATTAGTTTTCAAAGATGGTGTTATCAGTACTCCCTTAGGAGAGTGGAAACTTTGATCATTTCCTAGTCTTGGAATGGATTCTTAGTGACAGCTTTGTTTGGTACAATGCCATAGTGTTGTATTATAACCTGCCTGGATAAGAGCTTCAATTGATCATGTAAAACAGAACACAGAAAATGACAAAGCTAACTGGCCTTCTTGCAATACTGACCAGAAAGCACTTTAAAATGGGACAGGAGGCATTTGTGTGACATCCGTCAATGGCTTCCTGTGGAGAATTTATCACATCAAAATATGCCTATGAGTTACTTTAAATTTGTGACTTTCAGATTAAAAGTAAGGCCAAGTTGACCCAAACACTTTGGTAAATTTGCCATCTATTGCCATTTTCTTGTGTCTGCCAATGCCTGAACACTCAGGAATGCAGAGAACTGAAATCAAGAAATTCTTCAAGAAGAAAAATAGCATTATAGCTATTTAATAAACTATGGTTCTGAGAATGATTATTGATGACCTGTTAAATCTTAATAGTGAAACAACTGTCCCATTAATAAGTGGGCTAATGACTTAAAGAGAGATTTTTCTGAAGAGGAAATAAGAATGGCAAACTGAGACATGAAGAAATGCTCAACTTCTCTAGCCATAAAAGAAATGCAAATCAAAACAACAGTGAGATCCCATCTCATCCCAGTTAGAATGGCTATAATCAAGAAATCTAATAACAACAGATGCTGGAGGGGATGTGGCCAAAAGGTTCCCTTTTCCCTGCACTGTTGGTGGGAATGTAAACTTATTCAACCACTTTGGAAAGTAGTATGGACCTTCCTCTAAAGACTCCACATGGAGCTCCCCTATGACCCAGCAATCCCACTTCTAGGCATTTACCCAAATGACCACAAACAAGGCCATACTAAAGCTACCAACACAACTATGTTTATCACAGCATTATTCACCATAGCTAAGATATGGAACCAACCCAGATGCCCCTCAGTAAATGAATGGATCAAGAAAATGTGATACACACACATATACACACACACACACACAGACATACAAACAATGGAATTCTATGCTTCCATCAGAAAGCATAACACCATCCCATTTGTTAGGAAGTGGAAAGAGTTGGAAAAAAATCATATTAAGCGAAGTAAGCCAGACTCAAAGAAATATAGGTTCCATGGTTTCTCTTACTTGCAATAATTAGTAGATGTCTAGGATAATCTTATCAGATGAGCAAAAATGCTCAAAAGCTATATACATACACATATGACCATATAAGATGATGTTAAATGAAATGAACCACAAGATATGGACACAAGAGGTTTTTCTTTGTTGTTGTTGTTTTTAATGTACTATGTGATAATTTTTTTGTTTCTTTTGTATACTCTTCCTCCTATGGTATATATCCCTGTTGCCACTGTATTTGATTTTGGTACCTTGCATCTTGTATTTACATTTATCTAATTTGAGGAGGGGAAGGGGAATAACAAAATCCTGAAACAAGGACACAGGATGATCCATTGCAAAGTGATACTCACAAGATGTTATGTTGGAAATGAACTTTGCAGCTTTGGGGGGTGGGAGTGGAGAAGGTGAGGGAAGGAAGGAATAGTAGGAGAAAAAGGAGGAGGTAACAATGCTCGACAAGAAATGTACTCATTGCCTTACTGATATAACTGTAACTTCTCTGTACGACATCTTTACAAGAAAATAAAAATTAAAAAAATCTTCATAGTCTCACTAGACAGCAATGGAACTGTAAGTCTACCTGCTACTTTCAATCCAAAATTTATAATGATTTATGGTGTTTTTTGTGTTTGCTTTTTAAAGATATACTCTTTCAAAACTCAGGGTAGATGATAAAAATTGATAAATAACCAAAATTGTAGTTGGAGGGGCCATACCTAAAATAACAAAGAAAGAAGACATGTAGCCCAGGGAAAGCATGAGAATTATTATGTGACAGGCCCAGCAAAATAGCTTTGGTTATTATTCCTTATTAAAACTCAAAAGGTTTGTAGGCTCTGCAGAAACACTTAGTCTATGATTATTATCCCATAGAAGAATGACAGACTTAATGAACTAGGGAAAGCTCAAATATAGTGAGCCAAAAAGATCAGTGAGGACTCCCACGCCCCAAGTCTCCCTGTGCTTCTCTAAGTCACAATCATTTTAATGCTTTATAGTAGTAATAAAAATATCTGTGCCTCTTCTGAAGATATTAAAATAAATTATCTGGGGGTTAATACTTTCCTTTAAAACTTCACTGTGATTGGTTTGTTGCCAGGTGGCCTACATGAAACTAACCTTTTAATTATGACCTTTTAATGTGAAAAGACAAAGAGGAAATAGTGATTGAATGAATATAGACTTGCCCCAAAATATAAGAGGTTATTTATTATTTTGGGAGTAGCAAAGGAAACAGAAGTCTTAGCCATTGATTTACATTAATTCATATGCTATCCTTTCGATCATAGTTTTTCTTAATTTCTTCATTTATTGTTTTTCTTTTTTTAAATAAGATATTTTTTAAATATAAAGAGTTTCTCTAAAGTATAAACATTCTGTTTTCTTTATAGAATTTACACAATATTATTTCCTATGAGTTGACATCTACTCCTAAAGTGGAAATTTTAACTCTGTTAGAAGTGAGTAATTTCCTATTTCTATTTACCCACTTAATGGTAAAACTGATTGGCAGACTTTTCTTGTAGAGTCTTTGAAATATCAGAACTAACTAAATTTAAATCCCTTATCACGGTTTTGTAGTTGTTTTTTAACATTCATAAATGCACATATTCAATAAATATTTGCTTTGCTTATACTAGTTCTTATTCTATGAGCTCAGGATTAGGAAATGGGCTTTCTTCCCAATGTACATTTGGGATGGTTTAGCTGGATGGTGAAATCTCATTATCTTGAATATCTGCTGTTCAGGAGAACTGGGTCCTTCATTATCTGAGTAAAGCCTGGTGGCTTATGCTTCGGTGGCTGACTTAATTAACCTCCCCTGCATGGTACTCACAATTGCCCTTTCAGACTGGATCTCATTATCAATGGAAATGTTAACCCTAAAATACATGTAACTAGAAAAAATTATACAAAGAACCAGGCAGCTCATTAATATGTCTAGATTCTAAATGTGTACTGACTCAGGCCAAGAAGATGTCTAGGCATTCGCAGGTATTATCTCATTTAATATCTAAGCAGCATGTGATATTTGGATAATGAAAACCCTTTAATAGCTATCAATTCCTATTTTCTATGTGTAAGATAATATTTTAGAAATTTTGTTAGTAGTAATGAATTCATTAATTTGTCACTAAAATTCTGTGGTTTAGGCCCTATTATCATCTCATTCGTTCATTGCTGTACTATAATGAAATATCATGAGCTGGGTATCATATAAACAAGAACATCTCATGGATTGCAGTTTCGGAGCCTGAGAAGCTACAGTCAAAGTACAGACAGATCCAGCATCTCAGCAGGACTTGTTTTCTCATTCACAGTTGATGCCTTCTATCTCTGTCCTCACGTGACAGTGGAAGGGACAAGATAGCTCTCAGGGCTTTATTTTTGATAATTCTGGACATGCAAACTTCTCAGCTCTCGTGATTTAGGCACCTGCCTGAGACACCACCTCTAATTTAGTCACACTGGTGATTAGGTTTCAACACTTAATTGTGCTGGTGGAGAGAGAGGCATAGGCCATAGGGTAACCCCAGAAGGAATGAAAAACAGAAATGAAGCTATAAAGTCACATGCCTCCTAAGTGGTGGGTATAGGAAGTAAGAACAGGTAGTCTGTCTCCAAACAATGCCATCTTTACTACCATGTTATATGGCTGCTTAAGTGTGCACCAACCATTTACCAAAAAAGTAAAAGAGAACTGAAAAGTTCTAGTAACTGGTCCATCAGTACTACAACGCATAAAATGGAGAGCTTTAAATCTTTATTTGACTTTAATGTCTGGATTTTGGATTAGAAAACTTTCTTCGCTCTATGTTTCTGTCTCTCTTTCTCTCTGCCTCTCCCTCTCTCTGTGTATCTCTCCCTTCCCCTCTCCTCCTCTCTCCCTCTCCCTCCCTCTCCCTCTCCCCCTCCCCCCTCTTCCTGTCTCCTTTTCCTCCCTCCCTTCCCCTCCCTTTACTCCCTCCCTCTCCCTCTCCCTCTGCCACCAAAACATAAGCCACCAGGCTTTACTCAGATAATGAAGGACCCAGTTCTCCTGAACAGCGTACACACACACTTTGAAATGCCTTTTTTTATAAGAGGCAGAGAACTTTCGTCCCTCTTTTTTTTTGGGGGGGGGGGTGTCAGTCACCGGGCTTAGCTCAAGGCAAGTGCTCTACAGCTTGAGCCACAGCGCTACTTTCAGGTTTCTAGTGGTTTATTGGAAATAAGAGTCTCACCGGCTTTACTGCCCAGGCTGGCTTTGAACCGTGATCCTCAGATCTCAGCCTCCTGAGTAGCTAGGATTACAGGCTGAGCCACCAGCGACCGGCACTTTTGCCCCACTTAACGGGAAGCATTATCCCTCATGTTTCAAGTGTTTATGGCAGAAGCAATACAACAAATAGTTGTTATTCCATTCTTCCTTAGCCACTCAACATTTTAGTTCTCCAAAGTTCTTCATGAAACTGGTCAGACTGTTGCCTATTACTTCTGATCTCTTTCCTGTTAATGTCTTGATTTTATTTATATCTGTTTCGGAGAAAAATGAAATCGAGGTTGCTATTTTTCCAACACATCCTCTACTTCATAATTTTACACTTCGAAGTTTATTAAAATGACTTTTGGTTATGTAATGTTGAAAGTATTTTTAATAGCCTTTGACAATGTCTTTTATTGATATACCACACAATAAAAGTCTAGATATTATTGCACTGGGATAAAATGCCACAAGCATCCACCACAGGCAAACACATTTTAAGTTTCCAAATGAATGCAGGTTTCCATGGAAACAGCCTTAAGGTATAGAAACCCCATACATTAAATGCACATCAAGTGTAGCCCTTCTAGTCTTCTTGTTGATATCTGCTGAGGTAGAGGCATACCCAGCACAGGAATTTGTTCAAGGTCACTCCTCTCCTTAGTGGTGGGAAAAAGGGATTTGAAACTCTGGTCCCTTGTTCTCCAGCCTGCTGTTCTGTGTGCGGAGACACAGTGCCTTACAGCTGTTCCTCTGTTAGTGGGCCCCCTAAGAACACTTAGTAGCTCCCCAAGGTTCTTTGCTGCATACACAGAACAATTAAAGAAACATCTATCTATGAAAGAAAATGAATTCTGACTCCCCGAAGAATAGTGTGTTGATGCCAATTCCTCGGGTCATACATTTACATAGAGGACTATGTCTCCAACTACAATGTGTACTGGTAGCATTTGCTACCAACTGAAATTGTTTCAGCCCTGGCTAGAATTTCAATGTGCCAGCAAGTCCTTTTTTTTTTTTTTTTTAACCCCCGTTTGTGGGGTTTGAACTCTGGGCCTGGGCTCTGTCCTTGAGATCTTCAGCCAGCTCAAGGCTAGCGCTCCAGAACCACTACCAGATTTCCGGTGGTTTATTGGAGTCTCACAGACTTTCCTGCCAGAGGTGGCTTTGAACTGCGATCCTCAGATCTCAGCTTCTTGAGTAGCTAGGAGTCACCAGCGCCCAGCTAAACAGGCAATTCTTAATGGCCTTACAAAAAAAAATCTCTGTACTTGGGCCCCAAAGTCTTTTTTCTGTAAATTACAGAGAAAACACTTATGACATTAGACATGTTCACTATGAAAGTACAATTGACTCAATTAAAAAATATTTAAATCTTTAGAACTTGGATTTTTACCAATAAAGTCATTGACTATAAATTCATTGTATGGTTTCTTGAGATAATGGCTGCTAACTTTTGTAGTATTTAATCTGTTTTTAGTAGCAAAGGAAATAAAAACTTTAAAATACATTATAAGCAAAGTTATATCACAATACAAATACAAATTTCTACAAGGAAAGGTCACAAATGGTTAATTTCATACCTGAATGAAGTTGTCAAAATCTGACTTCTTTATATTTTTCCCTTTGCCATTTCTTGTTGATAGGTTCCTTTCAAAATGAGTTTGTTTCATTAGTTACAGGGTCATACAAGGTCCTACTCCTCTATTGTAGAGTTGAGAAAACTTTCCAAATTGTCTCACACTGATTTCTTCTCATTTCAGCTTCTGCAAGTTGGTCACCAGGTTTTACCTACAATAATACTGTAGTTAACAAAGGAAGGAACTACTAGGAGTGTTGTATATGGGGTATTTTCACCTGTAGCTGCTTTTTATCCTGGGCAGGGATGTGAACTGCCTTGGTAAGAGGCATGCATGTAGAAAAGGATAAATCAAGTTTCTCCTTGGAAGACTCCTGGGGAAGTCAAATATTGGCATATAACCAAGAAGTTCTGCCATAATTGAAAATGTGTCGGTCAATTTTCAGTACAATTGATTAAATAGGAAGTAAATTTAGAGGCATGGTTGGAATGAAGAAGCATAGCAGTTTTTCTTTCAATATATGAATAGAGTCAGAGTAGAAGCACTTTACTATTATTTGCATTTAAACATTAGACCAAAAAAACTCCCCCAAAACCTAAGCATGGACTCTAATTAAGAGCACCAGGGTAGATACAGAAGAACATGAAAAGAACATGAAACAAAGACCATAGTAAGAACTCACCATAGGAGGGGGAAAAGCTCAAACATAAAATCCTAGATAATTTAGAATATATTTTTTAAAAAGAAGAAACCCATATATTAAAAAAATACAAATCAACTTTGAGTCACAGCTCCACTTTGTTTTCTGGTGGTTAATTGGAAATAAGATTTGCACCGCCTTTCCTGCCCCTGCTAGCTTTGAATTACGATCCTGAGATCTCAGCCTCCTGAGTAGCTAGGATGACAGGTGTTGACCCAGTGGCACCTTAATTTCCTTAACAGTGTAATAAAAATTGAGAACATTGTAAGGATAATGACAAATAGAAATTTCTGTAAAATATAAGCTAAAAGTATTTTTAAACATACAGATGCAAAGGCTTTATTTGGATCCAGAGAAAACAGTGTGAAAAAAAATTGTCAAGGAAATTTTTTTTAATGTGCGAAGTAAAAATTTGAGAAGTATGTTTCTTTGGGCCTGGTTTACTTCACTTAATACAATTTTTCCAAGTTTTTCCATTTCCTAACAAATGGGGCAATGTCATTCTTTCTGATGGAGGCATAGAATTCCATTGTGTACATATACCACATTTTCTTGATCCATAACTTATATTAAGTAAAGTAAGCCAGGCCCAAAGAAACATAGGTCCTATGGTATATGTCTGAGTCAAGCAGAAAAGGTCAGATAAATTGATGTTAGGTGAAATGAACCCCAAGATAAGTATTCAAATGTTTTTTCTTTCTTGCGATTGTTTCTAATATATTTATAAAATGATTTCTTTGTTGCTTTGTATGTCCCTCCCCCACGGCATAACCCCTGTTTTCACTGTGTTGGATGTTGGTATAATTTGGGGAGGGGAAGGGAAATAACAAATTGTTTAAATAAGGATACAAGTGGACCCATTGCAACAATGAAATGTACAAGTCGTTATGTGGAAAAAGGAACTTTACAACTTTGGCGCTGGGAGTGAGAGGGGGAGGGGGCAGGGGTGGGGGAGGGGAATGGGAAGGGATGGGAAGAGGAAACAAAGGAGGAGGCTACAATGCTTGATAAGAAATGTACTCATTACCTTGCTCATGTAATTGTAACCCTTCTGTAAGGTATTTTCACAATAAAAAAGTAAAAATAAAAAAATTGACAAGTAAATTTTTTTAAATGTTGAGGAAGTTGGAAGGAAGAAGAAATAGAAAGATGAATTAATGCAACCCATGGATAAAACCATTTCTCTTTATAGAAGTTTTAGAACTAGCTGGGTACCAGTGACTCATTGTAATCCTAGCTACTCAAGAGGCTGAGATCAGAGGATAGCAGTTTGTAGCCAGCCTGGGCAGGAAAGTCTGTATGACACTTATTTCCAAAAAACTACCCCTTCCCCGCAAAAAAGAGCCAGAGGTAGTGCTGTGGCTGTACTTGAAAAAAAAAGAGATTAGGCACCTAGGCCCTGAGTTCAAACCTCAGGACAGGA
Source organism: Dipodomys spectabilis (assembly GCF_019054845.1). Lineage (NCBI taxonomy): Eukaryota > Metazoa > Chordata > Mammalia > Rodentia > Heteromyidae > Dipodomys > Dipodomys spectabilis. The sequence continues at coordinate 13,756,422 of NW_024870683.1, forward strand.
AAACACACACACACACACACACACACACACACACACACACACACACACACACACAGAGTTTTAAAATATAATGATTATTTCCGACAATAATTATCTTCAAAGGTATAGTTTAACAATCTCTAGCCATTGATATTGACATCAATGTATCAACTCCCTCCACATTTCACCAGTACGTATCAGCATAATTACTGGTATGCTCATTCTGAGATTATTTAATGAGAAATGAGCATTCATTTGAGATTGCTCTCTTTCTCTGTTTCTCCATTTTCTCCTCCATCTTCCTCTATTCTTTTTCTTGTTCTGCCTGTTATTTCCCTCTTTCTTCTCTGATTCCCCTTTCTCTGACTTATCATCTGTCTTATTATTCTACTGATAAATTATCTCATTCTGAACAAAGTAAGCTGCCATGTTCTAAAGCAACCCCAAAGAAAGGCCCCTATAATCACAAACAAAATCTCTAGCTCTTAGAAAGAAATTGACAACTGATAATGACCTTTAGCCTGAGCTTAGAAACCCATACTCAGCACCAGTTTTCTTGAGAAGAAAGCATCCTTAGCTCACAACCTCAAAGCAACCTTATGAAGGATCCTGACTAGAACCTATCCACTAATATAGTTCCAGATTCTTCATATTCAAACATTATGTGAATTAAGAAACGCTACTTATTTAAGATTTTAATTCTTGGGTAAATTTGTTATGCAGTTATAGATACCAAATACTCATATCAATTATTTCTGTAAATATGGTATGACCACAATGAAGCAGCAATAGAATTGTACTTTCAAAACCAGCTAGGCTTACTTCATTCTGTAATTACAAGAAAAATCTAATATTATATCAAGAGTGTGGTACAACATACTTACAGAGAATGACCATAAGACCTCTATAGTTATTTTATATTAATCACATAGATTTTTTGGAAAATAATTGACATAACATAAGATATTTGTTGAAATTTGTTGAATGCTCATGACTTAAAAGTAGTTTAGTCTGACTTGGATAAGCTTTTGAAAAATAAGACATGGTATATTTATTATAAAGCCTTGAGATTCAATGGAAGCATTTCCATGAAAGTTGAGAGAAAAAGAGCAACTTTCAGTATAATCATTTAGAAAGTATTTTTAAAAATGTTTTTATTGTGAAAATACTGATCAGAGGGGTTACAGTTCCATGAGCAAGATAATGAATACATTTCTTATCCGCCATTGTTACCTCCTCCTTTGTTTTTCCCCTACCATCCCATACCTCCCACCTCCTCAATTACACCCCCCCCACCTAAATTGTAAAGTTCATATTTTGACATAGTATTACAGACAATTTTGTCTCATGTGATAAAAGACTAAAATTTTGCTTTAGGAACCTATATAATAAAGCCACATATACTTATAATTATCTAATAAATACTAACACATTTAAATCTTATTACACCTCTATGAAATAGGCACTTCTAGAAACTAGAAACTTGCCAAACTTAATAGTGCTAGCAGGTGGAATGACTTTCTTCAAGAGTATGTAGGTTTTGGTTATTGTTCAATTAGAAATAATGGGAAAAGTATTATGGGAAAATTTAGAACAAGAAAGATAAAGGATCTAGGAAAGAATACAAATGATTTTAAGAAAGCAGCGAAGGGAAGCTCATAATGTTAGCACTACTATGCACCTAGGGATAAATCAGTCTCTGCTGTAGTAAAAAAATGGGGTGGACGTCATTAGGAATGAAAAAATTCTAGTCAGAAAGAGATATAATGAGAGAGAAGGGAGATATAAGGTAATAATATAAAACTATGTAATTTTTAACTCAGAAAAAAATTAGAAATACCATGCATGACAAAAATCTCTATAAAAATATAGTAGAATTTTATCAAACTAAAATGCCACTTGGTTTTTAAAAATAGGAAACATGACTTGATGTTAAAAACCTCCTTCCAAAATATGAAATAGAAGGGACAGCACAATACTTAGATGGCAATACAGGTATCTCTTAATGTACATCATAAATATGACAACCATTGCTTACTAATTTTAAGGTAGAATGCTGATAAAATGTAAGATTAAAGACCATATATGTAGGTTTCTATCTTTGATAAATTTGTGAATGTTAATATAACTGTCAGAAGATTAAGGATTAAAAAGAAAGAGACTGAAAATACAAGGAAAGCATAAGATTATTTGTTTCTATCTTACCTAGAGGAGAGCTAAGATATTGAGTAAGGTGAGGGAAAAAGAAATAGAGTTGGAAAGGTTATTAAAGCATCAAAGGTCAACCATGAAGGAAAAAAATATAATAATTTAACTTCCAATCTTTAAGATGAAGAATGAGAAAACAATCTTGCCTAAACTATCACCCAAAAGTGTAGGACAGAGTCAATATTACTAAAGTTAATAAATAAAGAAACAGAAGTGATATTAATGTATATTATGAATAGTATATATATTAATGTATATTATGGTCAAAATATACCAAAGAATTGACTCCTGATTCTCAGGTGACCATTTATGATCATTATAGTTTCTAAGGAACTCATTGATTTACTGTCAGGTATAAATTAATATATTTAAAATTTTAAATTATGCAAATAAAGGTAAAATCATATGAAAACAATATATTAGAAAATTATCTCCATCATTTTTGAAAAAAGTCTTTTTACTTGTAACATAGGATATACTTATTAGAACCAATAGCACTAACAACAAAGTTATACTTAGGTAGTTTTGGAATGTCCAGACTCGTAAATATCAAACATCACAAGTTATAATGAGGAGAATTTTACCTTAATAAGTTAAAAATATTAACATGAAAGGTTACTAGCCAATTCTGTAGATAATTGTGATAAATAAAAACCTTCCCTGTAAGTTAGGAGTTAAAATCAATAAAAAGCTTTTGGAAGTTAATGTGGAATATAACTCAAAAATTTAACTAGTACTGGGCTGGGAAGGTGGCTCAGTGGTAGAGCGCTTGCCTTGTATGCTCAAGGCCCTGGGTTTGATTCCTCAGCACCACATAAGCAAAAAGAAAAAAGCCAGAAGTGGCGCTGTGGCTCAAGTGGTAGAACACTAGCCTTGAGCTGAAGAGCTGAGGGACAGTGCCCAGGCCCAGAGTTCAGGCCCCACGACCGGACCAAAAAAAAAAAAAAAATTTAACTAGTACTGTCCTATTGATGTAGCTATCAAAAGTGTTTGGGTAAGCCCAGGGTACAACTGAAAAACACTTACTTACCGTTTTTGGCTATCTAATTTATTTCATAAATTTGACAAATATAAATATCCTGTAAAGTCACATTTAATAAAAGAATTATACTTCATTCCATAAAATGGAAATTATCCAATAAGTAATAAATATACTGTGAAAATACTTATATAAAAGGAATATGCTCATGCTTTTTTTATTAGGTACAAAAGCAGGCTATAAAATGATATACTCTTTATAATCATCTCATCAGTTTGTAATTTCAGTGTTTGATTTTTTTTTAGAAAGAAATAGAATAAATTGCAAAGCAATGACATTTAAATGACTATCTTTGGAATTGGAACTATGCTGTTATTTTCCTTCCAAAACTGTCTAAAGTGAACAAAGGAACAAATATAGCTAGTCAAAATTTAGAAATATCAAATGTACATTTCTGAGGAAATTTAAGAATCAGTTTTACACTGACAAAGGAGAAAACAAATAAACCACAGATAAAGTTTGTGGATGCTAAATATCGAAATAACAATGTGAAAATGCATTTTTCCTTCATAGAAAAATAGAGAAATTGCTATCGTCAAGTATGAGGAAATGTGCCTTAATCTTAATACCTAGTCTTTTCTTTTGATAATTTTTTTTAGGAAAATGTGAGACTTAGTGACAAATGTTTCTGTTTTTCCTTTTCCATAAGAATAAAATCATTGCTGTTTTTAGATGCAATTGTGCAGTTATTGTTACACCCAGGACAAGACTTTGGGTGATAAAAATGGAACATAAATCCTCTTTCATAGGGAAAACACTGTTTTTACTTCTTTTGATCTGAATCTGTAACAAGAGGTATGATAACTCAAGGGAAGATTCTGGAAAAACCACTGGTACTTGTTTTTCTACCCATCTTTTATACGGAATTCTCCCTAGAATCTGTTATGTTTTAAAGTATAATAGCTCATAACAAGCTACTTCTACTCCCCCACAATTCTGAAAGACAATTACAATGGTACAGTTTATCACACACATAAGATGATCAAATTTTATAATTATTAATAAGCCTCATGAATCTTAATTTATTAGTGTATACTCTTTAAGCTTGAAAATTTTTTATTAAACTTAAATGTTTGTATCACTCAGAAAATGTTTTATACTTTCCAGTTGGGTGGAAATAATTTGTTGTGGGTGGAAGGAATGATAAACATGAACTGTTCAATAGGAAGCAATTAGCAGGGGCCAAGTTACTCAATGTTTCATGTTTACAGGAAGATCTTCCTTTCCCAAATAGTCACAAATCAATTATATGAAACATTTTAGTGTCAGGAATGCAAAATAGTAGAAATGAGGGTCAGATGACACCATTTGTCTCCATTTGCTAGAAAATCAGTAAGTATGGGACAAATTGTTACCAGATGTGAGAGAGTTGGATACTACAAAGAGTTTCTGACAGGTCAACTAGTCATTGTTAATCAACTTGTAGTCACACTAAACTTAAATATTATTTCCCTAGTTGGTCTCATTTTTTTTTGCTCCATACAAAGCTAAGTTTGTGGTAACAGTATTTTGTTATGAAACCCTTTTCCATCCCTAGAGGTCTGTATATCTCTCAGTATTTTTTTCAGTATAATTTTGTCACATCTAGATTAGATATACCATCTCTTCTTTTACAAAGCCACTAAATGGGAGCCAATTCTGAGAAGAAATAAAACGTTCCACTTGTTCTTGTTTTCTAGAAAATAGGAAGAAAGCTGCACATAAGTTAATAAGAAAAGCAACATTAGCAGCTGCATAAAAAAATTAGATCAACTAGATAATGTGCAACTACAAATGATTATCATCCTCAACCTGGTATAAAATTGAATGTAGATTATAGCTATTGAATATATGACAAAACCTGCATCAAGGTTGATATTTAGAAATATAATGAATATACTTTTAGTATAGATTTGTTCCAAATTTATCATAGGATACCCTTGCATTGAAACATATTAGCGTGCTCATTTTAAAATTGAATAAAACTCAGTATCTACTTTTTTCTTAAGGAACAAATCTGACATACAAAGGCATGCTGATCACAGGACAAGGTTGATGGAAGCTTCTTTGGACTTAAAATTGCAAAGGACAAGACAGAAAGCAGGCAGTCATATATTGGGAAATTTGTTAAAGGTAAATATCTTCAACTCATTTCATTGGTCAAGCCAAGTCACATGACCACATCTAATTTCAAGAAGACAGTGCCCTAAAATCTTGTGGTATCATGGTATCTAGGGTATGAAAGCTTTCCCCATCTCAACTTGTAGCTCATTTTCCAAGGAATGTGGGCAAGAAATTTCTAAAAGGACTTCTAAATATAGACTTACAGATATGTAAGTTTAAATTTAGAATCTGACTGAATTTCAGCCTGAATATCTTTATTTTGTGGATTATGAACAAACACTTGTTAGGTATTATAGACAAGAGCACTATCACCTCAAAGGTGGAAAAGGTTTTGTAGAAAGAAGAATTTTTGATCAAGTTATTTCTATATTCTTGAGGAACACACCCACACACATAAGCACACATTCTTCTTATTCATTTTATTGATTTTTAATTGATTTATCTATGATTATTATCTTATTTTTCCTTAATGGTAAAATTATCTTTACTAGTTTTATAAAGGAGTTTCAGTTCAACATATCAATCTAAGTAAACAATGCATCTTGATCACTGTCATGCCTTGCATTATTCTCTTCTCTTTCATTCCAACCCCATACATCCCCTGAAGTTTAAAAGGAAGTTTTCATTGCATAAGTATGACATCTCAATTCAAATTCATTTTTGAAACATTCTTTTGAATAAATAGAAAGCTATGCTAAATACTTAAAATTTTGTCTACCTAAGAAGTTGCTAATTACAATTTCTTTCTTATATCAGACTTCTTAGTAATTATGGTCTTGACAATAAATCCTAACTCATTGATATATGAATTCTTTGAAGCCTGGGAATTCTTTGATTATTCTCAATAATTAGCCAATTGTATTTATTTATTTTTTTGTGTTTATCCTTTTTAATCTTCAAATGGTGATCCATATATGTGTCTAGTGATTCTTATTCAGAATTATAACTTCCACTATTCTCCTCATGCCCCTGTAATCATATTGCATTTCTCATTTCCTTTAACAGGAATATATCATAACTCTTTCATTCCTGTTTCCTTCTCTCTTCATCAACCTCCCTAGCCATAAACTTGAACCTATTCAAATTATATTTCATTTCCTGGTATCCATTTTGGTATTCTCTCTGTTAATTGTTCAATAGAAGTTTACTCCTGTGTGTATTATAAGTTAGTTAACTTAGTTGTGTATATATGCATATGCCCCTGTATTTATGTGGGAGGTTGTATTTTGGGTTTAAGTTCAATATATGAGAGAAATTGTGAGTCCTCTTTTTGAACATGGCTTACTTCATTCAGTATGATGTTTTCTAGATTCATCAATTTCCCTGAAAATGACACTCTTTTTCTTCTTTGAAAGGGCTGCATAAAATTTCCTTTTATGTAGGGAATACATTTTGGGTCCATTTTTGTTCATTGTGGGGCATCTAGCATGTGTCCATCATTTGGCTATTGTATATTTTGTTACAATGAACATGAGGCATACCGATGCCTTTGTTGTATCCAGCCATGCATTTTCATTAGCTTTTATTTTTTAAAGATGATATTCTACAGTATTCTATTAAAACTCAGAAGTTATAGCATGCCATATAATTAAGTGGTAGATTATTCTTGTCTACTGACATGAGGGATGCTAATTTGGCAACACATTCCCACTTATGCTAGACCAAAAGAAGGTGGTCCATAATCTATGTGTGCAACCAAGAAAGATCAAAGGTTGATTTTATTAATTACCTACATAGTCATGACTCCTTTCAAGACTGGTAATTCCTTACAGAAGATAACACTGTTGATTGAAATCTGTATCAGTCCAGCTTCTCCAGAGAAACACAGTAAAAGAGTAAGTAAGCTAGACCCAGAGCAACAAAGGTTGAATCATTTTCTTCTTTTGTGGTAGACAGAATACCTATAAATCTATAAGTAAACACATTGGGTGGTATGAAAGTGGTTACAGATGAATTAACTGAAGCATAATAGATTCTACGGAGAGCTCAAATAGTATAAGCTGTTAGAAGGACTAGGTCAAAGCCCAACAAAATCAACATCGGAAAATGTGAACATCCAAGAGTAGGGGGGAGACCGAGGGGAGAGCAGTAGATGAATGAAAGGGAAAGTGGGGAAATGCAGCCAAGAACTCAGTGGATAGACCACGACATTTTAAAAAGGGAAAATTTAAGGGAAGAAGCTAGCTGAAGGGTGGTAAGAATGTTGAAAGGGGGGTGACATTGATCAAGATGTATTGTACCTAAAAACTACATTGTTCGATGGCACCTACTTGTACAACTATAGTACTTAAAGATAATAAAGATAAAAATCAAAGAAGAGCATGTGAGGTTTAAGAAACAATTTTTTTATTTTTATTTTTATTTTGCCAGCCCTGCTGCTTAAACTCAGGACATGGGCACTGTCCTTGAGCTTCTTTGGCTCAAGGTTAGCATTCTACCACAGTGGACACAACACCACTTCTGTTTTTTTTCTATGTGGTACTGAAGAATTGAACCCAGGGCTTCATGCGTGCTAGACAAGCACTCTACCACTAAGCCACATTCCCAGCCCCAAGCAAGGAACAATTTCCTCACGTGACCATAGAGGCTGAAAGGACCCAAGACCTGCATTCTCAGGATGGACTATTGGTATAGTTTCAACCCAAAGCAGAGCACTCAGAGAGCCAGTGAAATGAATCCACATTTGTGTTTGAGATGTTTCTGCTGAAAGACACTCAGGAAAAACAAGTCTTCTTTATTCAAACACTTTTTGCCCTATTCAGGACTTCAGTGTATTGAATAGATGAAGCTCATCAACACTAGATCAGATCAATGATTAATCAGATCATCTGATTTGTTTAGTCTATCGATTGAAATGCCCTTACAGATATACCTAGCATTCCATGAACCCAGTCAAATGAGCCTAAAGGTAACCATTCTGTAGTGGTAGGTATAACAAACTGCTGAAGATAAGATATTCTTAGAACTTGAGACCTAAATTCTGAGTTGAAAGCTATTGTCTCTTACACCTACTGTTTGTGAGAGTAGATGGGAAAATTATTTCTCTAATGATTGGTACAAAGGCAGACTGGATTTTCTTTAATGGTAATTTTTTTCAGCCAATCAAACATCACAGTATCTTTTCCCCAAGTAATACTCTGTTGTCTTAGAGCTCATGAAGATACATCACAATTGAACATTTGACAGACAGGAAGGTGTAAAGTTAAAGAGCATAAATTTTGCAACCTAGTCATTGAAATGTACGGATTGCAGTAAGTGAATAATTTCCAAATGAATGGAACTATTTTTAGTTAGGCTTAGCAATCAGTACTAAAGGACAATCTATTTATATTAATATACCAAATTTAACACTAATAATAAATACATCTATGTAGGTTTTTTTTTACATATCTGTCTTTAAGCTTTGCTAGAATTCCCCTACAGAATTCTCAGAGATGGTCAGGTTAAAGGCAGTTAGCTTTTAAATGTTTAGAAATAGAGCCAATTTCTCTCCAAACAGTATTTTTCCACCTTATCTAAACAGAGCTTAATCACTCAAAGTCTAGTTCGATTAAGGTTGAGTTATGAATGGTGGAACAGTCGTGGTTGATTTAATGTGAGTGTTTTCTGGTATGTATTGATTTATAAACCTCCTGGACTTGCTATCTTAGAAAGTTAGGAAATGCTCAGGGATAGCTTGTCGAGATCATTTTTTAATGAATGATGTTTCTTCTATTTCTCTGTAAAAAAATTTTTTTAGTAGATTGCAGGTAGTGATAAAAAAAAATCTCATCATCTTCTCCTTTGACATTTTCCTAGCTCCTAAGAAATATAATGTAAAGTTTAGGGAAAATTTGCATATATTGCTATTTCTTCTATTATACATGTTATGAAAATAATATTCCCAACAAACAATTGAAATGCTCCAATCAATATACAAAAGACATCTATTGCCTAAATATTAGAAGCCTAAGGAGAAGTTGCTGCAATCATTATGTTCTCTTTCTATTTCAAAGATCTAGAAGAATCATACAAAAGACATCTATTGCCTAAATATTAGAAGCCTAAGGAGAAGTTGCTGCAATCATTATGTTCTCTTTCTATTTCAAAGATCTAGAAGAATCATCTGGTAATTTTTTTTTAGATATTAAGTATAGTATAGTGCACTTTTGCCTTCTTTTTGACAGTCTAAGGGCTGACCTTAAATCTGAGCTGAAAGGAGAGCTTCATGTTCGTTGGACTCCTATTCCAAATAAGTCTTGCAGTTTACTAGGAGGGGTCAATCTCATGCCTCGATAAGTAATTACAGTTTGGAATAGAATAGTGGACTCTTTTCATGGGGGCAGGTAATTCATTCCCTAAAGGGTAAACAAGGACTCAGTAACTCTAGTTTTATGTCTGTGTTATGAATTAATTCCTCTCCATCATGTAGATGATAGAGATGACTGTTTGCCATCAGATGAGAACACTGGAAACATAATGATTCAGAATTTGAAAAGCAATAGTCTGGTACGTGAAACTTTGTCACTCTCAGGATATCCAGTGCATCCCAGGGAAAGGATTGTAGGTTGAACTTTGGGCTCCAAATCTTTAGGGATAGAAATGAAAAGAGGCACTGGAGACACATTCAGGAATCTCACAGCAATAAACCATAGTGCTGGGCATATTGTCATTTGCTTAATAATAGACAAATTTAGCATTGCAGTGGTCCAATTCTGTTGAGAAATTTTCTTTGAAACCATATAATAACAAATGCAGTAATTACAGAGCATACATGTGGGCTTTTCACAAACCATGGGTATATACTATACCCACATAGTAGATGGATATACTACATGCCATGAAAATGTTCCTTCAAATGGTTTAATAACACAATATCAAGAGACCTTCAATCTACTTTTGTATCCGGGATTACCAACACCTCCAGCTGTATGAGATCATTGTCTAATTTTAGAGGGTAAGTGAAAAGTAATCTTGCCCATGTAATTGTAACCCCTCTGTACAGTATTTTCACAATAAAAAATTATCTATAAAAAAAGTAAAAGGCATGGCAAATTAAAAAAAAAAAGAACTCGGAACACATGAATTAGTGAGCTTCAATTGCAAATTATTGTCTTGTGTTACCTAAATAAAATTATTTTATAAATAGAAAAAAAAGTAATGATGACTTCAGAGAATTATCTGCCAGGACACATTCTTGTCCAGTAAGACTCTATTGGTTCAGTCAGCTTCTAATGAATAATATATGGAGTCAGCCCATAGAGAACCCAGTGAAGGAACTCAAGCCTCTTGCTGAGAACACCAGACCTCTCAAGGAAGAATAAAAGGCGGTATCTTCTTAGTTCAGTCAGGTACTTGGGCTGTTGTAGCCATTGACTTTTTAGCAATTCACAGGAGGAGTAAATAACATATAGGGAAAATTTCTTGCCGGAAGCTTGCAAATTTGCATAAGCATAGATGCAGGTGACAAGTTCCTAATTAACCTCTGGTGTATTAATTAGCCTGTGAATCCTTTCCATGTTGCCAAGATTTATGACATTAAGAGCAAAATTTAGAGTCTCTTTTTATTTAAGTAAGAAATGTCTTCCTTTTCTTAAAAATAGGCTTTTTTTTTTTTTGTGCTTGTACCATGGCTTGAATTTAGGGCCTCATGCTTGCTTAGCTTGCTTGCTGATCCGGCGCATTACCACTTAAACCATGCATTCAGCCCTTAAGTAGGAAACAATTAAAGGCAGTGTCAGGATCGGAGTAAGAATCTCAAGAAAGAGTGGTGGCATTGGCAGGAATGAATCCAAAGTTTCTTTCTGTCATGATGATGGAGCTACTTATTTGGGTTGTTTGGCAGGCTGAATCTCTTCCCCTGAAGCACTAAATTGGACTTTCTGCCAGAACAAGAGACACATTGTCTGGACAGAAAACCAGGTGTCTCTAAAACAAAACTTATCAAGGCTACGTACAGTAGAGAAAGAGCAGGCTGCCATTAGAGAAAGTAGTACTGCTTAGAGTTCTAAAGGATAAGGTTTCTCACCTTGTGTGGGAGGTGGGAGGAGAATGTTTGTCGGTCATGGAGCTTGAACTCTGGGCCTGGATGCTGTCCCTCAGCTCTTCAGCTCAAGGCTAGCGCTCTACCACTTGAGCCACAGCACCACTTCCGGTTTTCTGTTGGTTTATTGGAGATATGAGTTTTATGGACTTTATGCCCAGGCTGGCTTTGAACCACGATCCTCAGATCTCAGCCTCCTGAGTAGCTAGAATTACTGGCTTGAGCCACCAGCGCCTAGCCTTTTTGTGGTTTTATTATCGTTGAGCCAACAGAAGCTTTTCAGCAGTAGTAACAAGGATAGAATTTAATAGAGGCCTAAGGTAAGCTTATTGATGAAAATTCACCAATTAATAATGAAAGCAAATGGGTTTGATGTCCCCCTGTTCGGTTCCCCTCTGATTTCCACATTCTGCTTCTAGGCTGCAGACTTCTCTATCTTAGCACCCACTTCAGATATTTTGTAATTAATTGCTCATTTCTGTTCTTTTCCTTTAAGATAGATACCTTTTCAAAATATTCCTAGTTTTGCCATGTGTAAGTGTTTTTCTCTGAGGACTGAAAACTAACTACACTGCAAGTATCTCCCGCTTTAAAAGAATGTTAACTGCCTAATTTCCCACCTAGGTGGGTACCATTGCTGTATACTGTAAAATTTACTTCTCCTTTGGGTAAAGCCAATTAGAAAAATAAATGACCCTATCCTTATCCTTCTTGGAGAAATATGCCCCCTAGTTCTTTGTTTTTGTGAAGTTCAGCTTAGAATGACTTCTGGTTTCTGTCCCGTATTTCAATAGGTTCAGATAAAGTACTTCTTTGCCTCTTTAACTTGTCAAATACATACATTCATGAGCCCCTTCCCATTAGTGAAAACCTTGTGATTTGTTCTGATCAGTGTCATGTAATTTATATGGATCTCTTCTAGGTGAAAATGCGATTACTACTACTACTATTACTACTACTTCTACTACCACCATTATTATTATTATTCCTTTCCTCTGGATATTAACATTACTCTACATATGTCAGCTCCATTAGTCTGAAGTAACCACAAAGGGCATGTCCTTTAATTGACAAATAAATTGTAAACTACTGAGATTTGGGGGTGATGATACTCCACTTTGCCACCTAAGATATATTAATTAATAGAAATTTGTGTAACCTTGAAATAGGACAAACTAAAAATAGAAACCATTTGATTCCCATTTAGAATACAATAGCATAATTGTTCAGTAAATGCTTTTAAAATATACCCTTATTTGACTTATCTGTTCACATGTTAGAGTTGTTTAAAACAATCAAACAAGCAAACAAAATCCCAACATCTTTTGCAGCTGAAGTTCCATGAAAAGTTTGTCCATAGGGAAAGAAAAGGAGCCCATATTTTGATATATTACTAAAGCAGCTTACACCAAAGGTGTGGCTTCAGTAAAGAGAAATGTCCTGGGGCTGGAAAGGTGGCTTAGTGGTAGAGTGCTTGTCTAGCTTGCATGAAATCCCTAAGTTCGATTCCTCAGTACCAATTCAACAGAAAAGGCTGGAAGTGGCACTATGGCTCAAGCAGCAAAGTGTTAGCCTTGAGCAAAAGAAGCTCAGGGACAGTGCCCAGAACCTGAGTTCAAACCCCAGGACCAGCAAAAAAAAAAAAAAAAAAGAGAGAGAGAGAGAGAAAATGTCCTGAAGTTTCAAGTTACTCTCCAGTATAATGGATTTCAGTAAAGTATTGTAAAATACTCAGTATATTAAGATCTATGGACATTTTTAGAAGGAAAATTCTGTAAGTGTGACCATGAGTGTTGTAGTGGTGGCAATAATTTTTAATAGTTAATGGTAGTTTTTTGATAATGATAATAACAGACAGGGCTGGTCACTATAGGCAAAGCAGGGTGTTAGTGTGTAATCAGGTAATTTTGTGTTAATGACTATTATTTAGATTCATGGCTTAATTGATAAGAAATAACAAACTCTCCCTACTTGGCAATCCTCTTGAAATGATACAATAAAGAGGCATTTCAAAATGGGAACTACATCTTGTTATACTGTTCAGTCAGAGAGATTTATACTATAGTCAATAATGATGGTTTGGGGTTCTGCTTACTTTTGAGATTAATGCATTGCCATTGTAAATGGGCATACTAACAGAACTGATTCTCTACCATCTTGGTGCTGAATTAGGGAAAATAAACATATCTCTTTAAAAAATACCATCAGATTTCTTCCACTGCTGTCACAGGTATACAGGTTCTTTCATTTTATGATGTTGTTGATAAAAAAAGTCAAAGTTTAATTTTACTTAAGTCCTGTACTTTAGAAAAAAGTGACAGGTAAAACAGCTCTGTCTGTTCTTGTGTTTCAGAAAAAAAAAGTCTTAACTGCCACAGCTCATTCTCCCTTATGACTCTGGTCTGTCCCCTTGTCTTTCTTTCATGACTTAAATAACTCCAGATATACTCTCCTTCCTTGGATTCCTTTATTTCCCTAATTGTATAAGACTCTGATCCTCCTCCTTTCCTTGAGATGTCCCACACTGATGATGATTTACTCCAGTAAACTGAGTAAAGGAATCTCTCTAATTGTCTGGTGAGTCTGTGCCTGACAGTTCTTTACTAGTTATATTGTGCAGATTATATTTTTCCTATGTTTAACCTCTCTAAAATTAACACTTATTCTGAATGATATGTGAAATCAATTCTGAGAGGTAAGAACATATGGACATTTTCCTAGTTGGCATCTAGTTCTCAAAAAGTGATATAAATGTATATATTCAACATAGTATTCAAATATAAGGAAAATATCAATGATGTCCTTATAAAGTATAATAGATAACAGAACATGATATATTTATATATATATAAACACAAATGTACACATATTTGTATTAGTAGATTTATGAAGGTAAATATACACGTGTGCCAAAATACACACACAAAGAAACAGCAAACCTTGTGTTGGCAAATATGCTTAAGTTTCAAAAATGCTAAGATTTAAATATATATAACTTTATATTCAGTAAGAACACAAATAAATGATACAACGGCGTATCTGAGAGGTTTCCATACTACTCTATCATAGAGAAGTATAATTTCACTTTCTTGTCTTTTAATTACATTGTTAAATATTTTTCCTAATTGTATCATCATATATAGTACTTTTCCTAAAATAATTGATTGTGAATGTAATTGTTTTGTGACTGGGTAAAGTAGGAAACTATATTAATGGAATTGTATGGTAAAAAGATAGATTTTGAAAACTCTAGCTGTAAAGACATAGAGGAAAGCTAAGTGATCTAAATCCTCCTAAAATCTACAAAAAGACATGTACATTCAATATCTATTCAGCATCCACTATGATTCCAGTTCCATTTATGTTTTTGTTTTTGTTGTTGTTTACAACCAATGTTACTGAACTTTTGAGCAAAAGCTGATTTTTGACATTGAAAATTGAACACAAAACTATTTCACTCGTAAGTCTACACTCTTTCCCCCATTCCTGCTACAACAGGCTGTTCATTCTATAAAGCTAATCAAAATAATATATTAATAACAGCTACCACATTATCAATAGTCCTGTATTAAACATTGATGAAAGATTTTTTTCATTTCTCCCTTTATTAGCCATTTAAATATTATAAAAGTGGTTTTCACTCTGTAAGGGATTATATCATGGATGATCCTCTAAGGGTTCTTGGTTCTAATTGGTCTCCAGTAGATTAAGTGTTTTTAATAATGTTGAATTACTCCATTGGGGATTCATTCCAAGCACTATATAGTGTATAAATAACAACTGTCTTAACTAGGTGCCACACTATTATATGGCAATTAGTATGGAACATACATTGTAATGTATAATATTGATTTTGTGTAGAGCTCTATATTGAAATAACTGGGAACAACAGAAAGAAATCAATTTCATTGTTTCATGTATTCTTTATTTCATTAATCTAGGGAAAATCCAGTTTGGGATTAGTATAAATTTAACATCTGCTTTCCATCACACTAGGAATTTAATTGAATCCAGCAAACAAAAACAAACTATACAATATGAAATCTTCACTCAATATATGTCTTTTTCTTTATTTTAAAACATTTTAATGTATTTTTAAAAATTGTTATTATAAAGGTGATAGATATAGTTGTTGCAGTTACATAAGTCAGGAAATGAGTACTTTTTTTTTTTTTTGGACAATGCCATCTTTATTTTTCTTTATCTTAGGAAACATTTTTTGGGGGGGGGCCCGGTCATGGGGCCTGGGTGCTGTCCCTCAGCTCTTTAGCTCAAGGCTAGCACTCTACCACTTGAGCCACACTGTCACTTCCGGCTTTTTTTCTTTTTGTTTATGTGGTGCTGGGGAATCGAACCCAGGGCCTCATGCATGCAAGGCAAGCGCTCTACCACTGAGCCACCTTCCCAGCCCCTTAGGAAACATTTTATAACAAATCTAATTCAATCAGTATTTTGAAGCATTTTTTTGTATTGGCAACTAAATTGTAATGTTAAAACTGGTCTATGATGAATTTTACAAAGAACATAGTAATTTTGAGAAATGTCTTTGAAAACCATATGGAACATATTTAGGGAAGGCAACATGCTCTTTCATGTAGGTTGTGTATGATCTGCTTTTAGATTTAACCAGGAAAATTGGTACCATGTGTCATGTCCTGTATAAATGGAATCACTAAGGTGTGGATGGGGAAGGTTCCAAAGCAGCAATGTATGCACACTGTACAACACCTCTCACTTGATCACTCCTTCAACTCCTAAAAGGCAACTGAATAACCCTTCCCACCGCCAATGAAAATAGCAACCCTTGAGAAGTAGCAGAAGAAAATGCAGTTATTTGGCTGTAATCAGATGAACCAGCCTTTCTGAGAGTCTTTTCTGGGTGCTAACTAGGTTTAGGCTCATCTTCATTTATCATTCCCTTATTATGCTGTGACCTACTCAAAGACATCATGTAAACATTATTTACTGCTGTGCCATAGATCACTCATGGTTTAGGAGCTACATCCAGAGTTGTAAAACATGTCTGTGTCAGTGCCATCTGCTAATGGCATCACTTAACCCAAGCTTAACATTTGCACGCCCCATCAATTGAGAGGACTGATTAAATAAATTAATCCAGATATAGAGATTACAAATTCCTGGGCCAATGAACCTCATTAACAAAGAACCCTCTACCCCTCCCCACAGGCTATGGAAGGCAAGAGACAGAAGTCATTTTGAAGGACATGTTAAAAGTCACCGAGGAGCACATTTCAATATTAGATAATTGTCATTATGGTTTGCTGAAGGATCTATTAATGTAGATTTGTATAAAAGGGCAAAAGTGAGGTGAGGGCAGGGCACGTGATACATTAGAAGTTCTCATACTCCTGAATTACTAGAAGGCCAGTATGACTGGGTATTCTCCCATACTCAATTCCTGTGGAGGCTGATTTCCTCTTCTCTAATGATTTAGAAGATTACGTGTCATTTGCATATCAAAGAGAAACAAGCATCAAGGAACTTTGTTTCTTTTCTCCTGTCCAAAACACCCAAGACTTAACTGGATGGAAAATTAAGCTAGGGTGCCCTCTAATGTCCTTTCTACTTGTTACTAAAAGCCATCCAGATTTTTAAGTCAAAAGCATGAGAAATCTGGCTTCTGCATTAGAAAGAGTTCCAACAAAGTAATAAAGGCTAAATTACAGCTATCATAGATTTCCTAAAAGAGGAAATTTCAGAATCCCCGAGTAAGGGCTGATAGGAAGTGTTTAATAGGAAGGACACAGAGAAAGAATGGTAGAAAAATTGTAGTGTCTTCTTCAATTTGTAAGTAATGGCACTGTGCAAAGACACATAGGCACATGCAGCTTTGGCAGCTTGCTGAGGCATGAGACTGTCTCCTAAGAATTTAGTATTTGTCTTTGCATCTATCTTTTATTAGAGATAAATAATTGGTGTTTGCATAGTTCTCTGATCTGTAACAAAGATCTATGGCAGATCAAGTTAGCCACATTTCATACTCAAGCTTTTCTTTTTCTCCCTTTTATTTCCTAAATTTCTCTTTCCTCATTAGCTTAGCCTAGTATGCTATCAGAGTTATGTGCTTAAGAAGATCCAGGAGCTACGAAAAAAAAAATACTGAGACATTCATATTCAGAGATGACAAATGTCATGTCTTAGACAGAAAGCCTCAACCAAAAAGGAAAAGGAAAAATCACAGTTAGCGTGTGGTAGTCATACTGCTGAGGCTTTGTTGGGCTTTTAATTTTTCAAGGTAATTGGTCTTAGGAGGAATGGAATAAACAATGAGAGAGATCTCAATCTTACAGAGCTTTAAGCTCCAGTAATTTAACTGGTATACTTCTAATGCTCTTTGCAGGGGAGAATAACAGATACTTTCCTAAACCCCAAGAATTTAACTTGTTGGAATTTTGTGAGATACTATGGATGAAGCCCATTGGTAACTACAGATATTAACAAATTATGCATATTATTACCCTTTGACTTATTGTGATCTTCCATACAGAAATGACTATTACAGTGTATGCCATTTCAGAACCACCCCTTTGCTTCCATCTGAATACTTTCCTTAATCTAGAAGTTGTTATACACAATATGCCTGCATGATAACTAGTCTCAACAACATTTTCTTTTTTATATTAATTTTTATTTTATTTATTTTTTATTTTTTTATTGTGAAAATACCGTACAGAGGGGTTACAATTACATGGGCAAGATAATGAGTACATTTCTTCTCAAGCATTGTAGCCTCCTCCTTTGTTTACCCTTCCCATCTCTTCCCATCACTCTCCTCCCCCAAACCCCACCCTCGTCTCCCTGGACCCGCTCCTCCCCCCTCCTCCGCCAAAGTTGTAAAGTTCCTATTTCGACATAACATCTCATTGTTGCAATGGGTCCACTTGTATCCCTATTTAAACGATTTGTTTTTTCCCTTCCCCTCCACAAATTACACCAACATCAAATACAGTGAAAGCAGGGGTTATACCCTGGGGGAGGGACATACAAAGCATCAAAGAAATCATCTTATAAATACGTTAGAAACAATATCATGAAGGAAAAAACATTTGAATACTTATCTTGGAGTTCATTTTCCTAACATCAACTTATCTGACGTTTTCTGCTTGACTCAGACATATACTAGTTATTGCAAATAAGGGAAACCATGGGACCTGTGTTTCTTTGGGCCTGGCCTGGCTTACTTCACTTAATATAATATTTTCCTAAGCTATGGAACCAATCCAGATGCCCCTCAGTAGATGAATGGATAAAGAAAATGTGGTATATATACACAATGGAATTCTATGCCTCCAGCAGAAAGAATGACATTGCCCCATTTGTCAACAACATTTTCTATACCACTAACAACTATCTATGTATATATACATACACATATACATACATATATATATAATTTTTCTGATTTTTTTTCTCCTGCAACCCATGGCAGCATCAATACCACAGGGAAACATTTCTTATTAACACTTTTCTTGAGATATCACTGACGTATAAAAACACTTCCTGTTCTCTCGCATTAATAAAAAAACTAAATGGACAAAGACTTGCTTCCTCTACTAGATGGCGAGAGTAGGCTGCCCTTTCTTAACAAAAAGTATCATGATATATTACTTATGCACTAGCTATGAATTCATCGCCTTTATATGAGTGATATAATGGATCAGAAGCTACTTCTTATTTGTTTAAATAATAGAAGATTTATTCAAATTTTAAATTCTGGTTTCCCAAGGTACATGGTTAGGATATCATGAGACAGCAGCAGCCCGATCAATGCTCCCAGACAGAGGTGCTCACTTTGTCTTGAGTCTCAAAGGAAATTTTGGTTTTGAACAACATCAAAATTATTCAGGAGTTAGAAACTGGAAAATAGACTGAATGCATTTGGAAGGATGAGGTTTTCAGGATTAAATATTATGGCTTGAATATAAAACATTACCCACAGGCTCATTTTTTTTAATTCTTTGATTCCCAGCTATTCCTGCTATCTTGGAATGTACTAGCAACAATAGGAGATAAAACTTAGCTAAGGAAGTAAGTCTTTGGAGGAGGATCTTCAGGATACTTTGTGCCTGCCCCCTTCCTATATCACTTCCTGTCTGTCATTAAGTGAACTGCACTTGTTGGACATGTGCTCAGCCACAATAATAGTCTGCAAACGCACATGCAACCAAGCAAGTGTGGACTGTGTACCCTTTGAAAAAGTGGCTACTTTTAATTTTTAACCTAGCTCTAAGAGCAGTAGAATTTTCTTGTCCCATACATATAAAGAATGGTGATTCTTAATTTCTTAATTTTCTTAAACGTGGACAACAAGCACACAGAACTATGAACTTGGCATTCCAAGATACCATGGCTTCATGATTTGAATTATCACTCTCTTTAATGCACACTTATTTCCTTTGTTATCTTATTTACTTCTTGAAGATTTGTTGCACTTGGTAACAGTCTTATATTCACTGATCCTTGTTTCTATGAAGTTCATCCTTCTATAACCTTGAACATTGCTCTCATTTTTTATTCATTCAATATTTATTGTATCTATTGTAATCAGAATCATGTTTAACTTCTGGCAACAAATTCAATGTGTTTGGTAAATTAGATCCTTAGGGGACTGTACAATAGCTTGGAAAATAAAACAGAGTAATTTGACCTTCTTTGAATCTCAAAGGCCACAGACTTTAGCTTTATCAGACACAACTCTCCCTTTTAAGATTGTATTTCTTCAAATAAAACTCAGCAGCAATGTGACTTAGTTGCCTTATAAAAATAAAACTCATTAAAAGAGCAAGAGGAAGAAACAACTTTGTAGAAAAAGAATAATTTATATATATATATATATATACATATATATATATATTCAAGATTACTACTTTAGAAAATATAATGAAGTAATTAGTTGCCTACCTAAAGTTTAAGATCACTTGAAATACTACAGTTACAAATGCAGGTTGAAGTTTGTGTCTTGTGTTAAGTTAGCAATTCTAGTGGTCAATTAGCTGGTTGAGAAGTACACTAATAAGCAGGAAACCTTCCCATAGCTGATGTGGTTTCCACAGTTGTGAACCTCTTCCAGAAAGAACTCCCTAAAAAGTAACATAAAAAAATAAGAAAGAGACCTGTTGTTTGATGTGTTTTATTCGTTCAGTCTGTAGGAGAACATTTTATTTTTGTAAAGATATGTAAGAGTCTAGGAGAATGGAGGAAACAAAAATTCTCCTTAACAACCATCTCTAAGTCCCTAAAAATTAAAATAAATTTAGCAATCTTGCCAACATTTAGTGGTTCTAGGAGTTGTTTTAAAAATAGAACCTAGTTTGGTACTTTCAAACTGGGTAATGTTTAGTCAAATGTGATGCTTCTTTATTTTCAAAAAGGAAATTGCAAATTTTTTTTTTTATAAATGTCTGATCAGTGTAAATATCTTCTACATGCTGAACAAAATTCAATACATATCAGGATAAAATGTGTGGTTTTGAATATCTATTTCAGACTTATGCAAAGTGCTTCCAGATTGTCTGTTAATATAGTTTAGTGCAATACATACACAACAAAGGGTTTCTAATGAGAAATTAGTGGTTGTTGAGAAGACAATGCAAATTTGCTTAATTTTCTGGTGATAACAGAATCCATTAAATGTGATATATCAAAGGTAATACCTTCAATTATTTTCTTTTAGTGTCACAAACAGTTCCATTGTCTAGTTACCTATTTATCAAAATTAAAGAAAGTGTATGTAAATGACAGAACCATCATTTATTTCTAAGCCAGAGCTGTAGGCACACAGGGATACAATGCCACAATATTTATGGTAAATGCTTCAATAATGGAATTCATCCTGAAAAGCCTCTTTGAGTTCCACTACACATTCTCCTAATAGATTAAAGGCTGTTGTGTGGAAAGAAAGCTCTTGTGATATAATTTAAATAAAACTAAGCTTTAAACTTTACCATTTAATAAACACTCAGCTTGCTCCGCTGCACCAGTTTTTTGTGTTATAAATAGATACTGCTTTCAATGTGCATCTGATAAACATTTTCAATATTATTCATAATGAAGCTGATACGCTTTTGCATACTGGAGGTCAGCAGTTTGGTTGAAGTTTAAAGTGGAACTTTTCACAAAAATGTATAACTACACTAACGAGGACTGCATAGTTAATGACAGCTTTACAATGAATAAAAAACAATAATGAAGATATAAATAACATTTATTCTCCTACCTTTGCTTGTGAAGTCATGGATTCTATTAGACCAGTTCTGAAAAGCTAATGTTACTCTGATAATTTAATTAGATTTTTATGCCTGTTAGGCCTACCCTGATAACTGTTCCTTGGTGCTTTACAATGTTTCCTCAAACATCTGGGATCGAGAGACAACTCTAACTAAGAAGATCCATAGGTATTCATCCTCCCACTGTGGTTGATGTACAGTGTCAATCTCAGTATGGATCTCTTGTGACCTTCATCCAAGACAATTCACTTCTAAATATTCATATGGGAAAAGTAAATGCTACAGAATTTGCTAAGACATTAATGTAACCATATCATACAAAAGTCATAATTAAGCTTCAAGAGGATAATAGAAACAATGGTAAAACCTTGATGATCACACATTCTCTTTGTAGAGAAAGAGAGATAAAGACAAATATTTTCAGCCTAATAATTACAGAATGGTGATCAGGAAAAGAATATGGCTTTCAGCAGTGCTAAAGTGCCATATTACTAAAAATGACTTCAGACTATAAAACAAAGTGTATGTCATACAGGTAAAAAATAATAGATATATTAATTGTCTTGTTGTTTCTTTGAAGATTTGTTTTGGGGAGGTTTAATTTTTTGAGCGCTAAGTATATTTTGATATGAGGCCCTTGTCTGATAGCATAGCTAATGAAGATTTTCTCCCATTCTGTGGGCTTTTTATCTTGCTAGCTATGTCCTTTGCCCTGCAGAAACTCTTCAGTGTGATGCCACCCCATTTATCTAGTCTTTCTTTGAATGGTTGTGATTCTGGACTTTTACTTAGGAAATTTTGGCCTGTGCCAAGGAGCCCTATAGTTTCTACTATCCATCCCTATAATGTTTTCAGGGTATCTGGTTTTACATTGAAATTTTTGATTCATTTGGAATCAAATGGAAACATGAGGTTTTTATTGTACTGTTTGTGATTCCTTTTTTTCTTTCTTTTATTCTTTGGCTTATAACCTTTTGTCATCATTTTTTATTTTTGTGACCTTCGTCTGTACATAAGTTTATCTGATTTGGGGAAGGGAAGGGAAGCACACAAATGGTGGGACAAAGGGTGAATCAATTCAGCAGTGATATTCACTAGACACTATGTTGGAAATGAACTATAACACTTGAGGGGGAGGAAAATCTGGAGGGGAAAAACTGGGAGACAATGAGGGAGGGGGTGATACTGTTCAAAAAGAAATGTACTGATTACCTGACTTATGTAACTGTAACTCCTCTGTATATCCCCTTTACAATAAAATGTAAAAATAAAAATACATATATAAAGAGAAGTATTGGTCTACCATTTATTATAAAATAAGATATGGATTTTAGGGGTGGTTGTAGTAAAAACTGCAGTGCATATTAAAATTGGAATTTTGAAAGAAAAGAAAGACATGATGAGGACAGACTTCAATATTTTTGAAGATTTTTAAGAGGTTAACTACACGAACTTGAGGTCCTCTTGTTGATGTTTCACTGAGGAATTTAAATTTAGTTCACGGCTATTTTTCAAGGAATATCATTTAAAGTCTTGAGGAGAAAGTTTTCTAACTCTTCTCCATTATGGGGGTCTTGCCACAATGAGAGTGGTTCTAAGAACTGGAAGGGAATGTTCAAGTGTTTTTACTTAGTCAAGTAGGTAAGCATAAAGGGCTTATGTACATCCAATAGTATAACTGGCTGGTTAATATTTTTCAGGCTAGTTTTCATTTGCAATGAATAGCTTCTCAAGTGCCTTTTAAGCTTGAGGGCATATAATTCTATTCTGTCCAGGCCAATATTTGTCTTTAACACACCAAACAAGTGCTGAATTTTCTTCATTTTAAAGAGAATCTTGTATCTATGGCTGGGTAGATGCAGTTGGAACTAACATTTGTTTCAATCCGCATCATGGCCTGGGCCTAATCAGGCTCTTAATCTGGTGATAAGTGAGAAACCTTTATTCAATGGACTATAATTAGACTTAGATTAGTTTTGGTTAGTGTTTGTCCCATAAGGCAAAGGTAACTCCTTCATAAACTCAATTGATGCTGCTGGTGGGGTAGCCAATTTAAGAACTCTATTGATCTTTACACTAATGTGCTCCAAAAAGGGAAACTTATGTGTGCTCAATAATGGGTAAGAAAGCAGACTCCTATGCGTCCATCATTTCCCAGGAAAACAAGTTGAGTTGGGTATTTTCACTGCAAAGGGAGTGAAGAAGCTTTAACAAAAACACAGAAAAGGTAGCTGGAAAGAATTAAAGATACAGCTGATTTTTTTTCATCAAGGATTATACTTCCTTTATGACAAAGAGGCAAAAAGAGATCAAATAAAGCAATTAATCCTTGTCTTTTCTTAGCAAAAAGTCATAGAAAATGGCTAAAACTCAACCTATTGAAAGTAGTATGCAAGGTGATAAAGACATTTATGAAGTCTGGAAGTTAGTATTCTCTCATCTAAAGGTATTTATTAAATGAGAGGTATGACATACAGAATTTTTTAAACAAGGTTATATAAGTTGCTATTCTGTTACTACTTCGAGTCTGTTTAAGCTTTCCTTTTACATCCTCTGTCATCAAAGAAAAAAATGACAAAAACAGAGACACCCAGAGAGACAGAGAAACTGAAGAAAAGATTGATTCCTTTGAAGTACTGGTTTCCCATTTATGGAATGCAGATTGAGAAGTATGTGATTTGGAAGTGGAGACAGAGATCTAAGAAAACCAGGGATGGTGTTCAGAGGCCTGGTGCAGATTCCAGTAGAATTCTGAAAGTCAAAGACCAGGGAAAGTCAAGAACCAAAGGCAAAAGAAGGCTCAAGTCTCATCTCTAGCCGTCAAGCAGAGATAGAGTGTATTTTTTCTCCTCTACCCTGAATTATGTTCAATCCCTAGTGAAAAAGTTGATGCCCGCTCACACTGAGGAGAATAATTCTCACATTATGATTTTTTTCCAGGAACAACAACACATAGTATTTGATCAGATATCAGGACTATAATACAGTCAAATTGATAAAAAAAAATTAATTTTGCCTCCCAAATGTGTTTCTGCAAAGTTTTGTTTAGCATTGGGTAACAGAGAAAAGATAAAGAGTATTTGCTACATGGCTGGTAATGATTTGGGAGATTTATGTTTATGTTTCCTCTCTTTTACTTTTGATTTCACTTTTGACTTACCATAGAGTAATAAAGTAGTTTCATTATGTTAATTCATACAGCATACAATACACATTGAATAAATGTACTCTCTGAATCATATTCCTGTTCTGTCTTCCCTTCCTCCTTTGGTGGGTTGGTTTCACCTCAATACACATATAAAAACTTAATGCTGTTTACCCACTCAGTATCCTTTCCTTTCCCATTTCCCTTCAAACAGGAACTCTCCCTAGAGAGACATATGTTTTATTCATGTTATCATCTTCATCATCATCATCATCATCAAAATCATCATCATCTACATTATCATCATCATCATTTTAGGCCTTTGGAACTTTGGCTTATTTTGATTAAGATGATCATATACAATTCTATCAGTTTTTCTATAAATGTCATCATTTTTCCTTATCATTGAATAATATTCCTTAGTGTATATGAATACATATAACATGTTACATATTATATACAGTATATTGTATATAGTATATTATATATGGTATATTGTTTTTCTTTTCTTTTTTTAAATTTTCATTGAGTACCTTGGCTTCCATGGTTTGGCTATTTCCAACTGAGTTCCAATAAGTATGGATATACAGGTCTTACTCTTGAATATTTATTTATTATATTTCAGATATATTCCCAGGAAGGACATATAGAAGAAAACTTTATAGTTTTTAAGAAATAACTATGATGATTTCCATATTTGTTGCACTGGTTTCCATTATCATCAACAAGTTTATATGGATTCCTTCCCCCCATATCCTTATCAACATTTGTTACTAATTTTTTTTATTATTGCCATTCGAATTGGGGGGAGATAGAATCATGGTGTGGTTTATATTTACAATTCCTTTGTGGCTTAGGATGTCAAATATTTCTTCATATATTTTATTAGTCTTTTGTACTTCTTATGAGAATTGCCTGCTTAATTCACTTACTTGTTTACTAATTGGATTGCTCTTTGGCTGCTCACTTGTTTTTTTTTTTTTTTTTTTTACCTCTTTATATATGCTGGCTCTGTTTTTTTCCGTTGTTTGTTGACTCTGGCAATTGTTACTGTTGATATGTAGAAACATTTTGATTTTATTCACCTTTGTTTGTCAATTCCTGTTCTTATTTCGTGAGCAATTTGACTCTTATTCAGAAAAAATACCTATTATTATATCTTGTGGAGTTTTTCTTATGATTTATGGATATCCAAATTTCAGATCATACATTAATATATTTGATTCATTTGTTGTTGATTTTTGTACAGTGAGAGATATGGTTTAGCTTCACTCTGCATGCCGATAATCTGTTTTCCCAGTTCCATTTGTTGAAGACTGTTTTCTCTGCACTGTGCAATTTGACTTTTAATTTTTGTTTCTGGCAAAACTCAGATGGTTGTAGCTATGTGCTTTTATTTCTGAGTCTTCTTTTTTTTATTGTGAAAATACTGTGAGTCTTCTTTTATATTAGTCTTCATGTCTGCTTGTGCCAGTACCAAGCTACCTTTTTTATTCTATTTGTATAAAATTTGAGTTCTGGGATACTTCATTTAAAGTTCATCACAGCCACATTCCTTGGAAGTATTGCATTTCATATTCATCTTTTTTCAGCAAAAAAATCTATAGACTTAAACAATATGACACAATAGACATTCCTAATAAATAACAAGACTGAAATTTGAAATCAGTTCTGGATAAAATTTCCCTGTCTTACAACATGTCTTGGAGAAGAAGCAGCCTTCTCCAAAACTTTTCATAAGTTAATATTCTCAAGAGTTGAGCTTGATAAGAAGTATACTCAGTATCTTGCCCATGTAATTGTAACCCCTCTGTACAATATTTTCACAATAAAATAAATAAAATAAAATAAAATGCAAAAAAAAAGAGTTGAGCATAAGTCCTCACCCAATGGAACTGGATGTTTGGATAATTAAAGATAACAGAACAGTAGAATACCATCTCCAGCACAATAAAAACATACTTTGAAATGCTGTGATCTCATATTATTAAATACGGTATTTTGATAAGGCAGTATTAGTGAGCCTACAAAGAATTTTAACAGAAGCCTTTATAAAACATTGAATTCAATAACGCAGTGTAACTGAATGAGATAAATAAATAATTCACAATCATTTCATGGGATCTTGACTGCAGATATTGAAATATATTCCTATGTGGCTGTTTCCTCTCCAGAATAGTCCATCTCAATTTTCTGCTGCTTGTTAAAGTCTCTCCATCCCTCCTCTGCCACATCTTACTATTAACATGCAGCCTTTCTAATTACACTCCAACCTCTCAACTCCCAAATGCCATAAAGTAAAAACTTTCCTACAAGTAAAACGATCACATTTGAGGTTACTTTTTTTCCCCCCAGTTGTAACATATTCTATGGTTCCAAATTATTGCTTTGAATATTTTGTCCATCGTGTACAGTAGAATCATCGGTCACTATGTAAATAAGAACGCCTTTGCTCATAGTGCCTTTTATGAGTTGGAGCAAATATTTAGTGACACATCTCAGCCATCATCAATTTGTGCAGAATATCCTCACTGTTCCTCACTGTGCTATACCTGTTCATCACTCTCTACTCCATTTCTTGGCAGCCATTGATTATTTTTTATTATCTCCATAGTTTGGGCTTTTCCAGCATGCCACATAGCTGTAGTCAGATAGTATACAGTCTTTCCACATTAGCTTCTCCTAATTATAGTATGTATTCAGGTTTTTTTCCATTGCGACTTTTCACTGCTTAGTGGCTTATATATTGCTAATGATGACTAGTATTTTATTGGTTTGATATATGCAAGCTTAGTTTGCTTTCATCTACAAAGAAATATTAGCTACTTTCAAGTTCTGGTAATTAAGAATGAAGCTATTTTGGAATATTCATGTGCAGATTTATGTGTGGTCAGCAGTTTTCAATACCTTTGGGCAATACTGAGGCATAGATTGCTGGGCTTTATAGTCAGAATAAGTTTGGTTTTGTAACACATCCAATAAAACTGTAGCATTTCCCATTTCCCTTGTAATAGATGAAGATTCCTATTACTCCATATCTCTGCCAGCATGTGGTGTTTCCAGTGTTCTAGAATATACTATTCTAATGGTATGTGGTACTATCTTGGCTTTTAAATATGTATTTATTTGGTGTACAATTTTCTCCTTGAAAAATCGAATTTCCTTTCTCTTGCACAGGAATAAGACATCATTTCTAAAAAGCCATACTAGCACTGGGGCCCTGTCATGTATAAGGAATAATAACAAAAACCTACATTCTGAAGAATCTATGCTGGCTTTGCTGTCTAGAAAAATGCCATCTTTGTCCATGATTGTGTAATGTGACTCAATTCTCTTTCACATGGAGGTGATGCAAATATAAAACATATTTAAATCAAAATGGTGGAGCTCTCACAGTTATTCTTACTACTTGTCTTTGATCAAACAGAGACTTAGAGTCACAAGACACACTTTACTTCAAGAAGCCCACTCCAATCGAACTCTAAATATTTAAAGACTTTTCTTACTCCAAAAAATATAATAACCCAAGAGAAAACCAAAAGAAAGGAAAGCGCAAAACATTTGAGGCATTCATTATTTACTATAGTTAAAATGTGGAACCAACATAGATGCCCCTCAATAAATGAATGGGTCAAGAAAATGTGGTACATGTACACAATGAAATTCTGTGTGTCCATCAGAAAGAATAACATTGCTCCATTTGTAAGGAACTGGAAAAACTGGGGAAAATTAAGTGAAGTAAACCAGACCCAAAGAAAAGTAGGTTGCATGATTTCCCTCATTTGTAAGAACTAGAATATGTATCTGATATTCTTAACAGAGGATCTCAATAACCTGTTTAGTGAATAGACCATATATAATGAAGAGTATCAGCATGAACTCCACTATATGGAAACAAGAGGTTCTTATTAGACCTGTATGTAGTTTGTTTGTTTTTTTCTATTTTATTTTTCTTCATTTCTCTTAATTTTTTGGGGGGGGGTCCGGTCGTGGGGCCTGAACTCTGGGCCTGGGCGCTGTCCCTCAGCTCTTCAGCTCAAGGCTAGCACTCTACCACTTGAGCCACAGCGCCACTTCCGGCTTTTTTCTTATGTGGTGCTGAGGAATCGAACCCAGGGCCTCGAACATGCAAGGCAAGTGCTCTACCACTGAGCCACCTTCCCAGCCCGTTCTCTTAATTTTTTTGTACCTCGTGGTTTGCATAAGATTATTCAATATGTGGAAATGAAAGGGAATAACAGAAACATCAGGACAATGGATGAACTAAAGCAACATTGATACTCACTTGACACTATGTTGGATATGAACTGTTACAACTTGCAGGGGAGGGGAATAGCGAGGGGTAAGTGGGAAATAAAGAGGGATGGGGTAACAATGATTAAAAACAAATATTTGTTTTTAACTCATTGCCTTACTCATGTAACTGTAACCTCCCTGCTCATCACCTTTTCAATAAAATAAATAAGTAAAAAAGAATTTCCCAAACACCCACAGTTGAGGAAAGATTAGCTCCAACAGAGTGAGTGTAAAAAAAACTGTCCCTGGTGTATCATTGGTATATGAATCTTCTTTTTCAGAGTGTTTTAGTGAATTCCTCTATCTGTAATTTATCAGCAAAGAATAGAAATAAAACTTTATTTTGACAGCAAAAATAAGTAAAAAAAATAAAACATTTCATAATTATAATTGATATGATTAAGAACATTTCAGTCATGTTGAAAATGTTCTGACTTCGGAATAGTTGAAAAAAACACTTCAGTATTGAGGAACAGAGCAACATTAGAGTCAAACTACTGAATAATTCTTCAAATAAATCTTCAAAAATCTAACAAGCCCTTCAATAGATTCCAACAAAAGTACGGTTTTTAGTTTCTCAGAAAGGAAATTCTGGGGAAATAAATTTCACAGTGAGATTTACCCTCTAGTTATCATTCTTGCAATGGCTCAATACTCATTCATAGAGCACCTGCTGTGAAAAGCACCCTGCTAAATGGTGAGGATAGATAATTAAAAAGATAGTTTTGTTCTCAAAGCTTTCACTGTCTAGTAGACCATGCAAGCTAAGTGTACAGTGAATGTTATTTTACTGTTCTCCTTCACATATAAATTGCATATGAAGCAAACTTGCTGATATTGTCTAATAAATCACAGCTTTGAGGCTAGATTCCACCTTTAATTATTTTTTGCAATAATAACCAAAAGGGTATATAGTATATAGTATGTAATAACAAATATGCATATTTACTGAAAGGGAAAATTGGCTCAAGCAATATAGAAGAAAGTTTAGAGATTTCAAACCATATATTTAAAAGTTTTATTTGAGTGTGAACATTGTTGTTACTTTTTCTTAAAAAAACAAAAAAACAAAAAAAGCCATGCTTTACTTTTTTTTCTTGTTTCTATTGAATTAAAAACATTATCTCCTCCAAGTTGTTTCTCTAGGGATGAACAATGGAAAATAGCATTAGCCTATAAGGTGTGCTACTGAAAATTCTTATTTGTACAGGAAAATAAACTGCTTTGCATTATAAGCTTGGCAGTACACCAAGCACATCTGCTGACAAAAGGAGTTTTCCATAAAAATAAAGCTGAAGGAGGCATATGTGAATCAAAGGATTAGTCTCCGGAAATTAACTGAAATCTATAATGCTAGACATTTTTTTCCAGGTTATTCATGTTAGTATTTTCTGTAATTTGAAAACATGATTTTTTTCTCATTATAAGGTAACACAAAGTTTGATCAAATCACTATTATATTTTTAATAAACAGTAAACAGGGCAAGTGATGGTATTGGAAAAGCAGGAAAACAAGTTTTATAGGATTATGTTTTTATCATAAACATTATAAACCTGCATTGTACACAACTATAAAAATTGAAAATAGAATAAAGAAACAAAGATATCACAGCTCAGTCACTTAAAATAAATTTATTTCAAGATATTTCCCAGTACTCTTTTTAATAAGATTTTTAAACCACAAGGGCTTATGTTATTAAATCAACAAATATTGAAACAGCAACAAATATGAGGAAACTTTTGTATTCAAATAACTACAAATGCCTATGAGAGGCAGAAGTGTTATAAAGTATATAAATATTCATAACTTTTGGCCCAGAAATTCTCCTGGGTCAACAGGTATGAACATGTGTGTTTCTATGACTCGCTAATAACAACATATTCTATATTTGAAATCTATTCCTCATTAGTATAGATCTTTGATGTTCTCACTCTTCAAAACTAATAAATTTGTGAGAGTTAATTAAATAATTTCATTCATTTTAGCCAGGCGCTGGTGGCTCATGCTTGTAATCCTAGCTACTCAGGAGGCTGAGATCTGAGGATCGCGGTTCAAAGCCAGCCCGGGCAGGAAAGACCGTGAGACTCCTATCTCCAATAAACCACCAGAAAACCGGAAGTGGCGCTGTAGCTCAAGTGGTAGAGCGCTCACCTTGAGCTGAAGAGCTGAGGGACAGCGCCCAGGCCCAGAGTTCAAGCCCCACGACCGACAAAAAAAAAAAATAATAATAATTTCATTCATTTTACAATGCATTTATATATTAAAACATCAAGCTGTATATCCTAAGTTACTGGCATGGATATTCATTTTGAAATCAAATATAAGAAACACAACTTGGAAAATTCTAGTGGAAACACATATAATTTTCTATAGAATATGAAACTTTGAAATCTTTTATAAAGATGTTCTACTATGAAGTTCTTAATATACAACAAACAAGCTAGGAAACTAAAAGTTAACTAAAACTTTTTGATTACAATGATATAATTCTTGGGAACCTATGTGATCACACTTAAAACAATGTTTCCTCATTAAAATTTTATCTAAAGCTTATATTAGAATTCTTTGTTTTTTGTAATAGTGTTATGTCTAATATGAATAGTAGCTATAAAATTAGTAGTAATAAAAGTATCAGTAATTAATGTCCATTTTTGGTGAATATTTTTATACAAGGAAATATTGCTAGTGTGAAAACCTACCTGGGAATCAGTTAATGCAATAAACCATTTTTGTACTGTGTGCAAAAGAAATGCAAAATAGTATCCCTTACATGCATTTACAAATGTAATCTTCCTAGTTTTTATGTATCAGGTCATGGTAATCATGAGCAGAAGATGCCAGAACCTGAGAAAAGAGTACTGCCATTTATTACTTCCCATTCACTTTTTTCTTCTGTCAATTATATTTTAAACACCTAATATTTATATACAAAACTAAATATTCTATTCAATTATTAGATGTATCATTGCTGTTTATATACATATACACACACCCTGCTCAACTTCATATCAGGTGAATGAATTACAGTGCATCTCAAAGTATCAGATGTCTAGCTTTAAAGTTTTCCCCCTAGTGCATTTAACCCAAATTTTATTACTTCCTGAAATGTTTGGAAAAATAATTTCGCATTTTTAAGTCTGTTCCAAGTATATTTTGTAAGCTCGATCTCCCTAGGATACTTGTCTTTCTACCTGCTATGAAACAAGGACAAAACAAAACAAAACAAAACAAAAAGTCACCAGTAGAGATTAAATATATAGCAAAATTATGTTTCACAAGGAATGTGGAAGCAAGATCTGTTCAGAAAAATAGATTTTGCAGATACTTCAGAATTACTTTGCAAAGACATGTTAGAACCTTTTGGAGGGGAAAGCTCATTGGTTGGAAATTTTTATCTGCACAAGAGAAGAAAAGTGTTAGGGAAGGTATATATGAAAATAAAATATATCTTTTGTTTTTCTCACTCTTATCTTATTAATCATAGGTAACAAATAATGGCATAAAAGATCATTTTATGATTTATATTTTAACAATAAGTAAAATCAAACATTAACTCTTGTATTACTAGGTCTTTGTACTGCCCATTGAACAGTGTGAAGTCTTCTTCAAAGGCAACCACTAAAAAAAATAAAGATCTGACTGATGTCTAAATGATAAAGTGCAATAAAATGTTGAAGACATGTGGACACAAGTCAAGTAAAAAACGAAAAAAGAGACAAAAACCAAAGCCTACTAACATTAATGAAAACAAATTTACAATTACAAAGATAGTTGGTGTTAGTCCCACTGCAATAATCATAATGTCTCAATTAAATCTAACTGCCTCCATTTCATTACAGTCATCAGGACTGCATGTAAACAACAACAACAGGAACAAGAGGAAAACCAAAGATAAATATTTCAGGAGATAGAGATGAACATTTCATTTATTGAAATAGCTGAAATATCATTAGGTTTCATATATGTATGAATATTTCCTGTGTCTGTCCAAAAATGAATAAAGAAAATTGTAAAGAATAAAATATCTCAGCAATGTCCAAATACCTGATGTCTATAAAAAGGAAACTGTAAATATGAATAGGTCTGTATGATAACAAAGCTTGTGGAACAATCTATCATGCTAACAATAATCCATAGGAACCTTGATTAACTTTATTAATTTTAGAAAAAATAAACTTCAAACTGAGGTGTACTACATGATGATGCAGAAGATAATTCTCCAAGAAATTAATTTGGCATAGTAAGCATTTGCCTTAGAGAATCAAAATAACAGAAAAAAATTATAAGAACTATAGGGAAGAGTAGACAGAGGCACCATTATGAGTTGACTTCATTATTTGAATTCAACACATCCCTGTGAGCAATTGTCAGATCCCAAAACAAAATCAGTAACTATATTTGACCTGATCCAAACTATCAATCAACTTTCTTTAGTGAATTTTTATTTAAAAAATTTGTTCAACAACAGCAGAATACATTCTCAAATACATTCGGACATTTACCGGATATCCGACATTTGTTCCATGAAAACAACACATTTGTGATCCCAATCAAAATCCCAGCAAGATACCATTTGGATCTTGACAAACTGATTCTCGAGTTTATAAGAAAAAGCAAAAATATAGACAACAGAATATTAAAGAACATGACAGAGGACAGGCAATGCCTAACATGGATTCTTGTTGTAATCTACAGGAATTATGCCAGTATACTGCTAGAAAAACAAAAGAGAGAAATTGCTTAATGAGTCAAAATAGAGAGTTCTGACAATGATTTCACATAAATTAATCAATTCATCTATGATAAAATATTCATTAAAGCCAGGAGATGGTGGCTCACTTCTGTAATCCTAGCTACTGAGGAGGCTGAGATCTAAGAAAGACGGTTCAATGCCAGCCCAGGCAGGAAAGTCTTATCTCCAATAAACCACCAGAAAACAGGAAGTGGCACTGTGGCTCAAGTGGTAGAGCACTCGCCTTAAGCTGAAGATCTCAAGGACAGCGCCCAGGCCCAGAGTTCAAGCCCCACGACTCACAAAAACCAAACCAAACAAACAAAAAACTTAAGAAAGTTAGAAAATGGAATGGGTACAAATTGGATTAGATAATTTGCCTGAGGCCCTGAGTTTCATTCTCAAAACCAAACAAAAAGAAAATGGAGTGATGGCAATCGAGAATATTCTAAACTCATTGACAAAGGCTGCCAAATCTACATGTCATGTTAAAAATCCTTTCCCAATCTAATGGAGGAAGAAATAGTATTTTTATCTAGGGCTAACCATTTATTTTCACTTAGACAAAAATAAACCTACTCAAAATGAGACAGCTTATAACTTAGGATT
Organism: Dipodomys spectabilis; assembly: GCF_019054845.1. Lineage (NCBI taxonomy): Eukaryota > Metazoa > Chordata > Mammalia > Rodentia > Heteromyidae > Dipodomys > Dipodomys spectabilis. The sequence goes on from NW_024870683.1 coordinate 13,790,803, forward strand.
CATAAGACATAACCGTCCAACTCTTATGTTTTTTCTCCCATTTTCAGAACCCAAAGTTTTGAAAGTATTATTAGATTGTCCCAAACGCTTGGTTAATTATGAACTGAGTTTTCTCCTTGTATGTACCCTATGAACTTTTCTCTGTGGTTCATTCTGAAATCACGTTTTGAAAGAGTTCCTTAAGGGAAATAGACTGTCTTGATAGAAGAATATCTTATCTATATATGATCAAGATACTACATTAGCATATAAGATAGAAAAGTTGGTGCAATGTTGGCATTTAAGTTTGTCGAACATTTGATACTATAAAACAAATAGAATATCAAAGCATTCATTTGATGCCACAAAAGATTATATGTATACAGTGCTGGGTAGGTTTTGGAACAACATAGTATCTCCCATAGTCTAATATAAAAGGCAGCAAGCCCAAATTTATTTCTAAGTATCTTTGACATAAAATTCTGTAAATTGTGCCAGGTCTGCAATGACTGTCAAATTTATGACTTCTCTCCATGAGGAGACAATAAGTAATTAATTTATAGCTCTTCTGTATCCATTATGTATTTTTAAAAACTACTTTCTCCATTGATAGCAACACAAGAGGAAAAGAATTTTAAAATTAAGTTTGCATATTTAACAGTCTTTTTTAGATAAGTTTTTCTTTTCATGAGCATTTTTTCTTGTCATGAGCATTGTTTTAGGTATTATTATTTTTATTATTTATTAAATACTCATACAAAGGAATTGCCATTTTAAAAAGCCATTTATGAATACAATGTATCATGATCAATGTCACCTCTTTCAACATTTTCTCTCATCCTTTCCTTATCTACCCCTTCCTTTACTTTTTTAATTTTATAGGATATATGTTAGATACTTTTTTAAATTGTTAAAATACTGTATAGAGGGGTTATAATTACATGGGCAAGATAATGAGTACATTTCTTATCAAGCATTGTTGCCTCCTTTGTTTCCCCTTCCCATTCTTTCCCATCCCCCGCACCACCAAAGTTGTAAAGTTTGTTTTTTAACATAACGACTTGTACATCTCATTGTTGCAATGGGTCCACCTGAATCCGTATTTAAATGATGTGTTTTTTCCCCTCCCCTCCACAAATTATACCAACATCAAATACAGTGAAAGCAGGGGTTATACCTGGGGGAGGTACATTCAAAGCAACAAAGAAATAATCTTATAAAAATATATGTTAGAAACAATCGCAAGAAAGAAAAAAATATGAATCCTTATCTTGGGGTTCATTTCACCTAACATCAACTTATCTGACCTTTTCTGCTTGTCTCAGACATATACTAGTTATTGCAAATAAGGGAAACCATGGAACCTATGTTTATTTGGGCCTGGCTTACTTCACTTAATATAATTTTTTCCAACTCTTTCCATTTCCTAACAAATGGGGGCAATGTCATTCTTTCTGATGGAGGCATAGAATTCCATTGTTTTATATATACCACATTTTCTTGATCCATTCATCTACTGAGGGGCATCTGGGTTGCTTCCAAATCTTAGCTATGGTAAATAATGTTGCAATAAACATAGTTGTGCTGGTAGCTTTAGTGTGGTCTTCACTGCATTCTCCCCTTCTTCTATTCTTCATTTCTCTACCCTTTTCCCCATGATCCCAACTTACTCCTTTTGACTACAGGCTTTCTGGTGTTTTATTTTGCTGAATTTCACTTTGCCTTTCTAAGGAATTACACTGTTTGAATTCTCCCTGGAATCTACCTTATTTCAGCCAATACATGTATATATTCTTGCATATCACCCAACATATTTAGCTTATAAACTCATAAGCTAAAGCTAACTTCCATATATATGGGAAATATGCATCCTTTGTTTCTGAGTGAATTCACTTAACCTAGTTTTTTTTCTGGGTCTTTCCATTTCTTTATAAATGGTACAATATCGTTTTACTTTTTCATTTTCTTGGTCCATTCATTCACTGAGGGGCATCTTTTCTTTCAATTCAGTAATCACTAGTAGTCACAGTTCTGGTCTCACAGCCCCAATGGCATTAAATGACTGTTCAGGTGAGATTATAATCAAAACTACAATTTGACTGTGTGCTATATTTATGGTAGAGCAAATTGTAAGTGAAATGTATCTATTCCCCTTATACTCCAGAAAGGAACTGTCTAATCAGTTGAAAGCAGTATGTGTCTCAAATTTTAATTTGAGGAAATTAGAAGATGAATATTTACTGATAAAAGTGAGTAAACTAGGGCCTGGGAAGGTGGCTCAGTGGTAGAGCGCTTGCCTCTCATGTATGAGGCCCTGGGTTCCATTCCTCAGCACCACATAAGCAGAAAAAGCCAGAAGTGGCATTGTGGCTCAAGGGATAGAGTACCCTGAAAAAAAGTGAATCATCTGTTTTTCAGAAAAAGATAAATGTAAGTTCTGAAATAGTATTAATATTGTTTTCGCTTTTCTGAACAAACAAAACAGGAACTTTAAGAATCCATCTGGCCTGACCATAAGAAACAGTAATATAATCAGTTTATGTTATAATCTTTATGTGCAAAGTGAAAATTGTTTTCTGTTTCTTACAGAAGCTTAGAATGTTTCTGTCCTAGATACTAATACAAGCTGGAACTGTAGAATCTGTCTAACGTTCAGGAAATTTGAATGTATACTCAGACTTATAGTCTACTAATCATTTTAGTTAAACTCAGAAAATTGAGAAAATAGATCTCATTGCCTTAATTTACTTGGCTCAAAAAGAGATCTCAATATCTAGCTACCACTCTTGAAAAAAAAAATAAAAACATTTAGGGAAATTTGAAGGTTTTTACATAAAGCAATAATTTTATTCTTGTTGCTAAATAGTCACAGTTGTGTTAAATTTCATAAATATTTCTACCATTTCCATTTTCTCCCAAGGAAGACACTGATGTTAAATGTGAACACTTACAAATCTAAATGTCTTTTAATATAGTTGGGTCCAAGTGGCGGATCTGGAAATTGACTAACCACTGGGCTGGTGAGACAAACGTGTTGCATCTTTCTGTCACTGAATTTTCACCTGCTTCCCACATCTTCTGCATGGGTTAGTTTATAATGATGAATCAGACCTTTTTTCACAGATGTTCCATTCTGTTTTTCTCTTGTTTATTGTCATGATAATTCACAACTATTAAAAAGAAATTAGCTGCATGTATCAATTATAAATAGGCATTCAGTTACTCAATTGTTCACTAGACTTACCATGGACCGAGGCAGAAATTCATAAAGGGGATTCTTCACTGAGGAAATGTAGGCACTTTCTTAACTATATTTCTTTTTACTTTTTTTTGGGGGGGGGGAGTCCGGTCATGGGCCTGAACTCTGGGCCTGGGCGCTGTCCCTCAGCTCTTCAGCTCAAGGCTAGCACTCTACCACTTGAGCCATAGCGCCACTTCCGGCTTTTTTTTTCTGGTTATGTGGTGCTGAGGAATCGAACCCAGCGCCTCATGCATGCAAGGCAAGCGCTCTACCACTGAGCCACCTTCCCAGCCCCTTAACTGCATTTCTTTACAAGTTGTATTAATAATTTTTGTTATTCTATTGTTTTTATAGGAAGGCTATAAGTTTTAAAATCTATGATGATAAACAAAGCAGAGAATGGATTCTATCCATTCTTCTAACTACAGAGGTGATAAATAGTTTTGCCAGTAGCAGGCAGTGCCAACCCTGGTCAGTAATATAATTTGGGTCTGTTTTCTCCTCTGCATAACTAGCATGAAAATTGTAGTTTTAGGCTTTCTATAAGTATGAAGTGAATTAAAACAAGTAACATGCTATTTATACTAACATTTTATCTAAAACTACCTTGCTATACAGATATTCTCTGAGTGTATTTTTTATTTTACTTTGAACCAAAAATGCAATTATTCTAATCAATTAATTAGATAAGATTGAACCATCTGCTTTAGTTAATTTACTTCATTTATATACAGTGGACCTTTCATTACTCTATATGAAGAGATACTGCTGTTATCATTTGGTATGGAGAGAAGAAATAAAAATTGAATCAGCAAGTAAATATTCAAAACATGGTTATATCATTCCCAAGTCAACAATAAGAGAAGGGTAAGACCTAATGAACTGTAGTCAAAGGCTGGTAAAATAAAATTCTAGGTGAGCCTCTGTTGTGCTGGAGAATATGGAAAAGTAAATAATTGTGCAATATGATTTTATCTAGAGTAAGAATATATGCACAAGGTGTTTGGGGGAGCTAAGGATATATAAGGATTAAACTTTTTTTTATATGGCCCTTAATTTCAGAGATGGTGTTTGAACAGGGAACACAGAATCATATCAAATTATATTATACAGAAACTAGGCCTTTAAATAAAATTATAACAATAACAATGTAATCAATGTAAAAGGGGGGACTGTTTGGAGGACCAATGAAAGGAAGAGGGGGAAAGGAGAGAGCTATAGAGGCAAAAATGTGAATATGCTATGTCATGAAAATAATCTAATAACGCCAACTAAAACTGCAAATAGTAAAGATAGTGGAGGGAGGATAACAGAATTAGATAAGGATTGGAAATGAGTTTGATAATACTAAGTGCCAAGTCGCTCAATAAGCAATTTACCTTCTCTGTCTATTTTTCTTAAGTGAAATGCAAATACTGCTTATTTTGTCTGTTAAGTGTTTAAAAGGATATGTGGCCCATAAATCTTGAGAAATAAAAATATTCACCTCTTTTTTTTTATAGGTATAAGATATTTGTTCTTGATTGAGCTTTGAGAATGAAATAAAACAATGGTAGGGGTCTATTTACTTAAAGTGCATAAACCATATTTGACTCTAAAGATTTCCTCCTTTTCTATGCTGACTTGATAAGGTTAGATTTATGAACTATAGTCAGAACTCTTTTCCTCTAAGTTTCAGGATGAATTTGTTCAAGGAGAAAAGAGTGAACCAGGGAAGCTAATTCATGACACGGTGACCTCAGCCTGCTAATCTACTACATCCTGGGGATATCCTCTCAAAGAATAATCAATTTTGCACCCATTTTTATCATTTTTATATCATAATAAGCATTTCCTACTTTCCAAATAAATAATACCTTTAGCTTCTCCTTTTTAGGACCAGTCTTCTTAATGAAATTCTGTAATGAGCCTTTGGTTATGAGTCATTGGATTTTGTAAATGGCCCTCTTATCAATGTCTCCTCAAAGTATAATCGTCTGTGCCTGCTGGGTAATCTGGGCTCTTAAATAATATATGTGCCCATAGACAAATGTGATTGCTGTCTATTGAAAACAAAATTGGAACCAGAGCTATATAAATATGACATGATTAAAACCTTTAGATGTTTGTAGATAGCTTCTATCCAATGTTCTGGATACTTTTTACATATATTCAAGTTTTGTGTGCAATTATAAGAAAATGTTAGTAAAGGATTGATAATTAATTTTATATGTAATATGTATGGATTTTAAAACAAAAATTACTTAAGGATTTGATATCGCACTTATTAAATAGATTATGTCCAATCCTGTTTTTTTTTAATTGTGAAAATACCGTACAGAGGGGTTACAATTACATGGGCAAGGTAATGAGTGCATTACTTATCAAGCATTGTTGCCTCTTCTTTTGTTTCCCCTTCCTATCCCTTCCCATCTCCCTCCCCACGCCACTCCAAAGTTGTAAAGTTCATTTTTGACATAAGATCTTGTCATCTCATTGTTGCAATGGGTCCACCTGTATCCCAAGTTAAATGATTTGTTTTTTCCTTTCCCCTCCACAAATTATACCAGCATCAAATACAGTGAAAGCAGGGGTTATATAGTGGGGGCGGGACATACAAAGCAACAAAGAAATATCTTATAAATATATTAGACACAATAGCGAGAAATAAAAAACATTTGAGTCCTTAATTTGGGGTTCATTTCACTTAACATCAACTTATCTGACCATTTCTGCTTGTCTCAGACATACCAATCCTGTTTTCTAAAGCAGTTAGGGAATTTATTTTCACCAAAGCAGAATTTTATTTCTTTTGGGTTTACTATGGAAACTTGCATGTGATTTTTAAATAAAAGTAGTCCTTAACTGCATAGTATTCCTACCAAGTATTAGGAGATTGTGCTTTAACGCCCCCAAAACATGTAAAGATAAAGAAACCTTACAGGAATGAATTCTGTGAATTTTTGCCATTTTATTCTATAATTTATACTCAACTTTCCCTTCCACTATTATGTATGTATTTAAAAATAGACTAAGTGGTATTTCATATGCATGATAATTCAGAAAAAATAACATAAGCTGTTGAGACAAAAATGTTTTATTTCCTTCAAGTTTTAGTGGCTCTAGTTATCATCATTACACTCTCAAGAACATGTTTTATTTTGAAGTACTTCTGCTCTTAATTATCTCTTTTCTCCTCTCAGAATTGATGAACAAAGATCAAAAGCACTTTCAAACATGTAGAAAGCCCAAAACTTCATCAAACATAGCCTTAAATTCTACTCTATAGACATAAAGAGTCTTTTCCAAAGTTCATTCTAATATTTAGAATGTTTTTCATCACAGAAAAAATGTTTTTTTTCTTGTTTTGAAGCTTCCTTCAATAATAAATGTAATAAATAGTAATAGATAGTAATAAATGACTATCTGCTCTGTAGTTGCAATGAGATAACCAGCTACTCAAATACTTTTAGAAGAGGATTACAAAGGCTCAATAGCTGTATGCATATGATCATATAAAAGAATATTTATCCAAATGAACTCCAACAAATGGAAATGAGGTTTTTATTTTCTTTGTTGCTGCTTTTGTTTCCTGTACCTTTTCTCTTGTTTATAAGTTTTTCTGTTTGGGGAGAGCAGGGGAGATGCAGAAAATATGAGACAAAGGGTGAACAAAGGCAGCAGTGGAACTCACTATGTTGAAAATGAGCTATACAACTTGTGGGTCTGGATGGGAAGGAAAAACTTGAAGAGAGAGGGGGAAGGGGTGACACTGTTATAAAAGAAATGTGCTCATTACCTGACTTACATAGCTGTAACCCCTCTGTTCATCACTTTAAAAAACAATAATATATGCATATATGTATACATATATACATACATACATATATATATATATATATATATATATATATACTTACCATCTTTTACTGTGAGCAGTACTGTCAGTTTTAATCTCCTCATTTTTATCATTGCTTTTGGTCTTGTCAACTGTCAATACTATCTTTCAAGTAGGTGAGATACATGTTGGTGGCTGATAACAATGTGGAAAATGGATGTTTTAACTTCTGAAGAAAGGCCAGTTTCTAATGAGCTATAAATCTCCAATAAATTGTCTGTGTCTCTAGATTCTAACAAATATTGTCTTATTTTTTATGTGAATAGAAACAAGAAGTGTAATGATACAGTACATGTATAGAATTCCTTTTAGGAAAAGAATTCCATTTAATAGCAAATTAAGAAAATATCAAAGACATTTACTGGTGGCTCAAGTTTATTATCCGAGATACTCAGGAGACAGCTCTGCATGATTGTGATTCAAAGCCAGATTGAAAAAAAAATGTTCACAAAGATACATTTTCAAATAACCATCAAAGCCCTGTGCTGGAAAAATGGCTCAAGTGACAGGGTCAGCTGAGCAAACTTGAGCTCTAAATTCAAACCATGGCACCAGCAAAAGGAAATCTAGCATACTTTTCCAAATGATCATGGTAAGTTTTTCCATAAGAACAAATTTAAAGAGGTGCTAGGAATGTGGCTTAGTGGTAGAGTTCTTGCCTAGCATGATGAAGCCCTGGATTTGATTCCTAAGTACCACATAAACAGAAAAAGGTAGAAGTGGCTCTGTGGATCAAGTGGTAGAGTGCTAGCCTTGAGCAGAGAGGGGCTCAAGGACAGTGCTCAGGCCCTGAGTTCAAGTTCTAGAACCAGAAAAAAAGAAAGAAAGAAAGAAAGAAAGAAAAGAAACACAATTGAACATATAGTTGTTTTATCTTAGGCTAGGACAAAGAATAAATATATAATAAAAGTTATTATCCATGATTAAATATTTCCCTTTATACTGTTTTGTATTTGAGGATATGGACTTTTTTCTTCTCCATGTTTTCATTTTTCTTTCTTCGGTTTGATGTAACTGCACTGTGCATTATACAGTCATATTCTCAGTAATAAAAAAAAACAAAGCATATATCTTATCTGTATGGATGTGCTATAGGTGTGCATTTCATTCATTAATTGTTAGCTTATTTATGGTAGTTTTCATAAGTTTCTGTGTAGGAGAGAAACATTTAAAATTAAACTGAATAAATACATCACTGATACATCAAAAATGAACTTATAACTTTGGTGGGTGGGGAAGGGGAGGAGGATGGGAAGGGATGGGAAGGGGAAACAAAGGGGAAACAATGCTTGATAAGAAATGTACTCATTATCTTGCCCATGTAATTGTAACCCCTCTGTACAGTATTTTCACAATAAATAAAATAAAAAATATATAAATACATCACTGATTAAAAGTCAATTATACAGGTTGAAACCCTGCTGCAAGTTTTCAAAGATATATTTTTTTCTGTGCTCTTTTTTCAATTTTTTAATTTTCATTATAAAGATGATATAGAGCAGTTACAATTATGTAAGTCAGGTAAAGAGTATATTTCTTTTTGAACAATATCACCCTTCCCTTGTTCTCTCCCAGATTTTCCCTCCTGTCCCCACTAAAGATATATTTTATGATAGATTATGTTATTTTACATATTGGGCATAAGCAAGAACTAAATAGTCAAGTACTATTAACCCAAAATAACTGAATAGTCATGTATTCAGTATGATTTTTAAATGTTAGATAAATATGAAAACTATATTTTTGTTTAAGAAATCAAAATATTTTCTCCATATCACAATCAATCTCTCTCTCTCTGTCTCTCTCTCTCTCTCTCTCTCTCTCTCTCTCACACACACACACACACACACACACACACACACACACTAAAACTGCTTGGAAACCACATCAGTTTCAAAAAAGTTAAGAAAAGAAACCATAATAATATTAATCACAATAATATTGGTCACTTAAAAATATAGAAAGATAATAAGCATAATCTATTTTAATATGTTTTATTGTAAAAATACTGTACAGAGGGATTACAGTTACATGAGTAAGGTAATGAGTACATTTCCTATCAAGCCTTGGTACCTTCTCCTTTGTTTTTCCCCTATCATCCCTTCCCTCCCCACCTCCCCAACTCCTCCCTTTCCCCCCACCCTGAATATGATCATATAAGATAATGTTAAGCAAAATGAGCCCCAAGATAGGGACACAAGTGGGTTTTTCTTTCTTGCTATTGTTTTTAACCTATTTATAAAGTACTATGTGATTTTTTTGTTTCTTTTCTATGTTCTTCCCCCATGATATAACTCCTGTTTTCACTGTATTTGATTCCTGTGCCCTGCATCTTGTATATATATTTTTCTAATTCACGGAGGGGAATGGAAATAACAAAATGCTGAAATAAAGATACAGGTTGACCTAATGTAACAATGAGATGTATAAGACAGTATGTTGAAAGCATATTCTATTTATTGCTTTAATAAATTGTTGCTTTTATGTTTCAACTTATTATAGGTAAATATAGCCTTACATTTTCTTTAATCATCTATATAAAAATAAATCATTTTAAATCATATTTTATTTATTAAGGACAATTCTATATAAAAGAACAATCTCCAAAGGTTTGTAGACATTGAGTGTTAAGTCAACTAATAGTGAACCCAGTGTCAATCATAAGACTATATCATGTTTCATTGCCTAGTATCTTACCACAATCTTAATAAGGTTTCAGTATAACGACAATAGGTTACATCTGATAGTGCATGAATATACACTCAAAGACAGCTCAAAGTTCCTTTTTGATACCTACTATCAAGGGACATTTTACCTGACCTAGTTGACTCCTGTTTTACTGAAGCTCTGCATAATATAGAGAAGGAAACAGAATCAAGATCCCTCCTGTCTTCTGAGTTTAGAAGGCAAACTGTCAATTTAGGCAGATTAAGAGTCTGAATCTGAATCAAAGGAAATTGCAGGATATCCCCTTCTGGAACACATGGGAATACATCAATAATACTTCTGCATAAAAAAAAGATTATAGCTAAAATGCAAAGTTGACACCAGAAAAAAAAAGAGGCCAAGATGGAAATTAAAGAGCAAGTGATTATAATGAATGGCAAATATTAAAACATGATAAATATTAATGCAACATCAGAAGCATGATTTAATTCACATTAAGTATGAGTCATCTAAGAACTAAGTCAGAGTCTATAAGAAACAAAATTTTAATATAAAGATACAAATTAAAGAAAGCATACCATATAACTTCCATCAAATAAATTAGGATAACTCTGTTAGTTTCAGATAAAATTGACTTAAAAACATAGAAAAATTATTAGTGGCAAAAAGGCACAACAGATAATGATGGATGTGGTAATTTATACAGCAAATATGAGTAATTAATTTGTAAATACCAAAAGAAAAGTCAAAATTCATGAGACAAAAACTTCTAGAATTGCACAAATAAATAGATCCTCTGTTACAAGTTAAGTAATATAAAAGCCTCTTTCCTCAACTGACAGTTCCAGCAGGCAATAAATCAGTAAGGATATAGTTAAACTGAACAATACCATCAGTCAAATAGTTCTAATTGACATTTAGAGAAAATTCATTCGACAACACCAAAATGTACTTTTTTGTTCTCAGTAATACATGAAGCATTTACAAAGATTGATCATATACTGGGTCATGAAATAATTTAAAAATTTTAAAGAATACATATAAAAAACATGCCACAGCAGAATTATGCCACACTAGAATTAAAATAGAAATTAAAGAAACAATTTTGAAAATTCTCACACTATAGATGAAATGCAGAATTCTGGATAACACTTGGTTCAAAACAGTACCAAAGAATAAAAAGGTTTTGCACCAGGTCAAAATGAAAATATAACTTGTCAAAATGTGTAGGTTGCAATGAAATCAGTTCTTAGAAATAAATTTACAGCATTGGATAAATGCTAGAAAAGAGCTAAGATATTACATCTTAATCCCCATTTTCTGAAATGGATGAAAAAGAACCATCTAAGCCTAAATGCAAGACAAACAGAAGAAATTATAAAATCTAGAGTTAGAAATCAATGAAGGTGAAAATAAGAAGCCAACAGAGAAAATAAAACCAAGAACAGAATTACTGAAAGAAATTAGTGCATAAAATTGATAAAGTTCTACCCAAACTAATGTAAGAAAGGAATGAGGTGATACAAATTACTAGTTTCAGAGAAAAAAGGAAGATTATAACTGATTCCATGGTTACTGAAAGTAAAGAAAATGAATATTACAAAGAACATTTTTCCACAAATACCATAACCAAGATGAAATTGAAGAGGTTCATAAAAAAGAAAAAGAAACTCTTGAAATCATACAAGGTAATAGATTATATGAAACAGTCTATATCTACTATAGAAATTGAATTTAAATATTTCTTTAAAAGGAATCGTATTTTATGAAATGATAAACATTTGACATCAAAATTTAACAAGTTAGTTCAGCAATATGTTGTGAAATTTGCACCAATTTCTGAAAATATGCATATACAGTTAATATGAAAGCATATTAGAATGATTTGTATATTGTACAGCATGAAATGTAAATATAATTTGGGTTTTTCAACTGTATTGTTAGAATTTATATGAATAGGGTCCACTGAAAAGCAGATTTATAATTAACATCCCAAACTGGATAAAATTCAGGAGCTATGCTTAGTTGTATGAATCCATACTGAAAGCATCAAATATTAAACTTTAAGTTAGTTGTTCCAAGGAGTTATATTATTTGGAATCCCTCCCAACATATACCATACTTTAGATAATATGTTTGTATACATATTTGTATGACTCAGTGTTTACATATATACTTGTAATTTAGATCTAACTTCCAAATATGACAGAAAACATGTGTCATTTTTCCTCTGATTTTGACTTACTCAAAATATTCAACATATGTATATGAAAATAGATCCAGTTAAATTGAGGAGACAGGTGGAATTGAGAATGATAGTGGTGAATGGGAAAAGGTGCACTGATTCAGATGTATTGAACTTACATATTGACATGTTGAATGAAATCTATTTGTAAAACTACTTAAAAGTAATAAAATAAAAATAAATAAGTGAGCCGGGCACTGGTGGTTCACACCTACAATCCTAGCTACTGAAGGGGCTGAGATCTGAGGATCATGGTTTGAAGCCAGCTGAGCAGGAAAGTCTAGGAGACTCTCATCTCAAATTAATCACCAAAAAAGCTGGAAATGGGGTTCATAGTAGTAGAAAAATAGTCTTGAACACAAAAACTCAGGGACGGCATCAGGGCCCTGAGTTCAAGCCCCATGACCAGCACAGAAAGGAAGAAGGAAAGGAAGGAAGAAGAGAAGGAATGAAGGAAGGAAGGAAGAAAGGAAAGAAGGGAGGGAGGGAGGGAAGGAGGGAGGGACACATATATCAAAACCCCAAATACCAATATCATACTGCATGACAATTTGTTCTGAAGTCCTCAAAATTAGAATGTAGGTTACCAGATATTTAGGAGATCTTGAGATTGTTGTCAGGGGAGTTTGTAGAGGTGTTGAGTTAGATAGAAGGAATAGGTTCCAAGATTTCTTATACAACATGGTGATTCAAGTCACTAATGTACTATATTCCTAAAGATACTAAGAGAATACCTATAAACTATTCCCACCATTAATATGGTGAGAGGTTGTGCATTCATAAATTACTAGATTTCATCATTGGGCAGAGTAGTTATACACTATCTCAAGACATGCTCCATGTGGTTAAATACATGCAACTTTAGCTGCCAATTTAAAATGTAAAAATCAATAAAATAAAAAATACGATGAATCACTCAGTTATCATTAATATTTCAACAGTGCCTTTTTCACAGTTCATGGCCACAATTGATAATAATAGTAATGATAAATACTGAAAATTCTGAGGAAGTCTGGCAAGAAAGAGTAAAAATATGAATTAAGATAATCAGCTCTTGATGTCTTGTTCTTTGGGTGTTTTGGGTTTTATTGTACAGTAGAAACCCTCCAATGAAGTGCTCTTTGGTTTCATCTCTGTAACTTGAATTTGCTTAGGAACTAGAATTTGGTTGATTTATTTATGGAGTCATTGTCTTCCACACCGAGATTTCCTCAAAACTTACTTGGGTCCCTTCTGGCACAGCTCAGATGCTCAATTTGTGAATAAGAGAAACAATGTCAGTGCAGGACTCTGAGAAGTCAGAGGATTGGAAACTCTCCTTAGAATCTGCTCCTGAAACTCCTGCCAGTAGGCATTTGGGAATGAATGATACCACCTGGCAAAGGCCTGGGATTTGGAAAAAGTCCTCGGAGTTGGAGCTGAGTCAGGCTGCCATCCAGAATGGCAGAGCTCAGACTTCATAGGAAACATCTAGTGCAAGGCACTATTGAGCTAATTCTTGACACCATTCTTACATGTATGAGGACCTTCCATCTTTACATAGGAAAATGAAGCAGAAGGTTTCTCTTGAATCTGCATAATAATAGAATGTTCATTTCAAGAGTTTTAGTTTCTGGTTGTTTATAGAACTTCTGGTTCACCGATGAACAAAATGGACAAAATAAAACAGTAAGTAATTCTGCTCCTTGTTGGGTAAGAAATTATAAGGAAAAAAGTTCAGTGTATTTGCAACATATTTGAGTAGCCTTAACGATTAAGCAGAGATCTGTGGTTCCACATATTGACTTATTATTCAAAGAAAAATTTAACATCTCCATCAACCTGTATGATTTTCAAGACAAATGAAAGGATTATTGCAAAATGGGAAAGCGATAAAGGTCGTGCCAACAAATGTACGAAATGTAAGGGCTACATACTTATCACTAGGGATAAGTAAAACTTCAAAAATGTTTAGAAAGCACTACTCATTTAAGCCATAAATTTATTGTTGAAATAGTTAACCTTTGACAGGCAACACATTTATTTGGGATTTGATGAATTCCTAATTTCATTGTTACTTCTAGTAAGGCTATACAAATATAAGATGTATAAACCATAAATGAGATAGTGCTCAACCTCAGTAGTTATGAGGATACTGAAATGACATGTGACCCCATAATTGTTAAGTTAGCTATCACTGATCAAAAGCTAGTGCTAGCAATGTTGAGTAGAATGCTATAGTATTAGTGTCAATCTTAGTGAACCTTAGTGATGTAGTAGCTTTCAAAAAGTATTGAGGTTTTTCCAAACCTTAAAAATAGTTTAACAATGTCATTCTCATCTCCTTTATCTTTTTCTGTTGTTGTTCTGCTCCTGGACCTTGAATTCAGCTTGGGCACTGTCCCTGAGCTTCTTTTGCTCAAGACTAGTACTCTACCACTTGAGCCACAGTACCACTTGCAGCTTTTTCTGAGTCATTTGTTGGAGAGTCTCACAGACTTTCATACCTGGGCTGGCTTTGAACCGTCATCCTCAGATCTCAGCCTCCTAAGTAGTTAGAATCACAGGTGTGAGCCACAAGCACCCAGCTTGGGAGTCTCAATTCTTGTGTACATGTCTAAAACCATTGAAATTAGTATCTCACATAGATAACTACACATCCACGATCAATATGTTATTTACACAATAGTAAAATATAAAAACAAATCATATTAGTAGGAAGTCAACAGAAATGAACTTTGGAGGGAAGCACTGACTCATACCACTTGAGTTCTTGAATAATAATAGAGCTTGCCTGGTGACAAATGGAGTCCAAATGCACGGAGACTTCTAGCTTCTAGGAGTAATACTGCTATGTTCATTTCAAGTCAAAACATAGAAGTCCAAAAAGAAATCACCCAAAGTAAACATGCAGTTGAGGGGTAAAATGACTAAGTATATAATTCAAGACCTGTTCCTAAATAAAAAATCCAAATGGACTTTAGATCTTCGTATTATCAATTTAATCAATTTAAGAAGCCCAAAAGTAATATGGGATAGAAATTCATAAGAGCACACAGTGAGGATGATTATTCTTATATCTACCATATCAGGTGTAATTTACAAGATTTGAGGTTGGAGCGGAGCTGCATGATAATTTATTATGCAATTTTGAAAGTGAACCCATCTTTACTTGTTTTCTAAGCAATTTTTACTAGACTTACTTTACCCAATTGGCAACTACTTAAATTAGCAGTTACTATGCCACAAATAATTTTCACCTCCCTACAATCTTCATGTCATCTTCCAGAGTAGAGTAAGATTATAAATACCCACATATATAAATGTATGGATGACAGAGGATTTTGGAATATATAAATCAAAACATTTGCTTATTTGAAAAATAATGTGTTTTGACCAATGCTACTATAGATGTACAGAAGTAAGATACAAAATTTTACACGATTGTAGATAAGATCCTGTGAGGTTAAAATAAGTATCTAAATGTTGGAGAAAATATTTTATTTCTGTTTGGCACTTAGCAATAGATAATCTTAAATTTTAAATAGATAAGCTTAAATTTTTAATGAAGATTTGATTAAAACTACTCAAGTGTTGTTGAGTACATTTTAAATTAAGGTAACTTCCAAATAAGCAGCAAGTAGATTTTTTTAACAAATTGATAAGCATTTTATTTTTCAAAGAAAATTCTAAGATCGTGTCAATACGAAAAGAGAAATATTTCAAGTATATTGATGGAATCAGGAGAGTATGCTTAAGGGGTGGGATTGAAATAGCACTTGAATTCTCACAGTTGAATTTTAAGTGGCAAAAGTTTTATAACAAATTGGAAATGTGATCTTTTGTGTGCATGCAGCAGGCTATCAAGGTTTATGATGTCAATTCGGTAACCATCCTGGCAATACAAGTGTGAGCAAGAGCAATATGGGTTATGTGAGCCAACCAACTTCTAAATAATTAAAGCAGCATTCACAGCCTTCTAAAAATATAGGTCTCCATTCACTCACAAGATGAGCCTCTCACTGAGAGACTGTCTGGACTGCCATGGTTATTAATGGAACTAATAATATTGAAGCTAACAAGCTCTATTCCAAAAGGGGTTGGTGGGGATAATGCAACTGAGCAGACAATTCCTATAGTAACATGGAGAGCTGGCAGCATAAAAACTAAAAATTTGCTTCCAAAATATTTGCATTTCTCTTTTTAAAGTCATTGTTCTAAGAGGATGTACTTTAAATACTGTACCCTCAGTTCAATACTAATCAACTAAGAATGCACACATCATTGTGCACTCAATCCTGTACCCCTACAAGTTAAAATCTGAGACTGTCTCTAGAAAAGTGTAAATTCGAATAATTTATGAACAATCGCCTTTTTTTCTTTATAGTTTTGATTTACAGTTCTTAGGTTAAAATGGAATATAGGGGTGTGTGTGTGTGTGTGTGTGTGTGTGTATGTATGTGTGTGTGTATGTGTGAGTGTGTGTGTGTGTGTGTGTGTGTGTGTGAGTGTGTGTGTGTGTGTGTGTGTTTTCCAATTGACTGAGGGATTATAAAACTTTAACTTATCTGTCTTCCCAATGAAACTATGTAATGACACATATATAGATTCTAGAATAAAATAGTAGGAATTTAAATAAATTTCTTTATTTTTATGAGCATTCATTTCTAAAGGACAAGTGAATTGCCATGTACCTAGTGAAGTTATATTGAGAATTGCTTAAATAAGAGACATGCACATTTATGTAAGCAAAAGTACTTGAAAACTACAGTTACCTTTTGGAAATATATACGGACAGGGAGACAGACAGAGGGAAAGAAAGAAGAGAAGGAGGAAAAGAGAGAGGGAGAAACAGACAGACAGACACAGAGAGGAGAAAGAAGAGAGAATGAGATAGAAAATCAACGCCTTCCATATTATAACTTCACGGTAGTTATGGATATGTTTCTGAGACCAGTTTCTAAACCAAGATGTATTTTTAAGAGAAAAAAAGAACTACTCCTGGACATGAAAGGAAACAGAAAGTAACATACAAAGAAGAGCCTGAATAAAACCAATTTTATAGCAATTATATATGTGGCTCCAGTACAAACGTTTTTCCAGAAAGGGAAAGTGTGTGAGAGCAGCCTAAGACCTCCAGCAACACTTAACTCTGAAACAGGCTTCTCTGATTTAATCCCCCTTGACACCAATCTCAGACCATGAAGCTAGAACCAAATCAATTCTTTTGGAAAAAAGATTTCTGTAACTGAAACACATCTCCAATATCTTGTATAAATCAGGAATCCATGAAGAAATAACACATTTACTCTAAATTGCATAAAAGTTAGAGAATAAAATGTGATTTTTTTCCTGATTTTAATGGTGTAACCAGAAATTAAGGCATCTTAAGCACACAAATAAACCATTTATAACAATTTCATGAAGTATATGGAAAATAAAGTATAATATACATTCTTTTCCTTCAGTTATTTTAAATATATGCCAAGACAGCAACATGAAGCTAAGGAATTGAACTTTATTCAGTCACAATGGGGCATCATCACAAGTTTTCATTCAATAGGGATACACTACCCATTTTATTAGACATAGTCAATATGTATTAATACACTGTTGGAAAGTAAATTTGTTCAACCACTCGAAAGCACAATGGAGATTCCTCAAAAAAATTAAACATTGAACTACCCTATGATATAGCAATTCCATTCCTGGGACTTTTTCCAAAAAATTACAAACTAGAATGCGCTAGAGCCACTGGCACAACATGTTAATTGCAACATGATTCACCATAGCCAAAGTATGGAATCAGCCCATATATTCCTCAATAGATGAGTCAATCAAGAAAATGTGGTGTATATTATTATATTTATATATATTATATATAATGGAATTTCACTCATCCATTAAAAACAATGACATTGTATCATTTGTAAAGAAATTGGAAGACCTGGAAAAAATTATGTTGAATGAAGTTAAATCAGGAGAAAAAGGATACATGTTTCCTTCATATTTGGAAGCTAGATTTAGCTTATAAAATTGTAAGTAAATATGTTGGATGGTATGCAAATGGTTACACATGTATTAACTAGAATATGTTAGGTCCAAAGAGTATACAAATAGTACATTAGAAAGGTAAAGTCAAAATTCAACAAACTAAACACCAGGAAGTAGGTACTTGAAAAGGGTCAGATAACTCAAGGGAAAAGATATAGAACAATGAAGAGAAGAGGGAAAGAACACACTCAAGAATTTCAATGTATATCCCACAAAATTAAGACACTCAAGAATTTCAATGTATATCCCACAAAATTAAGACACTCAAGAATTTCAATATATATTCCACAAAATTAAGAAGAGTGAGAATACAGGTGTGTAGCAGAGAGATGGGTAAGAATGTTGAATGGGGCAAATTACATTACTAAATGTCAATTCCTTTATAGTATTAAATGATTAAAATTAAATTAAATGATTAAAATTAAATGATTAATGATTAACAACAACAACAACAAAACCCAGGAAGCTGTTCAGCTGGCTTTTTGCAATGAATGATTGAAGTACCGAAGGCCTCTTTAAATTTCCAACTGTCCTTATGTGTTTTAATAAATGCTTGTGAAATTCCTTTAAATACTTCATTGATTTTCTCTGCTTCAAGTTCTTCTTTTAGATCAATTTTTAGATCAATATTTTCATAGGCAGCAAAATATGTGCATTGGAAAACATGTATTTTTAAGGAAAGAACTTATTTTTACCTGATTTTAAGTATATTTTTACATAATGATAATGGGGACAAAGTTTTACTAACTGTTCTATCAGTGTGTGCTACGGTACATTTTTCTTCAAGTTAAATAATATTCAAGTATTTATTGAGAATTGTTTTAAGGTATTTATATCTGTGTAACTTTTTTGTTTTTCAGTTTGTAATTTGAGGAAGCAATTCTGAATCAATTAGAATCCCTCAGTTGTAATCAGATTGCAGCTGGTCCACTCTGGCAGCCAGGAATGGTTTTATTCAAGACTGGTGGAAATTGTTGGAAGGCTGGAGTTCACTTCATCTCCTTTCTAACTTACTATTGTCTCCCTAATATTACATCTAGTCACCAGAGCCAAGTATTTGCACCTCTTAAATGGAAATCTGGGCCTCTAAGTCACCAATGTGAGTGTCTTGTCCTTTGAAAAGAAAGTGTTAATTCTATCATAGTGTTGTGTTCAGCAAAACAAGTTAACACTTTAGATCAAGTTACACAAAAGTTAGGAAGCAAATCTAAGAGGAAAGGAAAAGGAAGACCATTTTCAATGGCTAAAGTAGCAAAGAATTTCTCTCTGTAAGCTGCCAGATAGTGAAGTTCAAAAGTAAAATTGAACTTATGAACTGCATAGGAACACAAATTATAAATATGAGAATACAATAATTAAAACAGACATTTGTTCCCTATTGAGCTGCCTGCCTTACCCTTTGAGGTCTTCTGTTCCCATTTAAGTTACTGCCCTTACCTGTTAGCCTACTTCTCATGGAGAGGTATAGTTTCCTTTGCTAATTAAATCATTCTGTACTCAAATAAAAGTTAAAACAACTATAATGATTGGTCTTAAAACTTATTATAAGTAAGGGAGTAAATATTCAGTGTATATGAAGTTGTTCAAAAACTCATTCAATCTAAAAGATGAAGAGGAAAGGAAAACAAAATGAAACTAAGTGCATGAACTCATGTAACAAAACTGATTTTTCAAAAATATATTTGTTAAAAAGAGAGAAAGATAGTAAGGCAAGAAAATATTCATGTTGGAATATTTCCTAAATAAATATCTAAAATATTGGCTGGTAACTAAGATACAATATGACTCTTAAACAGAATATACAAGAGGAAAGACACTGCCACATCACACACTGATAAAATGAAAAGATAAAAGAGAGATATTTAAAATGAACCATTTTTATTTTCTTTTCCTCTGCTTTTCTGGTCCATCCAAATGACCTAAAGCATTTTCAATGTATTGTCTTCTAGTAATTTTTTTGTTTGGGGTTTATATTTCGGTCATTTTGTGCTGCTTTTGTAACTGATGATTTTTCTTCTGCATGTGGATATCCAATTTTCTCACTACTATTTATTGAAGGCTATTCTTTCTCCAGTGAAAGTTCTCAACACTGCTTTTATTAAATCAGTTTGCAGTGTATGCATGAATACTTAGAGGCTCTCTGTTCCATTCCTTTCATCTATATGTCTATTTTTATGCCTGTACCAGGTTGTTTTCATGGCTACTAATTTGTAGTATATTTTGAAGCCAGGATACAACACCTCTGACTTTGCATGAGTGGCTAAGAATAGTCTTGACTGTTTGGGTATTTTGTGAATCCTATAAATTTCGAATTGTCTTATTCTGCTGCTGTGAAAGACGTCAATGGTATTAATGGTAATTTTGAATCTATCTAATATTGATGCTTTTAATAGCATTAAATATTGCGATACATAAGCTTGTATTTTCACTTCTTGGTGCCCACTTTAATTTCATCAGTGTTTTGTTAGTTTGCTGCAGAGTTCATCTAGTACTTTGACTATATTTACCATTAGCTATTTTTTTTAGCTGTTATAAATGTGGTGGCCTTCTTGAATTCTATTGCAGATAATTTACAAATGACACATAGCAATAATACTTAACTTCGTATGTTGAATTTGCATTCTGTAAAATTGCTGAGTTTATTTATTAGTTACAACAGTTTTTTGAAAGAGTTTTCAGCTTCTCCATGTTCAACATATGTCAAATGTTGACTTATGACTTTATTATGTTAAAATACATTCCTTCCACATCTAATTTCTATTCATTTGTATTAAATTTACTTCTTACTTTTCTTTTCTAGAAAATGAATATGGAAATGGAAGTTCATTATCTTAGCATCATTTGGAAAATGTAACACAATATGTTTTGCAAATATGGTATCGGCACATACTAATAACACGCAGTCACTGACTGGGCATATCTCTTATTAGAGCTATATTTCTTTTTTTTTTCCAGGACTATGGTGCTTAAGCACTGCCGAGTGGCTCCCACCTTTGGTTCAGTTACCAAGTCACCAGTGTGGTTAGGGAAATGGATGGAGGTGACTGTCATCACCTGTACTCCTTTTGGCTCTCTTCAGTCTTGGATGCACAGACCTAGTGATCCACTGCTTGGACTGTTTCTCTCATTCTTCCACTTTATTTAATAATGTAATAATTACTGAGCTCTGTTGAGTCTTAAGAGTTCAACTAAATTGAAAATGTGGAATACGTTCACTACGCTAGGGAGAGGTTTTGCCAGTAAAAGAGAAAAAAGGAAGGTTGCCTTTCATTTTTAATTTTAATCATGTGATTTAATCTGGGAAGTAGCTAAGAAAAGAATAAGCACGACTTCATCCTGTTTACTGTGCTGTCCTCCTTTAATTATTAAAAGGAAAAGGAAGACAAGCAATGAAGAAAATGTAAGCAAACTCCTCAGAAATGAATCAAAGAAGGTATTCTTTAATTATTTATTCACTATTTTAATTTGAAAGGTATTGGTTCCACTTGTTTTGATGGTTTATAAAATCCGAAGCATTAGTCTCATTGAAAGGCCAGTACCAGGACAACAGCACTTGGAAAAAAAATAGTTTTCTTCAATATAAATGTATTTTGTTCTTCTCGTGAGCAGATTAAATCCAAGTAGCTGTTATATGCCTTGTTATTTTTCACATAGGTCTTACACAAAGGAGCGACTGGAGCTTGTATGCATTACACCTAGAAACAGAGAAGAGGAATACCCCACCAGGAACAAATTCTTCACCACAAGGTTCATCCTGCAGAGACATTGACTGAAAGGAAAACTGCCTTCAGATGAGCATGGCAGGGTTTCTAGGTGATGCCCTGCATATTCCTCAAAGGTGTTTTTCTATCTTTTGTTTGCAATAAATACACTGTGGTCTTCCTTCTGTCTATACAAAGGTACACATCTTCTACATTTTTATGTATGCTGTTTAATATCTATGTTAATAGAATGTAAAAATTTCTGATTTTTAAGCAACCAAAGTTAGCAATGTAGAGATTTATAAACTATTCCTATTTTAAGGTGATTGTATTAGAAGCTAATAAGTCCTAATAAACTTGATCTAAATACAATCCAAATTTTCACACAGCTAGGATTATGCTCTATGTGTGTGTTTTCTTGTCTTTGTTATTCTTTTTAAATATCTTGGTACTTCCCTTACCACTCTTATTTTATTCATTTCCAATTACATTTCAGAGAAATAATGTTAATGAGTAGCTGTGTAGCATCTTACGGTGTGAGTTGCTATAATTGACTTACTGTATTCTTGGACACTGGTGTTTTTAATGTTGGTTGTTATTGTTCATAGAATTCTCATTGCATACTTAGTGCCCAGTGAATTTGATGGCCAAACAAATTAATTATCATATGTCTCTTAATGTTAACTATTCATTAACTCCAAGAGAAAACATATTTATTCTTATTTAAAATAAAAAAATGCTCTAGCTAGATTTCTTGTCTGCCTAACCAATATTTCCGATATGGAAGGGGAGAGAGTTGTTTTCTTTCTTCAGAAGATTTTTCCCCTAAATTCTTTAAAGACTGCATATTTCAACCATTAAGAGAGTTTATGAAAAAAAATTTTATTCAGAAGCCTAAATTGGAAACTTGCATGTTGTATATATATATATATGCATATATATATATATATATATATATATATGTGTGTGTGTGTGTGTGTAATTAGCTTATGATAATACTTAGGTGGGGACAGTGGGTGGAATGTTGATAAGATACAAGTTTTCCATATTCCCTTGAGTTCTACAAAGAAAGATTTGACATCTATGAGATTTTTATACTACTGTAAGTGTGATCTTACCTTTTCATGATATTCTCCCTGCTCTAAAACCCTATTTGGACTCATTATAAACTATATCCACTAGGATTCTTCATCTACATAGTTTCTGTATGAAAATATGTTTTCATGTAAAAGAAATGAACACTTTTCTTCTCTAAACTAAAAGAAATAATGACTCACAAGCCTAAGCAATCAGAGTCTATCATTTATTTAATGGGTGGCTTCATTTATTTGTATCTTGTGAATGAATTTTGTTTGTATATTAAGATGAAACCATTGTTTGTAGTTTCAGATTTCATTTTGATTCTCAGATTTTTGTGTGACAGTATGAGAGTTCAACTAACTTAATATAACACACTGGGAAGGCCTGTGATGTGGTCTTTAAAAGACCAGATTTCATGTATTTTGAAATTCCTAAGAAGTTACATATCTGTGTCTAGTTTATTTCCCTCAATAGCTAGATACTTTATATAATGATAATTGAAATGACCTACAATATATGGAAACAAGAAGGGATTTTTGTTAGCTAGTTTGTTTGTTTTCTTAGTGTACTGTATGCAGTTACTTCTTCCACCCCCCCTTTGGTTTACCCCCTGACATCACTGTTTTTGATTTAGATACACTTTGTGTTGTATATAAGTTTATCTGAATTGGGGATCGGAAGGGGAATCACAGACATGGTAAGACAAAGGACAAAGGGTGAACCAATGCAACAGTTATACTCACAAGAAACTATGATGAAAATGAACTTTACAACTTGGGGAAGGAAAGCAGGATTAAATGAGGGAGGGGTAACACTGTTAGAAAAGAAATGTAACTGTAACCCCTCTATACATCATCTTTACAATAAAAAAAGGAAGAAGAAAACCTGAAATGAGCTAAGTTATAAATAATGTAAATTCATTTCTCATGGTTCTGGAAACTGGAAAGTCCAAGGTCATAGTACCATAGAGTCAGTGTTGGGTAGAAGTTATTCTTTGCTACAACACCTAATATCCACTGTAAAACATAATGCAACCTTGTAATGAATTTTTGGGTGGGCCAAGATTGCTTAGATCTCATTAGAGAATGAGTAATTATATTTATATTTGTATTATTCTCCCCTGCTTACAAAATATGCTGTTAGTGTCCTAATGTTCTTTAAAGCCACAAAGAAAAACAAAGGAGGGGGTAACAATGTTCCACAAGAAATGTACTCATTTCCTTACTCATGTAACTGTAACCTCTCTGTACAGCATCTTTACGAGAAAATAAAATTTATAAAACTTTACCAACAAAAAAGGAATGAACAATGCCAATGAAAAGTAACTTTATTATTTTGTATAAAAAAGGAAGGCAAAGCAAAAAGTTTCAATGTAAAAAATTCTAAATATGATATACTTTATCCACTTGTAGGTATGTATAGTCTTCAAAAAGAGTACCTTTAACAAAATGTACATTTATGAAAAATTATTTTTATCATTTTCAGCATTATTTTCATTTAAAAAAATTATTGTAAAGATGGTATACAGTGGGTTTACAGTTACATGTCAGGTAATGAATACATTTCTTTTTCAATAATGTTACCCTTTCCCTCACTTTCTTCTAGTTTTACATTCCTGTCGCTGCTCACAAGTCATATAGTTCATTTTCAACACTGTGCCTAGTGAGTATCACTGTTGCCTTTGTTCACCCTTTGTAGAATTCGCACTGTGGCTCAACATGGTGAAGTGCTGCTAGCCTTGGGCAAAAGAACTTAAGGACAGTGCCCAGGCCCTGAGTTCAACCCCATGATTGTCAATAAACACCCAAAACTTTCAGCATTGTCAGCATTGTTTACCATAGCTAAGATATGGAACCAACCCAGATGGATAAATGGATCAAGAAAATGTGGTATATACACACAATGGAATTCTATGCCTCCATCAGAAAGAATGACATCGCCCCATTTGTTAGGAAATGGAAAGACTTGGAAAAAAATTATATTAAGTGAAGTAAGCCAGGCCCAAAGAAACATAGGTCCCATGGTTTCCTTTATTTGCAATATCTAGTATATGTCTGAGACAAGCAGAAAAGGTCAGATTAAGTCGATATTAGGTGAAATGAACCCCAAAATAAGTATTCAAATGTTTTCTTTTCTTTCATGTGACTGTTTCTAACATATTTATAAGATGATTTCTTTGTTGCTTTGTATGTTCCTACCCACTGTATTTGATGGTATAATTTGTGGAGGGGAAGGGCAAAAACAAATCGTTTAACTACAGGTGGACCCATTGCAACAATTATGTCCAAAAACGAACTTTACAACTCTGGCTGGGAGGGGGTGGGGAGGTGGGGGGAGGGGGGTGGGAGATGGGAATGGATGGGAAGGGGAAACAAAGGAGGAGGCTACAATGCTTGATAAGAAATGTACTCATTATCTTGCCCATGTAATTGTAATCCCTGTGTACAGTATTTTCACAATTAAAGAAAAAAGCATTGCTTTCATAGACAATATAAATCAACGATAAATTCATTTAGTCACAATAAAGATTTTAAGCAATTATATAGTTACAATTGATGTTTATATAATACAGGGATTGCTGTATTTATAAATGTTTAATATATTCAATTATTTGCATGGTCATTTTGTTCTCTTCTATTTAAACCTGAGTGTGTATTTCTTTGATCTAAGAATTCTAGATGGGGCTGTGGTTATTATTCTCTGTCATTATGTAAAGTTGATAAAATATAACTACATAAATTTTTTCTATTACTCTGAAGCATCCATGTTGTTATTCTGGTGATGAATAAATATTTCTAACTATCCAGGATTGTGGGATCCATAAACTAAATGCATTATATCATAATCTTTGGCTTTTAAAAACCTCTTCTGATATTCTAAAACATTCCATATATTCTCTATGCTTTATTTTTCCCTGTCTTTTTTTCTTACCTTTCTGGTTTTGGGATAGTGTTTGAGGACCACTGGCTGTGTTTGGGGATGAGAAAGATTTATTGAGTCCATGCTATGTGGTAAGCATCAAATAAATCACAGAGAATATCATTCTGTTTCCTTCACCTCTCCCTAAGCCTTCAAGTCATTAGTCCTCAAATTAATGACATCTTCCAATATTTTATGCAAGGATGACCTTTCCTTTTCTGCTAACCACACTTTATCAGGTTAAATGACAGTGGCACTGAATATATCTATGTATATTGGGAAAAATGAGTATAATATACGTATAGGTATAACATTGTGCATGCATAGGACACTGCGCTTTCTAAATTGGGACTTAGCAAGTAAAACTGTTATATTCACTGATGACAGTGTTTTATGTAGACTGTTTATTATTCTCACATATTGAGTGAGAGTAGTATACAAGTTCCATTTCTGCTTTAAAAAATCATAATCCAATGCTTTGTGTTAATTTCTTTGCTCTTTTCAGTGTATTTCTTACAGAAAAAAATCTTCAAAACATCCTTAAAAAATGAGTTACTCTAAAGCCCTCAATCTATCAGAATTTATTGATGAATAATTGTAAAACTTTAGAACCTTAGATCATTGGGTAAAAGTTTTCTATTTGTTTTCAGTAATTGCAACTTCACTCCTGAGGATATGAACTTCCAGCTGTCATATGTCTGTGATGGATTGCATCCCTTTTCAGCTATTAAGGAAGCCCCACTATGTTTCTATGTTTTCTGGCAAAAAAAAGAAGTTAGCTTTACACAACAACTTGGCAAGTATTGTTGGCATGCAACAACAAAGCACATGCAAATTGGCAAGAAAAAAATAACTTGTGTACAAAACTATTCCCCAAAGCAGCAGGTGCAGAGCCAAATTCACCTTACTAGATCCTCTAATATGCACAAACTTATGTACAAAAAAATTTTAAAACTTGTCTAACTCAGTATTAGTTTAGACCTAGGTTCTCTTGTTTGTGATTTTGGGGGAAGGAAAAACATTGAATCAAGATGAAAAATATTTCTATCTTCAAGAATAAACATTTACCAGAATATACAGAATATGAAATTTTACAGTACCTCCATAAAATGAAGAATGAACAGTTGCAAGACTGTAGACTCAACATATTATTCACACTTTAAATGCTACGTAGAATGGCTAATTTTACATATAAAGTGATCTACTGGACTGAGTATAAAGTGACCATATATTTTGTCAACCATTTCTCTGTTTCTGTCTGTGAGTATGTTTTGGATGTCATAAACAGTTCTATTTTTAGACAGTACTGGTTGTGTCTGTGAGTATGTTTTGATGTCACAAGCACTTCCATTAGCAGACTTAATACTGTAAAATAAATGCCCTTTATTTAGCCACTTGAAACCCTAAGTAGAAAAACAACAAAAAAATGGCTCACTCATGTGTAAGAGGGAATTTCTCATCCCTGGTTGGTTAAGTAGAAACATGAATCACTAACTGCTTCACTGGCTCTTCTTGTCTCTCCTGTTGGCTAGTTTTCAAACTGAAACTTACACCTCCAGTTGGTCTCATTATCTGTCCCCAGACTTAGACAGGAAGTATGCCATTGGCTCTCCTACATTAACTGACAGGAGATTTCAGGATTTTGCAGGTCCCATAATCACATTAAACAAGCTTCTTATAATAATATCTTTTTATATGTAGTTATCTTGTTAATTGTCTATTCCAAGAAACCCCAATTCAGCTTTTATGTATTTTGTGTTATACATATTTAAATTTTTTCAGATGTACTTTGTATCGTTCCTCCAAATTCTATAGGGAATTTAGATAGAGTTCATGAATATCATTTGGCAAGATTTTGGATTCCCATTCTATTGGGTAAGCTACTCTGTTTACATATTCATTTGCTAGTGCTAGAGATAAACTTTTATTCATGAGTCAAACCCGCTCATTCTATTCTAATGTGTATCTTTTGACAAGCAGATTTCATCCCTCTGTTTCCTTGGATTCATATTAGTTTATCCCAGAAAAGTCTATTCAATATTGTAGGTGCACACATGTTAACTTTTTTGTGTATTGCAATAACAATAAAAGTAACAAAGATTGTACGGCTGTGGTTGATTTTTTAGATACATTTTTGCGTATTTTATAGATTTATCAATATTTAAGCACAGTTTTTGCTATGTTCATTTCAATCTTGGATTGTCACCCCAATTTATAGTGATTTTAAATCATAGCCAACAATGCAGTTTGATTTTTGCATATGTTCACTTTCATTTTCTTTTTATTCGCATATATTAATTGTGCAAAGATGTTACATAGTGATATTTCCATACATGCGTATAATGTATTTTGATCAAATTCACTTTTTTGCATGTGGAATAAAAATGTGTTCATTTATTCTTTATTTTTACCTACACTTTAAAAAAATTATATTATAAAGATGCTGTACAGAAGGGTTACAGTTACATCAGTAAGGTAATGAGTACATTTCTTGTCAAACATCATTTCGCACTCCTTTGTTTTTCTCCCACTATCCCTTACCTCACCTACTCTTCCACTCACCCCACCCCCGATCCAAGTTGTAAAGTTTATTTCTGACATGGTGTCTTGTGAGTGGCATTGTTGCATGAGGTCATCCTTTGTCCTTGCTTCAGCATTTTGTTATTCCCTTTCACTTCCCCAAATCAGGTAAATGTATACACAAGACACAGGGTACCAGAATCAAAGGCAGTGATTACCAGGGATAAACTAATGGAAAAAGCAATATGAAAAAAATAAAAAGAAAGAACTAGATATAATACATTGATAATGTCCAGGTCAACAACCAAAAAAGAACTGCTGTTTCCATGTCTTAGAGTTCATTTTAATTGGTATTATTTTATATGGTCATATGGATATAGCTATTGAGCTATTAAGATTCTCTGCTAGGCCTATCCTAGACATATACTAATTATTACAAATGAAGGAAACTATGGAGCCTATGTTTCTTTGGGTTTGGCTTACTTTACTTAATATGATTTTTTTCCAAGTCTTTTCATTTTCTAACAAATAGAGCAGTGTCATTCTTCTTGATGGAAGCATAGAATTCCATTGTGTATATGTATATATATATATATATATATATATATATATATATATATATATCACTTTTTTTGATCCATTCATCTAACATCTGGATTGGTTCCATATCTTAGCTATGGTAAATAATGCTGCAATGAACATAGTTGTGCTGGTAGCTTTAGTGTGGCCTTGCTTATGATCATTTGGATAAATGCCCAGGAGTGAAATTGCTGGATCATAGTATGTATAGTCTTTTGAGGAACCTCCATTCTGTTTTCCAGCAACAATGTAGTAGCATTCCTTTTAGGCCACATCCCCACCAGCATCTGTTATTATTTGTTTTCTTGATAATGGCCATTCTAACTGGGGTGAGGTGGAATCTCAATGTGCTTTGGATTTGAATTTCTTTTATGTCCAGTGATGTTGAACATTTCTTCATGTGTCTATTAGCCATTCTTATTTCCTCTCCAGAGAAGTATCTTTATAATTCTTTAGCCCAGTTATCAGTGGGGTCCTTGTTTCTTTGGGGATTTGTTGTTGGGGGTTTAATTTTTTGAGCTCTCTCTCTCTCAATATATATTCATATAAATACATATATATGTATATATATATTTGTGAAAATACAGTACAGAGGGGTTACAATTACATGTGAAAGGTAATGAGTGCATTTCTTATCAAGCATTGTTGCCTCCTCTCCTTCCACCCTGCCCCCATCCCATGCCAAATTTGTAAAGTTCATTTTTGACATAGCATCTTATACATCTCATTGTTGCAATGGGTCCACCTGTATCCCTATTTAATGGAAAAAATTATATTAAGTGAAGTAAGCCAGGCCCAAAGAAACATAGGTCCCATGCTTTCCCTGATTTGCAATAACTAGTATATGTCTGAGACAAGTAGAAATTGTCAGATAAGTTATTGTTAAGCGAAATGAACCCCAAGATAAGGACTCAAATGTTTTTCTTTCTTGCTATTTTTCAAAACATATTTATAAGATATTTCTTTGTTGCTCTAGGTATATTTTTGATATGAGGCCCTTGTCTGTTGGGTAGCTTCTTCTACCAATCTTTTTCCAATCTGTGGGCTTTCTGTTTATATTGCTAGTTATGCCCTTTGCTATGCAGAAGCGCTGCAACTTAATATGATCCCATTTATCCAGCCTTTCTTTGATTTGTTGTGTTTCTGGATCTTTATTTAGGAAGTTTTGACCTGGGTCAAGGATCCCTAGATTATACCCTATGCTTTCTTGTAATAATTTTCAGGGTCTCTGTTTTTACCTCAAAGTTTTTGATCCATTTGAAGTTGGTTCTGGTACAGGGTGATATATACGGATCTAACTTCAATTGTCTATATGTGTGTAGCCAATTCTGCCAGCAGCATTTGTTGAAGAGGCTGTTTTTCTTTCATCTGATAAATTTGGCTCCCTTATGGAAGATTAGGTGGCCATAGGTTTGTGGGATCATGTCTGGGTCTTCATTTCTATTCCATTGATCTTCAGACCTGTTCCTGTGCCAGTATCAAGCTGTTTTTTTTTTTTTTTTTATATAACTACAGCTTTATAATAGAGTTTGAAGTTGAGTATTGATGTTCCTCCAGCACTATTCTTCCTGCTAAGGATTGTTTTTGCTATTTGGGGTCTTGCATTGTTCCATATGAATTTTTGGATTGTTTCTTCTATTTCATTAAAGAATGTTATTGGGATATTGACAGGTGTTGCACTGAATTTGTAGATAGCTTTATGCAGTATTGCTATTTTCACCATGTTAATTCTCTCAATCCAGGACCATGAGAGGGTTTTCTACTTTCTTAAATCTGCTTTAATTTCCATTTTTAAGTTTTTAAAGTTTTCATCATAGAGGTTCTTGACCTCTTTTGTTAAGTTTATTCCTAGGTATTTTATTTTTTAGAGGCTATTACAAAAGGAGTTGCTTTTTTTTTACATTTCAGTCTAGTTCTCATTGTTGGCATACAGGAAAGTTTTTTTGGGGGGGATGGGGTCCGGTCGTGGGGTCTGAACTCTGGGCCTGGTCGCTGTCACTCAGCTCTTCAGCTGAAGGCTAGCGCTCTACCACTTGAGCCACAGTGCCACTTCCGGCTTTTTTTCTTTTTGCTTATGTGATGCTGGGGAATTGAACACAGGGCCTCATGCATGCAAGGCAAGCGCTCTACCACTGAGCCACCTTCCCAGCCCCCAGCTACTGATTTTGGTGGGTTAATTTTATACTCTGCTACTTTGCCAAAGTTTTGGATCAGCTCAACTAACTTGGGAGAGGAGTTTATGGGGTTAAGTACAGGATCATGTCATCTGCAAAGAGGAAGAGTTTTACTTCATCTTTCTCTATTTGGAACCCTTTTATGTTTGTCTCTTGCTTTATTGTTCTGGCTAGGAAGTCCAATACAGTATTGAAGAGGAGTGGAGAAAGACGACATCCATATCTCATTTTTGATTTTTAGAGGAAACAGTTTAAACTTTTGACCATTAAGTATAATGCTGGCTGTAGCTTTGTCATATATAGCCTTTATTATATTGAGGAATGCTCCATGGATTCTGAGTTTCTCAGAGCTTTCATCATAAAGTGGTGTTTGATCTTGTCAAATGTTTTTTTCTGTATCTATTGAGATGATCATATAGTTCTTGTCCTTGCTTCTATTGATGTTGCCGATCCTAGGATTACAAGTGTAAGCCAGGGGCTCCCAGCTTCTGATTCATTCTTCTAACTTTCTTCTCCCCATTACCCTTTTCTGAAAATTATTTCTACTTATTCCATTCTCATCTCAGTTATTTATCATCAATGCAGATATAATCTTAGAATAGAGAGAATCAATTTCCTTCTCATTACCTATAGTTCAATTGTTAAGTTGTAAACAGAGGTAGTTAATTCTATTCATGTCTTCTTTATAAGTGTTGCCTCGATTGAGACGTGAATAATCTTATGGAGAAATTGCAGTTTTATCTCAGGTATTCTCTTTGTCTGTTTTGCACTTAATTTCAGTCCACATTTCATTCCGTTTGCGACAGATGCTACAATATCTCTTCCAAAACCAAATCATGTCTGCACATTATTTAAAGCAGCCTCCATTGCCTACACAATAAAATCCATCTACTTACAATGACATGAAAACTTCTATGTTCTTAACACTCTACCTTTGAAAAGTTACCCAAAAAAGATTATGCTTCTACTCTGATAACCTATGAAAACAAATTGGGGAAAAATTAGATCTAAGAATGTGCCAAGCTAAAGCTTTTTTTTTTTTAACTTAGAAAACAAAATTCTTTAAACTTTCTTATTTTCCATGAAAACCGATTTTGATCCAATATAATAACAGGTGACTATTTAAAAGTAATCATTCACTTGTACTTCATTTGTTCATCTATTATGTAAGCCACAATACAATTCATTTTCATAGGCAAAAGTATAATTGGAAAACACATAAAAATAGATGTCCTAAAGTCCAAGATTGAAATGAACTGCAAATAATCTTGGAAACTAAACTCACAGCCATTGCACTGTGCCCTTTATTCCCCACTGTTAATTAACAAAAAGTCAGTGACAGGTAATAGTAAGACATTTGGCAAATACTTATCAGGTAGCAACAGCTTCAAACACATAAAACTAAACAAGCATTATACAATATTAGAAAAGAAAACATACACTGGGTTGCTTTAATATTAACAAAGCATGTTATTTACTTTTGAGACATTATAGCTGCTAAACATTATCTGGGAGCAGAATACTAGTAATACGTAATTCTGAAGAAAATGGCCCAAATGCTATAAGGATTTAAGTCACAATTTTCAATAAAATAATAGAGTAGATAAAGGAATAGCAATATTTATGGAATTAAAAATATTAAATACACACAACTCCATTACCAATATGCTATTGTCCCTCATGTTTTGTGTACATTAGTTGTCTATTGCTTTTTAAGGTATAAGTAGAAGAAACAAAATGATCAAAGGTGCTTGCCCATTTTCTTTGTGGACCAATTCTGTCTGGCATTGATGCTAGAATTACCAGTTTCCTTGAACATCTAATTCCAGACCTACCCAAGCGGGCATGTCTTCCCACCTCCCTTGAAACTTAATAAAAATTTCCCAAAAAAATGGCATTGGTCTCCTCTGAGGCAGTTGATATATAAGATAATGCTGATGTCCCTATACCTTTCTTTACTGCTAGAAAAATCACAAGACTGTAACTAGTCTCATCTGGGTATTAATGGTGATTTAAATCTCAAAAGAACTGTTTGATTTTTCTAATTTATACAGGTAGAAATAAAGAGAGTACATGTGGGAATAGATATTCAGTATATGATATAGGAAGGAGAGAACATAAATTTGAATCAGGTCAAATTATTGATATGGCCCCACGGAGCAGAGTTTTTTCCATTTAATGTCAGAACTCAAGAAGTTATAAAAGGCCTTGTTAGTTAAATGAGATATAGATCAAAAGATAGTCATTAGCAAGATGAAAATGCCCTACTTTTCCTGGTTTCATGTAAAAGAAGAGAGCAAAAGGTGACTAATCTGCAAAGTAAGGGACCTTTAGGAAGATTCTCCTCTAATTATATAGCTTTAATTAAATAATTACAGGACACAGTCCTGTCATTTTTATATTTTAACAAAAATTTTCATAGGAAATATCATGTGAGGAGATGTTCCTCTGTTTCACTTCTGTAACACAAACTGAATATGCCCAAACTGTTCTGGTCCACCAGTCTATATTTTCAAATATGTACTCGATGAACATACACATGCCCCAAAATGCCTGCCACCTTTCTGTCCACCATGATGATCTCAAACAGAACATGCTCTGAAATGAATCTGCCCTTAAATTGTTTTTCTGTATGAATATGTGCTGTCTCTGAATTATACCTCAGGTTTCCTTGGCTTGAGCAGAGAGAGCACTGCTTTGGAAATAATGCCCATGAGAATGTTAGTAAGAATCTGCAGGTAAAAATCATTCTCTATTCTCATCTCTTGGCCCTAATACTTGGTTTTGGATTATCTCTCTAGAAAAACTCCTTATTGCATTCATTAGAATGGACCTGTCATTTGACATCAGCAGAGAGAGGGTCTAGAAGGTGCTGTTCACCAGTCTTTGGGAGCTAAATTTGTGAGAAGAGCCCCGGAATCCTTGAAATATTTTGAGGTAGCTTTTGTTCTGTAGGCCAAAACTTAGAGAGGGAACTATAGCTACTTAGTTGGAAAACTTAAATTCAATGTTTAGGTACTCATTACCTTGCTCATGTAATTATAAGCCCTCTGCATGGTATTTTCACAAAAAAAACTTATTAATAATAAAAAAGAAAGACAAAAAAATTGATTTCAGCCAAACAGTCGATCATTTGACTCGGTTATTTTGTTAAGAGTTGCACTTCATACAGAGGCCAATGGACCGCAGTCTTTTTTGTCATAGCTGGCATCCCAACACTTTTACCTACTGATTGAGATAGCTCTTAAAGAAATCTTTAACTAGGCTAGCCTGGAACTGTGATACTCCCAATCACAACCTACTGGGTAGCTAGGATGAAAAATATGATCCACTACTCAGAAAATATTTTCTTATATTTCAGAAGCCAAAAGACAGAATCAAGGTGATGGTAGTTACCATAATGTACAGCAGACTCAAGGAAAATATCCTGACTCATGCAACCCTATGTCAATAGTAAATTATAACACCAATACAAATAAAATAGTACACCCAATTAAAATTTTGCTTGATCTATAGGAACAGAAAAGTTTTAGCTTAAGTGAGCAAAAGTCTAAATTAGACCATAAAAGCTATGACAAAGTCAGTCAGCTGGCAGCATGCACCAGTTTATAGGATCAGAATGTCGCCTATGAAGTGAAATCTAGAAAGCCCCTAACACACTATGGAAGACTTCTTCGATAGAAGATTATAGAGCCTTGTCCCAGGGTAATTATATATTTGGGGAAGGAAATAATGAGATCTTTTGGGGACGACTGGCATGGACTCTGAAGTGACTCAAAATATCACTCTAGCCCTCATTCAGAGTAAAATCGGATGGTGGTCACATAACAGAGGTTAAGTGAGTTCCCTCACATATCTCTCTGGTTCTTTCCACAGTTCCAGAATTCATAACTGAACTTCATTTATACTTTGCAGGTTGTAGAATCCTACTGATATTTCCTTGACTTGTTGAACCAAGATGGAGATGGTAACAAAGGGCAAGGGATAGGCCTAGAACTACCTTTATAGAGAGAAATAATAAATCAAAAGCAAAATCCATCTCTTGAGATATTGCATAGATGAGTAGCACTGTTGAAGACATGAAAGGTGCAGGAATATATTTGTATCACCTTCCTATTCAAATATCCCATTTGGCTTGTGTAGAAGACAGATGAATCTAAGAGAGTTATAATGGTTTATCTTCTTCTTAATCAAATGGTGATTCCAGTTGTACTTGCTATAGTAGACATAGTTTAATTGTTTGAGAAAATTAGTGCATAGTCTTGTATTTGATATAAAGCAATTGATGTGATAAATGTCTTTTATAATCCATGGCCATCAGATACATTCAAAGCAGGATGCTACCAGCTGTCATGCCCACTGATTCTGCTCAGGGGAGTATCAACACATTGTAACACACAGGTTATCTCACAGGGGATCCTGATCACCTTTTCTTTCCATAAGATATCATACTGATTAATTACATGAAATGAAATTGTACTTATTTAGCCTAGTAATCAAGAAACACCAAGAAATGGGTACTTGAAAGGGGTGAAACCCATGTTCAAGGAGAAGGGGTAGATGAATGAAGAGGAGAAGAGGGGGAGAAGGCAGTCAAGAACTCAGTGTTTACCCTACAAAATTAAGAAGAGTGAGGGAAGTGGTATATAAGGGAGGGATGGGTGAAAATGTTGAAAATGGTGATATTGATTAAGATGCATTGTATTCATAAACTGTTGTGTTAAATGGCAACTCTTTGTACTGCTACTAAAAGGTAATAATAAAAGAAGAAATAGCAACTGCTCTAAACCAATTGGTAAAACAATCGCATACCAAGAGGTAAAAAGAAAATCCCAATGGGTCCACTGGTGTTGGAGTTGTCAAATATCACTTCTAGAGGTGAAAAAGTTGATTATATCTCTACAATCAAGAAAAAAGTAGAGTACCTACCAGGGCTATTTAGGTTTGGTAGCAACTATTTCTCATTTGTGTGTGTTATCCTACTTGAGTAGGATATCCACTTCAGTATCCACTTCAGTAACTACCCACTTGACTTCAAAAGCTGCAACTTTGGAGTAGGAATTGGAACAAGAGAATTTTCTGTAGGAGATCCAGGTTGCTACTTAAGTATTTGGCCATATGATACAGCCCTCCAATTGAAGTATAAGTGATATAGAAAAGTTGTTTGAATCTTAGGAAAGCTTACATAAGTGGAATACATCATGGGATTTTAAAATTTGGGGGCAAGGCATAGGCCCCAAATAGATAACAATTCTTTTTTTGAGAGAAAGAGCTTGATATGCTATCAAATTTAATAAACATTGGAGAACTGGCCATGGACCACCAGGTTATTGTGCGTTATCTGCTCAATATGGGTAGACATTCATAAGACTCACAAAGCAGTCAGATTGTGTGTGTGTGTGCATGCCTGTGTGTGTGTGTGTGTGTGTGTGTGTGTGTGTGTGTGCAGTAATACCCTCTCATCCAAAGCAAGGCACATTTACATGTTTGGGGCTAAGCAAGCTTTGAAGGCACACATAAGATATATGGATAAGTGTTCAAATGCTCACAACCATAGCTCCCTTAACACTGCCATCTTTCTCCCAGATCATTCCTATGGTCTCATGGGGAAATATCTTATTTAATGATATTTTGTTTCTAGTAGACCTCTTATTGGCGCCAGAAGAATTGAATTCCTTTGAAAGTATGTTACGCTCTTCTGTACCTTTGCTTTGTTTCCAAAGCTAAATACCTAGTGGAAGGTAAGCACAATATTTCAAATAATGTAAAAGTTAAAAACTTGGAAACTGTTTTTTTCATTATTTGTATTTTCTTCTCAATTTTTTTGGTTAGAGGATGCAATATCATGAGTAATAAAACACAGTATGTGTCCTTATTTTATATAGCCTTATACCATAGCCACAGTGACTTATGCCTACTATACATACCAAATAAGTCTTGAAAATAATACAGAGGTGCTTAAGCAAATCAGAGTGAACATACATGAAAGTAATCAGGAGAAGATTCTGTTAAAATAAATTTTCGACCTTTTCATGTTTTAATTTCCTTGTATCCGGAAATATCTTAGCTTTTTATAATATTTTGATACACAAAAATAAGCTGCTTTGGCATGAACAAACAGTAGAAAGTTTGTGCTTAATGTCACATTTTCCTGAGAATCTCTTCTATCTGGAAAAGTTCTTTTCCCCTTCTGTAGTTCAGTTTCCTAGTAGCATGTTATCTACAAATGTTAAAGAACCGTATTCCATTTGTCACTGTACACAAAAAGCATAAAATAGTATAAAAGAGTAACACTCTCTGTCTGCCTTCTAGCTTGTTGTGTGAGTAAATCAAGTCACTTCATAGACAAAGCATTCTTTCAACATCACCACGTACATTCAGGGTCCCTTAGGAACATTTCATATAGATGTCACTGCTCAGCCTTCAGAACCTTAAGCCTTCTTTAAATATGGGAAACAAGCCAAGACAGATAAAAGTGATCTCTAAAATGGCAAATTTGTAATTCAAATACAGACAGTTTCTCTACTACCACCCTGGTTATCATGACATCTTACAAGAAACCAAAGTCACTGTTTCTAATAGAAGTAGCTGGTACAGTTCTGAAAAGTGCAGGTTAGAATGTAAATGGTTAAACCCAGCTTCCTGAATTAAATGGAAAAACATTGATAAACTAGACCTGATAGCACATGCTTACTTACTTATTCTACTTACTGAAAAGGCTAAAATCTGAGAATCAAGGTTCAAACTCAACCTGAGCAGGCAAATCAAGGAGACTTTTTTATTTATTTGTTTATTTTCATTTTTATTGTAAAGTTGATGTTCAGAAGGATTACAGTTACATAAGCCAGGGAGTGAGTTCATTTCTTCTTGAACAGTGTCACTTCTTCTCTCCTTTTCTTTCATTTTTTCTACTCCTGACCCCTGCCTCCACAACTTGTATAGTTATTAGCTAGACCATTTCTGTGCTTCCCCTTCCCCTCCTCAAACCACATAAACTTACATATAAGACAGAGGTACCGAAATGAAAAACAATGACAAAAGGGAGAAAACAAAATAAAAGACAAAAATTAAAATGAAAAACCTCTTGTTTCCATTTCTTGGAGTTCATTTCAATAAGGATCATTTTCTATGATCATATGCACATCACTGTTGAGCTCTGGTGATCCTCTCCTAAGAATATCCTCCTTTGGTCTCACAGTGTGAACTTTTATGACCAATTAACCAGTTCATACAAAAAAAGAAAGAAAAGAAAAGATGTTGAGGTGCAGCTAAAGAGGTAGAGAGCTAGTGCAGAGCTAAGGGGCAAAGTAAGAACATGAGGCTCTGAGCTCAAGCCCAATTATGAGCACAAACAAACAGATATTTGGTAACTAGACAATGAGGCAGACATGTAACCTCAGCTTTTTGGGATGCCATGGCATCCCATTTTTTTCTTGTTATTGTAAAGGTGATGTACAGAGGGGTTATAGTTACATGTCAGGTAATGAGTACATTTCTTTTTTTAAGTATGTTTTTATTGTAAAATACTGTACAGAGGGGTCACAGTTACACGAGTAAGGTAATGAATGCATTTCCTGTCCAGCCTTGTTACCTCCTCTTTGCTTTTTTCCCCTACTATCCCTTCCCTCCCCACCTCCCCAACTCCTGCTACCCCCTCCCCCTTCACCCTCCCACCACTGCTGAAATTGTAAAGTTCATTTTCAACACAGTGTCTTGTACATCTCATTGTTACAATGAGTCAATCCTTATTTCAACATTTTGTTATTTCCTTTCCCCTGCCCTGCAGGGCACTGGAATCAAATACAGTGAAAATAAGGTTTATACTGGGGGGGGGGGGAACAAAACAATCACATAGTACATTTAAATACATTAAAAACAATAGCAAGAAAGAAAAATCTACTTGTGTCCCTATTTTGTGGTTCATTTCACTTAATATCATCTTATATGGTCATATGTACATAGGTTTTGACCTATGTACAAGAAAGAAAAATCTACTTGTGTCTCTATTTTGTGGTTCATTTCACTTAATATCATCTTATATGGTCATATGTACATAGGTTTTGACCTTTTCTGCTTGTCCTAGACATATACTAGTTATTGCATGGGACCTATGTTTCTTTGGGTCTGGTTTATTTCACTTATTGTTCACAGGTTTTCCCTCCTGACGTCCCCACCCCATGTCATGTAATTCATTTTCAGCATCGTGTCCAGTGAGTATCACTGTCGCATTGGTTCACCCTTTTGTCCCACCATTTCTGTGCTTCCCCTATGTTCCCCCAAACACATAAACTCACATATAAGACCAAACGTATGGAAATCAAAGAGTGACAAAATAGGAAAAACAAAAGAGGCAAAATAACAAAACCTCTTGTTTTCTTTCCTTGGAGTTCATTTCAACAAACATTATTTTATATGATCATAGAACCATAGGTATTGAATATTTGTGATCCTCTCCTAAGAACAGCCTACCCTGTGAATGTCTAGAATCCTCTCTAATTTATCGTATCCAGTTGTATTTTTTGGTCTTTTACTATCCAATGCATTTGCTTGTCGATTTATAGACACTTTCTAGCTACGATAAATGAGGGACTCCATGTAGCCTATGTTTCTTTAGATCTGGCTTACTTTGCTTAATATAATTTTTTCCAAGTCTTTCCATTTACTCATGATATCATTTTTTTCTAATAGAAGCATAGAATGCCATCATATATTTATACTATATTTTGTTGTTCCATTCATCCACTGAGGGGCGCCTGGGTTGATTCCACATCTTAGCTATGGTAAACACTGCTGCAATGAACATGTGGTCTTGTTTATCATCTATGAGATAAATGTCCAGGAGTGGAATTGCTGAATCACAGGGAAGCTCTATGATTAGTCTCTTGAGGAATCTACATACTGCTTTCTAGAGAGATTGAACAAGTGCTACCTTTTGGTCACTAATAACAACTGTTATTAGTTTTTTCTTCTTTTTTCTTTTATCGTGAAAATACCATACAGAGGGATTACAATTACATGGGAAAGGTAATGAGTGCATTTCTTATCAAACATTGTAGCCTCCTCCTTTGTTTCCCCTTCCCATGCCTTTCCTCCCCCACCCTCACCAAAGTTGTAAAGTTCATTTTTCGACATAACATCTTGTACATCTCATTGGTGCCATGGGTCCACCTAGAAATGCAAATCAAAACAACAATACCATCTCACCCCCGTTAGAATGGCTATAATCAAGAACTCTAATAACAACAGATGCTGGAGGGGATGTGGACAGAAGGGAATCCTACTGCATTGTTGGTGGGAGTGTAAACTTGTTCAACCACTTTGGAAAGTAGTATGGAGGTTCCTCAAAAGACTTCACATAGAGCTCCCCTATGACCCAGCAATCCCAGTTTTGGGAATTTACCCAAATGATCACAAACAAGACCACACTAAAGCTACCAGCACAACTATGTTTATCACAGCATTATTTACCATAGCTAAGATATGGAACCAACCCAGATGCCCCTCAGTAGATGAATGGATCGAGAAAATGTGGTATATATACACAATGGAATTCTATGCCTCCATCAGAAAGAATGACATCGCCCCATTTGTTAGGAAATGGAAAAACTTGGAAAAAAATTATATTAAGTGAAGTAAGCCAGGCCCAAAGAAACATAGGTCCCATGGTTTTCCTTATTTGCAATAGCTAGTATATGTCTGAGTGAAGCAGAAATGGTCAGATAAGTTGATGTTAAGTGAAATGAACCCCAAGTTAAGGGCTCAAATGATTTTTCTTTCTTGCTATTGTTTCTAACATAACATATTTATAAGATATTTCTTTGTTGCTTTGTATGTCCCTCCCTGACGGTATAACCCCTGCTTTCACTGTATTTGATGTTGGTATAATTTGTGGAGGGGAAGGGAAAAAACAAATTGTTTAAATAGGGATTCATTTTCTTGATAATGGACATTCTAACTGGGTGAGATGAAATCTCAATATTGTGTTGATTTTCATTTTTATGGCCAGAAATGCTGAATATTACTTTATGAGTCTGAGTCTATTGGGCATTCTTACTTCTTCTGAGAAGTCTCTTTAAGCTTTAGCCCATTTATTAATTGGATTGTTGTTTCTTTGTGTTTGTTTTTCTGGGGTTTAATTTTTTGAGCTCTAAGTGTATTTTAGATATGAGGCCCTTGTCTGATGCATAGCCAGTAAAACTCATGTCCCATCCTGTGGGCTTCTATTTATCTTGCCAGCTATGTCCTTTGCCAAGCAGTTTGATGCAATCCCATTTATCCCATCTTTCTTTGATTTGTTGTTATTCTGGATATTTACTTAGGAAGATTTATCTGTGCCTAGGAGCGCTATTGTTTTCTCTACCCCTTCCAGTACTATTTTCATTGTATCTGTCCTGACACTGAGGTCTTTGACCCATTTAGGTGATAGCTTCAGGGCACAGCTTCAAGGTATAGCTTCAGTTTTCTGAATATGTATAGCCAATCCTGCCGGCACCATTTGTTGAAGAGGCTGTCTTTCTTCCATCCAGTGTTTCTGACTTTCTTATCAAATCTTAAGTAGTTTCTGGTTCTTCTATTCCATTGGTCCCAATACCAAGCTTTATTTCTTCTTTGTACTATGGCTTTCAAATAGAGTTTGAAGTTTGGCATTGATATTCCTCCAACACTGTTCTTCCTGCTATGAATTTTTTGTTATTCAGGATCTTTTATTATTCCATATAAATTTTGGATTGCTTTCTCTATATCATTAAATAATGTTTTTGGAATTTTATTAAGTATTGCATTGGATTTGTAAAATTGCTTTGAACAGTATTTGAGTATTGCTTTGAGCACCATTGCCATTTTCACAATGTTAATCAATCCAGTCTATGAGCATGGAAAGTTTTTATATTTTCTTAAATCTGATTCAGTTTCTCTTGTCAGATTTTCAGTTTTTTTCAATTTATTTTTATTGTGGATGACACACAAAGGGGTTACAGTAAAATGAATCAGATAATGAATATATATATATATATGTGTATATATATATATATATATATCAAAAAGATTTAAACCATGTCTCCCCTTCTCTTGCTCTCTCCCAGTTTTTCCTTCCTGTCCCCAAGATGTACACTTCACTTTCCACATAGTGTCTACTGAGTACCACTGTTGTGTTTGTTCATCCTTTGTTATATCTTTTTGCCCTCCCCTTACCCCCTCAAATACAAACAAGCTAACAAACAAGACATTAGGAAAAGAAAACAAAAACAGCTACACATACTAGGATATGATAACATATAGCACTGAGGCCAAAGGAGGGTATACATAGTAGTGGTTGATAACGTTTTGA
Source organism: Dipodomys spectabilis (assembly GCF_019054845.1). Lineage (NCBI taxonomy): Eukaryota > Metazoa > Chordata > Mammalia > Rodentia > Heteromyidae > Dipodomys > Dipodomys spectabilis. The sequence goes on from NW_024870683.1 coordinate 13,833,144, forward strand.
TAACAGAGATCCTTCACATCTTTGGTTAAGTTAATATCTAGGCATTTTTGAGGCTATTACAAATGTATTTTAATCTCAATATTCTCATTGTTGGCATCCAGAAAAGCTACTGATTTTTGTTGGTTCACAGATGAATTCTATAAGGCCTTCAAAGGGGAATACAACAATACTCCTCAAACTCTTCAATGAAACTGAAAGGGAAAAATCATGCTATGATTCCAGCATAACACTCTTACCAATACTAGATAGGGACTAGTCAAACAAAGAAAACTATAGACTCATCTCTTTGATGAACATCTGTGCAAAACTTCTCAATAAAATTCTGGCCAACTGAATTCAACAACTAACAAAAAAAAATGTACCCTATGTTCAAATTTGATTCATTCCAGGGATACAAAGCTGGTTCAATTTGGGTAAGTCAACTAGTGTAATTCAACATACCACAGAAACAAGGACATAAACCACATGATCATCCCACATGATCATCTCAATCAATGTAAAAAAATCTTTTGACAGGATTCAACATTCTTGTATGTAGAAGATCTGGAGAACCTAGGAATCCATGGAACTCTCTTCAATATAATAAGGCTGTATATGACACATCTATAGCAAGCATTATACTTAATGGGGAAAAGTTAAAAACATCTCCTCTAAAATCAGAAATGGAACAAGGATGTTCACTCTCTCCATTCCTCTTCAATATATTATTTGAAATCCTAGGTAAAGCAATAAGACAATACACAAACATAAAGGGGATCCTAATAGGCAAAGAGGAAGTAAAACTATCCCTCTGCCGATGACATGATCCTTTGTTTAAAGAACCATATAGATTTATCTCCCAAGTTACTTGAGCTGATCCATAACTTTAGTAAAGTAACAGGATATAAAGTTAACCCTCAAAATCAGTAGCTTTTCTGTATGCTAACAATGAGAAGAGTTAGAAGATTGAAAACCTAAGGCTAGGACAGAAAAGTTACCTAAATTCTATTACAACAAAACATGAACAAAACTACTCGAGACATGGATGAAGTGAGGGAGGATTTTGCCAATTCTTAAAAAAATATTAAATTTCCATTAGCCTAAAGAAAATGTCTACTGTGTTGTCTATTCCAATATTTTACCTTCTAGCTACAATAATAGATTCATAAAGTTAAGTTTTATTCTTAGGTAGTCAAAAATGGTTTATGACTTCAGAATAGAGAAGCCAATATGAAGGTAATTTTATCATTATGATGTACCAAAAATAGTCAAAATAACTAAATAATTTTATTTATTTATTCACCAAATATGCTTAATTGGGATCTTTCTATGCATTCACAGTTGTAGCAATGAGGAAATTTATGAACAAAGAAGGAAAAATATTTACACAGTAAGGTAATATTACACTATTAGATAACTGAGTGAGAAAGCTTTGGTTTTCATTTTTTAAAAAATTGGCCAACAATTTTTTTTTCTTGCCTCCTCCTTTGTTTACCCTTCACATCCCTGGCCAACAATTTTTTTTAAAGGCACATTTTAAAAAATCAACAAGTTATTTGACTAATATAAAAAGTAAATAGCTCACTTTGTAAAGTTAAGTAGGAATAGTTTAAGTATTAACAAAATGAAAACAAAACTATTTTGGGGTAAATGCAAATTTTAGTAGGAAAGATCCTGTTTTGTTTTTTACTGTTGCATTAATTTTTTAGTTTATTTATTAATAAACAATTATTTACAAAACATATTCTATCATAGTGATCAAGACGTGATCCTACTGGCCTGGAGTCTACTGTGTCTAAATTCCAGCCTCCTCATAGAACTGCTACCTGACTTTAACCTCAGTAGATAAGTTACTTGCATCTTAGTTTTTAATCCATAAAATGAGTTAATTATAAAACTTATAGAATTATAGTTGCTGCAAAGACATTACATTTAAAATACAGGTGATACACTAAAACTAAAATCCTCATGATGATCACAATCTTGATATATGAGTTGCAAAAGAGCATATTTTTATTATAGCCTATGAAGAGCTTGCTTTAAATGCATATAAATGAGCCTATTAGTCTAGTAAATTACTCTTGTCAATGACATCATTCTAAAAGTAGCACATGTAGTTCTCACATTGCCTTTCCATGATTGGATGATCTGATAAACTGTGATGTAGGCTGTTTCCTAATTCTAATGTCTCTTATACCATTTTGAATTTCTTAACTCAAACATGCTGCCCAAATGCTTAGCATAATGCTGGACAGCAAGTGATACGTATCAATATCGTGGACATTTCATGTGGCTAAGTCATATTCCTGGTGGTAACCATGCCCAGGTTGACAGTGATTAGTTATAGGAGACAATTCCTGAGAGGTAGTGAAAGAAGACCAGGAGAACATGTTCAATCATAGAACAAAATCAGGAATTTCTCAGTCCTTTCAAGTTTATAGTTGAAAATAAACAAATAAATATATTATGGTGCATAAGGAAGTTTATATAGAAATAGTTTGGACTTCAGGGAAGAAAGGAAAATGGACCATCTTTATAGAGAAACATACATCAGAAGATAAAGTTCAGTTTTCACAGTTCTACTGACTAAGTTATTCTTTAAATAATATCTGAAAAGCAAATCTTAATTTGAGACATTATTTCTATTGAGCAAGAGTTTTCAAGCTTATACATATCATAAAATGAAATCATGATACATAACAAGTTTATGTTCATACAGCCTGCATAAAGCAGTGAGTTTTAAATAGCGATGAGTCTAGCTTGCTCACACAGTAAAAAGCTGCCTTTTATGTTCTTTTAATTAGAGTACAGGCTTCTCCCTTGGTACTTTATATTATAGATAACACTTCTAGTTGGAAAGCCATAATGAATTTGTGATGGTGGTTGAGAATATGGGATCATGTGAGAAGTTGCTTTCAGCAAGAAAGCCAAAATATGGTGTCTGTAAATATATTAACATAATTTTATGGATTCTTCATGATTATTACTAGCCAACAATAAAAATCCTGTTAGAGATTCACAGCATATGAACATGTTAAAGATTTTATGATTCTGTATAACACAGTCGTATTTATGGTTTATTTACTTTGTACAAGTATTTTCAAAGAAACTCTTCATTATACATTTTAATTATAGATAAAATATTATTTTCTACTTAAAGAAATGACATTTAATTTCTGTTCTTTCTTTTTTTTCTTTTTATATTTTTGGTGCCAGTAGTAAGGTAGGGCTTGAACTTAGTGCCTGGGAATTGTGCCTAAGCATTTTTGCTGGAAGGTAGTACTTTAGTAGTTGAGTCACAGTTCCACTTTCTGCTTCTTGATGATTAACTGGAGAGAAGAGCTTCCCAAACTTTGTTGTGTCCCTGGCTTTGAACTGTGATCCCAAGATTGCTGCTTCCTGAATAGCTAGGATTAGAAGTGTGAGCCACCCACTGGCACCTGGACATTTATGTTCTTTTTATTCTTTCTTGGTCAAAGAGTTGTTTGTTTGTTTGTTTGTCTGGTCAAGATAACAGAATAAGTCAAACATGTATATAATTTTGTTAGGTGTGATAGAAAAATTCTACATGCTGTTAATAATATAAAATATAACTTCTCTGCAGCGACAATGATCACAAAACCCATCAGGGATTGAGGGTCAGATGTGACTTGTTTCCTTACATAAGATTTAATTTCAGGGACTTAATTCATGATTACAAGATTAAGTTTAGGTATAATGAATTTATTTGCATTTTGTAAGATTATGAAGCAATAACTTATTCACTTTCCAATTAAAAATTTATAATTTTTTCCCTGAATACTGTACATTTGTGGGGATCTTAATACACATATTTAGAATAGATGTGAAGAAATTTGTCTAAACAGATTGCAATTACAAACCAAAGTTCAGGGTCTGAGATTGCTCTTGAAATAGTTGTAATAGCTTTACAGATAACCTGTAGAGTTTTTTGTTATTGCTGCTGCTGCTGTTTATTCACATTCTGACAAAACTTGATACTGTCATACATTATAATTGCACCAATAAAATTTAGGCATAGTATCACATTGTGGTTTTGTTAGCATTTTTCTAATAACTAATGAGGTAGAATTACATTTTAATCCTAAATTGTTTTACTTCATGTAGAAAATACAGACTTGCAATATTATCTGGTTACATATACATTTAGGAAAAACTATATTCACTGTATACTTCTATGCACTGGAAAATTTTCTTTGCCATTTAAATAATTTACTTTTCTCCTGGACTTCTATCATTGTCCACTCATATACATATTTAGAATCAATCAGGCCAGTTAGTTACAGAAGAAATTGAAACTAAAAGAGTAAAATGGGTCAATAAACATAGTCGTGCTGGTAGCTTATTTGTGATCATTTGGGTAAATGCCCAAAAGTGGGATTGCTGGGTCATAGCGGAGCTCTATGTGGAGTCTTTTGAGGAACTTCCATACTGCTTTCCAAAGTGGTTGAACAAGTTTACACTCCCACCAACAATGCCATAAGGTACCCTTCTGTCCACATCCCCTCCAGCATCTGTTGTTATTAGAGTTTTTGATTATAGCCATTCTAACTGGGGTGAGGTGGAATCTCAATGTTGTTTTGATTTACATTTCTTTTATGGCTAGAGAGGTGGAGCATTTCTTCATGTGTCTATTGGCCATCCTTCTTTCCTCTTCAGAGAAGTTTCTCTTTAAGTCTTTAGTCCACTAATTTATTGGGCAGTTGTTTCTTTGAAGATTTGTTTTTGGGGGATTTAATTTTTTAAGTTCCAGGTATATTTTAGATATGAGACCCTTGTCTGTTGTATGGCTAGTTAAGATCTTCTCCTAATCTATGGGCTTTCTATTGATCTTCCTAGCCATGTCCTTTGCCATGCAGAAGCTCTGCAATTTCATGCAAGCCCATTTGTCCAACCTTTCTTTGATTTGTTGTGTTTCTTGGTCTCTATTAAGAAAATCTGGGCCTGTGCCAAGGAGACCTAGGGTTTCTCCTATTCCATCCTGCAATATTTTCAGAGTGTCTGCTTTGACTCCGAGGTCTTTGATCCATTTGGAGTTGATTCTGGTGCAGGGTGATATATAAGGATCTAGCTTTAGTTTTCTACAAGTAGTTAACCAATTTTGCCAGCACCATTTACTGAAGAGGCTGTCTTTCTTCCATTCTATTTTTTAGCTCCCTTATTGAAGATTAGATGGCTATAGGTCTTTAGGTTCATTTACCATAGCTAATATATGGAACCAATCCAGATGTCCATCAGTAAATGAATGGATCAAGAAAATGTGGTATATATACACAATGGAATTCTATGCCTCCATCAGAAAGAATGACATTGCCCCATTTGTTAGGAAATGGAAAAACTTGGAAAAATTGTATTAAGTGAAGTAAGCCAGGCCCAAAGAAACATAGGTCCCATGGTTTCCCTTATTTGCAGTAACTAGTATATTTCTGAGTCAAGCAGAAATGGTCAGATAAGTTGATGTTAGATAAGTATTCAATTTTTTTCTTTCATGCAATTGTTTCTATCATATTTATAAGATGATTTCTATGTTGCTTTATATGTCCCTCCCCCACATTATAACCCATACTTTCACTCAATTTGATGTTGATATAATTTGTGGAGGGGAAGGGAAAAAAACAAACCATTTAACTAGGGATACAGTTGGACCCATTGCAACAATGAGATGTACAAGTTGTTATCTCGAAAAATGAACTTAACAACTTTGGTGGGGGGTGGGGGAAGGATCGGGTGGGAGAAGGGGAGGAGTATGGGAAGGGATGGAAAGGAGGCAACAATGCTTGATAAAAAATGTACTCGTTATCTTGCCCATGTAATTGTATCTCCTCTTTATGGTATTCTCACAGTAAAAAATAATATTAAAAAAAGGAGTAAAATGGGGAAGACATGAAAGATTATTTAGGGTTTTATAAATCACAAAGAACATTTGGTACCATTCACACTGAAGATTATAAGACAAAATAGAGAAACACTTTCAAGTAAATATTTGTAAAAATCAGTCCATTTATCTAAATTGTATAGTCTAAGCAGAGATTGCAATTTTCCTTTATCCTAATATGGTATTAGATTGATATCATTACTTGAAAAATCTAAGACCAGGGAACACAATGCCATGCAAACAAGCTTCTAGAAAAGATGGTTTGTTCATATCTGTCATGTGCAGTTGACTCAGTATAATAAGCCCCAGGAGTGCAGATCTTATCACCTATGAGTAAGTGTAGCAGGACATGGAATATTCCAGGTGGTAATGTGAAGTAAAACCCTTTGGTAAAGCCAAGCTAGCCTTTAGAAAGGTTCTAGTGCTTAGAATGACAGCAGAATCTCACTCTGGAATCCTAGGGTAGGAAGTCAGACTGCTTAGCTTTTTTCCTACACACCTGACAGTGTGTTTAGTCCGGGTGTTGAACTCAGTTATTATCTATTGTGTAACAGCAATGCTTCATCTTTAAAAATCTAACTGGCCTGTAATCCTAACTACTCAGGAGGCTGATATCTTAGGATGGAGAATAGAAGCCAGCACAGGCAGAAAATTCCTATAAGATGCTAATCTTCAATTAACCAGTCAAAAAAAAAATAACAAAAACAAAACAAAACACCCTGAAGTGAAGCTGTGGCTCAAAGTGATAGAACACTAGTATTGAGCAAAAGAGCTCAGGGACAGTACCCAGAGAGAGAGGATAGATTTGTAACCAGTATGCTGAAGATTATTTTGGTCAGGGACCCTGTGTACTGTCATAGAAATACTGTTCAATTTTCCCAACTGAGAAAGACAAGAGTACTGGTGTGCAGGCCAGAATGTTTTCTGCACATGTACCCTAGCATGGGCTGCATATATTCAAAAGGAGTGCATTTTTTATGATTCTACAACATAGCATAGGAGCTAAGGATAACCTCATTTAACGTTTCTCATCATCAACATGATGATAAAGTCTCTCTGTATTGTTAATAAAATACTAAAAGCCAATACCACAGGGAAACGATGTGTGTGAAAAGTCTATGGTGCTTCTGCCTATCCTCCTGAGTAGGCAGAACACCAGGCATGAGCCATGCTGCTTGGCCCTTAACTCCCATTTTAAATGAATATAATTTGAGGAATAAAACCACATGTAGGCAGATATATAATTAATCATATCTGATGTTATCTGGAATTTTTTACAAATTAATAGAGTGGCTCAAAATATTCAGTATTAAAAATTTGCTTTGTTAGTGGCATATATTCTATACAATTTATTGTCCATCCAGTGTTTCATTTTTATGATGCTATTTTAAAACATTTCTTGAAATAAGCATCTAGCAGTTTTATGTTCAAATTTTGAATATTTTACATTTAGACAAATGTATTTGATTTGCAATTTTATAGAATAGCTACACTTTTTATTTTAGCTATGAGAGTTTTTATTATTATGCTGGTGGTTTTGATATTTTAAGATATTCACTATATATTAGTTTCATTTTCATTTTCTGGGTATAAATGCTTTTTCTTATAACTATAACTTTTTCAGTTTTTTACTTTCACATATTTGTATTAATCTTACATACTTTTGTGAATTTTGTAGATTTAATCTTTTCCTTTCATAAACTGAATTTGCTATAATTCATTTGCTGTATCTTTTGAAAATAAATTTGAGTTTGCATTAGATGTGATGAAAATTACAATGTGCTCTGATATTTCCTAAGACATTAATGAATGTCACATCTGACATGAGGAGTAAGTGAACACACATTAAAATAATACTCTAATTCATGTTTATGCATGAGCATATGAACAGAATCATTATTTTAAAATGTGAAATAGTGGATGCCACATAGCATACAATGAATGGGAACTAGGAATGTGATACTTTTTCTATATTATGGAATTAAAAAGTCACTAACTTATATTAAATAAATATTTCATAACTTTTGGAATTTGTCCCTGTATTCATTACCTGATAAAGCATATTATGTACTTCCAATGGCTTCATTCTAAATATGAAAAAGGCATCTGAATATAACCATAACAAAGGAAAGTAAACATACTGCAGAGACCCACAAAGAGTGTCACATGATGTTGCACAGTAGTAAAGATTTTGCTGAAAACGTTTCTCCAATCAGAAGTTACTATATTCAAAGCCATGAGGCATATAGTTCTAGGTTTTATCTCAATCATGATCTTAATGAAATGTATTGAAAATTCACGCTCTGCTGTGTGTGATGATGGGCTTCACATTACAATCATTTTAGTCTCCATTTAACTATCATCATTATATTTTTAACCTAAGTTTGAGCAGTCAAGAACTAGCTTTGAGAGAAAAAGCTCAGAGACAGTGCCCAGGCCCTGTGTTCAAGACCCACGGCCAACCCGGGCGCAGGTAGCTCATTCCTGTAATCCTAGCTACCCAGGAGGCTGAGATCTGAGAATCATGGTTCAAAGCCAGCCTGGGCAGGAATGTCTGTGAGACTCTTATCTCCAAAAAACCACAGGAAACAGGAAGTGGTGCTGTGGCTCAAGTGGTAGAGTGTTCACCTTGAGCTGAAGGGTACAGGGACAGCGTCCAGGCCCAGAGTTCAAGACCCACAACTGACAAAAAAAAAAAGTATGACCTATGATCAAATAAGTAAGTAAAATAAATAATTTATACTGTCATTCGGTTCTTATGGTTTCTACAATTTCATCATTTTTCTGGATTTCTATGACTTCAAACTATTCAGGATAAATGAATTTTATTTTTTTAAAGAAAGTTAATAGGATCTAAGTTGTTTTCTAGATAATTTATTTACATATGAATGTGACTGTACATTGAAATGAATGAAGATAGTGGCCCAGGGTGGTATATGAGGTGTTGTGCCCTGGTCCTAATATTTATAATTAATCTGGAATCTTATCTCTTGAAATGTAGCTTGTGCTCTTGAATTGACACTAATTAAGAACAACAACAACAGCAAAGCTAAAGCTTATGCATTCAACTTTTCAGATTTCTCTCATTGGAAAGGATTTTACTCCATATATTAAATGTTAACACAACACATAATGAAAATTACAAATGCAGTCCATCACTGTTAGCACCGTTACTCTTCCAGAGCAGTCTTTTATTCCTGTTATCCAGAATATTCTTTCATATTTGTTACAGGCCAAGTATAAACATAAAATGATTTATTATGATTGGAATCCTTATTAAGAATAGTTTTATGTATATATGTTTGAAATGGTTGAAATCACAGGGTGATATTTTAAAATGAGAAGAGTGAAGTGGGTATGAATGATGCTCCCTAAATAAACTTACACATATAAAATCTAAATATCTCAATGGACTTAAAATTTAGTCAGCTACTTCCTGTATTTGGTTTCCTGGAATTAAATATTCTATCATCCTTTGGACAGATGGATCAGAACAACACAAATGGAGCACAAAAATGATCAATAAGAACCAAACACTGTAGTCTACCATTAACAACTTGGTACCAATGGCTCCTACATGTAATCCTAGCTATTTAGGAGGTTGAGGACTGCAAAATTGTAGTTCTAAGCCACAAGTAAGAAGAAAAGTTCATAAGACTTTGTCTCAATGGAAGAAGCTGAGCATAGTAATCTATGATGCTCCTCCCAACTACATGTAGGCAGATCATGATCAATGACTAGTCTGCACAGAAATAAGTCTGTTTCAAAAATAGTCATTGCAAAAAGGGAGTGAAGGTGTGGCTTAGTGCTAGAGCCTCTGCCTAGGATGAATTTGCCACAAAAAGAAAAAGGAAGATGGAAAGAAGCACTTCACCATTAGACAGAAGATATTAGCTTCGTAATTCATTTATTGGCTTAACCAAGTGTTGATACTCAGACCCATAGATACCTAATAAAATGCTTGAATATCAGTGTACGTAAGAACGGTGAGAAAACAAATATGACAGTATTATATTTATATTTATATTACAGTATCTTTGAGTAATATGATTTAACATAATGCACATTATAAATGAAAAAAGCAACGCATCTTACACTTCATTATGTGTAATATATTTCTGCATTTAGGGGACATAATGTGCACAATTAATAGCAATTTTACCAGGTGCTGGTGGCTCACACCTGTAATCCTAGCTACTAAGGAGGCTGAGATCTGAGGATCATGGTTCAAAGCCAGCCCAGGCAGAAACATCCTTGAGACTCTAATTTCTAATAAACCACCAGAAAACCAGAAGTGGCGCTGTGGGCTCAAATGGTAGAGCACTCTGGCCTTGAGCTGAAGAGCTCAGGGACAGCACCCAGGCCCAGACGTCAAGCCCCATGACCGACAAAAAATAAATAAATATATAGCAAATTTTTTCAGACTGGAGAGAAAGACTTTTAGTTTGTATTTCTGCCTTCCATTTTACCTTTATGATTAGAAAACAAGTATCATTTTATTACAACTCACTCTCCTCTATAAACCTTTAGAAAATCGGATGCCTATAGCAGATATATTTTTTTCAATTCCTATTTACTCTATTATCAGTATAAACATATAGGTTTTTAATAAAACTTACTATGTAAAATATTATTTTTCTCTTTCACCAAACTCATTTCTAAACTGTAATATTTCATTCAAATCTCAAGCATTCTCTGAAAATTCCTAAAATCTTATCTAACTATTGCAAGTACAATAAAAGAGTAAAGAAAATATAATGTTTGGGTAACAGAAAAATTATTACTATAAATAGACATTCTTTTCAATAAACTTATCAAACATGAAATATGTCATTCTTGTTACATTTTATCAAAATACCCAGACACCAGTTGGGCACCAGTAGCCCCTAATCTACTTACTCAGGAGGCTGAGATCTGAAAAATCATGGTTCAATGCCAGACTGGGCAGGAATAATCTGGGAGACTCTTATTTCCAATAAACCACCAAAAAGTCAGAAATGGAGCTGAGGCTCAAGGGGTAGATCACTTGCCTTGAACTAAAGAAGCTTAGGATGAGTACCCAGGCTCTGAGCTCAATCCCCAGGACTGGCACGCGCGCGCGCGCGCACACACACACACACACACACACACACACAGATACAAATCCACAATAATAACAACAAAAACAAACCCCAAAACTTCAGCTACTGAGGAGACTGATATCTGAGAATCTATTTGAAGCCAGCGTGGGCAGTTTGTGAGACTTGAATCTCCAAATAACTAGCTCAGCTGGTAGAACACCATTCTTGAGTAAAAAAGTTAAGAGACAGCACATACACCATAAGTTCAACCCCCAGTACAGTTTTTTTTAAGTAGAATAATTTATATAGTCATTCTTGTCACTGACATTCTGATTATTGACCTGGGAATTTGCTTCCACTGAGTGAAATACACATACATGAATTCTCTAATACTTTTCTGTGAATCCTTTAATTTCTCTGGGGTGTACTTTTAGTTGGCACATATACTAGGTACTTGATTGAAGTGGGTGGTAGGCAGCACTGCAAAGTTATACTGCCTTAGACACAGAAATAGCTCTTGCTCCTGTGCTCTGTAGAATAAACCCATTATTTTCTCATTTTTTTTCCCTTTTGGGGCTGTCTACCTTTCTTATTAGTGCTTTCTTATGTCTCCTAAGGTACTTTGAGCCTGGTAGATTCATACAACTATGTAGTGTATTAATCCTTGCTCAATTATTGATGTTTAGAGGAATTTTGGTCACCAACATTTTCATATTCATAGTTAATTATGACAAAAATTAATAATGCAATAATTATTATTTAATATCTAGTAAGTGATACAATGTATTGCTGGCAAATGAATTTCAAAGCAAAAGTTGTGGCACTAAGGCATTAAAGAATTATTCTATAATATAGATCCTCATGTATACTAAATCAATACTGTAATTTATACTGGCAGCATATGTAAGGGGAACCATCTATTATTCTTTATTTTCCAAATATGAATTTTACTTACTTTGTACACTAGTTTGGTGTCAGTTACTTAGGGAAAATAAGCAGGAGGATCACCTTGCAAATGGCTTATGCAATCCTTAACAAGTGCAGCAGAGTGAAAGTGTGAAGTGACTTGAAGCACTTTTTATCTTCGGACAAATAGGCATGAATGCTTGTGGATAATTCAAAATAAGTGCCACTCTTCCATGTTTTCTTGTGTGTTTATATCAAAGTTCAGATAAACACAGCTTCCTGGACAATGGAGGCAGGTTAGCAATGCATGAGTTCTACTGGGGGAGGAGGAATCATGTATTTCATCTCACCTGGAGAATGGAATGTAGGTCATCGGGAAGAACAAACTCTGGAGCCAAATGGCTTGTTCTGAATCCAGCTCTGCCATTTATCGTGTGGCCTTTGGCAAGTTAGTCCACTATTCTGAGCTGGGTCTCATTCCTTATTTTTAGAGGAGGATAATACATAGCGCTTTTCTAAGGATCAGTAGAGAGAGAATTTTGTTAGGTTTAACATCTAACCAAGATTGCACAGTGTTTGTCTGGATTACTTCACTTAAATGTATTGTTCTGTTTTGCCCATATGGTCACGAATAACAAAATTTCTTTTTATAGTCTATAATATTTTATTGTTCAGACTATGCATCCTATATCCCTGCATCTCTTTATGAACACTTAAATTGTTTCTACAATTTGTTTGGTATTGTCCATAGAAAGAATCTAGATTAGGCAGCAAGAAAGAATATAGGATAAAGAAAAAAAAATCTACAGAGTGTAAGGATGTAAAGATGCACAGGAGTGTGTAGAGGTCATAGGATAGTGCCACCTGCTGTGGATATTAGGTAGTAATTTTATGCTAATAAATACTAATACTAATTTTGTACTATTTTGTCACAACTATTTTCATATGACTATTATCACATTTTGTGACAAAAATGAAGAGAAGAGCATATTATCAACATGTAAGCATATATTTTCCTGCTTATTAGAGAAGACCAATCAGATGTCCATAAATATTTTCTGACAACAAAATACAGTTTATCCTAGTGCCAAATTCGTAATGCAGAAATTTGAAAGCCTCAGACCCCCTTGAGGACAGCAGAAAACCAATGTCCTAATAACATGTGAAATGGGACTACACCACTGGCTATGTGAAGAACCTTCTAGAAAAAAAAACACATTATTTTTGTTAAAATTTTCTATTTGTTTAAATGAGTTAATTAGTAATCTAAGAGGCTTTCCAGCTCAAAAAAAATCCCACTTGTTTTACAAATATAAATGTGCTCTGTTCTTCAGGTATTCAGAATAATGAAAATTAAAATGAGCCGAAAAGGCTTTCTCAGTGTAGGTGAGGGACTTAAATTGAGTATTCACACTGAAGTTCAAGAGGGAACTATTTTCTAGGAAATTGTGCTGCATAATTGAGTTTATTTTTATTGTGCTTGTTATTTGTTTTTATATATTTGCCACTAAGGATGTGCTACATTTTACATTAAATCGCTTTATTTTTTATCTAATAACATTCTTCACCATACAATCACCACTTTAATAGCTAATTTTAATACAGGGTGCCATCTGTCTGACCTATTATGAACTATTAAAGATGCTCCTCTGCTTACTTGTTTTCCAAGTATTTCAATATTTTAACTGTCCTTATATTGGGTAACTCAAAATACTGTAAGCTTACAACTTACATAAAAAGGAGATTTTTTTCAAACAAGGAGAACTAAGATCATCAGAGGTCTTGTATTTGTAATTCTGAGTATTAATATTTAGTTTACTATTTTCATGGCTACTGGTTATCCATGGTGGCTTCTCTACATTGTATATAGCATTTGTTCCTCTATGGAATTAATCATAGACCAAAATATATTGTTATAAATGGTAGAATCCAAAAAGTGGCCCTTACTACAAACTTAGATGAGCCATCCCCAAATTAATTAGAGAACAAACTGGGGAAAGAGGCTGAGTAGGCTCTATATCCTGGCAAATGGTTAAAATATAACCACTATCTGGCATTACTGAAACCTGTGAGAAAGTTCTGGTTATGAGGTCACAGGTTCTCTGCTGCCGAAATCCTGACGGGAAGCAGTATAGTTCATGTTATAAAGGGGCTGAGGTGAACTGGAATTTACTCCTGCCTGTAAACTCTCCAGTCTGACTGTTTTTCCTAGGCAAATTGGAAACTCATATCTTTAAATTATTATTGTGCTCATTCCAGCTAAAAGTCTCCAAGTTAAAAACTGTATCATTAGATTGATGTTTTTAGATAATAAAATGTCAAAATTAGTGCAGAACAGGTGACAGTATAGAGTTTGTTTACAATGAATACTGCGTTTAAAAAATATCTGAAGTTGTCACTTCCACCTGAGATGATGCCTCAAGCCAAGATGAATATGATAGTGTCCCAAGAGATTAATGGAAGGAACCATGGGTATAGTGAAATTAATATTATAATTACTATTAATAATAAATAACTTTTGGAAACTAGACAAGTGCATCACCCATGCATCATGAATGTTAAGATCTTTATTTTAGATAATACATAAGTCATAAATTCAAAATTCAAAGTTGTAACTGATAGTATAAATATCTTGGAGACTAGGAAATGAAAAAAAAAAAACCTTTAGTTAAATACATTACCAGGAATTTCATGTGAAATTTGAAAATTTAAAATAAAATTAGACCTTTCTACCCCATAAATAGTTGAAAATAAAAGGACATATTTTTCTTTCATGTAAAAATTTACCTCCTTGACTTATATTTTTATTACCTATAAGTACTTGCACAAAGGAATTGTCATTTAAAAGATCAGTCTGTAAGATCAATGTAATTTCTTTCAAGAGGGATCTCTTCCGATCACTCCCTCTCTTCAATATTCTGAATTTCGTAAAAATATTCATTGAATATTATGTCTGCATCTTTTTTCCTTCCTCTCTTTATTAGTCTACCCTTCCCCTTAATCTTACCCCAGCACTTTTCAAGTGCCAGTTTCCTAGCATTAGTTTTGTTGGATGGTGAGTTGGTTTTTCAGGAATTATACTGTTTGAATTCCTTGCTGCAAATACCATACTTCAGTTAATACATTTGTGTAAACTGTATACAACCCTATATTTGTGTACCAATTCATTAGTTTTAACTTCTACATATAGAAGAAAACATATGTCCTTTATCTCTCTGGCCCTGACTTACTTTACCTAACAAACTTTTTTTTCAGGAATTTACATTTTTAGAAAAGTAAAGTGTTCAAACAGTGCCTCTGGGAAACAATTCAGTATGAGACTGACTTAGGCTCGAGTTCAGAATGCTACTATCAGAGACATTGCTCTTTGTTTGAGCACAACGCAAATATGCAATAACTGCTCCAATTTAGAAAATTAACCTTTAAATAACACAGTAGAAAAGTATTTTTAATTGTTAACATTGCTGTTTAAAATTTTGTTATATCAATGGTGAATTTTAGTCCTCATCATTTTACATATCCTTCTCCAAAAGAACAAATGTGTGCACATAGCAAAACATCAAGCTGACACTATCAATAGGCACAATGCTTACTTGTCACTTATACTTTCTTAAGAATGAGAAAAGAGGTTATGCTTTTGTGACATCATTTGAAAATTAGTAATCAGAGTTTAGAACTCTGAAGAGATATTGAATCCAAACCCTACAAGCTATAATAAAATTCCATATGTATTTTTTGTTGCCAATTCCCAGTACAGAGTAATACCTATGAGACTGTGGCTCATCGTTTGCAATAAGAACAGTGAAATAATAAAGCCAGGCAAATGGCTGGATTCTCTAGACATACAGATTTATCTTACTGATTGCACATAAATTATTTTGGTCACATCCTATGTTCCCCCAGAGAAATGTGTCTAAAGTTTACTTGCTTTTTGAACATGTGATATTGTTAGTGAGATTTACCCTGACCAACTTTTTGAGAGTTTAATTCCTCCACATCTCTGACCTCCTCCCTTCAGGATAAATTTCAGATTATGATATGACAGCAGCTCTTCTTTGACAAGCTCCAACTGCATAGCATACGGAATCCTGCTTGGTCTCCCTTTGTTTCCGTGTGTGTGAGTGTGGGTAGAAAGTTCGTCTGTCTCCTCTTGCATGCTTCTTTCACTTGAGATTCCCCAAGAAATAGCTTATAAAACTACTTTTAGCTGAGCATCTGCTCCTGAAGGAACAAACAGAACTACTGCTGAAAAAACATGTGTTCTGTAAACACAGAAGAACATAAAGCACTTTTGAGTTAAAAAGGAATTCAGATGCTTATGAAATGTTCAGTTTGGGATTGATGAACACCTTTTGCTTGGCCCTGTATAAAGTTCCATAAGGTTTAAGTTTTACTTAAGCTCTAGTTATTCAGTTCAGGTTTTTCTAATAGGCTTTACAGTTGTCCTTACTTTTGTATCCATTTTATCTAAAAGCAGAATTTTTTAATTTTACTAGGGATATATTATTTTGTTGTTGTGATTACATTAATCTTAGAGCACTTTTTCTGAAATACGTGTGGTGTCACAATGCTACATAGATTTTAACTCCTCAGCAACATTAACAATTGGTTTATTATTACAGCCATAATTCTTGTCATGCTGTTCTACAGTTATTTCACTACACAGGTCAAAACTTAGTCCCTAACTGCAGTCTCTATAATTGGATCCATTTTTATTGCAAACTAAAAACATTAAAGATTTCCAAGCACAATTCACTTAACCTTCTAAGATCCACTGATTCTGGAGACAGAAACAAAGCAAATCAAGTTAGCTGTTGCCAAACAAAGTACTGTCGAATATCTTTGCAAGGTCACTTTACATTTTGAATTACAGTAAATATTCTTTTTCCACATTTTGTTCTTTCTTCTCTTCTTTGCTTTCTTGAAAATTTAGAACAATGCAAAGTAAGATGTCCACATGAAGAATGATGGAGCTAAGGTGGCCCGAGATGGCATACTGGAACTTAAGCAAAATGAGTAGCTGTGTACTGGGGTACGACATGCTACTGACCTTTCAATACCCTGACTTAGAACAAAGTATCCATGAGAAAGAAAATACAGGGAAAACAGAATGGTGTAATGTCGGCACTTATAATTGAGGTTGTTTTTCAGGGAGTGACCAAACCCAAGTATATTAATGAATGTATCTACTGTATGTATGTGTGTTTGGGGAAGATGTTAGCAAAGGAGGTCAGTTTAATGTAAAAAGGTGTGTGTGTCTTTTTTTTTTCTGTCAGTCATGTGGCCTGAACTCTGGACCTGAGCACTGTCCCTCAGTTCTTCAGCTCAAGGCTAGCACTCTATATCACTTGAGCCACAGTGCCACCTCCAGCTTTTCTTTTTCTGCTATGTGGTGATGAGGAATCAAACCCAGGGCCTCATGCATGCAAGGCAAGTGCTCTACCACTGAGCCACCTTCCCAGCCCCCGTGTGTATATGTGTGTGTGTGTGTGTGTGTGCATGTCTTATAATGGGAATGACAAGTTTTCATTATCAGAGAAGTGAGTTACAAATTTGGAAAGGGAGAAATAAAATCATCTTTCTGTGGTTGGATATAGAATTAGAACACTAGTGAAATTCATAGCATTGTACAGGCAGACTGATTATAGATTAGACAAATGATAAATAAGTGAAAATGGGCCTATGGATACAAATGAGTATATGTGAAAACAGAGAATTGTATACCCTTACTTTTCCTACTATGAGACCATGGATGGTAGAAGAGAATGAGAGAGAGAAAAAGAGAGAGAGAGATAGACAGACAGAGAGACAGAGAGAGAGACAGAGAGAGAGAGAAAGCTACAGTCACAAATGCAAATATGCAAATATGCATGCACATATGCCCTTGTTCTATCCACTACAAGACCATTGGAGCTATGACAACCGAATAGCACCAAATAGTAGCTATACTGAGATCCTTCTTTTTAACTACCACTCATCCTCATTCATGTCAATACAATTTTCAAGACTATGCAGGATAAAATATAAAAGGAAAGTCATGACTTCCAGAAAACAAAGAATTATGTTAAACTTCCATACAACTAGCAGAGAATTGATTGGCTTCCATCAGCATCACCAACAACTTGTAAGTAATGAATTATACTATGACATGATTATGGCTCCATGATGTTAACTCAACAGAAAGAAATAAATAGCTCAATTTTAGTCTCATGGATCCAATGCTAATCATGTGATAGACATTGGCTGAAATTTCATTATTTGGCCTGTAGCTGTATATGTATTTTATTTGTTGTGTTGTAGAATGTCTTTTGTAATACAAAAACACACTTCAATTAAACCATCAACATTGTTATCAACAGTAACACGTAGATAGCAACCTAATATAGGAATAAATAAATAGGCTATGGTCCTAAGAGTGATAAAAGCCCACTGTTAGAACTTCAGATTTAATGAGTTTCCTTTTCAGTGTGGTTTCCATTTCTCTGAGTCCAGAGAAGTTAGGCAGTTGAAAAGGAAAGAAGCTATTTTCCCATGTTACAATAACTGTGACTGTGGTTTGAGTTATGAAATTGTCCAGAGATGGAGAACTTTCAGAAGGCGGGAACCTCTGTGGAGGAGTATCAAATATGCATAGACAATATCCATCAGATATGTGGTGAGTTCTTAAAGGGATCACTGAAGATTTATATTTCAAGGAAGACAATGGAAAACAAGGAATGAGAGTCTAAAATCCTGAGCCTCCACAAAATCAAAGTAAAATGGACAGAATGGAGGAGGAAGGAGTAAAGAATGGATCGCTTGGAAATTTCAGTAAAGAAATTATGAAATTATGAAAGACCAATATAAAGGTTTCTATAACTTGAATGCAATATAAAATGTTTGCAATAGAGAATAACAGATTCAGTTGTACATACAAAAATAGGGAATCTTTGAACACAAAGAAGTTCAATTTAAATATTTTTAATTGAACTGTAGCAAGAAGAATAAAAACACCAAAAGAAAAAGAACAAAACATTTGAGTATTGTGGATTATGCCAGCGTATATAAACCATATACAGATACAGTTCTATAAACAGCAAAGATAATGGAAAGTAGAATGGTTTCAGAAGATTGAAGTTGCTTTTCCCCACCAAATAAATGAAAGACATGTAACCATGGAGCCAGTCTTAATAAACACAAAAAAGATCACTCATGGTGAAGAACATTATAGTCCACCTACCAAAAAATGTTTTGAAAAGCAAACATTAAAGTCAGCATCAAGAAAAGAAAAGATAGCATGCAAATGAATAAGAAAAAAGGGATCACAAACATTGCTTCAAAAACCAACAAGTACAAAAGAAGATAGAGTGGTATAAAGTTGGCACCATGAAAGTTCAAGGCAAAGAGAAAAATGTGGTAAGCATAAAACTCTCTATGTTGTTAAAATTTCTTTTAAAAATGAATAAAATATGGGCATTTTCATGCTAGAGGGTAACGAATGTATTGGCAATAAATCTAAACTATGGGATATGATGAAAAATTGTTATTCAGTGAGAATAAATATATCAGTGGGTGAAATTTGCATTTGTATAAAGGAATAAATACTGTTTAAAATAATAAAAAAAAAGCTTTCCTAATGATTAGAAATCATTTTTCTTGTCACATTCTAACATAATAATGATATGTTGTGGGAGCTTAAAAATACAAATATTTCACAATGAGTAGATAATTCAGTTGGACAGAATCATTTAAAATAGATCCCCAAATACATACTTAATTGATTTGCCACAAAAAAAACCCTGAACAGTTCAATGAAGAAAGTCTTTCAATGGATGGTGATAGAAAGCAATAACATTGACTCCTTCTATTACAACATATATAATCATTGAATCTTAGCTCTAGATTCAAATGCTGGCATCATTACTATTACAGAACATTTTCAGGATTATCAGATACATGAAAATCTCCTGTGAATAATCAAATGTCCTCATTCTGAAACAAAGAGAAGGATAAATTAGACAAATGAAAATAAAACAGGTCACCTAAAAATGAGCCAAAGATTTGAAGAGATTAGTATAGTATTCACAAAAGAAGGTACATTCTCCCATTAATTTATGCTAAACTGTGTTTGAACTATGGGAAATGACCAGCCTGGAACAATGACTTTATTACCTTTTATTCTCTAACTTTAGAGACACAGGAGATGTTATATATTAGAGACCAACAGAAAGCCAAAGGATTTCATAGAAACTTTTTTGAACCTATGCTCTTTAATTGTGTGTGTGTGTGTGTGTGTGTGTGTGTGTGTGTGTGTGTGTGTGTGTATGTAAAAGTAAATATTTTTATTTCACCAATTTCTGATCTATGGGTTTAGATGAGCTGTCCTTTATTTGATATTTTTTATTTAGTCAACTTTATATATAAAAATATAGCCTGCCATCGATGGCTCTTCTTATGCCTTAATTCTAGCTATTTAGAGGCAGACCTGACAATTATGGTTTGAAGTCACCTTACCTTAGCAAGAAAATCTATGAGACTCATCTCCAATTAACAACCAAAATGGAAACAATATGTATTTTTTCTCATTTGTTGCTATTTTTGTTTTCTTTTCCTTTTGTCTTGTTTGTTCCTTTATCTCTGTGGGCGGGTTAAGGGGCCACAGAAATTTAGGGACAAAGCCTAAGCAAATGCAGCAGTGGTACTCACTAGACACAATATTGAAAATGAACCATACAACTTGTGGGTGGGGAAGGGGGGGAAAAACTGTGAGAGAAGGGGTGACAATGTTCACAAAGAAATGTACTCATTAGCTGATTTATGTAATCATAACCCGTCTGAACAACACCTTTACAATAACAATAAAATTTAATAAATAAATAAAAAAGCCAGAAGTGGGGCTGTGGCTGAAGTGGTAGAGCACTGGCCACACACACACACACACACACACACACACACACACACACACACACACACACACACACACAAATATTTGCTGGGAACTTTTTGATTCTCATTTTTGGTTTGCTTAAAATGTCAAGCATATTTGCTTTTCACTAAATAGAATGAAAGCATTATTTTGACAAATATGTAGAAATAAACAGATAAACATAAAGTAGCAATTTGGATTAAGTGAAGTCAAATCTCTTTAATTTTATAACAACAGACTCCCTCAAAGAATCTCTGTTGCAGCTAATTGCACACCTCAATAAAATAAAGGATAATGTATTCGTACAATTATGTAGAAAATACATTAGGTGGTGAACAATTGGCATGCTAACTTTAAAAGAGAAAAATTTCATGTGTTAATTAAATTTATGTTCCATCTAGATTTTTGGGAAAATCTTAAAATAGACATTAACTTTCTATGTAATATTTGACTATATATAGATCTTCAGTTTTTCTCTCCTATTTTCTCCCCCTCTCATTTTTTAATTTAAAATATTAATGGTTTATAAGCAAGTATATGGCAACATACCTTTTCATTAATACCAGAAAATTTCATTTCTGTTTCCTGCATTTTTGTTCTTGTTCTCCTTCTTCCTTTAAGATGTTCATTTCTCCATCATTGCTAGCAACTCTCTCTCTCAACGTAACACAGAGCCCATAGGAGGTTTCCTGGAATCTCATTCAAACGGATATAATTTTGAGGACTGAAATGCTAATCTTTTAGACATACTCAGAAATTCTTAATCAAAAGGTGACCATGATTTATTATTAATGCATGACCTTTTCAACCAAAGGTTAATTTTAAGAAAATTTAAAGTTACTTTCCAATTCTAAATCATTTACCCTGACTGTGTTTTGAGAGAATTAAAGCTAGGTACAAGACAGTCGAATTAACCAATGCCCCAAATCAATAAAAAAAAAAAATTTAAGTAGATCTATCTCCTGGAGACAGAAAATAAGTACGATGAAAACTGGTTTGAATTTTTTTCTAGACATAGTTACCTAAGTTTTTGTTTCTCAACTACATTTTAATGGGAAAATAATTAAATTAAAAATAATGAAATGCCATTTAATTCAGGGAAAGTCAGTGCACATTGTACTTGAAGCATGTTTCTACCAATAAAACAAAATAATTGGGACTCTAGGTTGTTGGTTGTGTCCTCCCTGAAGTAATGATATCATTGTGCCTGGCATATTGTAAATTTTCTACTTTTTTGTTATCTAGATCGTGTTTATCATCACTATCCCTATCATCATCATCGTCATCATCATCATCGTCATCATCATCATCTCACTATCCTCTTCTTCTTCTTCATCAATGGTAGATATTCACTACATAAGAATGATTTGTCAAGTAGCAATAATAATAAAAGAAGAATTTATTTTTAGGAAGAATATGAGTTAATTAAAAGAATTTCAATTGACTAAAAATTTCTGGGGGAAACTGTGAAGATGATTCATCAGGAAATCATTGTGTTCACTACTACCATGGACTACTAAGTTTAACAAGACCTTGATTCCATAAAATTAATCACAGCACTTTATATTTCATTGCATTTTATAATTTTACCTAAAACTCACATATATTTTATTAATATCTTAACAACATTATTAGGGTTATTGCTCATAGTAGAGGCTCACTCTTATAAGGAATGTTGCCTCTTAGTACTCTGAGTTATAATATCAGTCATTATAATGATTATATTTTACTGAGGTCACAAGAATCAAGAATGATTTTAGTAGTCATATCACACATACAAAGTTATTTAATCATCAGAAAACTATAAAAGCTATTCATGCTCAAAAATTTCACTGCTCGATATTTGTCAATGAGAAATATAAAAAAGTATGTGTGTGTGTGTGTGTGTGTGTGTGTGTGTGTGTGTGTGTGTGTGTGTATAATTGTAGCAAGGCATGGGGTGTCTCATACCCATAATCCCAGCTACTCAGGAGGCTGAAATCTGAGGAGGACTATGGTTCAAAGCTGACCTGGGCTGACCTGGGAAGGAAAGTCCATATGGAAACAAGGGAGTTTTTCGTTGTTTGTTTATAGGGTTTTTCTTTTTTAATGCACTTAGTGATGTTCTTTCTCTTTTCTTTCATTTTTCCCCCTTTGGTTTATCCTATGTTGTCACTGTTTTTGATCTTGGTACAATGTCTTGTATATACATTTATCTGATTTATGGAAGGGAAGGGGAATAACAAAATGGTGAGACAAAGGACAAAGGGTGAACCAATGCAACAGTGATACTCAAAAGACACTATGTTGGAAATGAACTCTACTACTTGGGGGGAAGAGAATGGAGGGGGCAAGTGGGAGAAAACAAGGGATGGGTAACACTGTTTGACAAGAAATGTACTCATTACCTTACTTATGTAACTGGAACTTCTCTGTACATCACCTTGACAATAAAATAAAATATTATTAAAAAAGAAAACCATAAAGCTGAATGGGTTCTTTTTCTCTATAGCTTGATGAGAAAAATCCAGGAAAGACACATTAATTTGGCCAACATTACTCATTTAGTGAGAACCTCAGATTTCCACAACCATGCAAACTGCTTCTCTATATCTATAGTATAAGATACAAAGAGCCAATATTAAAAGAACAAGAGACTGCAGTAGAGAGTTCAAGCTTTACTTATTTTTAGTTTAACTAAGAACCATAATTCTATTTGGAACATGTATTGTGTTTCTACTATAATTACTGATGAGGGTTTCATAGTGTGCTTTGGGTCGGCTTCAGGCTACCCGGGCAATGGTAACCTTATTCTGAACAAGTCAGTACTTTACTTTCAAAAAGATAACTGACTTGGTAGATTCAAGTACTGGTTCTAGAATAGATTGTTTTTTCTTGTGTCTTATATCTTATCTATATATTTTTTCTAACATCTTAAAGATGTTAGAGCCTGACCAGTAATCATAGATTAATGATAACATCTACCTTGGGGTTCTGGTGAATCTTAAATGTGATATGGTATATGGAATACATGTGCCTAGTGCGTAGTGTTTGTGTAATCAATAAAATAATTTTCCTTAAGTCTTCAGTTATAATAACTGGGGTCTTAGTGAAACTGGGAAAATTTTAATAAGATTTATAGAAATGGTACACAAAATTGTGATGCCATCTGACTATATATCATCATCAATACCATCATCATCTTCACCATATAAATTCTTTATTAAGTTTAATACATCATAGTGTTCATATACTCACTATGGTGTTTTTGATGTTCACTCTCATTGACTGTTAATGAGGGAATCATAGTCAATTGGAATGCCTTCCTCATAATTAACCATATATTACCTAGTAATGTTTGCTTTGTATATAATATTTATAATATATATGATATGCACATATGTTTATATAGTATACATTATATACATACATTATATACATTGGATATATGTGTATGGAATATATACGTATCACTGTGTGTATAAATATATGTGTATGTATGTGTATGTATCTGTTAGATGTAGCAATAGGAAAAATCTAACAAGTGTTTACAAAAAAAAGATTTCAATCAAATAATTAATAGCTACAAGGTAATGTTCCAAATAAAGAAAACAATTAAAATGAAATATACAACAATGGACAAGAATATCACATTGTACTCACAAAGATAACCCTTAACAGAGACAAAATTATGCAAATGTCACACTTTAAAAACTAGATTTTTTACCTACGAACAACAGCTAAAAGCCCTTTCCTGATAGGAATAGTATTTTACATTGAGATCTCATGTTACTTTCTTTGTGTGGGGCTAGTGTACAACGTTCCTTCACCTCACAGTGCTTGAGGTCCCAGGACCTCTGCAAATTCAAGCAGAGACTGCTATTTCTCTTGCCAGTGGACAAAGCATGAGAACATTTTCAATTTAAAGGATAGAAGGATCTGGTTCTCTTCTTCTGAGCCAGGAAGTAATTTCTACAACATAAACAGCAACATTTGGTATAAGGAGAAATCCACAATCCAACAAATCATTACTGTGTTGAATGTGGAACTTTAGCTTAATGCTGTTTCCTAAGAATTGGGAGAGATCTTCCACATTGTGTTCTGAGGATTAGCACTGTGGAAGGTCTACAAAAGATTCTGTTTTTCAAGATTCTGATGTATAATAATAAGGAAGGTCAGAAACTGAACACATAAGAAATCAAATTATGAATCCAGAAACTTTCTGAGAAATTTACTTAAAAAAAAGAGTCAAAGTCTTGTAAAAAAAAAAATGGGCTAGTTGATTTGATTGGACTATTGTGATATTAACTAAGTTTCTAAAATTACAGGAGAATGGCAAAAGAATTTTAGACACAGAGAAGAAAATGGACAAAAGTCCAATAGCAAAAGTAAGCTGGGCTATTAACACACACACACACACACACACACACACACACACACACACACACACAAACAGATCATGGCCACAGCATAGTCAGGAGACTGATGAAGATTACTAGTCTTGAGAAACAACTGGGGGTTGTGCTTATTTATGATTTGGATTTACAAGTAGTAGTTTGACTTAAAACAAAAACCCATTAAATGACCAGAATAAGGATCACAACTGGAAGTGCTGGAAAATGACAGTGCTATGAAAATGTAATTTATACATAATGTCATTTCGTTTGCTGTGTTGAAATCCTATGAAAGTAATGCTATTTGGAAAAGCAAATGAAAAGAGGTGAACAGAACATGTACATAAATATCGACATTTTGTATCGAAGATACGCACATTGGTTTTATATGAAATCATATACATTGAAATTATTAATAAGAAATGCCTCATTTATCTATTATGTGTTTCAAACAATAGAATGTGGTTAAGTTTTCATTTCTACTTAGTACTTTAATGAACCTTAAATAGTTAATTATTTTTTGATTAAACGTATTAATCCTAGAAATTAAGAATGAATTAAAAATGTTATTCGCTTTTTTATGTAATGAAATAATTGCAATTATTTTGAGGAGAAACTTGAACTATATTGAAACCTGTGGAATTCAGCCAGTATTCTACCAATGGAAGACATAGCTATTTTAATTTGTTATAAATAAATAAAAATAAAGAACTACTTTTATGCTTGAAACAAAACATAACCATAGAGAAAATATGAAACTCATTTATAACAAAGACACTAATTATATAACAATATTCACTTGATAAATGACAAGTTTATTTCATTCATACTGAAACTATATAAAAGTCTAATCTCAAATGTAAAACTTTGTAAAGACTAAGAAATGAAATTTATGAAAACTCACCATTCTACAATGTGTGTTATAGCAAATTGTTCAAGTGTGTTGAAACTCTTACACATTTGCACAAACATGCTAGTTATAGCAATAGTCTGGAAAGTAGAGGAAGTCTATGAGCAAAACAGTATATTTATTAATAAAAATCTGTTGTAAATAGAAGACAAGCTAAAAATTCCTAGCCAAAGTTCCTACTCTATGTATTCATGAACTGTGCAATTGATGTTTTACATTCTCATCTTGAAAGGTGTATTATTTTAAGGAGAGGTAAGATAATTCATATGTTATTATAAAGTTCATAATTTCTCTGCTTCATAATAGAGAAATAGCAGCTTCTCAAATTTAAAGAGAATTCAATTGGTGGGAGAAAGAAAAAAGTCAAGGTCTTTAAGAAAATAAAAATTGTGAGAGAATAGTTATTTGGCAATAAAACAAAGACATGACAGAAAATTACAGACAGCCTTACTTGGGATTTAAAAAAAATCTTCTAAAACATAGATGATGAATACCACTGAAGACAGAATTGAAAAGAAGAGAGAAGCGGAAGGTGAGCAGAATAATAGAGCACAAAGGAAACACTATTCTGATGCTCAGAATATGTGAAAATGCTACTATACATTGATTAAAATGTCTTTGACGATATTAAAATGAGAATACAGAAATAAGGATACTGATCTTTTATTCTGCCATTAGAAAAATAAGACCTTAAATTCAATTTTCCTAAAGGTGAGGATTACTATTAAGAATATGAAATGATATCTGGTATGATCACACTTTCTTTCCTCGTGAGTTCAGTGTGGCAACTGACAATCTGTCATCCCCCTGATGACCTATTAGAAAAGACAAAGTTCTGAACCAAATGATTGATTATTAGGGGGAACTTCATTTTCTAATGATTCTGATACAAACTTTTGCTTGAGTGGATTAGGTCTCACCTGGTAGTAATCTTTGTTTTGGGAATGCCATGATTTATCTGAGTTTCTGTGTTTGAGCCTGGTTTTCAATCTTCTCATGATAACTATTTCAAACTCTCATTGGGAACCTGATTGATGTCCTCAGCATATGTGCTAATTGCAACTTTTCTTTTTTCCAACTCTCACTGAAGTGATTTACTCTAAAGTTCATTAATCTCCTTTGCACTTTGACTTGGCCCAAATTAGCTATTGGAAGCATGTGATTGCCTTAACTTCTGTCACTATTGATTGGTCTATCCTATTTTTTACTAGATTGATATTCACTACTTTTAATTTGGCTGTTTTTTTTTTCCTTCTCATTAAATTGATTCTTAGTTGTTCATTACAGTAAAGCATGTGGTAAACATAACTCCATTTTCCCTGCTCTACCTTATGGCTATTTCAGTCAGCTCTTACCCAGGAACAATTTTTAGTCTTAGTGAAGTGACTTGAAAAGTAATTTATGTAATAGCTGAAGTGAATACTGGTTTCAGAAATGGATCATTGATTGACATGGGTATGAAGAGAATCCTTAGTTGCATGAGGTGGTAACAATTAAAAAAAGAAATCCAAAGAAAAAGTGGGTACATAACATCTCTGGGTACAATTTACCAAACATCCTGCTTCCCCAGAATTCTGGAATAATAGCTGAATGTAGTTGAGACTACATCAGCAAAGGCCTCCAGCAATTCTAACAGACTTTTCCCAATTCTAGATTAGCCAGGGGCTTCATTTATATCTCAATATATTATAGTTTCATGTGTGCATCACCCCTCAAATTACCATCTTGGGTCTGAGGACATTTTATTAAGTAAACCACTCTTCATGCATGCATTCATTCATTATTCATTAATTCCATATATATATATATATATATATATATATATATATATATGTGTGTGTGTGTGTGTGTGTGTACTTTCCTCCTTCTTAGAAGAATGCCACTATTATGTACACATCCTTAACAGAATTGGTTAACATTAAAATGCATAAGACCAGAAATTTGAGACACTTGACTGCTTGGTAAAGCAGCCTGCCATCCTTTCCCTTTGGAGTTGTGTTTTCTCTTTATGATCAAGTCTGTTCAATTAACTATAGCTTCTGCTGAGATAAATCTGCTCTGTTAAAAGACTCCTCTAGGTGTTTGTCCCTGAATGCTTTCTTTGGTAACACCAAGGGTCTGATGTCTTCATTGCAATTATACCTGTAAATTCACTTAAAAAATATATTTCTTGGCCTCAGATGGCATAGAGCTGGATCTGCACTCCTGTCACTTAAAAATGAGATGCTATTAGTAAAGATAATTCCTTGCTTGTCTTTCCCTGATTCTTCCTTCTTTCATTATTCAATGTAGCACATCAAGGATTTTTGCTTGCTCCTTTCATATATGTGCTTGTTTCTCCAAGTTAAACTTTCAGTTTAAATGCATTTATTACCACATAACACTCGAGAGAGTCAATGAATTTAATATATTTTTTTTTTGTTTTTTGGGTCCAGTTGTGGGGCCTGAACTCTGGGCCTGGGCGCTGTCCCTCAGCTCTTCAGCTCAAGGCTAGCGCTCTACCACTTAAGCCACAGTGCCACTTCTGGCTTTTTTCGTTTTTTGTTTATGTGGTGCTGAGGAATTGAACCCAGGGCTCATGCATGCAAGGCAAGTGCTCTACCACTGAGCCACCTTCCCAGCCCGAATTTAATATTTTTAAATTTTCCATTCTTAGTCCCTCTTCTTATTGTCCTCTCCTTCCTTTTTCCTCTAAAATACTTGCTTTTATCAGTTTCAATTGTCTGACCAAAAGTCATTTTGATTTCTAATTGGAATTTCAATCCTTATGCTTTTCATTACTTCTGCTTGATCGATAGAACACACATTAGGAGTCAAGGGAAAAGAAATAAAGTCACTAGATTCTGAGCTTACAAAAAATTTAAATATATTACTATTACATTATCTTTTTATAAATTTAATTTTAATCACTGAAATTTTCATTCTGAGATATTTACTTGATAGTACTTTTTTTTCTAAACCAGCTTCTTTTAGATGCATTTCACACAACAAATTAACATCTTTTTAACTCTTTATTTATTTATTTATTTTTGCCAGTCCTGGGCCTTGAACTCAGGGCCTGGGCACTGTCCCTGAGCTGCTTTTGCTCAAGGTAAGCACTCTACCACTTGAGCCAAAGTACCACTTCAGCTTTTTCAGTTTATATGGTACTGAGGAATCAAACCCAGGGCTTCGTGCCTACTAGGCAAGCACTCTACCACTAAGCCACAGTCCCAGCACTAAACTCTTTAAATAATTCAATCTAAAGTTTTTTTCCCAGCTTTATTTGTATACAAATAATGCATTGTTTTCACTGCTGAGTAATAAGTCACTGTTTGAAAATAACACTTATATACATATTCATATATATATTTATCAATGGATTGATCCTTTGGATAATTACTCTTCTGCAATTATAATATTGCTATTGCTTTTGTGTTCAAAATTTTTTGCAGTCATGTGTTCTTGAAACGTACACATTTTTATAAGTGTAATGACTGAATACTGCAATAATTATATTTTAACATTATAAAGAAGTTATTATGTATTTTTCTTTTTTTAATTAAATTTTGAGGGGTTACAATGACATGGGCAAGATAATGAGTACATTTCTTATCCAGCATTGTAGCCTTCTTTGTTTCCCCTTCCCATCCCATCCGCCCCCCACCCCCTATTATGTATTTTTCAAAAATGGCTATTCAATATTGCATTCCCATAATTGATATGTGCTAGCTTAAAGTCTCTATATTCTCTCCAAAACATGCTATTCGCTATATTAAAAAAAATTATCTGTCCGATCTGATATCTTTTCATATGTATTTCTTTCATGAGTTATAGTGAACATGTTTCACTTGTTTATGGGTGATTTGTATATCTCCTTTGAAAACGATTCAAATGTTTTTCCTTTGAGATCTTGTGCCCAGATAAGACCACCAAGGAACTGATCGTGAAGTAAGCGCACGAGTCATTTATTACAAGCTCATGCCCGGACTCACAACCATCACCAATCCAGTGGGTCAGAGTTGAGAGCCCCAACCCTTTCTCTAGCAGGGTTTTAATAGGGTTTTTAGGGACTTCTATGTGTCATTGCAACACTTAACAAATCATATAATACCGCGGGAAAATCATAAAATAATTCTAAAAGATGATTAGCATAACCAGTGGTGGGAACCAACCAGGTACTGGGGATTGGCTAGTTCATGGGGTTGATGCTCTTCAAATGACTGGCTAAAGCAGATGGTCTGAGCCATGACTGAGTTTTCTTTAATTTTCAGGAACATCTGGAACTTTGGTTTTTTCCTGTTATCTACTGATTAGCTGTAGTTAGTGGTATTTACTATAGAGGGTGCTCCTGGAATTTGGATCCAAGGGATCAAGAGGAGTTGCTGATACATTTCCCAGACAAAATGGAATCCAAACCTAAAATTGCTATATTTTGTTCAGGCTTCACAGGTAAATGAATTACTATTCTTGATGGTTGAATTGTTACTGCTCTTTTCACTAAACATTTCTTATGATACGTATTAATTTCAAATATTTTTTCCATTGGCATGATTGCTGATTCATTTAAAATTAATATGCATTTTTTCTTAAAGTTTATAAAAATAATGTAAAAAATGTACAGCTCTCCAACCTAAAGCATTGATGTAGTTTATGTAGTTTATTTGTTGGTTTGGTATTCTAATACAGATGCATCATTATTACCTAAAAATCAATCCACTAGAGTTTACTCTATGTTGTATCATTCTCTGGGCTTTGCCAAATGCATTATTTCATGTTATTTAAAATTTTATTTGGGATTTTGGTTTTAGTCAGGTATGGCAAGGGCAATGACACTTAGGGAGTGATTGTCATTAAAGAGAGAGTTCATTACTCACAGTTCCTAAGAAGGTTCCTCAGAAAGAGATGTAAGTGAGATCACCAAAGTCAGAGGCAAGAAAGAAAGAGAGGAGAGGAGAAGAGGAAATGACTCTTATGGCTTTGTGGGCAGGGATGGGGAAGCATTATAAACAACACAACTAGGTTTAATACAAAGCCGTTCCTTCTGGTTTCTTGGAATAAGTACAGGTTGAAGGCTGTTTTCCCTAGTTTGTAGACTGGTAAATTAGGGAAGGGAGTTTGTGTCATTGAGGTAATAGTCCAAAGAAAAAAATTTTTTTTGAAGTGTCTGAGCTTTGAATTTGGTATTTTGCATATAAATAGCAAATGCTCAAAAGAATTTCTTAGGCCCTCTAAGACTGCTCTGGGGAAGGGATTTTATACTCAGGGACAGTAAACTTGTCTAACTTTCAGGACCAGAGATAGAGAAATTCATTTGCACAAAACACACTTTGAGTGGAGAATCAATCTTCAGACTGTAGGGCCTCAATGTCAATATATTAGTTATAGAAAACTTGAATACATGGTCAGTACAAATGGTACTATTTACCATTAAAGTTTCATACAAAGTATCTTTTTTTCATTATCTGTACAGTTTTGCATTTTTCAGTGTTATAATAGTTAGAATTCAGTCCATAACATTTTTATATTGCGTCCTTCATATTGAAATATAAATTTAAGTTTTTCCATGTCTTTTCATGGCTTGATAGCTCATTTGCTTTTACCGTTTATATTCCATGGAAGGCATGTACCACAGTTTACTGGTCCATTCACCTATTGAAAGGCCTCTTTTTCGCATCTATTTTTGGGCAATTAAATCCCTAGACACTTTTATGTGTAATTTTTGTGTGGACAAGATTTTTAACTCATTTAGGTAAAAAACTGAAAGTGAATTATGCATACCATGTAGTAAACATTTATTTAGCTTACAAAACACTTCCAGCTGTGGCAGTTTTCATTCCAACCAACAATATGCTGGAATTTCTGAAGCCTCCATCCTCCTCTGCATTTGGTGTTGATTTTATTTTAACCACCTTAACAGTATTAAAATACCTTATTGTGTTTTAAGTTTGTAATTTCACAAATGACATCTACTGCTGCTGACTTTTATTTTATTTTTCATTTCCTCTTTGACCTTGTTTTTATCTTTCTCTGGTGATATGCTCAGATGTTTTGTCTATATTTTTAACAGAGATAAGAATCCTGGGTATAGACACAAGTCTGCACATGTGGGTAGCATTCTATATTCTCAGGACTATTCACAGAACTTTAAAAAATATCCTATTCTCCAAGTATCTTTGAAATGAGTAATTTAGTACTTTCTTAGCCCCAGTGGTGGTTAACATCTCCATTTGAGTGAGGGTAGAACATTGGTATTACTAGTTTACTGTAGACAGAGTTGTACAACTGAGCATTCTAAAAACAGCCCATAGCCCAATGAGAGTTATCTGGAGATGTTCTTTGTGCAACCTAAATGACATCTAGAGCTAGAAGGGAAGTGATTAACCAGACTGGGCTAAAACTCACATTGTTGTCTTCATCTCCCAAGTGCTAGCATTACAAGCATCTACCCCCCACGAAGAGCTAGATATTTTTTGTCTTTTTTTGATTGGTACTCTCTTTCCGCCCTTTCTCAACCCTGTAATTTTTATTTATTTATTTATTTTGGGTCTGGTGTTGGGGTCTGAACTCTGGGCCTGGGCTCTGTCTCTCAGCTCTTCAGCTCAAGGCTAGCGCTCTACCACTTGAGCCACAGCGCCACTTCCGGCTTTTTTCTTTTTGCTTATGTGGTGCTGAGGAATCGAACCTAGGGCCTCAGGCATGCAAGGCAAGAGCTCTACCACTGAGCCACCTTCCCAGCCCCAACCCTATAATTTTTGATGAACATCATATTATGTAACAAAATTATATGTGCATGGTTCCTTGTTTCCTAGTGTACCTACTATCACATCAAAGCACATAAACATCCACTGCAAAACGGTGCAAATGTTTTATAACTTCTTTATCAAAATAATTTGTAGGATATAGCAATAGCTACACACACTCACACACACACACACACACCCCTCACAAATATTGGCAAAACTGCTATCTGTGTGACTCTAATTTAAAACTGTATCATTTGGTGAGGACACACCAGAAAATTTAGGTAGTGATCAGAATATAACTGAGTTATGTTCTGACTGAAACTGCAGTGATTTAATAATAGTAAATTAAGAGCTTGGTGACAACTTTTGAAAAAAATAATTTAAAATTATCTGTCATAAAGTCTGTTCAACTTCATCACCTAATTTAATATTCATTGATTTGCTTGCCTTATCTATGTACTTGCCTGAAAGATCCTCAACAAGAAATTCTAAGGAAAATTGTCTACTCAGCATCTGTTCTATCCACCGGCAAAAATCTATCAAGAAAATATTCTCTAGGAAAAAAATCAGAATTTGTCATGATTTTAATAAACAAAACATGTTAGATTCATGGAGTGTTTTTACCTATATTATCTAGTTTAATATTAATAGTAGATATTGTTATCATTTTATAGTCTGGAAATGTTAATACATAATATTTCTTTTTCCTAATTTCAAAAAAATGCATAAAAATAAAGTTTATGAAGAACTATGAAAAGATAACATCATAAACTGTAAATCTTGTAGTATTAATACAAATATGAACAGCAGTACTTAATTTTTAATGGCAGACTATATTTGATCAACATTCTGTCCACTTAGATAAATGGTTTTCTGAATTTCAGGGTATTAGCATATCTGATATTTTTGATTTAGCTTACTTAAAATTGTATATAATGGCATACAACAATGATAATGACTAAAATAAAAATATACAATGAAAATGACCATTGGCCATGTACTATTACTATATGTTTTATGTACATAATACATTCTCATGATAACCCACAAGTACGGTATCACTGTATAAAGATAATTGAGTTTCATGTAATTTGGTAACTTCTTGTGTAAGTACACTTCCTTTCACTTTGATAAAATACATGGCATAAACAATTTAACTTCATAGTCTCAAAGATTTCAGACTCTGCTGTTTCTGGGCCTATGGGAAATCAGAATATCACACGTTGGGGAATTTGACAAAGCAGTGTTGTTCATCTTATAGAGACCAGGAAGAAAACAAAGATTGAAGAAAGAATCACCTCTCTATGTAACTTTCAAATGCATGCACCTAATGACCTACTTTCTCCAGCTAGGCCCACCACCACTTTCCAATAGGGTTATTGGAAAAAGTCAGGTCCTCAGTACATAGACTTGGGGAGACATTACACATCCAAACTATAACATTTATCTAAATGTTTAGTCAGGAAAATAAAGTAGAAAAAATGTTTGCAAGACAAATCCTTGCTCTAGAATAATGATCATTCTGACTTTTATGTACTATGATCAAGTATTATGACATTAAATTTTATTATGTTTAATTTATAAATTACCAATTTTAAAATAATCAAGATTATAGCTTATTTTACCATTTGGTTTATTTACATAGGTGTGATAATCATTATCTAATTTACTGTTGACATTGGGACCAGATAAATGAATTAACTTATCTATTAATATGTCTAATTAATGTGTCTACTGTGAGCTGGAAGGGTTGCTCTGTGCATTTGTAGACATTTAACACCACTTATAGTTTTTACTCAATACATGTCGTTTAAACCCCTCCGTCAAGTTGTGACAATAATATTGTAACATTTTACCAAATATCTTTTGAAGACTAAAATCATCTCTTTGATATACACTGGGCAATATCTATTGAAAAAAAGATAGGGAAAATTAAACACTGTTGGCTAACAGAGCAAAGTGAAAGAAAAATAATAAAAGCATATTATATTAGGGTAATAATATGATCAATCAGAAGTAAAAAATGAATTTTTAGTAAAAAATAATAGTATTATATTCATAAATTTATTTATTAAATCCTTTGATTCTGTGCCAGCAGAAGTCAAAGGTTTGAAGTAGATAGAAATAAGTACCGGAAATTATTGGTAAAATAAAATCCCATTTCACTTTAAATTCTGAACTGCAGAAAACCAGGATGAAAATAAAACATGCAAGAAACTTTGATGAGGAAAACTAGATGATTAATAAAAGAGGATGAAGCATGCAGCAACAATAACCTATAGTCTTGAAGGAAGGAAGGAAGGAAGGAAGGAAGGAAGGAAGGAAGGAAGGAGGGGAAGACTTATACTTCTGACTGAAAATTAGTTCTAATTGTTTCACTTGTGCTTTACGCCACATCCTGAAACCTAATTGTAATTTCAACCTCCCATACACACCAGAAAAATAAGCCAGTCTTTGATATGAATAGCCAGGAGGTGCATATCTCCTGTGGACTCAGGCAATCCTGTCTTTACAGCTGAGGAAGTTAAGATCGCTAATCACTAGAGTAGGTTTTTATTTTTAAGGAAATCAGAGAAGTCTGTTTTCATGTTGTTCACACATATGTTTCTCACACTGGGGAAAATTTTTTTCTGCCTTTCTAGTAAATATTTTAACAGTGATCAGTGTTTCAAATAATTCACAATTCATAAATATGCATAAACATTGTATTTAAAATTAAATATTAATAATATTTAAATAATCCATTATTAAGTGCATATAAAAGGTGCTAAATGTTATTTTAAGCTCAAAAGCACTGAAAACACACTATGAGGTAAATTTTTCCCTGTTCCATGCACAGATTTATTTAAGAAACTGTTTGCCTAATATTCTAAAACAAAATATATTTGTCATGTGTGACTACTGTAAAATTGGTATTGTTTTCCATTTTAAAAGTAGCTGTTTTCTAGAATAATAAAAATAAAGTCAATGGAAACATGCATCTAGATACATTTATTTGTATTTTTAACATACCTATTAGAGGTTTTACTTGGCATTATCTGTCTGGGCATAATAGCTTATTTTATTTTAATAAAGAACTGAATTATTTCTCTGGTTAAACCAAAAATACAACCATATATACATAATTTATATATGTATATACATGTTACAATAGATATAATTGGGAGATCATTGCTATTTTCAAACTTTATAATGGAAGTAGCTCACTCTTTTAGAACACTTTTAAATGTCTTATTTTGAAGTTTACTTACAAATACATTCCAAAAACCCATAAGATATAATCATATTTAATTATTAGTTTACTAGAAAGTAATGAGCACTGACTATTTGGGATTTTTAATTTTCCTGTTCATCTGGCAAATATTTTGCTACTGTTAGGAAATTTGTCATTGTGTATAACCATGGAAACTTTGGCACATTCAAATATGTTTTTTTTCTTAATACTTGCTAAGAGAGGCCCACAGTTCTACTAATTATCCCTTCAGAGGGCAAAAATATAAACTAGGCATGGCCAGTCCAATGCAGCTACCTGGACTCTTGAAGATTAAATGATAGAATTTACTCTTGTTAATGACAGAGACATTGGAATGTTCCTGTAGCTTTCCTTTAATTAAGGTGGGTGTTTAATTAATTAATTAAGATGGGTAGTTCATTCCCAATGAAACAGTCAATAATCTTGCAATTTGTTTACAGTAAGTTTCCATGCCATACCCACGAGATCAAGGGGAATGCCCAAGATGAATAAGGAAAACACACCCTTCTGGAAAGAAGGGGAAGCAAGGGTTGGTTGTCAAATCAGAGTGATGAAGAACACATAAAAATTCTTAGATGGAAATCTAGTAGTCCATAAAAAAAGCTGTTGAAACCTTAAAATTATTACTTGTGGTAATTGAGAATCAAATGTTTCTGGAAGTCAAAGTATTAGGGGATTATATTTATGACATAATATGTCAGAGTAAAAAATATGAAAGATTCAAAGATTATGGGACTATGTGCATCTCTAATGGTATTCAATAAGGAAAAGATTAGATGAAATACCTCAGGTAAGACTCAAGGAATTCCTATGAATATACTTAAGAATTTCCTAATGTCTCAAACCTTAGTTAGATAGAATAAACTTCATAATTTGCTCAAGACCTGGTTAAATTGCAAAAAAGAAAAAAGACAAAGAAAAAGAAAATGCTTAGCTGTTCCATAACCAAAGATAAAGTAAGGAAAATTGGAGTGTAGGTATGTGATGGAATTTGAATCACTTGTATTCCCTGATACTTTATTAAATTGTTTTAGTCCCATGAAGTCATTTATTTTTTTTTATTGAGACTTCTTTGTTGTGTGTGTGTGTGTGTGTTGTGTGCTGGTACTGGAGATTGAACTTTAGATCTCATGCCCTTGTTCAGGTTTTCTGTCATGACTGGCATGTTACCATGTAAGCTATACCTCACAGATTTGGGCTGGTTACCTGGAGCTAAGACTATCTTGAATTTGAATGCCTGAGCAGAGTCAAGCCTGCTTCCTCAGAAATCAGCCTCTTGAGTAGCTGAGATTGTAGGCATGGTGTTGAGCAAGATAGTTTTATATTTTTTCTGATTGAGGAAACATATTTTAACAAAAATAGCACAGTTCTACCCACACTTCATTTATTCCCTTTAGAATTATAAATGGCTCTAAATTATTTTTGGTTTGTTTTTGTTCATGCACGGGTCCTGGAGCTTGAACTGAGTACTGTCCCTGAGTTTTTGTGCTCAAGTCTAGGGCTCTACTACTTGAGCCATGACTCCACTTTTGGCTTTTTGGTGTTTCATTGAAGATAAAGAGTTTCACACTTTCCTACCTTGGATGGCTTCATAATGCTATGATCCTCAGATTTCAGCCTTCTGTGTAGCTAGGATTACAAGTATGAGCCACAGCACCCAGATTCTCATTTATCTTAAAGAAAACAAAGAAAATAAAAATGTGAATCAGTAAAATGAAGAACATAATAGTTTTTATTTAAAAGATAGGTCTCCT
The DNA here is from genome assembly GCF_019054845.1 of Dipodomys spectabilis. Taxonomy (NCBI): domain Eukaryota; kingdom Metazoa; phylum Chordata; class Mammalia; order Rodentia; family Heteromyidae; genus Dipodomys; species Dipodomys spectabilis. The sequence goes on from NW_024870683.1 coordinate 13,870,902, forward strand.
CTGTACATTACCTTTACAATAAAATTCTTCAAAAACAAGTTCCAGACACATGTAAAATATTGAATTATCTGAGGATAATTGTACAAATTATAGATTTCACTTTGTGATTAGTGGAGTATTTCTAGTTATAAGTATGTAAACAGAGCATTATCCCAAGGATGACTCACAATAGAAAAGGCAAGGTCCTTTCATTTCTTTGCACACTGTAGGAAGAGAAGTGCACATATATTTAGAGTTAAAAAGCTAAAATAAATTTAACTTGTGTGTAAGCTAAATCAAACCTGTACTAAAAATATGTAAGAAAAGATGACCGGAACTTGAGGGCACTGTCAACATCTTTGGAAATTAATTCCACCAAAATAGGAAATGTTATTGCTGAATTCAGAGAGTACTCCAATTCCAATTGGATTTTCATAGTGATAGGTTGGGACAAGTAAGCAGTGCTACTTTGTTGTGGAAACTATGTGACTGAAATTACTGTGTGAAAGTGGAGATGTTATTTAAAGTATGATTTGACTTAAAGAGATCATAGATGGTGAAAAGTTATCAGATTAATATTTACAACATTCAATTATACACTTTTGTCCCAAGATGAGCAAAACTGGGTATTCCTAATTTTTACTCTTTCCAAAGCAGTGGGAGCCATCTTGCCTCTGCCATTGCTGCATTTGTTGGCTGAAGTATCCATTGACAACAGCCTTTGTCTGTCTTATTACTGCTACTATGCCCTAAAGAACTTTACTGCCTGCCCTGGGTCCTACATGCTGGCTAAAAGTTTGTCCCTTTGATATCGGTATATAAGATACCATAGAGCCTGACTAGAACTGATCTGGGAAACACTAAATAATGATATGAATCATTATTTGGTCAAAGGGACCTAAGTCAGTAGATTAATTCTCTTCTTTCCCAGTAGACCGTTCTTGTGATTCACCTGATAGGATTTCTTGAAAGACATACTTTGTTGTTAAATATTCACTTGACATCTCAGCTGCCAAATGTAACATAATCTTACACTGGCTCACTTGCCTTTTTCATTTCATTCTCTTTGTCCTTACAACTGCTCCATAAAAATTATACTTGCTAATAAGTACTAACATACAAACCTCCTGTGTCAGGCTTTGCTTTATGAAGCTAGGTTAAGAGAATTGTATTTAATGTTAGTAGGGGACTTGAAAGGTCAGTGTCAACCTATAGTACTAAGCTCCCCAGCGGTGGAAGGAAGGAGTAGAAAACACTATTGCATCTTTCATGTAGTGGCATCTACTTGTTCAAGTTGTTTCCTTATGATAACCAAGCATAAGGTCTAAGAATATGTTGTATTTATAAAAATGAAAGATGTGTTAGTAATTGTATTAGTATATGAATTAGTATTTATAAAAATGAAAGATGTATTAGTAATTAGATGAATTAGTAATTGCTTGATTAGTGGTCATATTTTAAAAAAATCTGTTGACAACCTTGAAAACTATAATATGGTCAGGGAAACCAATAACCAATATATGGCACCAAAAAGAAATCCTACAAAAACAGAGAAAGGATCAAAAGGAAGAGTAGTACATTCAATTTTGGTACCCTGGGTATTGTATAGATGTTTATTTGAACTAGGGAGGGAAAGGGGAACAACAAAATGGTGAGACAAAGGATAAAAAGGGATCCTATGCAACAGCGATATTCACAAGACAGTATGCTGGAAATGATTTATACAACTTGAGAGAGTGGATGGAGGGAGGGAAAGAGGGAGAAAAATGAGGGAAGGGGTAACAAGTTAGTCAAGAAATGTACTCACTACCTTACTTATGTAACTATAACCCCTCTATACATCACCGTGACGATGATTCTGTTTTTTTAAAGCAAGAGTAGCTTAGAATTTTCATAGTGGTGAATCTACAGCAAAATAGTAAAATAAGACAGAGAAATGAGATAGAAACATTTAGATGGATGAACTCGATCATATGGAGATTCAAATTTCCTTGTGAAACTTCTAGAAGTTAAGAAGCAGCAATTTTCTCATTCCAGACGGAGATCAACCACTGTTAACTGGGAAATAAGCAATGAACCTCATGAGTCAATCATCCCACCATTTAATCTGATTCTCATTAGGATCTTCTCTCACTACCCTCATGCCCCGGAGATCAGAATTTGCATATGCTTTCAGGAAAATAAATGTGAAAATTCTGCACTTCTTGGGAAAATATTGAAGAAGACACTGCAAAACATGGGAAAAGTAGAAATTTATTTACCATGTAAATACATTGTAAGCCCTGAGAATACACAACCTGATTGTGGTTTCCATATGACTCAGAGATTTGTTTCATTAAGTTAGTCAGGTGAACTGGTGAAGGGGAATAAAACTTTGTAAACTTTGGTGGAAAATGTCCTCCACAACCCCAAATCTGGTCTTTTGGAGAGGTTGTCCACCCAAGCCTTTTGGCTTACTATATATCTTGCCAAAATTAGTGACATAAAAGACCTTGATCCAGCCACTTCTGAGAAGACCAAAATTTAAGCACTTCCTTGACTGTTTGTTTGTTTTTCCTTAATGAGCCCAAGGTTGTTTTCTATCTATATTGAAATGGGAAGAAAGGAATAGATGGACATTTAAAGAATTATTACAGATGATACACAAGTTCACACTTGAGTTAAATAACATAAAAACTCATTATGTTTCTGTTGTTAGAATACAGCATATAGAGAATGACAAAAGGAGAGAAAAGGAGCTTGGCCCAAGTATGCTTCTTACTGATTTGAACAAATGCAAAATTTTACACTTACACAACAAAAACTGAGAAAGTAATTGGGATAGATTTCATAGAAGCATAACTTTTCATTACTTTTCCTTTTATAGCCTCTTTGAGGTTATAATAGGATGTTATTTACTGTCAACCTCAGTAAATATCAGCCTCATAATAACTATTTTTACTCTATGAATTCTATTCAGCAGGTGGGATAACAGGTAGGTTCTTCAGCTTTTCATCAGAACTCTCAGTTAGGTATTATTGTTTTCTACCCTAGGATGAGGAAAGTGTGATTTAGAGAAACCAAATGACTTCACTTGAAATACCACCACTGTAAGCTATGGGGCCAAGTTCAGTTTCTTGAATTCAAAATTTTGTGTCTTTCTTATTTTAATTTTGGAGACACACTTTGCCCATTTTATGTTAAAATATTATTTTAATTCACTTGTTATTTAATACATTGTTTATAATGGAAAACAAGGAGAATAGAGAACAACAAAACAAGATAAACATTTTCTATTGATGATGCACAGCCTAATAACTTTTCCATAACCTCCAGTATTATAGAGTCAGAATCTCATATGAAAAAGCAACAATATCAACAGATGTAACAAATTCATAGAGAAGTTCAAGAATACCATTGGAGTATTTATTTCTCATGGGTCATAACGTATTTGCCTAGAGCAAACTATCCAATATACTCTGAAATGTCAAGGAAAATTTAGCAATATGAATGCAGGACCTAAGACATGGTACCAGTGTTACAATCTCACTGTCACAGTGAGAGTTGAAAACAAGTTTTTGGTTTAGTAAGGACTTGTCTAGTGAACTTCTCCAAAATGAAAAGAAGCAGCTTTTCCACACATGCCATGAATTCTGGTATCTGCATTGCAAAATAAATCTTTGCTTGCCAATTCACATAACATGTATGTCATTACTGAGACAAAGTTTTAGGTCAGTAAGATTCCTCATCTCTATTTCTATTAGTATTCTTCAAGTTACATATCCATATATATATATATCACATATATGGATATACAAAGTTATTGTTGACTTTGTTCAGACTTTCTAATCTTCCCATGTTGAAACAGTTTTGGGTACAATGATTTAAATATTGATTAATATAATTACAAATTCCATACGAAATCAAATTAGTTGACCAACATATGCCAGTATGAAAATGGGAAATAACACAAACTATTCTAACTTGAACAAATCATGAATAAACATAGTACATGTATGTTTTTCTATATTGTTGAAATTAGAATGGTACAGTAATGGATTCCATGAAATAATGTGATATTGAAGGCTGTAATGTGTTGTGAAGACCCAGAAAGATAATTCTAATAATATTTTAGACCAAAATATCCAATTTATAGTTCTTAGAAAATACATCATCTCATCAAGTTGCATGTTAATTTTTTTGTGCTAGGTGATTGTCATTCAACAATGCTAATAATTGTTATTATTTTAGCTAAATGATCTCATATATTTTTCATTATTTGCTTTTTGCTTTCACTCTGTCTTTTTGTAATAGGGTTGTAGGAAATTTTTAACTTTCAAAATCAAATCTGAACTCACCAGTTTGTATCAAACAACTTGAACATATCCAAATATTTCCCTTTTGTAAGTTTGCATAGATTTCTTGTTATTGGTTGGGCAGACATCATATTTGTCTTTGTTATTTTATGGGGGGGCAGGTTATGGGACCTGAACTTTGGGCCTGGGTGCTGTCCCTCAGCTCTTAAGCTCAAGGTTAGTGCTCTACCACTTGAGTCACAGCGCCATTTCCAGCCTTTTCTGCTTATGTGGTGCTAAGGAATCGAACTCAGGGCCTCATGCATGCAAGGCAAGCCCTCTACCACTGAGCCATCTTCCCAGCCTCATTGTCCTTGTTTTTTTTTTATAGACAACAAGTATCTTTTAATTAAAGTTAAACAGGTTCAGAAGGATGGAAATGTTAACTACCTTTATTTGGTAATTGTATATTTTATGCATGTATCACATCATAATATAGTACTGCATAAATATAATTAACATAATAATTAAAAATCTTTTAAATCAAGCATGATGACACACTCTTATCTCCCCCAGCATTCAGGCACCTGAGGTATAGGACTGGGAGCTGGAGGCCAGCATGAGCATAGAGCAAGATCTTGTCTTTTAAAAAGTGAAACAAATGAAGAAATAATCTTGAAACCTGTAAAATAATATGCCAGAAGGTTATTCTGCAGCACTGATTATAATATTTTCAATGAGAAGCATTTAAGTAGGACTTCAAGAAAAGAAAAGATACACACTTCAGCCTACAATAATTACCTATAGTAATTGAAATATATATAGATTAAGAAAATTTTTAATTGCCAAAATTAAGGAAAGTAAGAAATATTGTCAAATATTTGACCTAAAATTAAAACCAAAGCAAAACTTATTTTTTTAAAAAAGACCCACAAAATAGCAGATGTTTAAAATTTATTCTATCACCACCATTTTTCCTATTAGTAAAAGGTTAGGAAAGTTAGTAAGTAATGTATGCAACATGACGAGGCAAAAGAACATTTTTAAAGCCAGTAACTTGCCATAGCCAACATTGAATGTCATCATTAACTGAATTAGATTTATAGTAGTCACAATCTTTTGTATTAAATAGATTATTTTTTTCTAAATTTTCCACATTAGCAAAGAATGTTCTGAAATATTTACTTTTATTCTCATTATCGTATTATATTATTTTCACCAAATATCTGGATAGGCTTTGCTGTACTTTATCATTTATGGTCATCCAGTTACCAAATTATACTCTGAGTTATCTAGTCCAAAGATTCAGAGGCAGGATGTCTATTCCCTTGTTCTATACTTGTTTTCTGTATGCTAAAGCTTCTTTTTTCCCTTGGATTTTTTTCCTTGTTATTTTGGACCATGAATTAATTTGTTACTTGATTTTTTACCATGTAGGAAAAGTGAAGAGTTTTTTTTGGTGTGTGCGTGTGGGCTTTGCTAAATAATTCTCTTTAAATCACCTTTTGCTTTTTTTGTTTTTGTTTGTTTGTGCTGGTCCTGTGGATTGAACTCTGGATCTGAGTTCTGTCTTTGAACATTTTTGCTCAAGGCTATCACTCTGTGACTTTAAACACAGCTCCACCTACAGATTTTGGTGGTTAATTGGAGATTGGGGTCTCACAGACTTTCCTCCTAGGGATGAGTTTGTACTGGGATCCTCATATCTCAGACTCCTGAGTAACTAGGATTACAGGCGTGAGCCACTGATACTCAGCTCCCCTCTTACATTTTGCATCCCTCCCAAATCGTCAATAATTCTTTTTCATTAATGGTACTTAGTATGATTTCTTCTACTTCTAGTTCTTTACCAAACAGCTCACATCTATATCCTAATTTGTATAAATATTTGAAAAAAATGTGTTTATCAGATATGCAAACAAAATGTTTCAGCAATAAGCTACTTGTTAATATATGAGGATATGTGAATGTAATTGTCGCAATAAACATTTGCAAAAACTATATTTATATACAACTTCATATATAAATACTTACTTATATGAGCAAAAACACATGTGAACACAAACACATATTCATGGATGTATATTCATAAACACAGAAGTACATCAATGGATATTGCATGCATATATGTTTGAATATACCATGAAATGTGGATCCATATAATTACACGTTCTACACAATTACATACAGAGAATATGTAAGTATACATACATAGTTATGTGTAGTCAGAGTCATGTATATGTTTACCTCCATAAATATATGTGCTTAATTATTGTCTAGAACATAAACAACTAGGCATTATACATGTGCAATACACATACATTTGTATGCTTGTTTGTGTATATAAATGGTCATTTAGACATGTGCATAGAGTCATCCACACATAAATATAGATAAATAATATACATGTATTCATATATTCACAGTGCATGCATTCACCCAAATACACTAAATTTGCCTATATATAATTTTTTTAAATATACACATATATATATAATCACAATGAAATGAAATTCCATGCACAACTTTATAATAGCTGTCTTATTAGAAAACATAATGTGAACATATTTCCAGGGCTATAAATTTATCTCTTTAATATCATTTAAATTACACTTGCTATTACATTTTATGATTGTCTAATAATTTAAATATTCAAGTTTGTAACTTTTAGCTTGCACTTTTCCTCTAATTTTCATGATATATGATTCCATTAAAAGGCTGGGTCTGGCAGTCACATTACTTGATATGCCAGTGGAGTTGTGGTCTTGTAATAACAATATCCTGAGGATTTAATGAGTAAGATAATAAAGTGTCAAACAGATGTGAATAAATTTAGCTTACTTTATATTATAAGCTATTGCTGTCAGTCTATTATCTTTCTCTCTCTCTCTCTAACATCTATCATCTGTCTTCTATTGAACTACCTTCTTATCTAATCTCCTGAAAACTTAATGCTTTCCCCAGTATATAGTTCTAAAATTGTAGTTCACATCCTAATATAAGATTTTGAGAGATCTTCCAGTTTTTCTTCCAGAAATATTGTACTAGTTTAAAGTCTGTTAGTCAGTGTATCAGAATAATTACCTATTCAGTCCCCAACATCATTTTTCCTTGTTTCTTTATCATTCTGTTCTTGCCTTAAGTGGAAACACGCCATGTTTTGTTCTGAAATGATTTAAGAGTAGAGACATTTTAATTTTTCTCAAATGCAAAATTGTTTCAATTGAAATGCCAGGAAGACATCAGGCCAGCCATGTTTTCTTTTCTTTTTATTAAACAGTAAGATCTTATAATTCATTCATTTTTTTGTGTTGTTTACTTTTCCATACATAATTTCATTTTTGTGTTGTTTTACTTCTTTAGAATAAATTGCCAAACTATTGCATTACTGGGCTTCTGTAAAACAACTTTAGTATTTTTCCCCTAAATCATTCTAACTTTCAACATGTTCAATTTAAAGTCTCAGTGAGGGATGTGTGCAACATGGTTGTTTTCATGCTGATTCTGTTTCTGTTTCTGTTCTCTCCTAAGATGAATGGCAGCAAAGTTCATGGTACATTAGAGTACTCATAGATAATAAATTATAGTCTATGTGAAAAATCTGTATGTTTCCTCTTTGGTCTTCTATAGAAGAAGAGACAAAAAGCAGTTGTGTTAGCTTTACATCACTATAACAATAATCCCTACTTTCCATCTTCAAGACATCCAAATTAATTACCAAATTTTTTAACTAATAACAACAAGAAATATTCCCATTACCCCAGTACATATACACATTTAAAGACATAAGAAAAGTGTTTGAAAATGACAGGTATATTGGTTTTCTTGATTATGATGATGTATCATTGCTGAATGCATATATATGAACTTATTAAAAGAAACATTTGATGTATGTGATTTTTGTGTACCAGCTATGTCACAGTAACTTGAAAATTGAATGTTCATTTGTTACCTCGAAACTAAGATCACATAGCTAGATTATAAATATCCCTTGAGAAAATAATGCATAAACATAGCTTACTGGATTCAATAGTGAATTTTATAAGTATAAATACTCTTATTATTATTATTAACTTATTTTAACATGCTAAGTATTTTAATTATAAATTTTCATCTGAAAAATTAAAATCTAATAGCCTTGATATTTCAAAAAGATTCAATGAAATAAAGTATCTAATAAAGAAAAGTATCTAATAAAGAAAACAAAAGCTGTTTCCTTCAAAAATATATTCCATTTCTTCTCAACTTTGAATAAAAACTAAAATCCTTGTGAGCTATTATTGTTTTTCTTTGGGCAAGGTGGAGTGCTGAAAGTATTTGATCGATATTTTATAGACTGCTTCAGTAGATCATTTTCTAAGAAGTATTTTCTACCAGGTAGCAATACCAACTCACACAATTCTAATATTGCCTTTAAGCTCCAATTGCTTAAAAATGAGCCAGTGCTATAATTAATGATTGACTTGGTAAATTTCACTATGTAAATTAGTCTAAGTATTCTAGTTCTGTGTGCTAGTGGCTCATGCCTATAATCCTAGCTATTCGGGAAGCTAAGAACCTGAAGATCCAATTTTTAGGTCAGCTCAGTCAGAAGACTCTGGAAAGGGAAGGGAAGTTGAAGGTAGGATCAAAGAGAAAGGAGTAGACAAATGAGGAGGAGGGAGGAAAAATGCAGTCCAAAATATAATGTATCTCCTACAAAATGAAGAAGAGTAAGGGGCGTAGGGGATAAGGGTTGGATGGGTGAGAATGTCAAAAGAGGTGACATTGATCAAGAGATAATGAATTTAAAAAACTGCATTGCTAAATGGCAACTCCTTTGTACAACTACTTAAAGATAAAAATAATAATAAGTAATGAAACAAAATAACCAATAAAAAGTAAGGCAGTGGGTGTGGTGCAAGTGGTAGAGTTCGAACATATCCATCAAGCCAAAGGAAGATGGTACTCTGAGTCCAAACTGATTTGACCAAAAGATGACAAGGAATTCTATTACATTTGGGCAGTTTGGAGAACTGAATTCAAGATCTAAGCATGTGCTCTGACACCAGAGCTACCACATCACTAAGTCTCTTCTTTTGTTTTTAAGGTGTTATAATGATCTTTAAGTAGTTGTAGAAAGAGATGTCCATTCAACATGCCAATGTATAAGTGCAATTCATCTTGATCAATTTTGCCCATTCCAGCCTCTTTCTTTTCACCTCTAGTTATTTTTGAGGTAGGGTCTCGAACTATATGCCTGGGCCACTGTGAACTGCAAACAATCATGCTTTCCCCGTAGCTGGGATAATGCATATATCCCACTGTGCCCAACCATTGGGTGAGAGGGAATCTCCTGAGCATTTTAGTGCCTGGTCTGCCCTCACACTTCCATCACCCAATTTCCGCCTGCCATGTAACAAGGATCAATAGGTTTGAGCTTCAATGTATGGCTAAAATTCTACTATGTTTCTGAACATTAGACCCATTTTAGGTAATTCTCAGCTTTCTATTAAATGTTAACCTGGATCAATTTTACATCAGTCCTGTTATGTATATACTATTTCTAATGATTTCCATTTGACATGTAAACATGAGAATCTTAAATTATTGATATAAAGCATGTAGGGTTACACAGGGTTCCATAGCAAGTAAGAAGAATTCAAATGTATGTCTGTCAAATATATTACTGGTGCTGGTGGCTCAAGCCTGTACTTCTAGCTACTCAGAAGGCTGAGATAGAGGATCCCCCATTCAAAGCCAGCTGGGGCAGGAAAGTCCTTGAGACTCTTATCTCCAATTAACCAACAGAAATCCAGAAGTGGCACTTTGGCTCAAAGTGGTACATCACTAGCCTTGAGCAAAAGAGCTCAGGGACAATACTCAGGCCCCAGCAATCAAACAACAAAAATCCTATATAAGCAAACATGTTTCCTTTTCATGAACAAACAAGGTCCTTCATGATCTACAACTGTGCCCCTCTACATTCTTCTCAAACAACTCAGAACAGCTTATTTATTGTATTGACTTTTTTTTTGTTTTTGGTGCCAAACCTGGGGCTTGAACTCAGGGTTTAGATGCTGCCTCTGAGCTCTTTTGCCCCAGGATAGCTCTCTATAACAAGAGCCACAGATCCACTTCTGGCTTTATTCATGGTAGTTAATTGAAGATAAGAGTGTTAAGGACTTTTCATCCAGGCTTGTCTTTGAACCACAATCCACAAATCCTAGCCTCCTGAGCAGCTAGGATTACAAGTGCCAGTCACTGGTGCAGGGCTGACTACGTACCTATTTTAATTTTAATTCTATTTTGTTGTAAAGGTGATATACAGAGGGGTCACAGATACATAAGTAAGGTAATGAGTACATATATTGTTGAACATGGTTAACCCCTCTCTTGTTTTTCTCCTCCTTTCCAATCCTCCCCCCACCAAACTGTAAAGTTTATTTCCAACATAGTATGTCCTATGAATATTGCTGTTGTATTGGTTCTGCCTTTGTCCTTTGTTTCACCATTTTGTTATTTCCCTTCTCTTCCCCAAATCAGATAAAGGTATATACAAGACACAGGGTACCAAAATAAAAAAAAAAAGTGACAACAAGTGATAAACCAAAAGGGTGGGGCAGGACACCAAAAGAAAAAAAGAAAGAAATTCACACAGTACTTAATGGCATAATCTGCTTATTAATGCCAAAAAAATAAGTTTTTCTTAGTAACTTTGCCATAGTTTGGATCTGGGATGTCCTTTCAGACCTGTCTTTTATTTATTTCATCTCATTTTCTTTTTGTTTTTCTTTCAATGTTTTCATTTATCATTAAGTAGTTGTACAAAGCAATTTCAATTCCACATGTCACTTTTTGAGAACAATACATCTTCATCAATGTCACCCCTTTCATAATTCTTCTCCATCTCTACCAACCCCAACCATTCTCTCCATTTCTAGTTCTATTCTTATATGTACACACATTTCCCCCTTGTCTACTCCTATTCCATTTGACTCAACTTCCCCCACAAGTTCCTGCTTCCTGGTATTCAGGTTCTTATATTTTATAGGATGCTTTTAGTTGGAAGCATTGGTGGAGCCTAGTATTTAGGTCATTGGGGTGTGCCCTTAGAAAGGCCTGAGAGGCTGGGAGCTGATGGCTTATGCCCACCCCCCACTCTGTCTCTGTCTCTGTCTCTGCCTCTCTCTCTCTCTCTCTCACACACACACACACACACACAAACACACATACATAATAGGAGACTGAGATATAACTGCTTTTTCACTTTCTTCACTTACCTGACTTTGATAAGAGTAGTTTGCTTCATCATGCATTCTGGTGATGACAGGTTGCTTTGCCACAGGTCGAACACGATGGGGCCAATCAATCATGGATGACTTTCTAAAGCCATGAGCTAAAATAAACCTGATTTTCTCATGAGAGAAAGATCTCATATATTTCGTTATAGTGAAGGAAAGCTAGGTTCCAAGACCCTTATTTGTGTCACACAGAGAAAAAGCTGAGCATCTCAGACTACTGGATAGCTTCTTTAATAATCGTATCCTTAAAAAGCAATGTCATGATGCAGTGTACACAGTAGACGAACTTGGTTCAATATTTTAAAGTCTAGAGTGCTTAATAAAAATGCTGAAGTTGTGAAGTTCTGGGAAGATGGCGGAGGAGAAGCTGGAATCTGAATAAGCTCTTGCATAGAAAACAGTTTCAGAGTTCCAGTGAACAGTCCCAAGCCAGAGAATCACACCAAGTGTGCCATCACAGGACAGAGAGTTAGTCAAGAGAGGGGAAGCCAAATAGACACATCTGAAAAGAGATAAAGAAGGTCGCTACATACTAATTAAAGGATCTCTCCTTCAGGAGGATATTACAATTCTAAATATCTATTCGCCAAACAATGGAGCACCCAAATTTATCAAAGCAACACTACTTTCCCTCAAATCCCATATAGATCCAAAGACATTAATTGTTGGGGATTTTAACACACCACTCTCCCCACTAGATAGATCAACTCGGCAAAAACTCAACAGAGAAACCGCAGATCTAAACAGCTGCATAGATCAACTAGACTTAACAGACATCTACCGAACATTTCACCCAGCAGCATCAGAATACACGTTTTTCTCAGCAGCACAAGGAACGTTTTCTAAAATAGACCACATTTTAGGCCACAAAGCAAACTTGTCCAAATTCAGAAACATTGAAGTTATACCTTGCATTCTCTCTGACCACAAGGGAATAAAATTAGAACTCAACACCAAAAGCCACCAAAGAAAGTCCGGTATCACATGGAGGCTGAACAACACACTGCTGAATCATGAGTGGGTCATGGAAGAGATTAGAAAGGAAATTAAAATGTTCATGCTATTCAACAAAAATGAACACACAAATTACCAGCTCCTCTGGGACACAGCAAAGGCAGTACTCAGAGGCAAGTTTATAGCTCTGAGCTATAAACAACAAATCGGAGAGATCTGAAACTAGCAATTTAATGACACATCTAAACCTCCTTGAAAAAGAGCAGCAAGATAAACCCCAATCCAGTAGACGGAAAGAAATAATCAAAATTAAATCAGAATTAAATGAATTAGAATCCAAAAAAACTATAGAAAGAATCAACAAAACAAAGAGTTGGTTCTTCGAAAAACTTAACAAAATTGACAGACCCTTAGCAAATCTTATCAGAAAAAGAAGAGAACACACCCAAATTAATAAACTCAGAGATGAGAATGGAAACATCACCACGGAAACAAGCAAGATTGAGAACATTATAAGGAAATACTTCTCAAAACTTTATGCTAATAAGTTTGAGAACTTGACAGAAATGGACCTCTTCCTAGCAAATATTGACATGCCAAAACTAAACCAAGATGAGTTAAACTATCTTAACAGGCCCATATCAAGCATTGAAATAGAAACAGCAATAAGAGACCTCCCAGCTAAGAAAAGTCCAGGACCAGATGGTTTTACAGCGGAATTTTACAAGGCCTTCAAAGCAGAGCTCACACCAATTCTCCTCCAACTCTTCAATGAAATTGAAAGAGAAAGCTCACTACCGAACACATTCTATGAAGCCAGCATAACCCTCATCCCAAAACCAGGCAGGGACTCATCAAAGAAAGAGAACTATAGACCCATTTCTTTGATGAACATTGATGCAAAACTTCTCAACAAAATTTTGGCCAACCGACTTCAACAATTCATCCAAAAAAATCATACACCATGATCAAACAGGATTCATTTCAGGAATGCAAAGCTGGTTCAATATACGCAAATCAATTAATATTATTCATCACATCAACAGGAGCAAGAATAAGAACCACATGGTTATCTCAATAGACACAGAAAAAGCATTCGACAAGATCCAACACCCCTTTATGATGAAGGTTTTGGAAAAATTAGGAATCCATGGAACATTCCTCAATACAATAAAGGCTGTATATGACAAACCTACAGCCAGCATTATACTCAATGGTGAAAAACTAAAGCCATTTCCTCTTAACTCAGGAACAAGACAAGGATGCCCACTCTCTCCACTTCTCTTCAATCTAGTATTAGAATGCCTACCTACAGCAATAAGACAAGATGCAGACATAAAGGGGATCCAAATAGGGAAAGAAGAAATAAAACTCTCCCTCTTTGCAGATGACATGATCTTGTATTTAAAGAATCCCATAGACTCCACTCCCAAATTACTCAAGCTGATTCAAAACTTTGGCAAAGTAGCAGGGTATAAAATTAACCCCCAAAAATCAATGGCTTTTCTGTATGCCAACAATGAGAAAAGTGTGGCTGAAATTAGGAAAGCAACTCCATTTGTAATAGCCCCACAAAAAATAAAATACCTAGGAATTAACTTAACTAAAGAAGTGAAGGACCTCTATGATGAAAACTTTAAAATCTTGAAAAAGGAAATCAACACAGAACTTAAAAAATGGCAAAACCTCCCATGCTCCTGGATTGGAAAGATTAACATCATGAAAATGGCAATATTTCCTAAGGCTATCTACAAATTCAACGCAATACCTATCAAAATTCCACTCTCATTCTTCAAGGAAATAGAAGAGGCAATCCAAAAATTCATATGGAACAATAAAAGACCCCGAATAGCAAAAACGCTCCTCAACAGAAAGAACACTGCTGGAGGAATATCAATACCAAATTTCAAACTCTACTATAAAGCCATAGTAATCAAAACAGCTTGGTATTGGCATAAGAACAGACCTCAGGACCAATGGAATAGAATTGAAAACCCAGAAATGAACCTACAGACCTACAGATGAACCTACAGATCTAATCTTCGATAAGGGAGCTAAAACAATAGAATGGAAGACAGACAGCCTCTTCAGTAAATGGTGCTGGCAAAACTGGTTAACTACATGTAGAAAACTAAAGCTAGATCCTTATATATCACCCTGCACCAGAATCAACTCCAAATGGATCAAAGACCTTGAACTCAAAGCAGACACTCTGAAAACATTACAGGATGGAATAGGAGAAACCCTGGGTCTCCTTGGCTCAGGCCGAAATTTTCTGAATAGAGACCCGGAAACACAACAAATCAAAGAAAGGTTGGACAAATGGGATTGCATAAGTTTGCAGAGCTTCTGCAGGGCAAATGACATAGCTAGCAAGATCAATAGAAAGCCCACGGATTGGGAGAAGATCTTTACTAGCCATACAACGGACAAGGGTCTCATATCTAAAATATACTTGGAACTCAAAAAATTAAACCACCCAACAACAAATCCTCAAAGAAACAACTGCCCAATAAGTAAGTGGGCGAAAAACTTAAAGAGAAGCTTCTCTGAAGAAGAAAGAAGGATGGCCAATAGACACATGAAGAAATGTTCAACATCCCTAGCCATAAAAGAAATGCAAATCAAAACAACATTGAGATATCACCTCACTCCAGTTAGAACAGCAAAAATCAAGAACTCTAACAACAACAGATGCTGGAGGGGATGTGGACAGAAAGGAACCTTACTTCATTGTTGGTGGGAATGTAAACTTGTTCAACCACTTTGGAAAGCAGTATGGAGGTTCCTCAAAAGACTTCACATAGAACTCCCCTAAGACCCAGCAATCCCACTTTTGGGCATTTACCCTAATATTTACAAAAAAAGACCACACTAAAGCTACCAGCACAACTATGTTTATTGCAGCATTATTTACCATAGCTAAGATATGGAACCAACCCAGATGCCCCTCAGTAGATGAATGGATCAAGAAAATGTGGTATATATACACAATGGAATTCTATGCCTCCATCAGAAAGAATGACATTTCCCCATTTGTTAGGAAATGGAAAGGCTTGGAAAAAATTATATTAAGTGAAGTAAGCCAGGCCCAAAGAAACATAGGTCCCATGGTTTCCCTTATTTGCAATATCTAGTATAGGTATGAGTCAAGGGGAAAAAGTCAGAGAAGGTGATGTTAGGAAAACGAACCCTCAAATATGTATTTTAATGTTTTTGTTTCTTTCATGCATGTGTTTCTAACGCATTTATAAGATTATTTCTTTGTTGCTTTGTATGTCCCTTCCCCACAGTGTAACCCCTGCTTTCACTATATTTGATGTCAGTATAACATGTGGAGGAGATGGGGACAAACAAGTTGTTTAAGGATTCAGGTGGACCTGTTGCAACAATGATAAGTACAAAATGTCATGTCAAAACCAGCTTTACAATGTCCTTGTGGGGGGGGTGGGTATGACTGGGTGCGGGGGAGGGGGGAGGCTGGGAAGGGAAGTGAAGGGTAAACAAAGGAGGAGGCTGGTAAGAAATGTATGCATTATCCTGCCCATGTAATTGTAACCCCTCTGTACAGTATGTTCTCAAATAAAATAAAATAAAATTAAAAAAAATAAATAAAAAATAAAAATGCTGAAGTTGAACTTAGGCTTCTTGTTGATCTTGTTTTTGTGTTGGATTGAGGAAATTGGTTTATCAATAGAACCCTGTAGTCAAGTACTGAATTGTACTTTCAAATTTAAGAGGATGGAAAATCTCTCCCACCTCTTTATAAATAACATTTCTTTTATTACATTGGTGGTTTGAAATCTTACAAATGATCAGCAACAGTGCTGAATTTTGTTACAGAGTAAAGTTCACAATCTTTGAAAATGAATAGTTGAATCTTTTCATTTATAAATGAACCCTGAGCAAGTTCACCTTCTCCTTCATGCTTTCTCATCCTGGTACCTTGGTCCCTCTCTCTCTGTTTTTGCCTCCACATCATAAGTTGAGTATTCTCCTCTACCAGCAGGTTTCTCCACTCTGGGCCACCTTCCACAATCCCAAATGCAATATGAGTATGGAACCATGGACTGAAACTTCAGAATCTATGAGCTGAGGTAAACCTTTCTTTCTTCTGAGTTGATTTCTGAAGCATTTAGTCACCCTATCATAACGCTAACGCCGTGAATGATTAATGTATTGGGCAGATGTGATTCATCCCTGACAAAATTCTTTGTAGAACATATTTTACTTACTACTAGAATTTCAAGTCCGTGAGATCTGAAACACATAACCATCAGTTCATAATGTAAAAGTCTGGGATTCTATTATGTGAATATGAAGGATTTGACCGTGTATTTTTAAGAAGACTGACCCTTCAAATCTTTGCTCAGATCCCACATCCTCAGCTTGGTGGCTTAGAGTTTTCTCTGTAGAGTCATAGTTCCCATTTCAGTGAACAGCTAGACAGAATTCTTGCATTGTTGCTGAGATCCTTCTCTGGACTTTTTCTTTTCTGCAGTTTTCCCCTTCAGTTTTAGTAGTTGTGCTTTCTGCTGGCTCTGCCTCTGGATTTTCAAGCCATTGAAACCATAGTTCTTCTGGTCTTTAATGACCAGGAAGGTCTTCATGGTTCTGAGGCTGATTGTATTGGACACCTACTCATTGTGTCTTTTTCATTCCAACAATCCATCCCAGCTTCTGTTTGCTTTTCTTTATGCTTCAGTCCTTCCAGTAGGTTGAGAATTTATAATTACCCATGAGAGGCTGATAAAATCATTTAGCATATTTTATATTAAACCCTGCTTATTATTCTATTGTACATGAGAACAAATCTACTTTTGGTACACTTCAGTTGAGAAATTAAAAAAGGTTAAAACTGAGATTGACAAGGTTAAAATTATTTTGATGCTATTAATGGTTATCTATTTAAATAATTTGAAAAGAGTATGCATAGGGTAGTTTCTTCAGATATAAAAATGAATCTGGCACTTGGTAGGTGTCTTAACATAACATATAAAATATTAAGTTAACTGATGTCCTGAATCTGTACAATAAAATAAAATAAAATTTATTCAAGTGGTTATTGCCTTCATCTTCACTGTTTTTATGATTCTTAATGATTTTAATAAAAACGGAATGGGCAGTATGAGAGTGGCCATTTTTTCCAGAATATGGCCTTAGTAGAATAAAACTGCTATTTTTAGTGTACTAAGAATCAAGCTCAAAGATTTTTCTTCTTGACTTACTGAGTTTTGTCTTACCACAAAAATAAAAATTATTTTAACTCTACCCATATTTCATTATAGTTATACTTACATTTTAAGTAGCATTCAGATTCTGTTGAATCTTTTAACTTATTTTGTGACTGCATGTAGTGAACAATTAATATTTGGGTAGTTTCCATTGCAAGCACATTATATAGGATATTAGTGTAAACCCATACCATGTTTATCCCTATCTAAATAATAATAATAATAGTTTTTTGTTATTTCAACAGAAATAATTGAAGTATAACTATAAAATCTGAATAGCCCATCAAATATTTTCAGGCTACCTGGAAAGTTTTCCAGTGTCACAGTATTTCTATAAACTCCCTTTGTCTAAGAAACAAAAAGTCAAAATCATTGGAGTAAGAGAGATAGATTAATGGAGAACATAGTTTGCATAGCTTTTTCATTAGCCAGATTTCAGTGATCTTGAAATTATAATCTCTCTGAAGGGAATAGCTCTAATGCTCAGGCTGGGCTGGCCTAATTCTACCATATTTGAAATCAAAGCAACTATGTATACTCTTCTAAGGTTTGCACAGGCATACTTAACTGAGCATAAGAGTAGTTGACTGATCTGCTCTAATGTGTAACTGCCATACATACATCATGGAGATCACCTTCATTTTACTGATTTCTCTAGAAAATAAACGTCTATAAATGTTTATATTTGCTTACAGAGCTTTTGCTGCTTTACATAAAATGGAGGGGGAAGGGAGCAATTACAGTCGTAGAAGATAACTATGAAATTTAAAACAAGTGTATTACGAAAATATGAAAGCTTCCCAAGTGATTTTAGATGCTTATTAAATATGTTGATGATGACATTCTACATTGCCTTATATCATCAAATAAAGGATTATTGTGAAATTTTATGGGATGAAGGAAAATAACTAGGAAGAATGTCACACTAGATTCCCACAGAAGCATTCTTTCATTTTAATGAATCTTAACATGAATTATCAGGAATATATAGGAAAATACATATTCTACTTGAATCAGTACATAGTAAAATTAGAAATATAATGTATATAATATTTTATATATAATTATTAGCAATGAGAAATCAAAAAAGCCTGGAAATTAAAGCAATATTTTTTTTGTGTCAGTCCTTGGGTCGGACTCAGGTCCTAGGCACTGTCTCTCAACTTTTTAGCTCAAGGCTAGGACTCTTCTACTTGAGTCACAGCTCCACTTCTGTCTGACTTTTCTGAAATTCACTGAAGGCAAGTGTCTTGGACTTTCCTGCCTGGGCTGGATTTGAACTGTGATCCTCAGATCCGTCTCCTGAGTAGGTAGAATTCCAGGCATGTGCCACTGGCACCCTGCTGAGGCACTATTTCTTGGTTTGGGTTTTTTTCCCCCCTTTTGAGGCATTATTTTTGAAGGTTGCTCTTTGTTGAGTTACAAATAATGTTTTTAGTCCACATATAATAAAATAAATCCTGTTATACTAAAACGAATCCTTTCTGAAACTTCAAAGAATATTGTAAATAAATTGTTATCACTTGAATTATCATAGCTATAATTGTTATTGTCACATTTTCAGTGTTTTGACTCAATGATGTTTCCCTCAGAGTCATGCTTCCCTTCCACCCTACAGGAAATCCCTGGATCCAAGCTCGGACGTGTGGCTTTAAGTAGAGCGGTGGGCCAAAGCATATAGAAAAATAGAGGCACAATCATAACAAATCAGGAGCATTCCCCTCTCCAAACTTTGGCATAATACACAGACATGTGCCACTTTCCTTAGGCCTCTTTCCTAACCCTGCCTTCTTCTCACTTCTACATGTAACCATTGTCTACACTGCCACCACTGTAGGCTAAACTGAGCTTAAAAAAAAAAATCACCTAAACAGAGTCATAATGCATGCTCTGTAAGAGGTTGTATTGACTTAACACTATGTTTAAAATTGTATTACAAATTGGTTTATTTTTTGCTTTGATCCACAGCCCTACTGAATGATTTTTTTATTTGCTATGGATGAAAAATTGGTTTGCTATCCGCTTTTGTCTATTAGATAGGGTCTGTTTAAAATGTTTTCAATCTTGTCTTTTGGTAAACATTTGAGCACTTTTGTTATTGTGGAGTATACTACTAACAGTGGTTTTTTTATTTTTTATTGTGAAAATACTGTACAGAGGGGTTACAATTACATGGGCAAGATAATGAACACATTTCTTTTCAAGCATGGTAGCCTCCTCCTTTGTTTCCCCTTCCCATCCCTTCCCAGCCTCCCCCCACCCCCCCCCCACCCAACACTCCTCCCCCCACCACCAAAGTTGTAAAGTTCGTTTTCGACATGACAACTTGTACTTCTCATTGTTGCAACGGGTCCACCTGTATCCTTATTTAAACGACTTGTTTTTCCCCTTCCCTTCCACAAATTATACCCACATCAAATACAGTGAAAGCAGGGATTATACTTTGGGGGAAGGACATACAAATCAACAAAGAAATAATCTTATAAATGTGTTAGAAACAATCGCATGAAAGAAAAAAAACATTTAAATACATATCTTAGGGTTCGTTTTCCTAACATCACCTCATCTGACCTTTTTTGCTTGACTCATACATATACTAGATTGCAAGTAAGGGAAACCATGGGACTATGTTTCTTTGGGCTTGACTTACTTCACTTAATATAATTTTTTCCAAGTCTTTCCATTTCCTAACAAATGGGGCAATGTCATTCTTTCTGATGGAGGCATAGAATTCCATTGTGTATATATACCACATTTTCTTGATCCATTCATCTACTGAGGGGCATCTGGGTTGGTTCCATATCTTAGCTATAGTAAATAATGCTGCAATAAACATAGTTGTGCAGGTAGCATTAGTGTGGTCTTGTTTGTAAACATTTGGGTAAATGCCCAAAAGTGGGATTGCTGGGTCATAGGGGAGCTCTATGTGGAGTCTTTTGAGGAACCTCGATCTTCACTAGCCATACAACGGACAAGGGTCTCATATCTAAAATATACTTGGAACTCAAAAAATTAAATACCCCAACAACAAATCCTCAAAGAAACAACTGCCCAGTAAATAAGTGGGCTAAAGACTTAAAAAGAAACTTCTCTGAAGAAGAAAGAAGGATGGCCAATAGACACATGAAGAAATGTTCAACATCCCTAGCCATAAAAGAAATGCAAATCAAAACAACATTAAGATACCACCTCACCCCAGTTAGAATGGCAAAAATCAAGAACTCTAATAACAACAGATGCTGGAGGGGATGTGGACAGAAGGGAACCTTAAGAGTGTAAACTTGTTCAACAGTGGGTTTTTTTAATGAAAGAAATTATTTCTAACATTCTTCTCTTTTGCAATTACGTATTGAAATGCAGATGGATTGTATTTCCAGAACAAGTTAAGTCTACAACAGTTCTGAAGGGTGGCTTTCAAAAGTGGTCAGAATTACCAATTTCTGTTATGCAGATGATGCAATGCATTTGCAGTGGTTTATAAGAACAGGTGTTTGGTTTTTATTCATAGTTGTGTGGTTTGGTTGGCAATGCTGTGCTTCCTTGGGAGCTTTTGCTTGCGTTATGTGCTTCGTTCTCCTTTGACTGGGATATGAATCAAATCATCATAAGAAGAGCAAGTAAAAGGCTTGCAATGCTCCTTCCTAAGGTTTCTATCCAGGGCTGGCACTTTGCCACATCTGCCCATATTCTGTTGGCAAAAGCAAGCACTCTGAGCAAGCCAAAAATCATTTGCCTTTAGCACTCACTGTTCTACATACACTAATAGAAAATATGATCATGAATCATGGCAAAGAATAGGCATGTGTCCTTCTAATATAGAGAGGACAGAAAATCGTGGAACACTTTTTCATCTTAATCAGGTAGAACATGCTTTAAGATCTCTAAATGAAATCTGTACTTTAAAGGGATGAGCTGTAATCAAGAGATGGGCAGCAGATAAATGAAGAGAAGAAGCAAGGCGAATGCAGGAAATAAATCAGTATATAAGCCATTAAATTAAAAAATGTGAAGGAGTAGGTTGGGAGAGATGAATGAAAATGATGACAATGACAATGATCAGGACATATTGTATTCATAAACTACTTTGCAAAACAGCAACTTCTTTGTACAACTTAAAGATTAAATACATTCTTGTATATACATGCATATATGTACATATATGTATGCATATGCATATATTTATACATATGTGTACACATATATATGTATACACACATATATATATGTATACATATATATGATCACAAGGTGGATTTCAGTTGAATTTTCCTCAAAGAATGGGTGTGGTTGTTTCAAAACGCTTATTTGACATTTGGATATCTTTCTATGTGAAGTTACCATTAAATTTTTTTCTGATTTAAAATGATTAAGATTATATTATCTATCATTTCTTCACTAAGTTATACAAATTATATTTTTCTGGTTATGAGACTTTCATCAATTACAAAATCCAGTCATTTTCTTCCATTTTATAGTCTACATCTGTATTCTGTCAATAGAATGTTTTTATGCTCTTAACTATAATTTGGAACATATTTCCTCCTTTTGTTTGCTTTTAAACTACATTTAGCTTATTGGAAAAATGTTTTATTTTCTTTCACAAATATATATTTGTTGTTATAATGTTCGCATGTAGATCTGAAATCCATTTGAAATTGATTTTTGTGTATGCTGTTAGAGACTCAGATACATTACATTACAAGAAGAAATCAAATTGTACTGCCACCATTTATTCATAACATAAGCTGTTTTATTTTCCAATGAATTATATTGATAATTATGTCAAATATCAAAGATCCATAGATTAGTAAAAATAATTTTGTTCTTCATCGTTGCTCCATTTGTCTACACCTGCTCAAATAACACAGTCATAATTTTAATTGCTTGATAATAAATCTTGATATCTGTACTATAAATACTACTGCTATATAACCTCTATGATTAAACTTAAAATCTTCATAATATTTCATCATCAGATAGAAAATTTAAAATCCAGCCGGGCACTGGTGGCTCACACCTGTAATCCTCACAAATCAGGAGGCTGAGATCTGTGGATCGTGGTTCCAAGCCAGCCTGGGCAGGAGAAGCCCATGAGACTCTTATCTCCAATAAACCACTCAGAAAACCGGAAGTGGTTCTGTGGCTCAAGTGGTAGAGCTTTACTCGCCTTAAGCTGAAGATATGAGGGACAGTGTCCAGGCCCAGAGTTCAAGCCCCACAACCAACAAAAAAAAAAATTAAAATCAGCTTTCCAATGAACAATTTACTGGGGGTTTCTGATTCTAATGTAACTACAGCTCATATTGGAGGAAATTGTTCTCTTTGTGACATTGTTTTTCCATGAAGAACACTAGAATAATGAAGAATCTGTAAAATATTAAAATTTATTAAAATTATATTCATGACATTAAATTTAATGTCTGAATCAAATGTTTCTCTATTTCTGAAATTTTCAGTATTTTCTTAATAATATTTGAAGTGTCTTCTTTTTTCTTTTCACCAAGCATCCTAAAGCTTTTAATTTGCTTGATTGCATTATATCAATTTCTGTAAATGCAATTTAATATATCTATGGTGTATGTAAGAAAAATCAGCTAACTATGGAAAACAGATAAAATATGTAAGAAAAAAGCATACTCTTAAGTTTTCTTTGACAAATGACTAAGCTAGATTTTAAAATTTTAACTTTTTAAAATTATATTTTTATGATCCTTAAATAGTTTTACAAGTGGGTTACCATTGAACATATCAGTATACAAGTACAATGCTTCTTGACTATGTCCCTTTTCACCATTCTGTCCCATCTTACCCAATATATCTCCTCTCCACAAATTTCCTATTTTTATAGAATATCATTGAATATCATGACCACACTCTCCCCCTTTCCTCTCTTCATTCCTCTATCCCTTTGACCCACGACTACAATCTTTCAAGTGCTAGTTTCCTGGTATTCACTTTGCTGGACTGCAAATATGATGTCTGATACATTTGTGTATAGTTACATCCAACCTCGTGTTTATTTATATATTTATAAATTAGTTCTAGCTTCAACTTATGAGAGAAAATATGAGTCTTTTGTCTCTTTGCAAGTGATGTAATATCATTCTTTCTAATCGATAAGTAAAATTTCATTGTGTGTGTTTACATTACATTTTCTGGATGTCATCCATTGAGGGGCATGTGGACTATTTCCATACCTCGGCTATAGTGAATAGGCAGCAATGAACATAGTTCTGTAAGTAGCTTTACTGAATCCTGATTTGTAATGTTTTGGATAAATGCCCAAAATGTTATTGCTGGATCTATGTTTAGTTTTAACAAGTTTACATTCTCAAATAGTGTATTATGGTTCCTTTTCCCCTACATCCACACCCCACACTAACATCTGTTTGTATTTTTGATGAGGGTCATTCTAACTGGGGTCCATGTTGGTTTGATCTGCATTTTCTTTATGGCCAGAAATTTTGAACATATCTTGATATATCTATTGGTGTTTATTTGGCCTTTGTCTGATGTATAGCTGGCAAAGATATTCTCCTATTCTTATTCTGTCTTTTTAGCTTTCTATCTCTGTCCTTTGCCATGCAAAAGCTTCTAAATTTTATGCCATCCCATTTGTTACTTCTCGTTTTGATTTGCTGATGGGAAATTAATTCAGCAATTTCCTTCCTGCGCTGAGATGTTCTAATGTTTCTCCTACTTCTTCCTGTGCTAGTTTCAAGGTTTCACTTCTTACATTGAGCTTTTTGAGTTATTTTGAAGTAATGTTTTTGCAGGGTGACAGATAGGGATCCAGTTTTAGTTTGCTTGCATGAAAAATGCCAAATGCTTCTTTCTGTTAAACTCAAATAAATACAAAATTATCTTTCTGCTTTAATGGTATTACTCCTTGGATTCCTGGATATATGTGTACTTTTCTAGAGATTTATTCTACTGAAATTTTCTACTTGATAATTAATTGTTAAAATTATTATTTTACATGAATATGCACATTCATATAGACAAATATGCACATAGAAGTTTTACATGTTTTACGTCAGTAATTTAGCATCATATGAACATATATCAATGAGTTAAACACACGTACATACGTGTGGTATTCCAATAAAATGTTAAAAAATCATCTCTATTATCTACTATGTATGGCTACATAAGACTCAATGATCTTTTGTTATTTTTTATGGTAATGCTGATTACACAAGTGAATTATTTTGGCATGGATATCTTGAAAACATCACACACTTGATGACACAAGGAACAGAAATTTACTTTCTCACAATTATGGTGCCAGGCCAAGAGCAAATATTAGAAGGTTAATTTTCCTATGAGAATATTCTACTTGGCTTGGAGGTGGTAATCTTTTATTTTAAGACCAGTCCAATGACCTCATTTTAACTTTATTACTGCTCCCCTAGACCTTGTCTCTAAACCCAGTTACATCCTATGGGACCATAGGTTAAGACCTTTAGTTACTAATCTAGGGTACTTTAGTAACTGACTCAGAGTGACTTGGATCAATTTGGATTTGAATCCCACTTTAAGTGATGTGTAAGAAAATTAAAAAATAGAGCCTGTTAAAAACAACTTATCTGTTGTGATCATTGTATTTGATTTTGGTACCCTGGGTGTTGTATATTCGTTTATCTGAATTAGGAAAGGGAAGGGGAACAGCAAAATGCTAAGACAAAGGACAAAGGGGAACCAATTAAACAGCGACACAAGACATTATGTTGGAAATGATCTGCACAACTAAGAGAGGAAGTTAGAAGGAGGGAAACTGGGAGAAAAATGAGGGGGGCGGGGTAACAAGATCGACAAGAAATGTACTCCCTACCTTACTTACGTAACAGTAAACCTCTATACATCACCTTGACAATAAAATTCAAAAACCCCAACAACATAGGTCTCATTCTAAAATTTTCATCAAAGCTATAATATTAAGAAATTTGATCTCCAGGTAAATATATAAATGCACACACACATATGTGCATAATTCAAAGAACATTATTCAGTCTTAACAAAGGAAAATTTGCTTTTTATTACAATATCGGTGAAACTTGGGAGACTTTTTCAGAGGAAGTAAAACAGAAGAGAAAGAAATAGCTCTGTGTAATTTCTTATACAGAGAATCTAAAGTAAAAGAAAAAAGAATTAAATGTGTGGAAGCAAAAAGTACAGAAGTTGATATGTAATTTAATAGAGTACACAGATGTAATTATCTTAGATGAATACAGTTCTTAAGAAAAACATGACTGCAGTAAATAGTAATGGTATTGAAGTATTTTTGTATGTATTATTATTGTTACATTTGTACTTACACAAAAAGAATCAAATGTCTTGTGTATATTTATAACAATGGGTACATTTATATCATATTTAGAAACTGGTCAACACCCTAGAGGTAACAATTTGAAACTGATTCTTCAAAATTCTGAAGAATTACTAACACTACATCATGTAAATTATAAGAACTAGTTTGTCTAATATACCCCTATGATAAATTAATGAATGAAGATTGCAAAAGTATAAGGTTTTCATGAATGAAACTTAAGAAAATGACATGGAAAAACAAACCATTTAGGTAATGAGCAGCTAATTAATAAATATAGAGTGAAAACACATTTATAGTCAGTGCCCAATGTGAACTTACATAGACCTATTAGTATTACTTATAGTGAGAAGAAAAATATAATGTATTTGAACACAGATATTGTTACTCAACTACACTGAAAAATAAAGACAGATAAACATATTATGTTCTTTTTTTTTTTTTTTTTTAAATTTTATTTTATTTTATTTGAGAACATACTGTACAGAGGGGTTACAATTACATGGTCAGGATAATGCATACATTTCTTACCAAGCAGTGCAGCCTCCTCCTTTGTTTACCCTTCACCTCCCTTCCCAGCCTCCCCCCTCCCCCCCACCCAAATATACCCCCCCTCCCCCCTCTCCGACATTGTAAAGCTGGTTTTGACATGACATTTTGTACTTCTCATTGTTGCAACAGGTCCACCTGAATCCTTAAACGACTTGTTTGTCCCCATCTCCTCCACATGTTATACTGACATCAAATATAGTGAAAGCAGGGGTTACACTGTGGGGGAGGGACATACAAAGCAACCAAGAAATAATCTTATAAATGCGTTAGAAACACATGCATGAAAGAAACAAAAACATTAAAATACATATTTGAGGGTTCGTTTTCCTAACATCACCTTCTCTGACTTTTTCCGCTTGACTCATACCTATACTAGATATTGCAAATAAGGGAAACCATGGGACCTATGTTTCTTTGGGCTTGGCTTACTTCACTTAATATAATTTTTTCCAAGCCTTTCCATTTCCTAACAAATGGGGCAATGTCATTCTTTCTGATGGAGGCATAGAATTCCATTGTGTATATATACCACATTTTCTTGATCCATTCATCTATTGAGGGGCATCTGGGTTGGTTCCATATCTTAGCTATGGTAAATAATGCTGCAATAAACATAGTTGTGCTGGTAGCTTTAGTGTGGTCTTTTTTGTAAACATTAGGGTAAATGCCCAAAAGTGGGATTGCTGGGTCATAAGACAGACAGCCTCTTCAGTAAATGGTGCTGGCAAAACTGGTTAACTACATGTAGAAAACTAAAGCTAGATCCTTATATATCACCCTGCACCAGAATCAACTCCAAATGGATCAAAGACCTTGAACTCAAAGCAGACACTCTGAAAACATTACAGGATGGAATAGGAGAAACCCTGGGTCTCCTTGGCTCAGGCCAAAATTTTCTGAATAGAGACCCGGAAACACAACAAATCAAAGAAAGGTTGGACAAATGGGATTGTATAAGGTTGCAGAGCTTCTGCAGGGCAAATGACATAGCTAGCAAGATCAATAGAAAGCCCACGGACTGGGAGAAGATCTTTACTAGCCATACAACGGACAAGGGTCTCATATCTAAAATATACTTGGAACTCAAAAAATTAAACCACCCAACAACAAATCCTCAAAGAAACAACTGCCCAATAAGTAAGTGGGCGAAAGACTTAAAGAGAAGCTTCTCTGAAGAAGAAAGAAGGATGGCCAATAGACACATGAAGAAATGTTCAACATCCCTAGCCATAAAAGAAATGCAAATCAAAACAACATTGAGATATCACCTCACTCCAGTTAGAACAGCAAAAATCAAGAACTCTAACAACAGATGCTGGAGGGGATGTGGACAGAAAGGAACCTTACTTCATTGTTGGTGGGAATGTAAACTTGTTCAACCACTTTGGAAAGCAGTATGGAGGTTCCTCAAAAGACTCCACATAGGGCTCCCCTATGACCCAGCAATCCCACTTTTGGGCATTTTTTTTTTGGTCGGCCGTGGGCCTTGAACTCTGGGCCTGGGCACTGTCCCTCAGCTCTTCAGCTCAAGGCGAGCGCTCTACCACTTGAGCTACAGCGCCACTTCCGGTTTTCTGGTAGTTTATTGGAGATAGGAGTCTCATGGTCTCTCCTGCCCGGGCTGGCTTTGAACCGCGATCCTCAGATCTCAGCCTCCTGAGTAGCTAGGATTACAGGCGTGAGCCACCAGCGCCCGGCCATATTATGTTCTTAAATAAAAAGAATAATTGTTGTAATGTTATTAGCCAAACATATATATTTGTATATACTTATATAAACAAATAAGGTAGACTGAAAAAAATTAAAAAATATTTGTGGAGCTTTATTGTATCATAAAGACTAAAAAAAATCACACGGTTAGATGTGTTGTACCCACAAACTGACATGTTGAATTGACAGCTTTTGTACAATTAAAGATAATAGAAATTAAAATTAAATGAATTATAGGTTAAAATAATATTTAGGGATAACATCTTATTATTATTTTTCTGGTCATCATGGGACTTGAATTGTGGGGCTGGGCACTGCCCTTAAGCTTTCAGCTCAAGGACAGCACTCAACCACTTGACTCACAGAACCACCTCCAGTTTTTCTGGTGATTTTTGGAGATGAGAGTCTCACAGACTTTCCTGCCAGGGCTAGCTTTGAACCATGATCCTCAGGATCCTCAGATCTCAGCCTCCCCAGTAGCTAGGATTACAGACATGAGCCACTGATGCCTGGCTAGGGATAACATTTTTTACTGATCAATAGTTAAAAATACATATATCTTGAAGCACTTTAAAATCCTAAATTGGGCTCTATTGGAGCAGTAGATCAGTTAAATTA
Organism: Dipodomys spectabilis; assembly: GCF_019054845.1. Lineage (NCBI taxonomy): Eukaryota > Metazoa > Chordata > Mammalia > Rodentia > Heteromyidae > Dipodomys > Dipodomys spectabilis. The sequence goes on from NW_024870683.1 coordinate 13,899,835, forward strand.
AATAACATTGAAAAAATAAGTCTGTGTATATCTTTTCATAAGTGCACATGTGTCTGCTCCCTTACTTGCTTATGTATGTTTGTGAGTCTTGTAGAATATCAGGTTATACAGCAACAGTTATGCAATTAGGAAAAATGCAGGCAAATAATTCTGAGTAATTGTGTTTGAGAAAATGATGCTAGGTAATATCTAACCATTTAAAATTTAAAAGGTATAATATAGCATTTAGAATATAATGATATTTCAAACAAGTGCTGGAAAGATAATAATATTAAAATTATTTAAGGTAATTAAGAAAGAAAAAAAGCAAATGATCTCAGGTTTTCCCATATGGAATTTGAGGACACACATTTTGCTCATCCAGGGGCTTGAACTTAGGGCCTGGCTATCTCTGAGCTTGATTTCCTCAAGGCTAGTGCTCTACTACTGAGTCACAGCTTTCCTTTCAGCTTTTAGGTGGTAAAGAGTCTTATGGACTTCCCTTCCCAGGATGGTTCAAACCAGCTTCAAACCAGATATGGCTACAAAGCAGGTATCAGCCTCCTGAATAGTTAGGATTACAGGTGTGAGCCACTAGAACTGGCTCTATTATTTTTAAGTATGATAGATGTTACTTATTGTTGAGAAAGTACATGGGTATTTTTGTTCACTTACACAATGCTAGGAGGATTTTAAAATTCCCTTCCCCCCAAAATAAGAATACCACCCACGCTTGATGTGTATTGCAGTACCTCTATCCTGTCCATCATTTCTGCAAAGGAAATCAGTCACTTTCTAGAACATCCAATAGCACCAGGTGGTCGGGCAGCCTGACAATAAAATAGCAGTAATTGACATTATCCATAACTCAACCTGCTGACAAGGACCGGTTGATCAATAAAAGCAGTCTTTTGACACAAATCACAAGTCATTCTTCATTGATTGTCAAATGATGAGTAATTTCCTGCATCTATGATTGTTGCTTCTGATGCATTATCCTCTGGCTCTGTTTCTGTTGCTAACTGATTCTTGACTCTGATTACTGATATCCTGCCTTGTTCCTTATAGGCAGAACAGCATATTTATCCCCACTCTGTACAAACGTTAACACTTGGAATTTGATTTTTAGCTCTAGGTTCAGTTTGCCTTTCACAGATTTTCCAGAATTCACTCCTTGTAATGAAATTATGAATTACAAATTGATTACCTAACTGTGCCTGTAGCATTTGGGATGATAGTTCCAATTGCACTGCAATTAAGGTTGTCATTGTTCCTTGGGACTCCAGGAGGCATTTCAGGGTGGCCTTGCCAAACATCTTTTTTCTTCTTTTTCTATCTTTTGTATTACAGTCTACCTGCCCACATGGGGCCTTCAGGATTTCCTTGTCATTCTCCCTGTTGATTTCCTATGTAGGTAATTTGGGATCATAGGAGATGACGTTAAAATCATTGTCTGCAAAGAATGTGTTTTGTTTCCCCCCAAAGTGATATCTGAGCTTCCTGCATTCTCTGGTAGGGAGATGGCCTGCCCTAACTGATGACTTCTGCTTCTATTGTTCAGTCCTCACTTACACAAACATGTTCAACCTTTTTTCCAGCATTATCTCTCAGAGGTTTTACATCTCTCTCTTTCTTCATTCCCATTCATCTCCCTTAAAGATTATGGTTTCGTTGTGGATCAAAACTTAGTGACACGTGTGACTTTGTCAGAATTATTCTATAAATGCCAGAGAAGATTTTCCAGGTTTGTAAGGTACAGAGAAGCGTTACTCACACAGGAATAAGTAAAATCCCTGCCATTTTCTATCAGGAAGCACATCAGGATCTAGCAGGAGCCTCTCTACCTTCTGGCTTGTAGAAGTGCTATATGAATGTTATCCTCCTGACTGACAAGGCCAAGGCTCAGTCTTAATGTAAATGGCTACAGGGTTCTCACACAGGTACTAAAAATGGTGGTTGATAAACCTTAACAAAAATCCATTGGATAACTATCTGATTAAAGTTTCTTAGGGTTGGCTATATGGACAAATTCATAAACTTTCCATCTCTGAAGGAGTCAATGAAAAAAGTATTTTCTGTGATAAGAAAAGAGATACCAGTATTTTCCTTTTAATACCCAGTATAAAAGGAATTATTTAATGACTTATCTAATTGAATGTGGCAGTTATCTTTTAACGAGTCTTAGCTCCTCTTGCATGAGTGTTTATAACATTTATGATCACAGTTGGGAGGAGATGTGGTGCAGAACAAAGCCAAGTGATTTCTTTTTCCACCTGAAGAATTCACATTAAACCGTAATTTGAATATCTTTAATCATTATAAAGGCATTTGTTTACCTGCTTGAAGAAGAGAAAGAACTCAGGCATTCAAAATATGAAACTGTTATTTTTTGCACAGAAAATATTAAAATTGAACTACTCATCATCTATATTGAAAAGTTCAAATAACTTCATGATTTGTCTTCAAGTGTGTTTAAGCTAATGTGCGAATCGGTGAATAATCTTTGATTTAAAAATTGATAACAAGCTGGGTTCCGGTGGTTCATGTCTGTAATCTTGCCTATGTAGGAGGCTGAAAGCTTAAGATCCATGTTCGAAGCCAGCTGAAGCCTGGAAGTCCCCTTGTTTCTCCAATTAAAACAGCCAGAAGTGGAGCTATGACCCTAGTGATAGAGCATGCACTTAAAGCAAAAAAGCTCAGGGACAGTACTCAGGCCCTGAGTTCAAGTCCCAGGACTGGCATACAAAAAAAAAAAAAAGAAAACCTGATAATACAAAAATGCATACTAAAATTATACTAATGGTCACATCTATAGAAAAATACTTAAAAGAGCTGCCAATTTAAATGTTATTTTATTCTATTCATTACTGTCATATTTTCTGGCTTCTATAAGCAGTCAGAATTCTTAGAGTCACATTATCAAGAGTATCCAAGACATTCAGTGATCACTTTTCACCTTGAACCTCTGTTAGTAATTTCAAATCACAAACAATAAATCAAATTCTACGAGAAGTAATGCTTCCTAGTTATCCGCCTTCTCAGCAGATTTTCCCTTTATCAAGACAGTCAAAAATTGCAGAAATTATTTTAATTGAGAATATGATTTACATATGCAGCATTTCAATGACCATGCTTGTACAAAACAAAGTATGAGTTCTCTATTCCTTTTCATGCAGCTCTCTTCCACTAAAGCCTCCCAGATACTATTGTGCTGGTCTAGATATCAGCCAAATTCTGGTGCAAGTGTCTTATTCAATTGTGCATTAGACTTGGTGGAGAAGTCAGAGAGTTTATTTCTAGGGTTGCAAAGAGGAGATTTTGAAGGCGCTGACTTTGACAATGAGAACAGAATATCACAAAGAATGATTTCATTTTGAGTTCACCAAGAAAGTTTTCATTAAAAAAATTCACCATATTTATTTTTTGTTTTAGATTTTGTTTTATACCATATAAAATATGCAATGCAAATATATGTAGTTTCAGTTCTATATAATATAAAATTAATACTATTAGTTTGCCTATATGTACTAATACTTTATATGAAGATATATATGTATATATATGTATATATATATATTAGGTTTTCTTAAATCTATTTGACTTTCTTTTATTTTTGAGTGAACATACATTTTTTTATTTGCAGCGGTTTCACTGTGATATTTCAATCCATTAATTCCTAATACTCCTAAAATTGACCACCCAATTCTTTACAAATTTACTTATGCTTATCTCTGTGTTACAGGTCAGATATATTTTTAGCAAACAAACATTTTGCATCTATGGTCTGTGGAAAGATATATAGTTAATATGAATGAGTGAATATTTATAATTTCCTACATTTTTACCATTTATTGAATAGTGGTCACACTATTATGCTTGTACTATTTTCAGTTTTCTTGTGAATCTTGCTAGGAATGAATCTCTATGAATTTTAATCACAGGACAATGATTTTCCTTCTCAGCACTTCTAGCCTGCACCTAGTCACTCCTAAATGTTGCTCAATCAAGAAACAGGACTTTTCCTCACTGACAAAAAAGTCCACTGTGCCAGCTTCTAGCCACAGGCACCCATGCAAAATCTGAAATGTCATTAGTGAGACTGAGCTTAACAGTTTTAAACGAATGCAATTGCAAATGTTAATAATTGCCCTTGCTATAAGTCTACTTAATGTGCTTTAGGCTACACATAATGCTAAATAGTATCTGGATAGCTTTCTGAAAACAAAATGTAAAACAAAACAGGTGAGTATATATTTTTGAAAAGTGTTAACAAGTATTTTCAATGATTGTTTTGAACAGGCATGCTTGTTTCTACTAGTTTTCATCTAAGGTCTTAGTGACACTTCTGGAGTGATATGGCTCTAGTTTGAAGTACATATTTGCAGATTTAGCAGCCATGGGGAAACAGCTGATGAAATTGTAATGAACTCAAAGTAAGTTTATAGAGTTAATATGGCACAAAAGGCATGTATTATTCTTTCACATGTAAGTTCCATATGTAAGCTTACAGTGTTCCATAATTTGTCTTTCTACTTTCAGTGATTAGAATGCAGGAAAGAAGATAACAATAAAAACAGAACAACCTATATTCCTATGACAAGCGCAAGTCCTCAAAAATTTTGTTTTGCAATTTCTGTAACAAATACAATAGAGAACAGTTGACCTTCCTTTTGTTTCTCACAATACAGTTTGAGTGTTTATAATTTTACAGTTGACAAAAATCAATGACTCCTCACAACTCACAAACACTTAGCTATGATAGCTTTGTTGATTAGTCAGGGTTCATGGAAAGAATAGAAAATGGTCAAGTTTAGATAAACAAAAAGGATTTTATCAGAGAGTCTAAAATTGCTTATGGATTCATGAAAAGATGGAGGAAACAAATGTTTAGCTGTGTTTTCACACAAGCTTCTGAAGAACTAAATCACAAAATTAGGCCACACTAAAAAAAAATAGGTCACCAGTTTTCAATCCTTCCTACGCCTGAAACACCATCTGCACCCCTTCCGCAATCTACCAATGTGCCACGTGTGCCAGGGCCCTGTTCCCATGTACTCTTTAAAATATAGTTCCCAAGAAAGACACCAGGTAGAGCTACATATTCGGGAGTATAGAACAAAATAGTCAAGAAAATAAAGTGGTAGAGTCACAATTGTGCAGAGTCAGGAAACTAGATAACACTAACATTCAGGGAGGTCGTAAACATTTCTTATTTCAGTATACATCCTGGCTCTAAAGCTGGAAGGTCAAGAATAATCAGAATCTAGAAACCCAGAATGATTTATGGACTATTTGAATTTTATAATGAAGTTTTGTTTCCCTACACAAGTTTATTTTGTAGTACATAAACCTCTTTTTTGATCCCTTTGATTATTTTATAGTGCACACAAAATAAAAAAGATAAAAATCTTTCTATATTATGCTATCTATATATGGGTTAAATATACATATATGTTTGTATGTAATCATATATATATAGTATATATGATCAAGCAGGATGAAGTATAATATACATAGGGGTGAGTTTCCATGCTATTCTTTTGAATATTTAATCATTTAACAAGACGAATACTAGGAATCACATATGTCTTATCTGAAGGGCTAGTTATTAATAAGAGGAAAAAATGAGAGAGCAAGGAAGGTTAAAACAGTCATAATAATTTTAATATATAATAATTTTAATACATAATGCATATACATATACATATTTTTTTTTTGGTCGGTCGTGGGGACTGAACTCTGGGTCTGGGCGCTGTCCCTCAGCTCTTCAGCTCAAGGCTAGCGCTCTACCACTTGAGCCACAGCACCACTTCTGGCTTTTTCCGCTTATGTGGTGCTAAGGAATTGAACCCAGGGCTTCAAGCACGCAAAGCAAACACTCTACAACTCTACCACCTTCCCAGCCCAATACATAATATTTTTATAAATGAAAATGGAACTAGAAAAGTTGAGGCAGATGAGGATGGAATAGATTGGGAGAGGTGGTCAGAAAAGATAATGCTAGGCAAGATGTATTTTGCATATAAATTGGCGTGTACAAATATTTGAATAAATAGTAATAAAAAGACATGGCACCTAAAGGCAATCAGTGATTGTGATTGGACTATTTTGCTATAAATGTTGCTATTGAGAGATTTCATGAAAATCACTAGAATTGAATTTGATAATATGTACTAGTAAGATTTTTTATTGTTTTTCTTTATCTCTGTCTTTGCCTCTCTGTGTCTCTGGCTCTCTCTCTCTCTCTTTCTCTCTCTTCCTGCACCTCATACCCACATTTATTAATAGGAACAGAAAAACATCATAATGTTTGGAAATGATATGTGTCAAGTCAGCTATTTATTCTTAAATAGTTCAAGTAAACTATTTCTACAGTGTAATAATTTTTCTGTAGGCTCTGAGATTTTTAAAATGACATGTTTAAGCAAAGACAAAAATATACCATGTTCAGTGAAGTAGAAAAACAACATCTAGAATAAAGTTAACTATATTATATTCTGAATAAGTGTTAATAAAAAGTAAACATTAAACATTGCTACCATTTTGAGTTGAATAAATGATTTAAGGCAATTTAATTAGTCATAATTATATGCTTTAACAGCTAATGTAACAATTTGCTGATATATATTTAAATTAATTACATAGCCCATGAGTTTCTCTCATATATACTAAATAATCCCTTTAATTTTTCCTCAATGAATAAGTGATTCTTAAATTACTTAAACAAGTACTTTAACAGTTTTAAATTAATTCAGACTACACACTTCATCTTTACTGTAAATTACATTTCAGAAAATGGATCATAGTATTCTTAGTCAAGGAAAATAACTTGAAATTTTCCTGTTATTACTATGCTGAATATAATTACTTCCTTCATCCTATGGCATTGTATCTATTCTTTAGCAACCTTCTGAAAATACATGATAAAAACCAGCCTGTCAGAAAATGTTAAGTACGCAGAATTGTTACCATTTATTTATTTACTTCCTTACTTATTTAGACAGGATCACGCTGTGTAGCCCGAGCTGCTTTGACCTCATGCTCCTTCCTTAACCTCACAAATTCTTGTATTATAGGTGTGAGAGAAAACAGCTTTGAATGGAAGCTGATCCTACTCCTTCACATCCATCAACTGATCAGGAACACAGGTGGATTTCGTGTGTATCTTTTATTTTCTCATAGATTATTGTACCTATTGTTTTTCATTATTTTCTAAGAGAGTAGAAGTCATTTCCCTTTGAGGAGCTGGGGAACTAGGATTGTTGCCTTGAAAGGAGTTCAATGTTTAGAAGGAAAGGGGGGATTTAGTCAAATGATGTTAGTGACCACAATTTTAGGGGAACTCTTGATATTTCTTCAGGAAAAGAACATTAGATCATTTGATAGGGACAGGCATGTTTTGGAAGTCTAGGCATGCTCCATGGAGCATCCTTTTGCCTAGGAAAAGCCACACTCTTAGAGATGTGGAATTATATGGCAGCACCTGCTAGCTGCAAGAGTGGCTACAGGTTGCAGGAGTTATACTTCCTTTTTGCTATTAGTCAAGCCTTGATGCCATTTTATTTTGTGTTCTGTTTTGCTCTCAACATGTACTTTAGTGAATTCATTATTGAGACTATGTTTGAAATGAAATTGCTCTTTGGAAACCAACAGCAATGTAGAAAATGATCCGGATAAAGACTCTAAAGGGGTTGTCAACATTTAGAAGAGATGATGATAATCTGGATACAAATATTCAGCCACATCTAGAAGAAACTTGTAGAGAAAAATTATATATTTTCCAGATAATCATAATATAGTATGCACCAGGTCTTAATAAAATACTGTACATTTTATTAGAAGAAGATGAGTTTAGTTATATATTTTGGAGAGTTCATGATACTCAACATTTAACAAGCTTGTGAACCCTGAGTTAAAGGGCAGGCAGAATTTTTAAAGTAGGAAATAATTCTAAATGCTTGTTGAAATCAGGGCATTCAATGAGCTGTAGGTATTTGATATTTATTTGACACAGAGTCTTGCTACATAAATCCTATTGGCCTTGAATTCTAGATTCTCCTGCCTTTGCACAAGGGTTAATGCCCCAGGGTGGGGGTGGGGGAAGGTCTATTGATACATCATAATCTAAAATGTGTCTTAAGGTTTCCTTTAATGGAATGGCAAGGGGAAGTGGTATGGGAATTCACAGTCATACAGAGCTCTAGGTCGATGACTTTTAATGTTTTTTTCTTGAGTAAAGTATAGTAGAACTTGCCTTCCAAGTCCAGTTTGTATAAGGAGAGACACACCTCAAAAGGTGTTGCTCTGAGGGCCCAAACGTGCTTTGCAGTTGTACTCCAGTCCACTCTATGTGGAATCATGGGTAAAATATCCTTCATCATGAAAGTCATGAAGCTTAACGTACATATTTTGCATGGTCCTAAAAATATCACCAGAAACTTTGGTTGAAATTTATATTTCCTCCAGATCATGCTCAAAGATTTTTTAAGACATGGTGTAAAAAGTCAAATCTTCCTTTTTAAAATTATCATCTTGAAGTAGTTGAACAAAGAAGTTGCCATTTAGCAAAACAGTTTATGGATACAATCCATCTTGATCAATAAATATACCAAAAACATTTCTCTGTTACTATTTTCACAAACATTGTCTGTTTACATTGACAAAGTACTAAGGCAATTCTAAGTTTTCTCATCTGTCAGAGACTATAATAAAGCAGATCCTGCTCACGGTGTAGATTAGCTGTAGGCGAGTCAAAGTTATCAGTATTTATATTGATCCTCAGCCTGCCTTTTAGAAGATGCAATGCTTCAACCAGTGAGTGAGGATGGCAGGCTGCACTCAGAGCTCAGGCTTCCTGATTATATCTTCTTTTGACAGAATACAGAAGGACCATATTGATTTTGTTCCCTAATTTTCTTGACACCTTCCAATGAAAAAGGTCACATCCAATGCGCCATATAATGTCTAAACCAACAATCTGGAAACAGACATGAAGAAAGATATAGCATGCTCTGTTGCAAATATTCTTAAGGGGTCTAGTCAGGATACTGTACTCACAGTAAGATGAAAAATAATGTGAATACTATCAACAGCACCTTTTTAAATTCTGAAAATTAGTGAAAGTTATGCACGTGTGTGTGTGTGTGTGTGTGTGTGTGTGTGTGTGTGTGTGTGTGTGTCAGTCGTGGGGCTTGAACTCTGGGGTTGGGTGCTGTCCCTGGGCTCTTCAGCTAGGGTAAGCACTCTATCACAGCACCACTTGGTTAATGGGAGATAAGAGTCTCACGGACTTTCCTGCCCAAGCTGGCTTTGAACTGCAATCCTCAGATCTCAGCCTCCTGAGGAGCTAGGATGACAGGTGTAAGCCACCTGAGCCCACATATGCATGTCTACTATGTTCACATATGACATGTGCATAAACTTCCAACTCTTTGGAATAATAACCCACAGGATTAAACATAGTGGCAATTATATATCACATTCCAATTCAAAGACTTCCTAACTGCAAATATATATTTTTTAGTGTCTAATCAGGATTGGTACATTCACTATAATAAGTTAAAAATATTTCCAGGAAATGGAGATATGGCTCAAGTAGTAGTTCTAGACTTGAGCAACGAAGCTCATGGACAGCACTCAGGCACTGAGTTCAAACCCCAGGATCTACACACACACAAATGTATCCTACACAATAGATCAATAAATCATGACCACCAGGGTTTGTTCTAGAATTAAATATAATGTGGCTACTCAAGAAATTTTCACTTGTAGTTTTAAAAATTATCTTGATATATTTATCTATGTTTGATGGCTTTAGCAGTTGAAAAAAAAACAAGTAACAACTTATTTCAGTTGCAATTTTATCATGTTATCAGAGATAACTATTTGGAAATAAATTTTGACACAATACTGCCTTGGTGGTGTGGTTGTAGTGGTGGTGGTAGTTGTAGTGGTGGTGTGGATGTAGTGGTGGTGGTAGTTGTAGTGGTGGTGTGGTTGTAGTGGTGGTGGTAGTTGTAGTGGTGGTGTGGTTGTAGTGGTGGTGGTAGTTGTTGGTAGTTGTAGTGGTGGTGGTAGTTGTGGTGGTATGGTTGTAGTGGTGGTGGTGGTTGTAGTGGTGGTGTGGTTGTAGTGGTGGTGGTAGTTGTAGTGGTGGTGTGGTTGTAGTGGTGGTGGTAGTTGTAGTGGTGGTGTGGTTATAGTGGTGGTGGTAGTTGTAGTGGTGGTGTGGTTGTAGTGGTGGTGGTAGTTGTAGGTAGTTGTGGTGGTGTGGTTATAGTGGTGGTGGTGGTTGTAGTGGTGGTGTGGTTGTAGTGGTGGTGGTAGTTGTAGTGGGATGTGATTGTGGTGGTGGTAGTTGTAGTGGTGGTGTGATTGTAGTGGTGGTGGTAGTTGTAGTGGTGGTGTGATTGTAGTGGTGGTGGTAGTTGTAGTGGTGGTGTGGTTGTAGTGTTAGTATTTAAGTGGTAGTATTTAAGTTTGTGTCTGTGCAAGATGGAGGCCTACTATGAGGCACATTTTAGATATTCAAAAACAGAACAAAATCTTATTCTAGAGTGGTTATTTGCAGATATTATCTAGCAAACATTCTCCTAATGAAAAAAAAAACAAAAAACAAACTCTACCATAAGTGGAGACATTACCAAGGACAATGAATATCAGCTTCCTTTGAGAAGCCAGTACAAAGTATATGGTCTTGACAATTGGGATGATTACAAAGACAGGGTTCTTTTATTAGAATTTGTATTTTCCTAGACTTTGGGGCAACTATAAGACTAATGCAGAAGTCAAACTATGAGAATATCTTCACAAATTAGATACAAAATTGACTTTCTATGTGGTATTTTCTGCTGTATTGTTCTTGTATGCAATTATCCCCACACATAAATAGTATTTATTTAATAAACTTGTATTATTATTTTTTGTGCAAGAGATAGATGTTACCTTCTGTATCTAGAGTGACGCATGATGGGAAGAAATGTATTTTATATCACTTAGGCAAGGTTTGCTAAACAACCAGGCCTACACAAGTCTCAGCGAACATGTTAGTCATGACATTGTTTCTAATGGTTACCATTTTGTTTTCTTTAGAACCAATTGACATGATTTCATGGTAAATCCAAGCCTATCACTTGCCATAAATAGTATAGTAAATAAAATATCTTAACCATATGTAAAGGCTATAAAAATTCTCATTTTTATATTCTTTTATGGTGCATACTGACTTGTGTTCACATTTTTCATGTTACTGTAATTTGAAATAAACCAAAATATTGAAAAAAAATATTTCAAAGGGATTCATATATGTCCTTTACTCTAAGTCAATAATCGTTTGCCTTTTGTATGTATGCTTTTACATTTGCTTTAACTTTCTATATCTTTATCCCATTCCAGTTCATCAATTTTATCATTATGCTTATCCATAAAATAAAAAATAAGAAATTTGATATTAACACCATTCTTATAAAATATAGCACTGATAGTTCAATTTGTAAAAATTTACACAATAATCTCCAAGTTTGTTAAAAGCCCTGCAGGGTCTAATTCTGAATCATTCATTTACTCATCTTGTATGTTGAGTTTTTTTTTTTTTTTTGAGGCAAACAGAGTAAGTTTATTTGAAGGTGAAACAAAAGCCATGAGAAAATGCAGCAAACTCCCCAAAAGGATAGCAGCCCAAAGAGGAGTCCCTTGAATAACTTTTTTAAGATTATAGAAATTTATTTTCACAGTTCCTTTGTTTACTGTTGTTGATTATTTGTAATCCACGTTCTTAGGACGGAAAAGCAGTACAGAGATAGAATGATAATCATTGGCTCCAAAGTCTCTGCATTGTTTTGCCACATGTCAATTGCATAACCTATGTTATGCTTCAATGTCATCACATGTGATGTGAAAGGAGAATGGTAGTGTTCATTTTTTAAAGTCTGTTGTATTATTTGAGTTTAATACGCAACTGTTCTGAGTTGGCTCTTTTACAGAGTAGTAGTTATGTATCATTAAATAAAATCCAGTGTCTGTCATTGTAGTAAGTAGGTAAAAATGTATTTAACAAATAAACCAATTTGGGGACATATTATATTAGTATAGGTTGCATGAAAGGCTCAGTTGCTTATAAAGAAATTTTAAAATTATGATCTTGGTCCCCAATTTGAAGGTTTTACCCCATAAGGCTAATGACATTATGGACAGAAAACTTCTCAATAGAAATAAATGCTAGAGGAACTGTTTGAAGAGATTTAAAGAGTAAAAAAGGTTTAGATAAAAGTCTTTGTGTGCAGAATGCCCCCTACAGCCTAATTAATGAGGTCATGAGCCCATTTATCTATGCTAATTATGTTTCCTTTTCATTTTCTACTTTCTCATACACAGTAATTTGGAACAGTGGCTCTCTTTTGTGTTCTCAGTGTGTCTTTTGTTTCCTATCATTAAAAAGCAATGAAATTTCTGATAGCAGAAATTGAAAGACATGAAGCATAAGTAATTACATAATGCAGGTATTATATACTCATTTTAACTTATCTATAAGCTGATCAAATACCATTTGGGTGTTCGCGAGCGCGCGCGCACACACACACACACACACATATTTACCTCCTACACTTTCTTTGTTCATCTCCTCAACTGGCACTAGTACATCCAAACAGGACATGTTTCAACTTCCTAATTCATTTTTGGTAAAGTGCATGCTATTTTCTAAAGAGGGTCTTTCACAGATGAATATACCACACTTTAATCAGTGTGGTGGATCCTGTTTGTATATTCAAATATGATTATCCTTTAGATCTAGAATCCATATATTAAAGAAAATGTGATATTTGTCCTTGTGAATCTGGCTTACTTTCCTTAATATGATAGTCTCCAGATCCATTCAATTCTCTGCAAACAACATATTTTTTATACTTTTTTAGAACTTAATAGCATTCCATTGTGTGTGTGTATTCCCTATTTTCTTCATTCATTCATCAGTTATAAGGTATCTGGAGTGTTATCATAGCTTGAGTATTGTGAATAGTGTTGCAAGGAGCATCGATGTATAAGTATTTCTCTGTTGCTTAACTTAAAGATTAAGATAATTTTATTTTTATTTGAAGAATAATAATATTGATTTCCATTGTTCCTGCACAAAATGAATAGTCTCAACTACAGTGTACTAAAGTTCATTTTCCCTCACATTCTTGCCAGAATGTGTTGTTATGTGTGTCCTTGATGATAAATACTCTGACCAGAATCAGCTAAATTCTCTGACACTTGATTTGATGCTTTGCTAAGCATTGCTTCTTGTGGTTGATTCTTAGAAGCAGCAAGCAGAAACAAAGGGATTAGCAGCACTAGAATGGTGAAGGAAGGTAGCAAGTTTCATCTTGGTGCTCCACGGTGGTCTCTTGCTCTGAGAGAGCAAGGTTTTCTTTCTTCTTTTAGTACTTGGGTTGGTCTGTGGAGACGGGAAAGTTGTCTGTCAGCAATCTGCCATCTTCACTCTCCAATGAATTGACAATTTTAAATCTTCAGTTTGACAGATTTATTGTTCTAAAATCTGACTTAATGTTTATAACTGATAAACTGTAGAAGAGAAACTTTTGTCATGTTTCTATTGTTAGGTCCTCAAGAGATAATATGGTGCTCTCTAATCCATAACAAACACATGGACGCCTTTCCCACAGTAGCTTTGACCTTGCAAATGATTAGAAAACATTTCCCTCTATTTATTGTGTGTATATAAAGCAACAATAAACCAATGACTAAATATAATTCCTTCTAAGAAATTTATATTTCCATTTGTTATGTTCAATTTATGGACTCAAAATATTTTTAATGAAATGCAGTCTAATGAAATTACAGTTGTAATTCTCAAAGCACACTATGCAGTAATACTCTTCTAGGCAATCTTCATTAATTCAATGGTCACTATCACTGAGGCTGACATTTCAGCATTAGTACTTTCCTCCTCCCTCTTTTTTTCCCCTTTAATTTGGAAACACCTGTATAGAAGTTTTCCTCTATTAACTATATCGTATCTATACTGCTCCTTCTTAACTTAGAAAGTATTCTCAGCTTTAGACTGTTTGAGTCCTGATCATGTGTGCTTTGATAATATAAGTTTATCCAAGTCTCATTTACCTTATCAATAAAATAGAAAAGGTAGGATTTTTCATTGGACTATAATAGAAAATAAATAAAATAATTTAACATTTTTTATTCAATCCCTATATTTTTTATGTAATCATTGCCTATGTAACAGTTACTTAAAAAAACTATTTTTGTTAACAAGCACTGTCCTTACTTGAGCCCAAGAATTATCTGAGATCAAGATAAAAGCTAGATATACCATCTTCCCTTTTGTATCTGTGTCCTTGGCCCTGAGCCATTCTCTTCAACAGGAACTTGTCAATCATGAAATTAAAGGAGGACAGGATAGGAAACAAAGATTACCTTCTAGGTAACAAGGCCCTACATGACCAATCCTGAGAAAATTAGCTGCCAGACCTCTCATGGTTTTCTCCTATGATTTATGATCATTAGAATAAATCTATTACTGGCACTAATAATAGCATATGATTCTTCCCCTGTACTTATTTCTTGCTTCTATTTGAACCTATAGTAAATATATATAAAGGGAAAATAGATTGAATCCTACCTTTCTTCTTTCTGAATTTTGCCCATACTATATAATCAACATTCTTTCTCTGCCATTTACTGTTTTTTGTTTGTTTGTTTTTAGTTTCTCATATAGGAACAAGGGTTGAACTTGATCTCTACAACTGAGGAGTTTAGCTCTGAACTCTTATATCTCCTTTAATGCTGTTTACAGAGTTTGTGATTGCTGGGTATTTATTAAAAATCTTAACTAATTTAATCCTAAAACAATCTTGTTATTATTCTCATTAATTCTGCCAAGAGATTCAGATAAGCTACTTGGTCCAAAGTCTGACAGCTACAGAATATATAGAGGCATCCTTTTCCCAGGCTCTGTACATAAACAGTTACTTATTTGATAAATGGTTAAGATAGGCTGAACATTGCCATTAGCTTGAGTGAATTTTAAAAAAGCGTTCTTCCTGATAAAAGACTACTGTCCTCTTTTTCGTGTGTGTCTTTGATTTTTTT
The DNA here is from genome assembly GCF_019054845.1 of Dipodomys spectabilis. Taxonomy (NCBI): domain Eukaryota; kingdom Metazoa; phylum Chordata; class Mammalia; order Rodentia; family Heteromyidae; genus Dipodomys; species Dipodomys spectabilis. The sequence goes on from NW_024870683.1 coordinate 13,914,922, forward strand.
TAACTTTTATTCTATTTTGTTGTAAAGGTGCTGTACAGAGGGGTTACAGTGACATAGTAATGAGTACATTTCTTATCGAAAATTGTTACCCACTCCTTTGTGTTTCCTCCCACTAGTCCGACCTCTCCCACTGCTGCCTTCCAAGTTGTAAAATGATACTCATTTCCAACATATAAGTATCACTGTTACATCAGTTCACCTTTAGTCCTTGTTGCTCCATTTTGTTATTCCCCTCCTTTCTCAAAATCAGATAAACTTATATACAACACTCAGGGTACCAGAATCAAAAACAATGACTACTGGGGATAAAACAAAGGGAAAAAGAAAATAAATAAAAAGAAAGAACTTAATACAGTACATTGATGACAACAACAACAAAAAATCCCCTCTTGTTTTCCTGTCTTGGAGTTCATTTCCATTAGCTTCATTTTACATTGTACATAGCTGTTGAGCTATTGTGAGCCTCTGCTTAGGACTATTCTAGACATGTACTAATTATTACAAGTGAGGGAAACCCTATCCTTTCTTTTCTTATGGAAGTTCTACCCCCTTTGATCGGCAAATATGTTTCCAGTCTCTTGTTCATTTTACAACTCAGGATTCTTTTTCAAAGACCACAGAGTGCTCTCCCAATGAAATGCAATCACCAAGAAAGACAGTGCTCTTCTGTGGAGGTTTGTGTGGGCCGGGAGAAGACTCACTCTGATCAGTGTCAATTTTAAAAGACAGATGGTATAACAAAGTTGATCAATACCCCTGAAAGACACCCAGCACTTTTCTACTAGCTTACCTCAGGAAAACCTTACCAGTCTTTGAACATAGCCAAATTGAGTTCTAACTCTTAACTGTATTTAACCTTTACTGCAACTTGTGTTAGCACCTGTGGGTCTCCAGTTTATACACAAGATTATTCCCCACAAAATTATTTACAACATGACAAGTAGAACTAAAAAAATGCAGTAGGGCTAAACATATCCACAAGATGGAACCTTTTAGTCACCAAAATGTGTTCTTTGGACATATTCAAGCCATTGAAATTATATCAATTCTACATTAAGTATGATCAAAATTATGTAAATATATCTTTATATAAGCCCACTCTTAGATCACAAGTTCAGTTTGCTTGATCAACTTCTTCTGTTAATAATTTTCCATGTCATAGGTATTTAATGATTATTTGACCTGCTCTGTTTCTTCCAATCCATCAATTTCTTACTACATTTACTTTACTATCAATCTTAGATTCCACTAATTAGACTTGACTAAGTCCCAATACCCCAAACTATAAATCAAAACATTTTCTTTCTTCATTCCATAAGAAAACAGCTGGTCAATCCTAAGTAGTCATCATGATAGTATCAGCTGGGTCCCTAACCCAAGACATCTTTCATGCTTTGCTACTTTTCTAATTTCTAATATACCTCTTATTTCTTTTATTCACTGTTTATAATTTTAAATTATTGAGGAAATATAATTTCTTTCATAAAAGGCCATTTTCCAACCTCCTTTCAATGCACATGCCCTTCAAATTTTACGGTCCATCACCTCTTTTTGCTTATGAATCATTTTCTGCACCACTGAAAGTTCTTCTTGTTGTCCTAGATATATTTTTTGGTATCTACCATTCATGTCTCAATTCACTCATTTGTTCCTTGATTCCCCAAGCATTCTATTATAGCAGATCTTGACATCTTTACTCACATTTTACTCTACAAACTCACGTTTTATTTTTCCTTTCTCCCAACTGATGCTAAAACAGCTGACTGTTCCATCTTTTGAACTAGCATCCCCCTCATCGTCTAAGACACCACCATATTCCCCTAGTTTTGTTCTGGGCTTTGTCAGCTTTGCTTTGGCCTCAAGCATGTACTACATCAGAGCTCAGTCTCATGTCTTTTCATCATTTTTAGCCTTTTTTTTTTAACGTGATTTGACTAATGACAATGGTTTTAAGTCACAGTACTGGCCAATTCTAAGTTTTTATCATTTACCTAGTCTTTATGTCTCTGTTTCAGGCTGTGTATATAAATGCTTAGCAAATATGTGCATTTAGTTGGATTAAATGTTATTAAAAGTTTACTTCCTTGATTAAATTCTTCTGGTAAATATTTTTGTACCATAGTTCATAGCTATGTATAATGTTAACTATCATAATTATTTGATTCTACATTAAAATACTATTATGCTTGCTGTTTTGAAAACATTTTGTGAAATATCTTTGTTCTAACCACAAAAATAAATAAGTGGAAATAGATTTCATGAATCTTTATTTGTAGAAAAATAAATTCTTTGGTGGCACAGATCAAAATGGTTTGTTAGGTGCCGTGATGTGTGAAATGTTGAGTAGGGCTGCAGTACACATGGGAATACAGGTATATATTCAATTTGTTGATTCACTTTCTTTTTGCCTACTAGGTGGTAAGATTGTTGGCATATACAGTCATTCTGTACTTTAGATTTTATGAAATTTCTATACTTATTTTCATAATCACTGTTCTAATTTGCATAATCAGCAACAATGTCAAGTATAGAAACAGAGTATTATAAGTTATTATTTGATCCATTCTGTGTCTCTGTCTTTCCTGAGAAGCAGTTATAAAAGCCTTTACTCTGATCAAGACAGTTCTTGTCTCTGTCAAGTTTTATGGCTTCCAGAAGTTAAAGAAAAAATTTAAAGCGAATGATAACTTGTCTCTTGCTTTTAAGAAATAATGGCTGCAGTGATGACTTCTTAAACATTGAGTTATTTCAGCTGGAGTTAAATTCTGAATGATCCTGCAGTGACCATTTACATCGTGTCTAGCCAGGCATAACAGGACTTAGCCTGAAATGATGTGCTTTATATTCATTAATTGTATCATAGTAGGTAAGGATAATAAAAGTCAAACCGTTTTTGTTTCCAGAGCTTAGCCTGGTCTCCATAGGATGGATCTGGACCCAGGGGTACATAATGAAAGAACATAGTACATATTTTTAAGAATCATAATTATAATTTTAATTGCTAGATATAATTTATGAAGTTTTATTTTTTCAGCTTCAGCCTAAAATATTCCTGGGTTAACTTAGAACAAGATATTCATTCAAGAGTGTATAACATGCACCAGATATTGAGTAAAAACTTTACATGTATCAAATGAGTTTACATTCATATTTGACTCTACCTCATAATCCATCTAAACAGGTTAAGCAAATGGCAGAGTTTAACAAATACTCTACATTTGGATGACTTTTATAACAAATTGACTAGTCTAACAAACTAAAACCCTCAATTTTACATTAGAATTGCATTTAAGGCAATGAAAAAAAATAACAGAATTTTAGAAATAATAGAATTTTAGTCAATAATCTCTTTAGCCTTTCCCATTTAGAAATTTCAATATTCAATTCATATTAGCTAAATGTGAGTATTACACTGAATTTCATTGTTCTAATAAATGGAGTTTATAAACCTGTGCCAATGCCTACCCAAGCCAATATTATATTCAAGCCATCTAATTGTTCACATTGAGTAAGCCAGTCAAATTAATCCTAGTAACACCAGATAGATATTATCTAGATGAATGCCCAACTTCTTTGAGAATATTCACCTATATGCACATCAAATCAATAATTTAATGCAAACACAAGATGGATATTCATTATCTAAGGTAACAGACATGCTAGCACAAAACCCTCTCCTACTTAAACACAAATCTATATTTGTATTTGAAATATGTATTTGAAACAGACATTAATCCCTTTGCTCATGACAGGTTTTCAAATACTAAAGAGATACATCTAATTCCCCTAAGAGAGCACTATTTGCTATTTTAAAATGCAATTACACCCTCCATCATTGTCATGAAAGAAACAGTTTAAAGTCCCTCCAGTTCTTTACTTTTATTTGAATTCCATTTTGATAAATCGGATATAAGGAGAAAACATGTAAGGAAATGTCATACTTTTTTTAAATCTCTCAGTCAGCAAATCATCTCATTTGTCATGCACAATTATAGAACTTTTGGAGGAATTGTCATTTTGTAGTATCTAGTAGAAGTAGGATTTTGTAGAATCTAGCTATGTAGATATATCTACACATACATACATATGTAGATATGTATGTATATTCATTGTTTTAAAAGCTGAAATGGAAGGTTATGCAGCTCAAAATATTATTTATTATGTTTTGCTTAGAGTTAATTGTATGAAAGTATAAATAAAGATGTTAATAAATGTTATCTCTGGCAGTTATATGAACCATGAATGTATGTGTTTACTTATATAATCATTGCTCTATGGCTGAGTTAGGTGAGCAAGTAATTTCTAGTTTTCCTTCCATATATTCATCTGAGAGATTCAATATATTGTTCACCAATAATGATAAAATGATTACGCAGTTCAATAGAGAACTATTAAGGTCAAACCCCATATAATAAAGATACTTAAATTGTTCATTTTAAGATTCTTCTCCTTTTCAGATTTTTATTTGTGCTAGGAGTTTTAAATCAAAAACCAATTAGAATAAAATAAAATCCAATTTTATGGGCCTTGGAGACCGTGCAATTTCATTTATCATTACATCGGCTTTCCCACTTAGATGTCTCCTGCACATTTTATTCCTATGGAATATTTTTTTTTCCTGCCAGCAGTATCAGCAAACTAGAGCAATGTAATATTGCTCAGCTTTTCTTGTATGTACTTTGTTCTCACCTAACATCAGCCAGTCACTTGTCAATCTCTCAAAAGCCGTCAGTCTTTTGATACAGAATAAATTGGCACAGTTCTTTCAGTGTCAAGGGAAGGTTTCTCTTGAGAACATTTTCCTGATATCCTGCAGATGTAATCTTAATTTTTTTAAAATTTACATGAATATCTTTATAAAATATTCGTATGTACTTATCCAAAAGCAAAAATGCATAGTTTTAAGCTTCTTTAACAATAGTATGTGATGTATACACATAAATCAACGTGATCTGAATTAAGTATCAGATGAAGTGTAAGGTTAATTAAAGAGGTGGCCGATGAATGAGAACACCACAGGGTTTGCAGGCAGAAAGAGAAGGGTATTTCCAAACTGCTGCCTTGACATGCAAGTTTGAGGTGCATGTGGCCGATTGGGCCAGCTAATATTGGGAAGGGGCGGGGGGGGCGGGGGGGGGGGGGGGCCTTGGGGAGAAGATGCAGTCAGGTAAGGCCAGGTGGGGGAGGGAGGTGTGGCCAAACTGGATGCAGATGTGACCTCAGAGCCTGGGACCCTCCCACAGTCCCATGGGAGGCGTGACCAGGGGCATTCCAGGATGTGACCTCAGAGAAGTGGGAGGTAACTGTCTCCAGTTGTGCTAGTTACCTAGGTAATCGAGGTAGTGGGCGGGGACTTTACCAAGAGGAGAAGGGAGATCTGCATGGGGCCTGCACTTCCGGGGCATTTTATATTTGATTCTAAATAAGGCTTAGGTGTCAAAAATAGAAAATGAAAATATGTTCGATTTTATTATAAAATTACATAAGAACCTGTGCTGAGTCTAAGTAAACCGAATTATTATTATTTACTTATATATCCATATATATACATACATATGTATAATAGCCTAAATACATACATAGTATAACAATAGCATAATTTTAGTTAGGTGCTGATGGCTCATGTCTGTAATCCTAGCTACTCATGAGGCTGAGATGTCATGGTTCAAAGCCAGTCCTCATCAGACTCTAATCTCCAATTAACCACTCAAAACCTGGAAGTAGAGCTATGGCTCCAAGTGGTAGGGCTCTTGTTTGAGCAACAGAGCTGAGGGACAGCACCAAGGCCCTGAGTTCAAGCACCACAACTGAAAAAGTAATAATAGCCTATTTTAATCAGAACTTTACAATAATTAATGAAAATATATATGTTCTCCTCCCTAGTAAAAAGCATTATTTCCAGTATGTAATATTTCAGATACTGAATCACAGAATAGGCACCTGTCATAATTGTGACAACTTAGTGGCTATACTGTTACTGAATATTCTATGACAAAAGAATAGAGAGGGTTAGAGTTTGTGACAGTTAATTTGGTTTTTAAAGAGATCATGTCTCTGAGAAGTAACATAAAGCTACACAAAAAGAAAGGAGGGAGGGGAAATGATATTAAATAGAGTGATATCATCTTACTCTGCAAAATATTACCACAGTGGATATGTGAATGGTTTATAATTACATCCACATGACTCTATTCACACACATTTTTATCTTTTCTCAAACATTTTCCCTGCTGAATATGTGAAACAGCAATGTTTGAAGACTTTAATGCATCCTTCTGGCTTTTTTCTTTTTGCTTATGTGGTGCTGAGGAATTGAACCCAGGGCCTCATGCATGCAAGGCAAGCGCTCTACCACTGAGCCACCTTCCCAGCCACTCTGGCTTATTTCTTGAGGTGAAAATTTTGCTTTTTGCTTAGGTTGGCCTGGAATTGAGACGATCAGGATCCTCAAATTACCTGTTGTTTCCCTTCCAAGTAGCTGGGATCATAGGCATGAGCTGCTCTATGATCAATTCTATTTTTGGTTATTTTTAGAGAATGTCACTTTGTATGATAACATATATAAAACATATTATGTATATTAGCTTTATTTGCACTGTCAAGTGTAATTCTTCTAATATTTAACAATCCCTATATCTTTCTATGAATGTATAGCTAGTTTTTCCTATAGCTTTTATATATTTTCTTATACTTCTATGTACTTTCTACCAATTAGATTATAAATTCCAGGAAATAATGAAATTGGAATAAATTGTCATTTGAATTACAGAAGATAATAGAAATAAAAAGGGATATTATATGAAAAAAATAGATACACACATACCTTGATTAAAGATTACCCAATACAAGGCCTTGTCATTCACAATAAAATGTGTAAATGGGCTGGGAAGGTGGCTCAGTGGTAGAGCACTTGCCTTGCATGCATGAAGCCCTGGGTTTGATTCCTCAGCACCACATAAGCAAAAAGAAAAAAGCTGGAAGTGGCGCTAAGGCTCAAGTGGTACAGCGCTAGCCTTGAGCTGAAGAGCTGAGGGACAGCGCCCAGGCCCAGAGTTCAGGCCCCATGACCGGACCCCCCCAAAAATATATATAAATTAAACTACGAATGAGATAGCATTTGTTACCAGATTTCTAAAGCATAGAAACACTGGTAGACCTCAAGATTTTCGGCTTGTAGAAAATTTCAGCATGTGTATAATTAATTCATTTATTATTGAATTGTTTGTACAGTCAATTTTAAATTAATAGTTATAAATTTTAGGTGACCTTCTTGGGTTGGTGAATGATAAATTTTAAATATTAACTAAGAGATCTTGATTATTAATTTATCTTGGTAGAAGCAAATAAAAATTGCACAAAAAGGTCGAATTTAGCTGTCAGGTAAAACTACCATATTCTCTAGATAACATATCATCTAGCTAAGATTATCTTTAAACCATTTCAAATCTTGTGAAAAGAATTTTCTTTTCAGGATTTTTACATATAATCTATAATCAGATGGCCACCTGTGGCTCCATTTCTTTCAACTAATAAGTTTCTTACTTTCTGTTCTCTCCTCTTTCACAACAATTTAAATATTAATCATAACACCCTTTGCCTCAAGGAATTTCAGCCTCTAAAACACATCAAGAACTAGTGAGATCTTAATGATTGTTTTTTAATTATTGAAGTCAGTCAGAGGGATACCAGTCATGAAAGAAGAATTATGTCGATGAGCCATTTTGTACTATTTATCATTTACATATCTCTCTGAGATAGTATTCATTACCTCTAGTCATATTAACATTTATCATGTTCCTGTCTCTCTTAATACAGACTACTTCAATTGTATATTCTTATTTTCCAAATGTATTCTAACATTCTAGGTCCTTAATCCTTCTCCATTGTGGTTTATATAACTAAGTAGTTAAGATTTTGTAATCTCTTGAAATAAGACAGTTTTCCCTAGTCTATTCATTATAGAAGATAAAAATATTTTAAAAATATGACATGTTTCAAATAACTTTTAGTGTAGTAGGAATAGAAACAACATGAGAATAACAAGTGTGATACTTCTGGGCACCAGTAGCTCATACCTATAATCCTAGCTACTTAGGAGCCTGAGGTATGAGGATCACAGTTCAAAGCCAGCCCAGGCAGAAAAGTCCCTGTGAGACATCTCCAATTAATCACTTAAAAACTAGAATTGGCACTGCAGAGCACTAGCTGGAAGCAAAAGAGCTCAGGGACAACACCCAGGCCCTCAGTTCAAGCCTCATGTTTGAAAAAGAAAAGAAAAAAAAAAAAGAACTCTGATACTTTTCTTCTCAGTCAGTCCTGATGTTTGCTAGCAATTGTGCTGTAGGAAAGCTGTGTCAGGTACACTAAAGAACCCCCAAATATGATATGTACTAGTACATGTAACTGTGGATATGATGTTACTTTATGTGGAAGGAGGGGCTGTACAATTATAATGAAAGATTTTGCAATGGGAAGATTTTGCTGTATAATCGGGTAAGAGGCAAACAAATCACAATACTGGAAACACCTTTCCTGGCTGAAGTCAAAGGTATACCAGATTACAGAATGACACAAAAATGTTATATCACTTAAAGACAGAAAAAATAACCACAAGTCACAGAATCTTGGTGGCTTCCAGGAGCTGGAGAAGCAAAAACATTTCCCACCAAGAGTCTCTTATGAGGAACACAGCACCTCTGTTGCCTTGATTTTAGCCCAGAAAGATGTTAGACTTCTAATATAGGACTATAAAGGACTAACTATAGGACTACAAAATAATGAAACTGTACTGTGTAAAGATGTTACATTTATAAGACATTATATAACATCAATAGAAAATTAACAGATGTCACATTTCTTATTTATTTCTTGGGAAAATAATAGAATAAGATCTCTAGATCTCAGTTGTCTGATAAGCACACATACAACGGTAATTTTGAAAGATGAATATTTATTATTTTCCTAAGGTGCCACCTGTTTAAAAAAACTCATATTTATTGGCTTTCTGTATTCAGAGGCGACTGGTATCTAAAAGCATTGCCAAATTTCACATAATGGAAACTTAATACACCATGTAATTTTGTGAAAAGTGGAATTTTTCTGAGAGGTCATAAGGGTTCCACTCTGATGACAGATTTAATATTGTAATTTCTGCCTATCACATATCATTAGTCTGTTTTCTAAAGGATACTGTGCCTAATTCTTCTTGTAACAGAATTGTTGAAGCCATTATATTTTCAATATTTTCTAACTTGAGGTCACTCTGGTTATATCTCTGAGTGTGGTCCTTTTGAGGTTTTCTAGTGCTAAATTTGACCTTGACCACTGTACTCCTGAACAATCTCACAATCACTCCACATTATTGGCTAATAATAGAATTTAATATAGAGGACACAGGTATCACATTTTAACTGTTATAATTTAGTTTCACAGCCCAATGGGGATATTCTACTGGGCCCAGACTTACCATGCTTGCAAGAGATCTTCATTTTTTGTTCCTTGTTATTATTAACATACAACCAAAAAAGAATACTCATTCATCAGTCTGGCTAACAATTCACTTGCCATTCTGAGTTAATCCTTAGGTTATTTATAATACCCAACTCTCTTACTTTTGTAGTTCTCTGGAGAAGTTGATTTTCAAACATCCTTTACCCACTATGAAAGTATGCATTTATAGCTCTTAAAACTACAAGTGTGACATCTTTGCTTCCTAGCCTGATGCAGATGCATGCATTTTCAATATAAGCATTGTAATTCAAATGCCTTGTGTACTTCAGAATGTGGTTTTCATGATATTTAACATACCTAATGGGCATGCTAATAACTTTGCAAGTTAAAAACTTTGTCAAGGTGCAATGGAAGGTAAATAACAAACAGGCTTTCCATCCTTCCTTTCATAAACAGCTGTGCTCAGCAGTCTAGGTTCAATTCAGGTAAATCATAAAAAGCAAATGAATTGCTCTACTTTCAACCCACAAAGAGCAATTAAACTTACAATTAGAGCATGGATTGCACTAAACTGGAAGACAATCTCCATTTTTGTACTTTTTACTCACTGGTTCTATTAGCATGCTTGAGATTGCATTCTTCCCTTTAACGTTATTAAGTGTTAAGCACCAGAGAAGGAGCATGCATAAACAAAGCAGAAACAAATAATACTGTGATGGAATTAGTGTCTAGATATGGTTTCTTCTATCATTCTACTCAGTTGTTAGGCATATTTAATTTAGGTACCTGCATTAAGAGGATTAAGTCTGACCTAATGCAACATCTGTTACCTATTTTCAAATCAACTTTCTAAGTACTCACATAACATGGATATTCCTTCCCTGCTTTTTTCTTGGCATAGTGTAGGGTAGTGGCTTACTGGATTTTTTTTTTCATTATAACTAGTCCACATTCAGTTCAGGGGTTGTGTTATCTCACTGTCCCCACCCCCAAGTAGTAACATTTCACAATTATTTCCTCTTGCCTGTGTTCAACCACTAAACTCTTCCTACCTTTACTTATGGCTTCCTGGTCTGGATTGGAGAGTTTCTTTCTAGCAAACTCAGTTTAGGTCAAGAGAATCAGTAATGTTTTCTGCTGTTTGTTTATTTGTTTGTTGTGAGAATTCCAATTACCTAATGGTAAAAGAAGTTCAATGATTTGAGACAAAGAAGATTATGTCTTAACCCTGCCATAGTTAGAAATGGGTATTTATCCATTACCTCAGTCTAGCAAAATCTGTTCTATTTCTTCAAGAGGACTTTAGCCTCTTTCTTCTCCTCTTAAGTCAAACCAGAAAGGAAGAACTTTTCTGGTCTCCTCCCCCACTCACAGTTTTTTTTCTTAACAGCATCCAGTAAAATATCAGAAAAGGAGTCTCTTTCTTATCTCTTACATGACAATCCTCTTATATTAATGTATGCACAAACATTAGCATTATTTTGCAAATATTTATAAGGTACCATATGATTTTTTTTTGTTGCTTTGTATGCCCCTCCCCCATGGCATAACCTCTGTTTTCACTGTATTTGCTGTTGGTATAATTTGGAGAGGGGAAGAGAAAAAACAAAATGTTTAAGTGGGGATACAGATTGACTCATTGCAACAATGAGATGTACAAGACGCTATGTCGAAAAAGAACTTTAGAATTTAGGCAGGAGAGGGGGGCAGGAGATAGGGCTAGGGAAGGTGTAGCTGAGGAGGTGGGAGGGATGCTAGGGAAAAAACAAAGGAGGAGGCAACAATGCTGGGTAAAAAATGTACTCATTACCTTGCTCATGTAATTGTAACCCCTCTGTACAGTATTTTCACAATAAAAAACTTATTTAAGAAAAAAGAAAAAAAGACACAGACCTTCATTCATGATTCACTGGAAACTTTTATCCTCTCAATAGACAATTTTGTTTACAGCTTGGCTTTCTCATAAAAAAAGAAGAAGAAGAATTATTTTGCTAATTTTTCCTAAACTTTACCCAAGGTAAGTCAGTTAAATCAGAATGGGTGACTCACTTTGCTAGAAACCATAGCATTTTGTCACTGAAGGTTATTTTTTGTTCTTTGACCTAAATTCTCAGATGTACTGAACATATTATTTTAAAGATTATCTCTAGTTGCATTGGAATAAACACTCTTGAAAGCTTTCTATATCTTAAAGATCAGCCATGCATCACCTTGAGTTCTTTCTTATATAGGCACAGGCTGAAATTTTCTCAATAGGGACCCAGAAACAAAACAAATCAAAGAAAGATTGGACAAATGGGATTGCGTGAAGCTGCAGAGCTTCTGCATGGCAAAGGACATTGCTAGCAAGATCAATAGAAAGCCCACGGATTGGGAGAAGATCTTCACTAGCCATACAACGGACAAGGGTCTCATATCTAACATATACCTGGAACTCAAAAAATTAAATCCTCCAACAACAAATCCTCAAAGAAACAACTGCCTGATAAAAAAGTGGGCTGAAGACTTAAAGAGAAACTTCTCTGAAGAGGAAATAAGAATGGCCACTAGACACCTAAAGAAATGCTCAACTTCTCTAGCCATAAAAGAAATGCAAATCAAAACAACATTGAGATTCCACCTCACCCCAGATAGAATGGCTAGAATCAAGATCTCTAATAAAAACAGATGCTGGAGGGGATGTGGACAGAAGGGAACCCTACTGCATTGTTGGTGGGAGTGTAAACTTGTTCAACCACTTTGGAAAGCAGTATGGAGGTTCCTCAAAAGATTCCACATAGAGCTCCCCTATGACCCAGCAATCCTACTTTTGAGCATTTACCCAAATGATCACAAACAAGACCATACTAAAGCTACCAGCACATCTATGTTGATTGCAGCATTATATACCATAGCTAAGATATGGAACCAACCCAGATGCCCCTCAGTAGATGAATGGATCAAGAAAATGTGATATATATGTATATATATATATACATATATATATATAATGACATTGCCCCACTTGTTAGGAAATGGAAAGACAAATTATATTAAATTATATAAGCCAGGCCCTAAGAAACATAGGTCCCATGGTTTCCCTTATTTGCAATAACTAGTATATGTCTGGGGACAAGCAGAAAAGGTCAAAAGCTATGTACATATGACCAGATAATATGATGTTAAGCTAAATGAACCCCAAGATAGGGACACAAGTGTTTTTTTCTTCTTTCTTGCTATTGTTTCTAACGTATTTATAATGTACCATATGATTTTTTTGTTTCTTTGATATGTTCCTCCTCCACGGTATAACCCATGTTTTCACCATATTTGATGTCGGTTCCCTGCATCCTGAATATACACTTCTCTAGCTTGGGAAGGGGAAGAGCAAAAACAAAATGCTTCAATAGGGATACAGGCTGACTCATTGTAACAATAAGACGTATAAGATACTATTTTGAAAACCGAACTTTACAATTTAAGCGGAGAGGGCTGGGGAGTGGGGGGTGGGTGTAGTTGTGGAGGTGGGAGGGAAGGGATGGTAGGGGAAAAACAAAGGAGGAGGTAACAATGCTTGAATGGAAATGTACTCATTACATTGCTCATGTAACTGTAACCCCTCTGTACAGTATTTTTACAATAAAAACATTAAAAATCTACAAATGTACATAGAATGTAGCACAAATAATGTATTAAATGTTAATTTTCTTCTATGGAAAATATTTGCAAAAGTTTGATTAAAAAATATTCTACATATTTTTTATTCCTACTCAGTCACCCAAATCCAAATAAAGTAATTATAAGACATTTATTAATATAATATTCGGTGTTGAATGATGAAAACAGATCAAATGTTCATCTATAGAACATTAAAACATTTTGGTATACTCACATTATAGAGTACTAGGTAGCCATAAAATTTTCAGTAAGATCCTAAGATATAAAACTAAGAGAAGTATTTAAAAATATAAAAATAGATATATAATAAAGTATGATATATTTTATCTCTTAGATTAGAGAAAATTTAAAAATATCAATGTGTAGCTATATTTAAAAGAAAAGGGAAATTAATTTGAAGTACAAATAATTACTTATAAGAAGTAGCAGAGGGGCTGGGAAGGTGGCTCAGTGGTAGAGCGCTTGCCTTGCATGCCTGAGGCCCTGGGTTCAATTCCTCAACACCACATAAGCAAAAAGAAAAAAAGCCGGAAGTGGCGCTGTGGCTCAAGTGGTAGAGCGCTAGCCTTGAGCTGAAGAGCTGAGGGACAGTGCCCAGTCCCAGAGTTCAGCCCCCACAACCGGACCCCCCCCCCCCAAAAAAAGAAGTAGCAGAAAAGAAGAAAAACCTAAGACATTTGTAAGAATGCCATGTATACATTTAGAGTTTCCAAATATAAAAGTATATAAAATAGATTGAAAGAAGCAATGTCATTATTCAATCCAAACATAAATATAAGCTTATAAACAAATTCTCACTAAAGCTCTAAGTCAAATTTGAACTGACCATGAAATATAATCAAGAAAAAAACAAGTACTCTGTGATTTTTCATAATAGAATACTATATAGCAATAAAAAGAAAGGGCCAATCTCTAATGCATAGAACATATTGAATTCTCCTCACCTATATCATAATGAGAATAAGAAGCCTGACAAAATGATACCTTCTATATTATAACACTAATATAACCCTAATTGTTAAATTGAGTCTACTATGCAGCAAGATTAAGTCCTATTGATCAAGCATCATTGAGATTTTCTAAATATGGTTTTGCGTTTTTCTTATCCTGAAATGGATTGCTTTCAGTGATAAAATCAGCAACAAAAATCACTGAACTCTACACTTTTATTTTGTGGAGATTATTGCATGTAATATCTTCATTTATTGATTAAAAAGAGAAGCAGTAACAATGATAAGTAACATAATAGTGAATTCCTAGCTATCAGTTTTTTCTTTAGAGAAGGTAGACTTCTGTAAGATTGCAGCTCCTTAAAGATTATGAAATAAAACAATGAGTATACCATGCTCAAAAAAGCACAGTAACTTTGTTTACTATCTGTATTATAGAAATATTTTATATCAACCAACAGAATACAAATTTGAGATTGTTCATGGAATGCAATTAATATTTATGTGGTTGTGTAAGTTTTCATAGTCCATATTCTATAGTGACAATGAAAGCAATTTTTGTAACAAAGGAAAAGTGAAGTAATTGGAATTTTTATAAATTCTATGGTTTTATATAAACTGTTTTCATCTAATGTGTTTTTTGTATTGACTTGGTTGCAAGCTAAATTAGTTTGAATCAATATATGTACAATATTTTTATAACCACTTAAATAAGCAATATCATGAGATAACACCAGAGCAAGTAAGAGAAATCAAGAAAAATTTATCCAGATATAAATCTTTGGCATGTACTGCATGAAGTTTATGCTGTTCATGGACAATTTTAATATTTAAAAGGTAAAATAGATCTAAACTCTTCCAGGAGCCTTTGTCCTTCATTTCTATAAAAATCATTACTGAATAATACATAGCTTCTTTTATTATTTATATTTTTCATCTGTTCATGTTTTGTAACTTAAACTTTTAGGAACCCAATTCTGTGTCTAAATTTTGTTGATTTTATTTAAAGTACTCTGGGAATCTCTGAAAGAACAAGCATGTTCCAGAAGGACAATATTACTATATTGTCTTTAATCATGGAGAGATTCTTTCTGTTGTTACATGATTTTTTCCCTTCTTCTGGAACTACTGGTAAAATACACTTTAGTTGCTAGACAACAAAAGAGAGATTAACCAATTAACAACATATCTAATTTTTAAATATCAACAGTTGTGTGCTATCTTGTGAATTTACTTTTCATTCTAAAGTTACTGAAAATGTAATCAGTGACTATATCTCCAATTTTATCATTTTTTCTCATTTTTTTGTTGTTATTATGTGGTCCTATTGCTACTGCTACAGGTCAGGGAGAGGAATAAAGACATGACAGTAATTGGCTCTGGAGAGATACTGAATGTGTCGAAAAAAATAGAGTTCCTGAAGAGCTTATATATTATCTAAGATGTAATGATAATAACTGAAATGTGTTAAGACTGAATTTCTGCCTATGTAGATCCTTCCTAAAATACTTATCAGAAGCACTATCGCTTGTTATGCTACATGAACTGGAAATAAAATATGCACAATAGCACCAGTTTATAATCTCGGCTACCTAGGAAGCAAGAGATGAAGAAGATCATGGCGTGTAACCAGGTCCAGGTAAAAATGTTGTTTTATCCAAAAAATAAAGAAAAAAGGGCTGGTACTGAGGTAGTAAACTGCACTGTGTATTCAAGTATTAAGCCTTGAAGATAAACTTCTAGTATAACCTAGAGTGAAATTGTATTTTCTCTTCTGTGTACTCTTCATATGTAATTTAAATATTTTAATTTAGACACTTGCAGACTAGAAAGTTTATATATTTGTAATTTCTAAATGTATTTCCCCCCCACTGGGAGTTAAATAGTTAAGGAACAATCTTAGATAAATATAAAATAATGGGAGAATTTTGAATATGTAATTATTATCAAGCCATAGTTCTTCTTTATTCTCATATTTCTGATTCATCTAATGTAGAGACAAACCATGGAATATTAATAATATTTAAATGTGCAGACTATAGAATAGATTAGTCTTCTATCTTGCTGTATATAATCATAGCATGCTTAAGCATACCATTGACATTTAAAGTCAAAAGTGAATTAAAATACAGGACAATTGGTGGGAAATAATTTTCCTCCAGCAGATTATAATAAGTGCCCAGTACATAGATGATTGATTTCATGAAAATAATCATCAAGGCATAATCTGCCTCTCAGCATCTGCAGCATCTAAGAAACTTTTTCTTCCCCATCCATCAGAACGGTGACAGACTTCATGCCCATCTGTCATAATCAATTGAATCTCTTCATTTGACAGACTAAAACACATGAGGGAATTCCTAAATGATATGAAGGCCACATTCCCTTCTGTCAGAAAGCTGCATGATAATCTGAGTGAGGATTCATTCTACCTATAACAAGAGATTACATTTTTGCTTCTCAAGATAGCAAAATAAAATTTCTCTAACCATACTATTGTCCTGTCATGTTAAGAAAATTTTCACAATGTACTCATGAATCTTATGGCATTTGTGTTTGTTTGTGTGATAAGAATATATCCATAATTTAAGGTGTCTCTTTGAACACAGATTAACCAGAAAACCGACTCCAGAACCAGGAAGGAAAAATTATGCATTGTGTTTCTTCAGCTTAATGACAATAAACTGAGGTACTTCAGAGGTATAATTTTCTCCTTTTAATGAGACCACCATCTGATAATAAAGATAAACATATAGAGCATTACCATGTAGTGCATTATGTGTAAAAAGAGGGCCAAGGAACAATTAACATTGAATAAATAGGTAGTGAGTGCCTAACTCTCTCAAGGCTAAGAAAAGTCTTCATAGGAAGACTTCATAACATATACACACATTTTGGAAGCAATTAGTTTTAATTTGAAAATTATTTATCATATGAGAGAAAAAATGTTTTAAAATTTTTATGGAGCCTTAATAAAATTGTATGTGCAGATCAGCCTGAGTTTCTGTAAAAATGTCTAGACACTTGACATTAGAATTTGCCCCACATCTGCAATTGCTTTGGCTGAAAAAGGTTAGAAACTCCAAGAGAGTAATATGCAAATCAACTTTTTAATTATCACTGAAAAATAACCACTATTTTATCTGTCCCAAAAGCAATTCATATGTGTGTGGGGTGTCTATGTGTGTATGTGTTTGTGTGCACAAAATGAAATTAAGATACCACAAATCCCCATTCCACTTTGTTTCCAATTTATTCTTTGCTCACTTTGAATCCCAAAGTCTAAGGGTAATATATTTGCGCTGATTCTACAATCAACAAGACATTGAAAATTGTAAGGAAATAGAAATAACTATATAAAATACATACACAGAATATGCATATTCGAAATAGATGTATTATGTATTTACATTATATACCATATTAGTGATATATTGCATATATCATCACCACTTACCAAATCTCATGATTTCTAAAGGTAAATAAGAGAAATGTTTTACATTAGCCAGTTTAGATTGGTTATAAGGATAATTTTACTCAACCAAGATATTAATACCAATATAATTCTAAATGAGGAATTTTGGTGAAAAATATATCTTGATTGTTCTCCTATCGCTGTGAAAAGAGCACATCTCATCTATAGACACAAAAGTCAAGCAACTGCAGGAGGCCCAGCAAGGCAGCTGTTAATGATGGCAAACTTCTTTTGGGGCATGCAAAAGCCAAGCTTTAAAGAATTACTAAGGAAGCCAGGTGCTGGTGGCTCATGCCTGTAATCCTAGCTACTCAGGAGGCTGAGATCTGAAAATGGCGGTTTAAAGCCAGCCTGAGCAGGAAAGTCCATGAAACTCTTATGTCCAATTAACCACCAGAAAACCAGAAATGGTAGTGTGGATCAAGCAGTAGAGCACTTGCACTGAGCTGAAGAACAAAGGGACAGAGTTCAAGCCCCACAACTGACCAAAAAAAAAATTATTAAGGAAAGCTATATAATAGGAGAATATTTTTTCCTTCATATTTGTATAAAAATAAATTTCAAGCCTGGTGCTGTTGACTCACCTGTAATCCTAGCTACTCAGGAGGCTGAAATCTGAGGATCACAGTTCAAAGCCAGCCCGGGAAGGAAAGTCTGTGAGACTCTTATCTCCAATAAACCACTAGAAAACCGGAAGTGGCGCTGTAGCTCAAGTGGTAGAGCGCTCGCCTTGAACTGAAGAGAGCAGGGACAGCGCCCAGGCCCAGGGTTCATAGACCCACAACGGACAAAAAAATAAATTTCATGTTTTTATTCCTCTACATTTATTTTTCCCTATCGTAATGATATTTGATTTTTGTTTTAGGATCAGGCCTTATGTTGATTTTAATATTATGAATTTAGTATTAAGGATATTTGTGTTTTTTTTTATTGTGAACATACTATACAGAGGGGTTACAATCACATGGGCAAGATAGTGAGTACATTTCTTATCAAGCATTGTAGCCTCCTCCTTTGTTTCCCCTTCCCATGCCTTCCCAGCCTCCCCTCTCCCCCCCACCCCCCCCCCCCCCCCCCCCCGTTTCCCCACCCAATCCTCCCCCCCCCCACCAAAGTTGTAAAGTTCGTTTTCGACATGACAACTTGTACTTCTCATTGTTGCAACAGGTCCACCTGTATCCTTATTTAAACGACTTGTTTTTTCCCTTCCCCTCCACAAATTATACCGACATCAAATACAGTGAAAGCAGGGGTTATACTGTGGGGGAGAGACATACAAAGCAATAAAGAAATAATCTTATAAATGCGTTAGAAACAAGTGCATGAAAGAAAAAAAACATTTAACTACATATCTTAGGGTTCATTTTCCTAACATAACATTATCTGACCTTTTCTGCTTGACTCAGACATATACTAGATATTGCAAATAAGGGAAACCATGGGGCCTATGTTTCTTTGGGCCTGGCCTACTTCACTTAATATAATTTTTTTCCAAGTAGGAAAGGATATTTGTAAACTTCGTTCCTCTCTAATATTATCCCCCAAAAAGTACATTTCAGAAATAACTAAGGATCCTGGAGTTTACTGGTTGAATTATTTGACCTGTTAGGAAGAACAGTGCTTCATGGTGCACATGGTGGTGTGATTCTGGCATCTTCAACAAGCTCCTATCTCTTCTTTCTTTCTTTCTTTTCTTTCTTTCTTTCTTTCTCTCTTTCTTTCTTTCTCTCTTTCTTTCTTTCTCTCTTTCTCTCTTTCTTTCTCTCTTTCTTTCTCTCTTTCTCTCTCTCTCTGTCTTTCTCTCTCTCTCTCTCTCTCTCTCTCTCTCTCTCTCTCTCTCTTTCTTTCCTCTTTCCCTCTATTACCTGTCCTGGGGCTTGAACTCAGGGCCTGGGCACTGTCCTGAGCTTTCTTTGTACAGGGCTAGCCCTCTACCATTTGAACCACAGTGCCATTTCTGGCCTTTTCTGCTTATGTGGTGCTGAGGAATCGAACCCAGGGCCTCATGCATGCTAGGCAAGCCCTCTACCACTGAGCCACCTTCCCAGTCCCAAGCTCCCATCTTGGTGAGACTGTCGCTATTTCTAGCTAATCACAACAGTTTCCAGCCTGAAAAGTTTGCCTCAAGGACCAGCAAGTGTTTAATTATGTGTTTTTAATAATCTAATAGGCCTCAAGGATTTGTTTAAATTTACTACATGAAGAAATCATTCAGTTATTTTATAAAATAAAATGATCACAATTGTTTCCATCCCACTCCTGCCTGGATTTTCCATTTTAGGTTCTCACTTGTTCATCTAATGATCTGTGCTAACATGCTCTGGTTTGACAATGCTAACTAAATACTTTCACATGTGGCTAAGCAATTATATTTTTTAAGTTTTAAATAGTATGGACAATTTTACTGGTGTTT
The DNA here is from genome assembly GCF_019054845.1 of Dipodomys spectabilis. NCBI lineage: Eukaryota > Metazoa > Chordata > Mammalia > Rodentia > Heteromyidae > Dipodomys > Dipodomys spectabilis. Next base: position 13,934,867 of record NW_024870683.1, read on the forward strand.
TCTGAAGTGAAATTTGCAATAATTTTCAATAACAAAACAAAAATGCATCAGCATTATCTTGACTCAAGTAAGAATACCTTTAGGTGTATGTGTTAATTCTGGTGGAGGCAATATTATATGACATTAAAGGACTTAATTCAAGAAAAAGAATGAGATACTTTTATCTGAAATTGATTCAACTTGTACATATGTGTGTAACATGTGGTATGCCCTTGATGCAGGCAATAATAAGATAGACTTTCAGAAGTTAAAAAGAATGCAGAATAAAACTAATTATAAGTCAAGGTGATTTTTGTAACCATCAGGTCTGTAACCAATATAGGTGATAAATGTCTCTCCATTATGTGTATTTCTTTCTGTACACATGTCATCTTATATCTTACATTCTGATGTAAATTTGTTATGTTCTCTTTCTTTAAATTTATTTTAATTGATAAATAAAGTTGTATATACCTACGGTGTAGAACATGTTGTTTTCATACATGTATACTGTCTGTAATGTTTAAATACGGTTCCCCAACACATGTTATCTCAGAGACTCATCATGTTAATGTAACAGCTTACAATAGTCAAACCATGGACTCAGACAAGATGTCCAATAACTGATGAATGGATAAAGAAAATCACGTGTGTTTATTTGTATGTACATATAAATATACCATCACCAAGAAAAAAGTTTATTTGCAAGAAAAATCAATGGAATTGGTAATCATCAAATCAAGCAACATAAGCTAAAGTCTGAAAGCCAAATACTGAATTTTTCACTCATTTTTGGCACTAAACACCTAAAAGGATGATGATGATAATTTTCAAACATGAAAATAAAAAGATCAGTGGGTGAAGGAGGGAGGAAGATGGTATTCTGGGGTTTGTGAAGAGAACTTATTTTATATATATATATAAATATAAATAAATATAAATATAAATATATATAAATATATAAAAATAATATATAAATATAATAAATATATATATAATGTGAGAGAACGTTTTATATAATATTTTACCATAATTTATATTTATAATATATGTGAATAAAATTTAAGGACCCATCAAATGCTTTGAAGAAGGGACAAGGGAATGACAGAAATAAAGATCTAATAGAGAATATAATCATGCTCAGAGTACACCATATTCATGTATTGAATTATCAGTATTAACCCCCTTGATTATTAATGTTAATTAAAAATTAAAGAAAATTTTAGAAGCATACACATATTCTACTTTGCTATTTTATGGAATAGGATAAAATTGTCACAGTAGGAAAATGTTGATAGTGGAAATGAAAGGTTAAATACATTTTCATGTAGCACTTTTAAAAATTGCTTTCCTAGGAAAATGAAACTCCTATAATTTCAGGAATTTTCATGAGAAACAATATAAGACAAACTGGGAAAGAAAATTCTGCCATTGAAAATGCTTATCACAAACTAGGGCCTTTACCTAAACACAGGCCTAAGTGCTACAGAAGAAAAGGTTTGTTCCGAGAGTAGGTGGGTGTTAGAACTCTTGTAAGAAAAGTTGATATGAAGATAAATAGCTTTAGATGCCAACCAATTGTTTCCACAATGGGTTGCTGCTCATACTTGTTTTTGTACACATGTTCTTTGTTGACTTATTTTGCTATTTTCTCTCATGTGAAGGGACAGAGCTGCTACAAATGATTTCTACCAGTCATTTCAACATTGTTTTGTAAACAGAATTACAAATACCAAATAAGGAACTGCTGTGGTGGAGTGCAAAGAAAATGAATAGGCATTTGCATAAATGCATTCAGTAAAACTGAAAAAGACAAATCATGTTCAGTGAGGTAAGCCAAGATCAGAGAGGCAAACATTGCATGTTCTCTCTGATATGCAGAAGTTAGATCTATAATGCACTGGGATATCACAAATTACACAAGATTCTAGATACTCACATACAATGAGACCGAAAGAGGATAGTCTGAGGAGATTCACAAAGGTGCAATACCCAAGAACCCAAAGGTGCAATATTCTTCATATATATGTGTGTGTGTGTGTGTGTATATATATATATATATATATATATATATATATAATGTTATACATACTGAAATGAACTCCAAAGATATGGAAACAAAGAACTTCTTTTCTTAATTTTTTTCTTTGGCTGATGATTCTGTATTCTTTACCTTATATGCAGCATATTCTATGCAGCATATTCACATTGAATATCTGTAAGAGGAAGGTGGGAGGAGGGCACAGAAACAGAGGAAAAGGGGTGAGAAAGCGGAGCAGTGGAGCGCCCTGGGTATTGATGAAAGTGATCCATACAACTCGCAGGCGGAGACGGAAGGGAGGGAATGGGAGAGAATGAGGGAACAGATGACACTGTATGAAAAGAAATGTACTTATTACTTGACACATGTAAACGTAGCTCTTCTGTATATCACCTCTATAATAATAAAATAAATGAATGATAAAAAAATCTGTTTGTTGCTATAAGTGTCTTATTACTACTACTCATAATACTCAGAAAAAAAGTATCCTTTGAGAAATGCAGATATAAATTTTATATAATGCCAGAAAACTGCCAATGAGGTTTGATATCTAGAGCTGCCTAATCCAGCATTGTTCCACAAATACCAGAGAATGTAGACTTTGCAGTAAATAAAGAACAATTAAACCTGGTGCCAGTGGCTCACACCTGTAATCCTTGCTACTACATTGGAGATCTGGTCAGATCTGATCAGATCTGGACAGCCTGGTCAGGAAAGTTCATGAGACTCGATGAACTACCAAAAGTGCCTAGAAGTAGAACCTTAGCTGAAGTGGTAGAGCATAGCCCTGAGCAAAAAACTAAGCAATACAGAGACACCCTGCATTCAAGACCCGGCACTGGCAGGCACACATATACAACACACACACACACACACACACACACACACACACACACACACACACACACACACACAAACACACAAAAAACACAAGAACAATTTAAGGTTAAATGTAGTATAAAGGGAGAATAAAATATTTAATTTATGAGGAAGAGAACTAGTCTTTACAATGAGTAACATTTCTTCATACTAAAAATAAAATTATAGAATGAAAACTTTATTCTTTATTGCTATTATAAAAGGTGTTATACAAAGGTAGAACAAAAACTTTAAAAATCCTAAATGTTATCTACTTTTCCTTTATCATCCATCCTCATTCATGTTGGCTTTTTGAACACTATTTAGCATATAAATTAACTTAACCTTTATGTCTATCTGGCATCTTCAGCAAATGGTACTTATTTTTAATTCTATCAAAACTTTTGGGCTCCAATACCATTTTTCAGTCTTTCTTTATTAAAATTACCCGAGGAACACAGGAAAAGGTAAATATATGATTCAACACCATCCTGTGAGAATCCTTTCACTTTTCTATTGTATAGGTTTGGGGCTTTCTTTGCACATCTTTTATTTTATTTTATTTTATTTTATTTTATTTGTCGGTCATGGGGCCTGAACTCTGGGCCTGGGCACTGTCCCTCAGCTCTTCAGCTCAAGGAGAGCACTCTACCACTTGAGCCACACTTCCGGCTTTTTCTGCTTACGTGGTGCTGAGGAATCGAACCCAGGGCCTCATGCATGTGAGGCAAGCACTCTACCACTAAGCCACCTTCCCAGTCCTCTTTGCACATCTTTTAACTACACCCCCCAGTATATGTAAAAATGAGCAGGAAGTATAACATATAAGTATAATGAGCAGGAACTATAATGTGAGTTACAAAACGAATGGCTTTAGAAGAAGCACCATTCATTGAGTAACTATTATGATGTCACCACCAAAATAGATTTCTGCATATTAGCTCAAATATCAACATATTATTATTACTTTTCATTGCTCAACAAATAATGAAAGTTTCCAAAATTGTACAAAGTGTTCATTAAACAGAGTTAAGGACCCCTCTATAGTATTTCCTATGTCTATTGTTCTCAGAATTTTCAGGAAGTTCTCCCTCTCTCTCTCTCTCTCATACACACACACACACACACACACACACACACACACACATACACAGGACTTAGAGATATTTTGTTGTTTACAATTGCTTAATTCCCATATCTTAAAAGAAATCAATTCAAGTTTTATTTTCCCCGATTCCCAGTTATGCTGTAAAATTTTCTTTTATTATCCTTGCCTCTTGTAAACTTCAGGTACAAAATATGACAAAATGGCATGTGAATTAACTGTCCTTATCTGAGGGTTTCTTTTTAAATGAAGTTAGTTACAATATGTAGAGATGAGCAAAACACAACAGCAGCTACAAAGGACACAAAGAACAAGCTTTTTAAAAATTTATGTGTGAGGATTATTCTATGCAGTTTTCATGCATTAATTCATAAAATGTTCCAATAAAATAAGTATCAAATTTGTCAGTATTCATCATCATTGCTATTATTGTCCTTGTATCTATATGCAAATTGAGGGAAAGAGAGGAAGTATGCAACTAAACTTCAAACAGCTGGAGAGATGGGGACATTTTGCCTCTCAACTGAGCCAATTAACCAACATGCTTTGCATCTCTATAAGGTATAAAAAAGTCAAGTTATTAATATTTTAAACATAAGAACAAAATATGGAGTCAATATTATCAAAGTATATTATATGCACATATGGAAATATCATGGTAAAGCCTCTTACTATGAACTCTTAATGTACATCTATAAAGCTTTAACATGTAGACAAGAATTGATTGTTTCCTTCTCTTTGTACCCTTATTTTCTTTGTGGTAATAGGGCTGTAGTGCCTTGACTGAGTAATCTGGATTGAGGGATTTTATAATATCTTTTGCTCTTATGACAGTGTTTTCCCAGGAGTAGACAAAATGAAATTCTAAGCACTGGGGCCAAAGTAATGTTGTATAAAACTCTTACAATGCAAACTCTTCTCCCATGCAGAATTTGTTATAGATGGCTATAGTTTGAAAGCAAGAATCGTAAAATTATACTATCTTATGAACTTATTTTCCATGTAGAAGACAGCACAGGAGAAATTTCTACGGAAATGTGAATCATGATCCACCCTTCGTGGTCTGATTGTGTGATTTTCATCTTCTTGCCGCATCCTCTGATATTAGAGCTAGAAAGATTCACAAGTCACCAGTGATGTGGAACAAGTTTCTCTCTAGAGGGAGATTTAAGTTTCCTCTCCTCACAGTGTACTTTTCATTCATCCATGCTTCAAAGAGAAGAGATTTCTTCTTCAGTTGTCATATATTTTTTCTACTAATTCCATGCTATGTTTTTATGGAAAAAAACCCTGCAAACTGTGCAGAGATTTCTAATTAAAAACATCTTGAAAAATATTCAGAGAAAGAAAAGCGTTCAAGATATGCTGCACCCTGGAACTCTGACACTTGCTGAGATTGTTTTCTATATTAATAAAAATATTATCTTCTGGGACCTGGTCTTAAGACCTCATATTGCTGTTGGTATTAGAACGTAGGGAAGAAGCAAAAACAGTAATCTTAAAAAAAAGTAATTTCACCAGAAAATTGTCATTACCTAAAGTAGGTGAAGCAACGCTCATCTCCTTCCTCTTTAAGATATGAAGGAGATAAATCATTGCCTTATACCCAGCACTCAGGAGCTTTCGGGGAGAGAATAAAGGTTGCATAAGTCTGGAAATTAATACTAGGACACATAAATTCCTAGGTCATACAGTTTTAGCCTCAACTGTACTAACATATTATTTGCAGAGTTATGACTATGACTAGGAATCTGATAAAGCAAAACTTGAGATAATAAATATGAGACTGTTTCCCTCGTCCCCTCTGTTAGCCGATCCATCTCAGTGAGAAATTACCAACCAGGCTTTCCCCTACAGAGCTATGAAGAATTCCGAAAGTGCTACTGATTTCTAATTTGGAGTTTGGCTTCTTGCTCATAATCACTCTTGATAATGAGTTATTTCAATGGTCTCAGTTACCTCTCAGACAAATAGTCAAAGCTCATGACAAAGTATAGGCATCATCAAATGAATATTATTTCAGGACTCAAAATTACGGGGCAAACTTGAATTAAAATATTTTTAAAATCTATTTCTCTTTCAGCTATCAGGAGTTTAGAAAATTATAGTAGATGGCTTAGGCTTCATTGAACGATGAGGATTAAACACATTACAATTCATCTCAGGCTGTATGTATACTAACAAAGCATATAAACCAATGGAATTACATGATGGAAATTGGCCTCAGGTCCTAACATTGAGTTCTAACAAATGTCTGAGACTGTTTGATTCCCAGACTCTTCCTGCATCCCCTTTCTTCTTACACTTTGTTCTCTAGTTCTCTTTACATATTCAGACCTGGAATGGATGATATGCATACAGCATAGATTTTCATTAAGTGAGGATTGCCAGGTTTGTTACAAATACAATGAAAATACAAAGAAAAGACAGGGCTGGGAATGTGGCCTAGTGGTTGAGTGTTTGTCTAGCATGCATGAAGCCCCAGGTTCAATTCCTCAGTACCACATACACAGAAAAAGCCAGAAGTGGTGCTGTGGCTCAAATGGTAGAATGCTGGCCTTGAGCTGAAGAGCTCAGGGACAGCACCCAGGCAGAGAGTTCAAGCCCTATGACCAACAACAACAAAAAAGACAATGAAAAATTCAAATTCGTACAAAGTGTGTTTCAGTATCAATATGTACTAAACATTACAATTATTCAATTCATATAAGAATTCATATTTATTTTAATATACTTTTTATTATCTCTAAGTAACCTATACAAGAGTTGACATTCAGAAGGTAGTTTATGAATACAATGAATTTTGATCAATATTATTAATATTGTTATTATTCAATATTATCACCAACCCCTCTCAACCCTAGCCCTTCCCTCCACTTTCTTAAAATTGTAGGGTATGCACTGAATTTAATGACTGCATTCTTCTCCCCTTCATCTCTTAATTTATCTAGTCCCCTCCATTTCCATACCCTCCTCATTTCATAGTTTTTAAATTTCTTGGGCTGTGAGATAGCATTTCTAGGGAATATACCATTTGAATTCTCTCCTGCATCTCCCATATTTCTGTTAATACATGAGTATATATTCACATATCACCCAACATATTTACTTTTTGTTTATAAACTAATTTTAGCTCCCACATATGAGAGAAAATATCCATGCTGTCTTTCTGGTCTTGATTTCACTTAACATTTTTTCTGTCTTGCCTTTTCTTTGCAGATGACACAATATCATTGTTTCTAATGTGTGAGTGAAATTCAATTGTATATATAGACAACATATTTCTTGATCCATTCATCCATTGTGGGTCATCTGGGCTGATTCTAGGCTTTAGCATAGAATACAATAGTATTGCAATGAACATTGTTATGCAGGTGGCCTTACTGTATGCTTGTTTGTAATATTTTGTATAAATATCCAACAGTGGAACTGCTGGATCATAGAGTAGGGTAGTTCTATAGTTCTGTGTTTAATTAATTAATCAATTAACTTTTGTCAGTCACAGAGCTTGAACTCAGGGCCTAGGTGCTGTCCTTGAGGTTTTTTACACTCAAAGGTAGCCCTCTACCAATTTAAGCCACAGTGCCATTCCCAGTTTTCTGGTGGTTAGTTGGAAAAGTCTCACGGACTTTTCTGCCCAGAATGACTTTGAACCGTGATACTCAGGTCTCAGCCTCCTGGGTAGCTAGGATTATAGGCATGAGCCACCGGTACCTAGTTTATATGTTTAATTCTTTTGAGGAACCTTTCCAGAGAGGTCAAACAAATTTACATCCCCTCCATCAGTGTACTAAGGTTCATTTTAGTCCACATCTCTGCAAGCATCTGCTATTTGTATTCTTGATCCTAACTACGGTGAGATGGAATCCCTGTGTTGCTTAGAGATGTTGAGCATTTGTTCATTTGTGGGTTGACTACTTTTACTTTTTCTTCTGAAAAGTCTTTTTTTAGCTCGTTTGTTCATTGATTAATTGGGTTGTTGATAGTTTGAGGGTTCAGTTGGAAGTAACAGTGCTTAATAAGAAATGTACTCATTACCTTACTCATGTAACTATAACCCCCTGTACAGTATTTTTGCAATAAAAATGTATACAAAAGAGCTTCTGTATGAGTATCCTATATCTCATAACCCTAATCTAAGTAGCTATTATTCTATACTTAGTTCATCCTTCTGTTTGTGCCAAATGGCTTTTTTATAAAAAATACTTACATGATTTTTATTTATAAGTGGATTTATTTATTGGTTGACTTAGTTATTTATACTAACCTAGATAGTCTAGGTATTCTGCTTGCTTCTTAACTGCTTCATTGCCAGATTTCCTACTATTCTTTCAAGTAATCAATTGTTTTCTGTGACTTCACTCAGTTCCCTGAAATTGTCTGTTTACTGGTAGAATCCTAAATGTGGTTGGCTTTCTACTAATCTACCTTACATGGTGTTTTTCTGTGTTCTGTCTTCACATTCTAACATGGGTCCTACTTCATGATCTATAGCATATGCATATATGCCCATAGTAGGAGTTTGTCTATAACATTGTGTACTTACTACATTCCCCACAGAATAGTTGTTGTCCCTTCCTTCTCTGATCCTAGCATTGCAGAGGATTGCCAGTTCTGCATTCATTTTTCCTTTCCCTTTTAAATGCATTCTGCACAATATCATTTTTAATGTCTCTCCAGATATTCATTCAATAGATAGAATGACCTCTCAGTCATGTTCTTTCCGTCATATTTGATTCCCTCATGCCCAACACTAAAACACCAAAAACTATTTTAAAAAATCCCATGGACTAAAGATTGGAGTTCCAAGACCCCCTTTAAGCAATATAACACAGTAAGAAAGAATTCTACAATGCGATGAGCAAAGATTAAAAGGAACACGAGAGAAATAAAAGTGGATGGCTGAAGACAGAAAGAAATGATTATTACATTTCAATGCACCCAGTGGAGCCAACTGCGCCCTGACCTCACATGTTTCTCCAAGCCTTCCAAATTTTATTAGCTGGTACACATTACTAGACTAAATGTTTTTCAGAATGTTCCAGAAGGTTCTCACTGTTGTATACAGAATACATGTCTCCATAGGGCAGAGAGAACCTGAAAAATAACCATCAGCACATTTTGTGGGTGCCTATCAGCAGAAATCTTTCTGTTCACAATAAAATATCACTTTATAGAAATATAAGAAGTTTATTTCTAAGTTCATTTACTGTTTGTCTTTGAGGAAATAAGCTTTTTGATGATTAACACACTATAGGGCCAGGAAAATATGTATTGCATGAAACAATGTCAAACTATAATGTAAGGTATGATTTCAAAGACATTTGAATAAATTGGCAATATTGAATGCACAGATGAGACTTACTTAAAGGCTGTTCTGAGAAAACCCAATTTGAATAAGACCATGAAGTAAGTTAAATTTTTGACTAGGAAATAAGAAGATACTCTCTTTATTTTTAAAATATAAGGAAAAAAGCACAGGAGTGGAATTGCTGGGTCTTAGGGAAGAATGGAGTGTCATCAACTGAAGTAATATATAATTTCCTCCAAAGTCCTATATTGTTTTTTTTTAACACTTCTTACCTTGAATCTTAGACTTCTCGGTCTGCCCACATACTAAATCTTTTGCTTATTTTTGACTTCATAAAAGTTTCTAAAGATATTTTAAAATTAAACAAAAATAAGTAGTACGTTATATATTTTTATCCCCATATAGAGTTTTGTTTTGATTTCATCTACATAACCATAAGAAACCAAAGTATGGAGAAGTATGAAAAACTTTATCTTTATGCAGAAGATATGTAGTTTCAGAAATGTAACTATTTTTAACCTTCTGTGTCAAATAATTTTAAAGTCTTATAGTCTTCATAATAGTTTTTTAATCTTTGTGAAATCACAAAATAAGCACAAATTTCATGGAGAAATGAATTCTTATTTAAGTATTAGATATTCATTAATATTTAGCACAATTCATAAATTCTGAGGAAAGTTTATCTCACATCTGTGCTCTTCCTTTCTTTTTTCCACTTTCTTTCAGCAGTCTTGAGGTAGAAATATAACATGATAAGTACATTTCTAGCCCTTCCAGAAGATCTTGACACACTATGCCCTAATTCTTGTTTTCATAAATCTAAATGTAGGATATTTGTGATTATGCATAAATTTAGACTGCATTATTTAAAAGTATTCTCTACTTGCACTTAAATTTCAATACTGTATTGGATGAGAAAGTTGGTGATAATCTTAAAAATATATTATATTGTGTATATTTGCAGCTTATAGCATGGTGCTATGAGATGTACAATGAAGATTAATTTTACACAAATTCTTCATATTTATTTTCACTCATTTGTCTTCCACTCTTGTTTCTGCTGAGTTGTTTGCATTTTTATAAACCTATAAAAATTTGTCCAAATTAAGGGATCCAGAGTTTACCAATGATTAATTAGAAAAGTCCATTGATAGATATAAATCTAATACAGACTCCATTAGACCTATAAATGAATAAATTATCAAACTCCAGCTAACAAGAAATAAGGGCCTTGCCAAAGAATTTGAGAAAGGCTGCTTTTATCATCTATTTTTAGAATCTCAATTCTAAATTCAGGAAAGCACACAGTGCCTCTCATCCAATGTCTGTTGGTGAGTTCAACATATTTATCTAAGTGCAATTTCTATTTTCCCAGCTTACAGATAATGAAGACAAATAGGTGTTATATGCTCAACTCTATAACTGCATGCAGAAAACTTAAAAATCTATCACCCATTGTCTAGATTCTTCATTTAAAATGAGCATGGACTTCTTAATCCATTAATTCACATAAACAAGAGGGAAAAAAGGAGTCCTCAGGTTTTAATACAAACAAATTTGTCACCCTATCACATTTACATGTACTTTTGGAATTAATTCAAGTTGACAAATTTTTCTTCAGAATTGCATTTCCGTTGTTCAAGCCACTACCCATTCTCTGGCATTTCTCCCTAGCAGATATGGAAAGTTTATAGGCTGACCAATCCAAATCTTGAAGTAACAGTTTATTTCCACATCCTTTACCCCCTCCCCAACAATAATCTCTGTGTCACAGAAGTATTAACTATTCTCTGTCAAGTTCAGAGATGGATTGACCTTTCAATTCACCTTGGCTCAGTTTTACCAAGTTCTGTGCATCAATCTTCAGGTCATGTTTAAGGAAGACAATGATATAAGTAGTACAATTTGGTACCACAGAGGAACTCGAAAAGAAGCACACAGCTATATGATAGAAAGGGTTAAAAAGAAGGGGAATCTATATCAAGGGAGAAGAACATTCAAATTTACCATACATAAGTTTGGCAGACAAAACAAGAGGAAATGACAGACTTAAAAAGAGAAAGGTATGAAAAAAGTCATTGTTTTCAATTCTTTGACTTGGCTATTTTGAAGTCATTGAAAGGCCTTTGAGACACAGATTCCTCATTTTCCTAATTTTTTTTTACCTAAAATGATATATATCCCATGTGTAGGTATAGCTTGCTGTACCACATTCATACCAGTAGTATTGAAATGAGCCAAAGAGCACCAGGTATTATTAATTCAGCTCTATCTCCTTCATCCCTGCCCTATAGAAAAGATTCTACCAGGACTTCTGTCACTGTCTCTGTCTCTGTGTCTGTCTCTGCCTCTCCTAAACCATAGAAGCCATAATTATAGCTTGACATGTGGAACATACAATCCCATGCCCCAGGGGAATCAAGCCAATAAACAATGGATTCAAAGCCTAAAGCGAGCTTTCAAGTGAAGTGCCTCCTTTTTATATATCTGAAGTACAACTAACTCCCCACTTGTATATTATTTCTATTTGTATATTATGTTCTATTTGTGATATTAACAAGGAACATAAAACATTTTATTAGAAGACTCACAAATGTCTTCATTCAACATGATCAACTGTTCAACTATTTTATTGGTCATCAAAAATAATCACTAAATTCAGTCAATTATAAGGACAAGTATAGTTACTTAAGTCATTAATATATGCCTTGCAAAAGAAAGAAAATAACTTTGCTTTAAAATGGAAAAATAGCTGGCAAATTATATAACAAAAAGTAATCTGTATTAACAACTAACTCTCATTGATCTTATATATGCTATTTGATTTGCATGCAAGCTAACCATTTCTTTTTGTTTTTTGTTTGTTGTTTGTTTGTTTGTTTGTTTGTTTTGGCAGGAAGTGTCTACCTCCTGAGCCAGGCTGTCAGCCACCTCATTTTGATTATTTTTGAGATGAGATCTCAAATTTATTCTTAATCTGGTCTGGACCAGAATCCTTTTACTTAAATCTCCTGCCCAATTAGATAGGCACATTTTTTTTTCATTGCTCATGTACTTTTTGCCTAAACTGACCTCAAATCTTGATCTTCTCAATTACACTTCTTGAGTATCTTGGATTACAAATTTGACTAACAAAAAGAAGATGTTTTCCTCCCCAGCCTCCTGAAAACTAATCTTGTTCGTGGAATTATGTTCCTCACTAACAACGAAACTAGATCTTTAGGAATCATCATTGAGTAATGGCTCTGTTAGGTTTTTAAAAAGAGGTAGCCGAGTAAGAACTGCACCACCCACGTGGTATTCAGGTAAGGGGTAGGTTTATTCAGTAGACCTGCTGGGACCAGGCAAGGTTGGCACTCTATGTGGCTGGCAAAAGAGAGGCCATCTGGCCCCTGGTTAGGCCTTATATAGGGTAGGGGGAGGGGGGAAGGGTGTGTCCAGGTAAAGGGAAGTGGGATCAGGTGGGAGAAAGGTGTGGCCACATCATATTAAGAAGTGACCTCAGCGATGCGGATGTGACCTCTTCCAGGTGTCCCAGTTGCCTAGGTAACGCAGGTACTGGGCAAGGTCTGTTCGCTGTCCAGGAATGGACCTTACAGGCTCAAAGTGAAAAACAATTACGAGTATATTGATGAGGTCTAGTGAGGGCATGGTTTATGCGTGACAAGTTCCCCCTGACCATTTGTTTTTGAATGATTATAGAATATCTATTGCTATGTGAACTTTCTCCCTATTAGTACTTTAATAACAAAAACATTATGAAATGAAACAGTTTTATGCAATTTCATGTGCAAGAAGGTTCAAGAATACTAAAGCTAAGATAAATAGAACTTGTCTAAGGAGTCTGGAAAAGAGCTGGTAGGGGAAAAGTGAGGATATTCAGAAGAAACGGATAAGGGAGGGGAGGGGAAAGAGAGAGAGAGAGAGAGACAGAGAGAAGAAGGAGCATGAGGGAGGGGAAAGAAAAGAGGGGAGGAGAGGCAAAGGATATAAAGAGCAAGAAAGAGAAAGGGAAGACAACTGATGGGGGAGAGAATGAGACAACGAGAAAGAAGGAAGAATAGAGTAGAAGGAGAAGAAAGAAAAAATATTCAGAACAATGTATCATTGGGACCTATTTCTAAGTATTTCAAATATAGACTCAGGTTTCCTGAGCTTGGAAGACCACGCAATCTACTGACAACTGTACTTTCAGTAAACATTTGTATAATTATTATCATGTAATGTTGAGAATGTTATGTGTCATGTGAACACACATACAGATGAATTTGCTCAGTGAGTTTTCTTTTTTTAAAAAAAATGTTTTTTATTGTGAGAACACTGAACAGAGGAGGGGTTACAGTTACATGAGCAAAGTAATGAGTACATTTCTCATCAAGCATTGTTGTCTCCTCCTTTGTTTTTCCCCTACCATCGCTTCCCTCCCAACTCCACAACTATACTCCCCCCCTTCCTTCAGCCTCCCCCCATCTCTGCCTAAATTGTAAATGACCCAGCAATCCTACTTTTGGGCATTTACCCAAATGATTACAAACAAGACCATACTAAAGCTACCAGCACAACTATGTTTATTGCAGCCTTATTTACCATAGCTAAGATATGGAACCAACCCAAATGCCCCTCAGTAGATGAATGGATCAAGAAAATGTGGTATATATATACACAATGGAATGCTATGCCTCCATCAGAAAGAATGACATTGCCTCACTTGTTAGGAAATGGAAAGACTTGGAAAAAATTATATTAAGTGAAGTAAGCCAGGCCCAAAGAAACATAGGTCCCATGGTTTCCCTTATTTGCAATAACTAGTATATGTCTGAGACAAGCAGAAAAGGTCAGATAAGATGAGACAAGGACACAAGTGGATTTTTCTTTCTTGCTATTGTTTCTAACGTATTTATAAGGCACCATGTAATTTTTTTTGTTGCTTTGTATGTACCTCCCCCACAGTATAACCCCTGTTTTCACTGTATTTGATGTTGGTATAATTTGGGGAGGGGAAGGGAAAAAATAAATTGTTTAAACAGGGATACAGGTTGACCCAGTGCAACTATGAGATGTACAAGATGCTATGTTGAAAAATGAATTTTACAGCTCAGTGAGTTTTCATTTGTGAAAAATCATGAATACAGTTCAGATGCAGAAGATATGTAGTCTATGAATATAATCCATGAATGCACATTCTAATACAAAGACTGCTAATGCCATGTTGCTTCCTTCTTCTCCTTTTCCTTCTCCTCTTCTTGCTCCTCCTCTTTCTTTTTCTTCCCTCCTCAGTGCTCTACCAATTGAGCCACACCTCTAGCCCAGCTTTCTTTCTGATTGTTTTGGAGGTAGAATCTCAAGGACTTCATCACAGGCTGGCTTTGAACTGAATTTCTCCTTCTTTCAACTTTTTAAGTGTCTAAGATTATCAATATGAACCACTAGTGCCTAGTGCCAGATTTCTTTCTAAACTAGTTTTGATTATAATTCCTTAGCTCTGGCATTTACAGAGTTAGACTATCGCTCAACATCACCTTGAATACAAGAATTTCAAAAAATAGTTTAAAAGATATAGTACCCATTTTATTGTGTACCTATTTGCCATTCAAAGAACCATGTACTCATCCACAGATAGTATATTTGTAGAACAGTAGTTGTTAATAGGCATGCATAAAATACTTAGCATGATTTTTTAAAGAATACATCGAAGGTATTTTCTGGGGATCGTTGCTAAATTGGTAAAGTCAGTACACTCCCAAACTGAAAGGGACATTTGAGACACTGTATGAATATTAGTGGAAAACTTTCTGATTCATTTGTTCTTCATGCAAAAAAAAAAAAACAAACTCTGACATGTATGGCATGATGTTAACCTCTCATTCCATAGTTAGCTTACCTGTGTAAGCAAAATATGATAGAGAAATTTCTTCTCAGCAAATACACAGCCCAATGAGCCATTACTCTGTTAACAATGTCTTCTTTCATGTGTTTAGCTCT
Source organism: Dipodomys spectabilis (assembly GCF_019054845.1). NCBI lineage: Eukaryota > Metazoa > Chordata > Mammalia > Rodentia > Heteromyidae > Dipodomys > Dipodomys spectabilis. The sequence goes on from NW_024870683.1 coordinate 13,950,143, forward strand.
GTCTCAGCATCTGACAGTTTGAATGTGTCTGACTGAGATTTACTGTGTGAGAGGGTGTTGTCCCATGTCTGTTGCCTCATCAAGGATTTTGTTTTCCTTTTCTTTCCTAAAGGGAATATAAATCAAAAGCTTAGTGCCATAAAACTTCATTGTACATCTTGCAATTCAGCATCATTCTAAAAGTGTTACCCATGAACAATGTTTTATGTATTTGAGTAGTTTATTTGCCTCTTCTGGAAGATAATACAGATGACAATCAGTTTAGGAACCCACACATGGCAGATTTTCATGCTATTATTATATCAGTTTAGGTGCCATATCTGAAGTCTGATGAGTCTAGTAACAACCCTTGCAAGCAGGGTTATCAACGGAGTGCCGATTTCAGCAGGAAAGAGAATCATCCACAACTGGCAATCTCCGTAGACACCAAATTACCCAAAATCCTATTCTACAAAGCTGTAATCTTTAATGTTCCAATAAAAAGTAACTCTTTTCAGAATAGCTATTGTGCTTGTAATTGCACACTCAGAAAACAATTTGCATAATATTGCAAAAGACCACAGAAACATACCGATAAAAAAGGCATTTAAGATGACTGGAAAGATGTCTGTTCATATGCTGTTTTCACTTTAGTTATTCTTCATTCAATTATGAAGAGCCTACTATGTTCCTGACACATAGGACCCACAGATAGTGAAGAGTTAGAAGGAATACTGCATACTCAAAATGAATCCATATTGTAGTTCTAAGTCTGGGGCAATAAAATAATGTATGATACTTCTTGTTATAGAGATGTGTATCAAGGATATTTTGAGACAGGTTGTGTGGAGGGAGAGCTTAGGAATCATGAACCAATTAAGCCACTCAGATGAAATGATGTCTAATGAGTTAGAAACAAAGATTGGGAACTGAGGAGAGAAGATATTCTAGGTAAAAAGAATGTCATGGGAAATGTACAGAAAATGAAAGAGCTGTATATGTTGTGGACCTAAAAATAGCTTAAGCTGATGAAGTATGAGATAAAATTGGAAAGTAAGAAGGACACTTAACAAATTTGTATGCCCTGTCACATACTTGAAAAGTTAATGCTGAAGGCAATTAGGATCTAGTGAAATATTTATGCTCGAACATGTTCTAATCTGATTTGCACTTTCAAAAGATCATGGCGGAGGGTGTTTTACAGAGAAGCAAGAACCAAGATCTCTGAGAAGGCTCTTGAAGTATTTGAAATGAGTGCCCATGTGGGTGGAATTAAGGGAGTAGGAGGATGGAGGGGAAGAAATGAATTATGAACTATGAAGAAAACAGAATTGACATGACTTAGTGGAAGAAAAAGAAGAATATGGAGCCAATATTTTGTTATCTCTGGATAAATTTCTTAGACTCTAGCTAGCATTATATTATGCGGTAATTACATATATAATTAATTCAGTGTATTCCCTTGATGTCTATTTTACTTAGTTTCAAAAGTTTTCTTTCGTTTTTTTTTTGTAAGACATATGTGATATTATATATTTCATAACAGTGTAGTTTCTGTGACTATCAGTCCTGAATTTACTCATATTTTTCTTACAAGAAATTTTAAAGAGCTAATACCCATCAAGTTCATAGTTCAATGCCTGGCACATGTTGTTGTTTTTGTTAATTCATCTTTTATGCATGTGTCTTTTTTATTGTGTATATTTCCAGGATACAGCAGCCTACCTCTCCCTGCAGCCACACACCTGTTGTTTTGTTTCAGCCTCATAGAGATGCAGGATTGTGTTTTATGAATCTAATGTGGCATCTTCCTTCTTCTATTGACTAGATACAGTCTGCTTATACTAGTGTTTGGTTTCTGTTATGTTTGTTTTGTTTCTTTGAGCCAGAGTCTTACACTGCAGCCCAAGAGGGCCTCAGAGTTAACATATAATCCTCCTGCCTCAGCTTCCCCGATACTGGGATTGCACGTGTGTGAACCATTGTGCCTGGCTTTCATACTACTCTCTCAGACTTTTATTTTACAAGAACAAATGCAAATTAGAAAACACCAGTTATTCATTCACACATTTTGCCTGACCATATATATAGGCAAAAGGCAAAGTTTGTAAGTAGGTAAATAGGTAAAATTTAGAAGTAGTTCCAAAATGCATCTTTCTGAGGAAGTGCAGAATGGGCCAAGACATATGGCTTTAAAAGTGTCCAAGTGTAATTTTGTTCTGTCTTTTACCATCATTGTGTTTACTTGTAGATTTATAGGTACAAATAATTACACTTGGACATGATAAACAGGACTCTGAATGTTGACACAGTAAGACCAAAGGAGAAAGTTCTTGGGACAGATCACAAACCCTCATCATACAAAATGATGTTTATGGAAATGGACTTTAAGAAATGGAAATCAGAGGTTTTCTATTTTACTTTTTGTGTCTCTGTTTTTGTTTTTGTTTTTCCCCTTTTGTTGCTGGTTTTGATTAGTGTACTTTCTGTCTTGTATGTAAGTTTATCTCTTTGGAAGAATCCAAGGGGAAGCACAGAAATGGTGGGACAAAGTCTGAACAAATGCAGCACTGGTACTCACTTGACATTATGTTGAAAATGAACTATACAATTCATAGAGGAGGGTGTCCAGGAGGGAAAAACTAGGATACAACAAAGGAAGAGGTGACACTGTTCAAAAAGAAATGTATTACCTGACCTATGAAACTCTAACCCCTGGGTATATCACCTTTACAATAAACATAAATTACAAAACAACAACTCCTGCCCTGACACAACCTGCTAGATTGCTGATATGGCAATCACCAATTAACTGAGGCTTAAAGAACAGGGATTTAGAGCCATCATACCCAAGTTTCTCTCTTCTGTCCCATAGCAGAGCTAGGACTTTCTCTAAGCTATAGCAGATAACACAAAGAAACCCATGCCTCAAAGTAACCATGGTTAATTACCATAGTAAACTTCATATTCCAAACTGAAGACTTCAGATGCTAATGAGACACAAGATGAATGATTTACAGAAGATGCTACTGCCAGACTTTCCTTTTCCTCTTCCTCTCTGGCTGAGGGAGAGGATTGTAAAGTGAGAGGGCCTGCATTTCGGGGCTGTGGGAAATTCCATTACACCTTTCATGTTGCCTCCTTCATGTCATATTGATGGAAAAGTAGCGTACATCCCAGCATTCATCAAGTTTAATGAAAAGTAACCTGACACTTCCATTCTATGAGTTTATGGTTCCAATAACTTGTCAATTTCTCAACATACTAATTTATAGGATCTTCAGAAGTAGTACTGTGTGTGTGTGTGTGTGTGTGTGTGTGTGTGTGTGTGTGTGTGTGTGTGTTTGTGTGTGTCTCAGTCTCATTCAAACTTCTCATGAAAAATATTCAAAGTAGTGCTTCCCACATGACATACTGTTTAAAAGCAGTTTTAGTAATTTATGATTTATTCCAAATGAAGTACTCAGAAAAAAATAATAAACTGCTCTTATGTTTTGGTCAGCATTTAGGTAATAAGTTTCTTACAAAAAATATTTTGGAGCTAATCATTGGTGGTTCATGCTTGTAATCCTAGATACTCAGGAGGCTGAGTTCTGAGGATCACAGCTCAAAGCCAGCAGAAAAGTCTATGAGATTCTTATATTTAATTAAGCACCAAAAAGCTAGTAGTAGAGCTATGGGTCAAGTGGTAGAACACTGGCTTTGAGCAAAAATGCTCAAGCATAGCTCCCAGGCCCTGACTTCAAGCGTGCATGCACATGCACGTGAACACACACACACACACACACACACACACACACACACACACACACACACACAATAATGATAATAGCAACAACAACAATAATAATTTTTTGGATCTGTGCCTATATTTTGACATCTTTGGTAACTTTTGATTTTTCTTTTGATGTTTGAATGCTTTAACCTATATGATAAAAACAGCACTGTGGTTTTCACATTTAAAATTTTACACTGGATTCCAAATGAAACTCAATATGATGAATTGTATATCTACAAACTAGTGCAATCCTTTGGTCATTAATTAAAAACTGTTCTGGTATCACTGTCACATTCAGAAAATATATATCTGTCCTTTACCAAAAGAAAAAAAGTATAAATTGATAACATTCAAATAAGTAATATCAATTATACAGAATATCAGCCCTGGTTTATTTTTTAATATTGCTAGATTTTATTTCACTTTTTAATTTTAAATTTTGTTAAAAGTAAAGAAAAGTCATAGAAGATTCTTGTTTATTCTGAGCTTTACATTCACATTTAGTTTACAAATAGCAAGTATTGATTCTTAAGTTGCCACAAACCAAAATATGATCTTACTATGCATTTCTAAGCATCACATTTGGCATTTCATCATCAAGTAAATGTACAAATAAATTTTTTGTACATTTCTTCACATGTGCTTAATTATAGAAGTAAAAAAAGTTACAATTTTATTTTTCCACTTCCTTTCTGATGGAGGCATATAATTCATATATATATATATATATATATGTATATATATATATATATATATATATATCACATTTTCTTGATCCATTCATCTACTGAGGAGCATCTGGGTTGGTTCCATATCTTAGCTATGATGAATAATGCTGCGATAAACATAGTCATGCTGGAAGCTTTAGTATGGCCTTGTTTGTGATCCTTTGGGTAAATGCACAAACATAGGATTGGTGGATCATAGGGGAGCTCTATTAAGTGAAGTAAGCCAGGCCCAAAGAAACATAGGTCACATGTTTTCCCTTATTTGCAATAACTAGTATATGTCTGAGACAAGCAGACAAGATCAAAAGCTATATACATATGACCATATAAGATGATGCTAAGCGTAATGAACCCCAAGATAGGAATACAAGAGGTTTTATCTTTCTTGCTGCTGTTTTACTTATAATCTATTATTTTTTGTTTCTTTTGTATGTTCTTCTCCCTATGGTATTACCCCTGTTTTCACTGTATTTGATTCTAGTGCCCTGTATCTTGTATATATGTTTTTCTAATTTGGGGAGGGGAAGGGAAATACAAAATGCTAAAATAAGGATACAGGTTGACCCATTGTAACAATGAGATGTACAAGACACTATGTTGAAAACAACCTTTATAGCTTTGGAGTCAGGGGAGGGAGAAGTTGGGGAGGTAGGGAGGGAAGGGATGGTAGGGGGAAAACGAAGGAGGAGGTAACAATGTTTGATAGGAAATGTAGTCATTACCTTACTCATGTAACTGTAACCTCTTTGTACAGTATCTTTACAATAAAACTACATATTAAAACATCATTACAAAATTTCCTAATACTTTGGATTTCTATAATTATTTCAGGCTGTTAACAAACAGTTCAAGACCATCATGGGTAACAATTCAGTATATAGACGACACCGTAAGTGACAGTGCTTGTTAGAAAACGGATAGATCTGTAACTACATTGCTGATCTGTTCATTCCTAGATCCATAGCCTAGGGTGATTAGGAGGCTTCTTCCTTAATTGTACGCATACTTAATTCAGACTACATTTTGAAAGAAAATTATATGAGCCTGTGAAGATTTATAATAAAATTCTAATGTGAGCTATACTAGGATTGGACTAGCGTCATCAAGTTGGACTACTAATTCTTTCAAATGAAGCCTTATTTGCCAACATTAGAACACTGTTACATAAAGCAAGTTCAAGATGGATGTTGGTGTTTCTTGTTATGCTCTCATTTTTATAGACCATTTATGTTGACACACAGAAAACTCTGAGATGGAAAGTTCAAGAAAAGTTAGAAAATCATTTTGTTCAAGGCAGAGGTCAATCTAGTTGTATTTTTTTAACACAAAAATAGCTCATAGATTATCTATTTGGGTTGGTAGATGGCTTCAAGATGAAAATGCCAAAGTAATTCAGAATAAGTGTTTTTTCAAAAAAAGTTGAGATCCTTGCAGGAAGACAGAATCCCTCATCATTGTTTAACAATCTCTTTTCAAGCACAGATAAATCTGGGCCAATAATTCCTTTGAGCTTTTTTTTGGGGGGGGGCGGTGGGGAAAGGGGTGACAGAGTTGGTATGGAGAGCCATTGTGAACCTGAACAAGCCACTTAGACACCAGAATCTGGGCTCTGTCTTCAGAAAGCATAATTCTAAACTACAGAACATGAACCAGTCAGACTCAAAGTTTCCACCCATCTTCAGCAGAATTCCAACGGAAAAATCAATTAATCCAAAAGAACTATTATTTGTTGGACTTTTTCAAAGAAGGAACAACAGAAAATATTTCATGTACTTTAAAAATAAACAGCAACGAAAGAAAGCCCTTTTAAACATACTATAGAAAGTCATAATTCTCTGTATGCATTACGAATGGCTACTATCATCCCCTGCTTTCACTGTATTTGATGTTGCTATAATTGTGGAGGGGAAGGGAAAAACAAATTGTTTAAATAGGGATACAGGTGGACCCACTGCAACAATGAGCTGTACAAGTCGTTATGTGGAAAAATGAACTTTGGCTGGGATGCAGGGTGGGGGGAGGGAGATGGGAAGGGATGGGAAGGGGAAACAAAGGAGGAGGCAACAATGCTTGATAAGAAATATACTCATTATCTTACCCATGTAATTGTAACCCCTCTGTACGGTATTTTCACAATTAAAAAAATAAATAAATAAATAAATAAAAATAAAAAAGAAAGGGTGAAAATAGATTGCCAGTGCTTCATTCCTTTCTACACTCTCAGTACTAAAATGAGAGAAAAAAAGAATAAATGTGGAATATTAAAGGTTCCTGCTACTTAATATTGATTCCCAAGAATTAGCCTTTATGTAATTTTCACTGGATTTCTACATTCACAATCATTGAGAATTCTATTGCTACATCAGAAAACAAAACTAAGAAGAAAATAGTTCTGAATATTTATAAATTATAGATATGTCATAGATATGTGATAAGAAGCTAGGTAGATAGATAAGAAGATAGAGATAAATGCATAGATCATAGATCATAGATACATCATAGAGAGATGGATAATCTTTGATGGGCAATTGGTTCCAAAATCTCTCATCAACAGATAATTTAGTTCCTGGATGCTCAATTCTTTTAATTAAAAGACACAATGTTTGTATATAATCTAGGCACATCTTATAATATTATTTTGAATATGTCTAGACTACTTACACCTAATACTATATAAATACTATGTATTTTTGTATTGTGTAGGGAATAATGACAAGAAAAACAAGACTGTATAACCAGTACAAGTGTGCTTTTTTAAAAATTTACTTTGATCAGCAGTTGGTTGAATCTGCGTATGAAGAATCCATAGATTCCCATGTAAACTATAGATGATTATAGATTATAGATAAATCTAGAAAGATACTGCTTTAGACATATATATTATATGTATATATGAGTATTCTAAACATATACACATACAGATAAAAACTGGATAGAGAATACATATTTTCTCTCTGATTCTAAGATTCCTAGTTCTCTAGTTTTCCTCTCTAGGCTGCATATTTTACTTCTTATTCACTATTGTCATTTAAATGTTATGTATCAACTGCAAATTTCCTTTCTCAGGAGAAGTCTTAGTTAAAAAATCAACCTCTCATCCTCCGTCTAAGAAATACTATACACCATTTCAATTATTTTCTTTTTTCACATATGTTGCCCTCTAATGTTCTTCCAATCTAGTTTATATATGAGTACATACATTTTGATTATTATTTTGATTATTATGCATATATATACATATGCATAATATATAATAATATGATTATATATTATGCATATGATAAATAATAAATGAATACTATTCCTTTCTTTTTTATTTACCTATAGGGTTTTGGGGGGAAGGAAGGGAAGGCCTGCTTTGTGTCTGGAGACACTAATTGTTAAACGTAATGTCGTTTGACATGGAAATTATGAAGCATATTCAGCCCCCCCTGGCTCCAGCAGAATGACTTCTGTGAGGTTCTGAGGTACATTTGCACATGCACTCACTTTGTTTTTCATCTTAAAGCAGATTAGTTGTTTTATAACTTTTGTCTCCATGTGGGTCACAGGAAAATTAACAGAACGTGTACTTGCCTTTTTATTGTAGAGTTCTTCCATGGGTCTCATTCTTTTAGTTAATAAATTACAGTTTGGAAAACTATCCCATCCAGAAACTCCAAATTGTCACATTAAACCAAGCATCCCTCCTAATTTTGTTAGATTCCACACACTGAGGAGTATTTTTATCGACTGCCAATCTGTTTAACCTCTAGGGGATTTAGTCCATCAGTTATTTTTAAAATTCCCTGATACTGTTACAGTAATTGTGTCCACCTTCATTTTAGGAATTTATCACTATGATCTTGAAGGAAGTTTAGCATCTTTACAGATTGTCCTTGGCTTTTACATTCAACATTTAATTACTGATTGACTTTTATTGTTTCCCAAATATCAATTAGCAACTGATATTCTTTCTTCCTGGCTAAAGCCTGTACAATGATCATCATTGCTAGCCAAGTACTAAGTTACCAAACTGCCAATACCAACTTCTGTTCAACTTTGTCAGACCTTTCCAGTAACTGACCTTGCATGTTACAGTCTTTGGAAAGTAGATCTGAACCCTCCATGAATAGGTTGTTATTTTGGCATCCTTTAGGTAACAATTCCTCTCAAAAGGAAATCGAAAAATATTATTAAGAAGAAGATGCTGACCTTGACATGCAAAGAGAGAGAGAAGAGAGAGGAGAGAGAGAAGAAAGAGAAGGAAGGAAGGAAGGAAGGAAGGAAGGAAGGAAGGAAGGAAGGAAGGAAGGAAGGAAGGAAGGAAGGAAGGAAGGAAGGAAGGAAGGAAAAGGAAGCAAGCAAGCCTCTTGTCTGAGATTTCTGAGGATGGCCTTTAGAAAATATACAAAAAAATCTCTTAACATCATCTTATATGGTCATTTGTACATAGATTTTGACCTTTTTTGCTTGTTCTAGACATGTACTAGTTATTCCAATAAAGGGACACAAGTTTTTTTCTTTTTGGCTATTGTTTTTAACATACTTACATTTCTTCCCCCACAGTATTACTCCTGTTTTCACTGTATTTGGTTCCTGTGTCCTGCATCTTGTGTATATACATTTTTATAATTTGGGGAGGGGAAGGGATATAACAAAATGCTTGAATAAGGACACAGGTAGACCCATTGTAACAATGAGATGTTACAAGACACTATGTTGAAAACAAACTACAATTTCGAGGTGGGAGGGGGAGGAGTTTGGGAGGTTGGGAGGGAAGGGATGGTACAGAAAAAACAAAGGAGGTACTAATGTTCGATAGGAAATGTACTCATTATCCTACTCATGTAATTGTAACCCCTGTAAAGTATTTTTACAATAAAGAATATATATGGAAAAAAGAAAATTTACAAAAATTGTTTCGAATAATCTCCAGTTGGAGAAAAAGAATAGTTACTCTTACTTTATCAGATGTAAGCTGTCCATGAAAACAAGTGCAATTTTGAATCTTGCTATTTTTATTAGCTGAGCAGAGATCCAAACCATCATCTAGCAGCAATTCTAGCAGCTGAGAAATATTCTCCATTGCTTAAGGGATCGCATGTTAGGGCACTATAATGTCAAACAACAGTTCTAGCTAATTAGTCATATCAGATGGGCATATATTATTGGAAATTAATATTGATTTGATCACTTGATCCCTTTGCAAATGTGTTCTTCTATATTTTACCCTTACCCCAATTATTGAACACATTGAGTAGATGTTTATCTCCTTCAGTAGATAGTCTTGAAATAGGGACTGCATTTTTTTTTTTCTGGGCAGAATATAACTGAGAGAATTAACCACACTGATACAGAACATTGGAAAGAGTATTATTTTTCTCAGACACATTTATGCTTTTATGACATGTTGATTCATTCATTAATAAATCCCTATTCTGTTCTTACTAACATTTGTAGTCCCTTAATAAAGAGAAGTTTATAAAATAAATAAATTCCTTTCCTTAATGAAATGTGGGAAAAAGAAATATATGTTGATGTATTTATTTATATATTTGTGATATCTATCATATTCATGTATTCACAATTTCTGAGTATTTACATTATCTATATATGCTGAGGATTCTGCAGAAAGCTCTAACTCAAAAGCACAAACCTAACACTTTTCAAGAATCCTCCTTGAGCTCATTTTTATGCAAATCCTTTTGATATGCAGAAAGCAACCAAGAAATACATAAAAGGATACCATGGATATTTGCCAACTGAAAAGCTCAGCAAAAAAATCCCAAATATATAATAGAAACTCAGAGACAATTTAAGTTATTAAAGTAATATAATGCCTGGGTATTGCAGATTTTCTGTCCAGAACAAAAATTAACTCTTGGAAAGTTAACTTTGCAAGGCAGAGTGATTGTTACATAAAACTTAAGCAAAATAGAAAGCAGATTTTGATGTGTGTGTGTGTGTTTGTGCCAATAAAATTTATAACAACTTTGTTTAAACCCTATTCTTTACTCTGTCCTTTTTAGAAAACAAAGCAATATAAAAACCAAAAAGTAACCACTTTTAAATTTTCTGGAAACTATTACATGTTTTTCTTTCTTTCTTTTTTTGTTTTTTGTTTTTTTTTGGTTAGTCATGTGGCTTGAACTCTGGGCCTGGGCACTGTCCCTGAGCTCTTTAGCTCAAGGTAAGCATTCTACCATTTGAGCCACAGCACCCCTTATGGTTTTCTTGTGGTTAATTGAATGGACTTTTCTGCCCCGGCTGGCTTTGAACCATGATCCTCAGATCTCAGCCTCCTGAGTAGCTAGGATTACAGGCGTGAGCCACCAACACCTGGCTGTTTTTATTATTTGTAACGTTTATTCCCTGGTAAACATATTAAATATCATTCATTATGTATGTAAGTGTAACCTCATTTCTTTTCTTCTGAATACACAAATTTCCTGAGGTTAATTGGTTTTTAAAGCAGCTTCCTTTAAAATCCTTACTTATCTGTTAGCTCTAAAATTTTCTTATTCTGATTACATTCTTAAGGAAGTATTTCACCACTTCTTTTTGAACTTTTTTAAGATTGCACATTTATATGAGACTATGAAATATTTGTTCCTGTGTCTGGCTAGTTTCACTTTGCTTAATGGTTTTCAATCTTATCCAGTGTGGCAAACAGCAAATTCTCTTTCTTATTAAGGCTAAGTACTTTATGCAGAAATTATATATGTATATGACTCTATTGTTGAAAGACACTTAGGCTCCTTCTGTTTCTTGGCTATTATGAATAATGTTGAAATCAACATGAGTGCACATTATATTACAAAGTTGATAAATGTCATTTGTTAGATCTGCTTTTGATTTCCATTTTTTGTTGTTGTGGGAGAGCTTTTGGTGCTGATATTGAAACCAGGGCCATATACTTTATTACTGAGTTATAAGAAGCTCAACTTTAAGTTCTTTAGGAACTTCATAATGTTTGCAAGAAAAGGATCACCCCAGCTAAGTCATACCAGTTAAGTACAAGGGTTTCATATTCTCCATACCTTCCTCAGGACATCATTTGACTTTTGAGTCTCCTATTTAAGGGATATGAAGTGCTAGCTAATTAGGGTTTTGTTTTTTTCACTGATCACTAGCGATGACTAGTACCATTTCATAAACATATTCGCTTGTTTTATATCTTCTTACTAGAAAAATCAATTCAAAACCTTTGTTCAATCTGTTAAAAACAACCTGTTCAACCCTGTTTTTCTGCTATTGAATTGTGTGTGTTCTTAGGAAATTTTGCATATCACACTTTATCAGATGGATATTTCCCTAATATTTTACCAATATATAAATTGCCTTTACATTTTACTGTTTGAATCCTTTGTTATTCAGTTTTTTAAGTAGAGATAGTTTAACTTGTTGATGTAGTTTTATTAGTTTGAACCTTTGATGTTACCTTTATTTATTCTATTTATGAGTGTACTGCTCTCTACAAAATATAATCCTTTATTAATTGCCTACAACATTGTGAATATTTCATTAACTGGAATTGACACTCTTCCTGACTTAGGAAGGATTTTTTAATGTCAAAAGATATTTTCTACCTACAGGAAAAAAATTGGATGTAACTATGACTCTTCATATCTGCATTCACATTATGGCCTGATGTAATTCAAATTGTTGTACGATATGTTAAGTACCTTTCTAAACTGCTCAAAATTATCAGGGTATTTTTGTTGTTTATAATACAAATTGAGTCTCAGTAAAGTACTCCTAAAACTCAAAGTCACACCATAGTGTTCATATTTTACTTTTGGCTTTTTAGCTAATGATACGTATGCCTTGTAAGCCAATAATGATTGGGTTTCCTTGACCTCACTTTGTCAATCAAAGTTCCATGAATTATTTTCTACTTCTGTGTCATTTCCCTTCTATAAAGTATCCATACTTTGGATACTTAATCTCTGAGATATGTTTTGTGGCTTTGCTTTTCTGTCATGAGTCTAATTGTAGAGTGATAAGCTTAGAGAGAAAATCAAAACACATGGCCTATGGTTTGTATTTTCCTTCACTTAAAAAATAAATATAAGTTCTCTACATATTTGTGAGGGGTGTTAACCATAATCTAAGAATAATGAGGACACAAGGGGAACTTAGGAAAACAGGGCTAAGGCAATATTTTTGCCTATTTATGCATTGAACAAAACTAAATCAAACATTACACATAGTTTATCTTTCCAGAACATGCAGCTTATAGCCTAGGAAATCTCATAATTTTATGTCTTTCCCACTAAGTTCAATCTTTATTTCTATATCACCCTCAATGTGGTCCTCCATTTTTCTTTTTCATATTTTCCTGGTATTCTCACTTATTCTTCTGGCTTCTTTTTGCTCTGCCCTTGAAAGCATTTTGCCCTAGAGAAAGGACAAAGGGTGAAAATAGTCTTTGAAGTATCCACTCTCAGTTTATTGATTTCGTTTGTTTTTAAGCTGTACCTTCCTGCTGCTTGTCTCTGGCTTAGCCAGTACCTACCTTTCATATGTGTGAAGAAGTTGAAATGAACAAGTGTGATATGTGGACTCTGAAAAGAACCACATAGAACAGAATGTTACACTTCAAAATGCTTTTCATAAGTCATCCAGCCTGAGTGCACCCTTTTAATGATGAATGAATTGAAGGCTGATGGGAAAAGAAATTTGCCCAGAGTCAAACATATTTCATAGATTTAATCAGATATAATACTTCAAATGTTTCACTCTGGGGGATTTGTCATACCACAGCAAGAAAATATTTACTGGAGAAGTTTCTATTATCCATATTCTCCTTTGCCACCATAGGCCAATCTCAAATTCCAAAACATTTTCTACAATTAGGTGTTTAAGGAACATTGTGGAGAATTGTCAAAGTCTTTCTGCTGTGTTCTAAATTTAGTACATTTTCTGAATTATTTCTCCATGTTCCTTGCTTAATCTCTGAGTTACACTTCTAAACATGTCTTTTTGCCTCCCTCCCTCCCTCCCTCCCTCCCTTCCTCCCTCTCTCCCTTCCTTCTTTCCTTCCTTCCTTCCTTCTTCCTTCTTTCCTTCCTTCCTTCCTTCCTTCTTTCCTTCCTTCCTTCTTTCCTTCCTTCCTTTCCTCTTCCCTTTTATTTGGTGTTAAGGTTTGAACTCAGGGCCTCAAGTTCATTCACATTCAATGTGCTTGTTGGGTTAATGCTCTACCTGGAGCCATGCCTCCAGATTGCATTTAGTTTATTTTGGAGACAGAGTCACTGGAACATTTCTGTCTGAGCTGTGTCCAAGCTGTTTGAATCTCAGCTTCTGAAGTGCATAGATTGTAGACACGAGCCATCACACTCAGCTGAATTTGTTTCCTCTTACATCACTTTACTTTCTTTGAATTTTAATATCATGCAGGAGCTTATGATTTCCATAAAGGATGTTCCTTATCCTCACTTTATCTATTGCCTTTAGTGTTTTCTTGTTCAGTTTATCATCTGTTCAGCTTTCCTAGAGTTTGCTTTGTATCTTCTTTTCTATGTAAATCACATATTCTTGAAATCCTTTCAGAATTAACAACGATTAAATGACACTGAGTCTGTTCAATAGAGTGATTTTATTTTATTTGTGTGCATAAGATTTTTCTTTACCTCTAGATGATCATCTTCCCCATTACAGATATGGTAATTTTGAATAAAATATAATTCAAACCATGTATTAACTTTGCACATCTTAATATCAAAATGAAGACTTATTCATGATTCTTAGGCAGTACATTCTGAGATTTAAGAATATTAAGCCCTATTTTTCATTAAACTTTCATTTTGCTCTTTCTAACATTCTTATTGGGAAAGTACCTTAGTATTTTTTATCTTAAATTTTATTGTAAAGATGATGTACAGAGGAGTTTACAGTTATATAAGTAAGGTAATGAGTACATTTCTTTCTGATCAATGTTACCCCTTTCTCATTTTCTTCCACTCTCTCCCCTCAACGTCCCTCCTCCAGGAATTGAAAATGACATAGTGTCATTGTTAAATTGGCTCAACCTTTGTTTCACCATTTCTGTGATTTCCCTTCCCTTCCCCAAATCAGACAAACTTATATACAAGACAACAGGAAATAAAACAAAGGGGGTAAAAAGAAAGAAGAAATAATTGCAAACAGTGCACTACAAAAAAAACCCCTCTTGTTTCCATTTTTTGGAGTTCATTTTAATAAGAATCATTTTATATAGTCATAGGCACATAGCTATTGAGCTACTGTGATCCTTAGCTAAGAATATCCTAGACTTAGTTATTACGAATGAGGGAAACCATGAAGCCTATGTTTCTTTGGGTCTGGCTTGATTGCTTAAAATAATATTTTTTTTTAAGTCTTTCCATTTCCTTAAAAATCTGGCAATGCCATTCTTTCTGATGGAAGTAGGCAGTTCCAGGGGGCTAAAAGGAAGGTCTCAGAAGCTAGGCCTTTCAGGGAGAGCCATGGACTGTAGACGCACTGCTGAAGGAATTCCAAGCTGCATTCAACAGCCACCTCCTTCCTGCTGCAGTATACAAAGCAAATCTCCCCTCCCACTAGTTAGGCTGGAAGGAGGTGTACAAAGACTTCAAGTGTATAAGGCACAACTTTTTTCTTCCCTCTTAAACAAACTGATTTGAGAATTCATCTGTTTACTTGGAGTCATGAGTAAGGTTCACACAGGCCTGAGTGTAGGTAATAGCCATGCCCCGGTATCAAAATGGCTTCTGAATCTAACTAAGGAAAGCTGACCACCCAAGAAAATCAAAAATGGCACCAAGGGATGAATAGTGGAAATTGGGGAGACACAAAAGCCACCAAACAAATTGAAGGACAAGTTTTTTAATCTTGATCTTTTTATATATATTTTATATACTTCGTTTAAACACTTATGAAAATAGAAAGTCTAATGTATGTATAGAAATAACACTGTGAAATTCCTTTTTAAAAAATTAATATATGCCTACTCAGGAGGCTGAGAGCTGAAGATCATGTTTCATAGCCAGCCTGGGAGGGAAAGTCTGTGAGACTTTTATCTCCAATTAGCCAACAGAAAACTGGTAGTGGTGTTGTGGCTCAAGTGGTAGAGCACTAGCCTTGAACTGAAGAGCGCAGGGACAGCACCCAAGCCGAGTTCAAGTCCCATGACTGACAAAAACTAATATGCTAATAAAGATATATTTCTGATATTTGGTCTGCTGCTCAGATTATTTTTTTACTCTTCTACGAATTTATCTTTTTAAATTATCTTTGGTTTATTTGTTCTCTGTTCATGAAGTATCTAATTTGATTATTTAAAATACTTATAATCAAACTTTATCAGTTATCAATCTGAAAATATTTGTGTAGTACTCATTTCTGTAATTGTTTTTTTACAATTCATCTAGTTTAGCTGTCTTGTCATTGCTGTAATGACAGGCGTATACCACTAGCCTTCATCTGTTCAAATGAACAATGATGGATTTTTCAGCCTGGACTGGTCTGGAACCATGAGTCTCCCAATCTCAGCTTTAGTAGTAGGAGTCCACTGCATCCAGCTATGGGCGGAGAAAAGATCTCACAAACTTTATTGATCAGGATGGCTTCAAACTAGGCCTCAAATTCTCAGCCTACCAAATAGCTAGGATTACAGGTGTCAACCACCAGTACTTGGCTCCTTTAATTCTCAGAGTGAGAGATTTTAACTAAAGTTACAGTGTTAGATTATCCATACTGGCAAAGCTTAATTAGTCTAATGTCTCTCAAAACTGTCACAATAGAAACTCTGGCTCTTTTAGTTTTTTTAGAAGACCTAAAATAATTTCCAAGCATTATAGTTCTTACCTCCCAGTTTTCTAGATTCCTTACCTTTGTGCCAGATATTTCAGAAATATCTGCTTAGCTTATTATTTGTTTCTGGTTTTACTTTTTTTTGTTTCATAAACTTAAATCTAGTGTATTCATGAAAATAATGTCATCATGGTAATTTCCAGGAGATAATATAACCAATAGTGCAGCAAATTAAGTTAAAATAGAAATATAATAATTTAGCAGTTGCAATAGGAGTGAATATTGTAGCAAAAGCACTTGGTTGTGGATATAAAATGTATATTTGAACAGAGACCTATACATCTGTGTATCTATATGCATATTTACAATATGCATTGGACTGAAAATGAGTCGGAAATGTCAAATTATAGCAGCTTTAATTCAGTGGTAATTGTGAATATATTCTTCAATAATTTGCATAGTTCATGGAAAGAATAAAAGCATTTGAGGATCTACTAGATTGATTTAAAAATTAATCTACAATGATAGGATTTATGGATATTTTCAGCCCCTTAAATAGTCAGTGAAGAAGTGAAACTGGCAGAGTGTACACAAAGTCTATGTAGAAACTATTTGGAGCAAAGGATTTAAAGGAACGTAAAGAAATTGCATATTGTGTTGTTTATATATGAATCTTATTTGTCTGTCTTTGTGTTTTGTATGGGCAGTCTAAATCTATTCTTATCACCTAGTTCATATCAAGCAAACCGCTTATTGGGATTTTACTTATGAAAGTCTAAGGTTTTGCAAATTCTATAGAGAAGCAGTGATTCTAACACTGCTGTTTCTCTTTCTTTAACAGATTAGGTATTCTTTTTTATTTATTTTATTTTATTTTTAAAGTTGCTGTACAGAAGGGTTACCGTTACATAGTTTAGGTAATGAGTATATTTGTTTTTGAACAGTGTCACTTCTTCCCTTCTTCCCTTGTTTACTCCCATTTCCTTCCCTCCCAAACTTCCTCTCCACCAAAGTTGTATAGTTCATTTTCAAAATAATGTCCAGTATCACTGCTGAATTAGTTCACCCTTTATCCCATTTTATCTGTGCTTCCCCTTTCCTTCCCCAAACAGATAAACTTACATACCAGACAAAAAGTACAGAAACCCAAAACAGCAAGGAAGTGGGTAAACAAAAACAAAAGAAAATCACAAAAAGTAAAATAAGAAAGCTTCTAATTTCCATTTCTTGGCATTCATTTTGAAGAACAATATTTTTATAGGCTCATATGTAAATAACTATTGAGCCCTTGTGATCCTCTCCTAAAAATATCCTACTTTGGTCTCATTATATGAATGTTTATAGAGTCCTATTTAATTTATCACTGTTGGTGGGAATGTAAAATTGTTCAACCACTCTGGAAAGCAGTATAGAGTTTCCTCAAAAGACTAAACAAGAGCTTCCCTATGATCCAGGAATTCTACTCCTGGGCATTTGTCCAACTGACCACAAATCAGGCCACACTAAAGCTATCAGCACAACCAAGTTCACTGCAGTATTGTTTATGAGAACCAAGATATGGATCAACCTAGATGACCCTCAGTGGATGAACGGATCAAGAAAATATGGTATATTTACACAATGGAATTCTATGTGTCCATCAGAAAGAATGATATTGCCCCATTTGTTAGGAAATGAAAAGACTTGGGAAAAAATTTCATTAAGCAAAGTAAGCCAGACCCAAAGAAAAACAGGCTGCATGGTTTCCCTCATTTGTAGTAATTAGAATGTGCCTATTCATTTACGAGTAAACACAAAGCATGGAACAGAACAAAAACTTATTCTTTGACTAAATTGGGTATTTTCCAAAGATAACTAATTATAATTTTCTTAAATATTTCCTTTTGTGTTGCTTCAGATTTTTTCAGTAAACATCCGAATCTCTATATTTTTAAAAGTTACTAACTTCATACATGTCTGTATATGTATTTCTGTTTTTATTATGACTTTCAGTTTCATCACAGGCATAGTTAATTGCTCAATAAGATTGTACCTTCAAGGGCTCATATTCAGATGTTAAAAGCCAGTGATTAGGTTGTATTTTTATTCACATGCACTTTACTTTTGAAGACTAGCTATAATAGTGGTACTGTTTATCAGTTCAGTTGGTTCACCAGATAGTTTTAGTACACATTTTAAGTTGCATTCTTAGGAAGCTGTCTTATACAAGAAAGGTAGCATCTGTAGCTTAAAAGAATTTATACTCTACTTGTGGAAATGAATACTTAAGCAGTTCAATGAAAGCATATAAATGCTGTGCTCTGGTAAATAATAAGATTTGAAAGATATATAGAGAGACAATTTCCCAATCTTTGAGGATTTTTCAAGCAAAACAAACAAACATTACTAGTGTCAAAATAAGAAGAAGCACAAATGAAGGGAAAAAGTCAGGTTTATTGTATTACATTGGGTTCATAAAACTGCAGATAAAATACAGTCAATTATACTGTTTTCACCATGAATAATTAGTAAGTCATTCACTACATACCATACAGAGTGGTTTCAGTGGAATCAGACCTTTTAAATTTACTTCTATTTTCTGTGCATGTTAGGAAGAGTTGATGAAAGAAAATAATGACTTACTTTGATTTGTACCTGAAACATATTTGAAGAAAATCTTTTGGTAACAGATGTACTGTAAAAATATATCAAGATTCACTGAAATCACTCATATCCTTCCTTTTATGACATGATTTCTCAGTTCATTATATATATCCAAAACACATAAGAAAAAAGAACAGATGGTAGAGGCTTAGTTTTCAAAAGAGACAAACCCATGGAAATAATGTGATTCATCATAACTTGAATTTCCTTATACAGATCATTTTGTTCTATGCATCAGAAAATGCTAACACTACTGAAAATGTTAAAAGATGGATTCAAGAACATAATTCAGATTTCAAAGTCACTAATATGTGCTAACAAATGTCACATCAGTCTATTGCCACTGAGGAATAAGCACAAGAAATATTGGTAAATGCTCATATCCAATACAATGTTGCTTGAAAGAAAATAGTAAATGTCAGGGTTGAGCAGAAAGCTATTTAACTTTGAGTCTTTTATCATTCACATATTATGGAAATGAAATTATAAATCCAATAAACCTTCCCTGAATTTGGTCATGTATTTGCAATAGGGCTCCACAAATACCTCACCAAACAAAATTCTTTAAGTGAATTAAAGTTCATTTTCACCCTTCTATTTGTTCATTGGAGGTTGTAGTACTTTGTTTTTGTTTTCCTTTTTTCCTCTTGCATAGTATCTGGCTGGGAGATGAAACTTCCCAATCACATTGTCTTTTCAAGAGTAGCCTCTAGTCAGTCTTCATGAGTCTATTCTTACCAAACAATATTGCAATCTTTTCATAATTTGAGGAAAATTTTTCAAAAATGTTAATCAGACTTTGCCATGCCTATAATTGAAGCATTTCAGTGGCTATTTGTCTTAGGAAAACACAAATATTAAGAAATTGCTACACTTCCCACTAAATGAGTTATTCTAAGATTACTCCTGATACTTTAGGCTCTGATCATAGTACGGAATAAATGTATTGCAAATTCTTTTTTTTGGGGGGGCGGTCCAGTCGTGGGGCCTGAACTCTAGGCCTGGGCGCTGTCCCTCAGCTCTTCAGCTCAAGGCTAGCGCTCTACCACTTGAGCCACAGCGCCACCTCCGGCTTTTTTCTTTTTGCTTATGTGGTGCTGAGGAATCAAACCCAGGGCCTCGGGCATGCAAGGCAAGCCCTCTACCACTGAGTCATCTTCCCAGCCCCTATTGCAAATTCTTTTAGGAGTGAAGTTGAACTCTATAGGCTTAGTGACTTAATTCAGTCGAAAGCCTCTTTTGTTTTCTTTTTCTTTTTTACATTTTTTATTGTAAAAATACTGTACAGAGGGGTTACAGTTACATGAGCAAAGTAATGAGTACATTTACTATCAAGCATTGTTACCTCATTTGTTTTTTCTCTACCATCCCTCTAGCTTTTGTTTTGTCATGGAATATTATTTCCAGTATATAATCTATGGATTCCTAATACTGGAATCATGAATTTGTACATAGCAATTCTGTTAATTATTTATTTTTGTGATCATTTGCCTCCAGGACTATACATTTTATTTGCAATTGATTTAAGATGTTTTATTCTCTCACTCATAAGAGACAGCAAAAAATATTAAATGCCATGAGGAGGGGCTCATAAAACACATGACAGTAATGGATCCTAAACCTGTCCTCAATTTACAATGTCTTCTTTTAGGATAAACATTACTTTAGTCTAATAATGTTTGAAAAAAAAACACAAAATGAAAAACAAAAACTTTTGGTTTCTCAGACTTATAGCTGACTGAAATCACTGGTAGTTTTCCCTTTTCCACTACAAAGAAGCAAAATTTTCCTATTTCATTCTTTTAACCCTCAGTATCACCTGCATTAACAGCTTTATTTATGAGTGAACCTGCTATGCTTAACACAGGGTGAGCTCCAGGTTTGTGCTAAATCTGGAATATGGCAGAAAGTGATCCCATGAGTGGTCTGACCTTCCTGTCCATCCCTCATGCCTGGCTTCAAATTTATCAGAGATCCTGAGTCCATCTGTAAAGTAAGGATTGGGCATGAAAGCACACCTTTCCTTCTGCTTTAGATAGTGTTGCTTTTTATCATGAAACTGCAACAGAAATATATCTCAGAAAGGAGCTCAGTGTTCATGAAAATCATTGTTCTGATACCATCAAAAGGCCTCTAACAAGTGCAAAGACATTCGGGTCACCTCCGAGATGTGGTTTTGATGGTATCAGACCTCCCCAAAAGGACAATTAAGGGATCTTGAGGACAGACTTACTTTATTTCCCACTAGGAAGGAGGAACCAATCATATCCAATATTTATTTTCAAATTTGGGGTGAAAGAAAGCTATTTTGAACCATAACCATCCTGAAAGAAAAGGGAATATTTCTTCATTGAGCACAACATTTTTATGTTTCTGAGTTCCTGCACCTTCATTCCTTTTTATCCTTTCTACTTCATTGGACAGTATCTACTACTGACTTGTTTATTTTGTGAGCCTTCCTACTCCTTGCTTTCTTTTTCTGGGTCCAAAACTATTGGGAAACAACTTCTTATACTTTATCCTTTTGGAACAAACCTGTATGCTCTGTGGGAGGACTGTCAGAAATCTTCTTGTCTTAAAGAGTCTAAATGTACGTTTCAACTATGTGATATCTTCACTGAATTCTTCTATACTACAGTTTCTATCATTAAATATGTACTCTTGTAAGGGTCTAAGTTCTTGATTTCTGCCATTCCCCCACCAGAACACCTGAGATGGTTGTAAGAAGATGAAACTAGCTAGAATGAGATTTGTTGCAGTGAATTTCAGTGCTTGTTGAGTTGATTGAATAGTGAAATTGGAGGCTGACAGAATATAGAATGTTGTTTTGTAGGAGGACAAGCAAATAAATCAATTGAGCTGTAAAGCATGACTTTGATTGGCTGGATATTGTGTCATGAAAACAAAGTGTGTTCTGGTGAATAGGACTCAGACCATAAAGAGATTTGATTGTAGGAGGTATTTAGATTCTGACTGTGTTTTGATGGGAATGAAGCAAATACAAATGATAGAGTTGAAAGTTCCATTTATGTACATATGTATGTACATATGTATGTGTTTATGTCTGTCTGTCTGTATTTAGTGCTGGCCTAGCACTTAATCTCAGTGCCTGGTCCCTGTCCCTGAGCTTTTGTTCAAGGCATGTGCTCCAACCATTTGAGCCACAGCTCCACTTTCTGCTTTTTATTGGTTAATTGAAGATAACAGTCTCACAAATTTTCCTGCCTGGGCTGGCTTTGGAAACCAATGCTCAGATCTCAGCCTTCTGAGAAGCTAGGAGTCACTGTGGCTAGCTTCAAAGTTCCTTTGAAATACAGTAATGAAAATCAGCCTCCTGCAAGAGAGGTGCTCTCTGCATTAAGAGTGAGAGCTAGGGAAGTAGTGGGATTGGGAGGCCAGAAACAAAAAATGCATTCAGGTGACAGAGGAGATCCAGAGTTGAATGTGAGAAAGGGGAAACGAAGATTCAGAATTGGATGTCTGCAGTAACTCTTGACAAGACAAGACAGCCAGTGGACAGGACAGTAAGATAACTCAAAAGCTGAAAAGGTCTGCATGATAAAGAGTAGCCTGTGTTGGAAAAGGTGCTGTGGAAAATGTACAGGGAGCCTTTGAGGATGGAGACCATTCATATAATAAGGGTAGAATAAAAACAGGGCTACAACAAGAAGAGAGAATAACTAAGAACAATGAGCTTCTTCAGGCACTACTTACCCAGCCATTGCTACAGTGTAAATAGGGCTCCATCTGAGGAAGAGGTAATTCCTATATGAAACTGAATAGCTGGAGAACAGAACTGGCTGAAGGCAGTCATAGCACTTCTAAAAGCAAGAGCAGGCCACCAAGGACAGCATCTTCCACAGAGTCCCACAGCACAGTATCGTCTTTGACACTTGGACATGCATACAACTCGTGGACGGGTTGCGAGTGTATTGGGAATTGTATTTGGGAAGCTTTGATAACTCTAGTAGGGGTGGTGGTACTTGGCACATATTTTCTACATCCCTGGTACAACAAAAGGTAGCCTCTCTTAATTCTATGGCTCTTCCCCCACCCAGCCCCATGGCTTTCTTAAACCTTAAATCTATTTCCATATGTAGCTTCCGTGCTTACTTACCCAAGACAGCTCTGCAATCCTGGAATAACAAAGACCATGATCAAAAGTATAAAGAAGAATAAAAGGAGATGAAATATAATCACATTTTCTGAAGAATTGTCATGAAAACTTGTTACTAATAGGTGTTTATCCTGGGAAACTAGGAGACTAGTTAGTATATAATAAAAGAAGCAGAGAAAAAAAAATACCTATATTGGGGTGTGGTACTAGGGCTTAAAATAGGCCTCTCTTTTTTTCCTCCTTTTTCTTTTTTGACAAGATAGATCGAACTTGGTATCTTCTGGAGTAGCTAGGATGGTATTATTGGCATCACTACCATGTACCGTCTGATTGAAATATCATTTTTTTCAAATTTACTTTATTGTTGTTTTATAGGTAATATATATCAGGGCTATCTTTACAGAGGTCAGGTATTAAGTACATTCCCTTTTGCATGACGTCATCTGTTCACTTACTGTCCCATTCCCTCCCTCCCATTTCACCCACAAGTTGTAAAGTTCACTTTCATCCATGTCCAGTGCACTCCACTGCTGGACTTTTCACCTTTTTCCCTCTGATTATGGAGATAATTATAATAGTTCCATAGTGACCTTTAAGGATTTATAATAAAATAACTCTAGACTCAAATACATTATATGGTTATTAATGGAAATAATGAAGAGATACATTATGTTCAAGGCCTAGCTATTGCTCAAAGGTTTGCACAAATTATCTTCATTTACATCCTGTAAATACCATGTGGATTAGACAATGAAGGTACTAATTCAAAATATATTCAACACATCTGCTTCAGGTTTGGTGCAGTAAAATTCCTTGAACTATTAACTATCTGTTCATAGTAGGGACTAGGATCCATACTGCCCTAATCATCAATTCTCCCATCAAATCCCATACATGCCGCATCTGCAACTTCACTGTTCATTTTTAACTGTTGATGTTTGTTATTTTGAGAATGGTATCTTTAAGTAGTCAGAGCTTGCCTTGAACTCACAGTTTTCCTGCCTTACCCTTCTCAGGGCTGAGACAACATGGTGTGCCACCAGGCCAAGTGTCTCTCTCCCTCCCCTCCCTCCTTCCCTCCTTCCCTCCTTCCCTCCTTCCCTCCTTCCCTCTTTCCCATCCCTCCCTTTCCTTCTTTCCTTCCTTCCTTCCTTCCCCTCTGTCTCCGTCCTTCTGTCCCTCCTTCCACCACTCTTCCTTCCTCCTTCATTGATTTCTTTTTCATTTCCTTTCTCCCTCCTTCCCATGCTATTTCTTGACTTTTGCCTTTAAACAAAAGCATTACATATTTTTTCCTGAGTAAGGTCTTTCAAATATACAAGCTTCAATAATACTAAGGTTTTATTTTTCCCCTTACTAATTCTCTTTTCCTTTCCTTTTTTTTCTTTTTATGAATGAAGGTGTGTACATACATCTATGTATATATGTTATGTATGTAGATAAAATCTCATTACAGGTCAAAAACTCACTGTGAAATAGTGATTCTCTTTCTCTGCTTCACTGGTATTCTAGATGACTACCAACACATCAGAATCTCTCCTATGCAACCTTGATCTCTGCCAGCTTGGATTTTTTTTTAGCTTCAGTAGAGAAGTTTTTAAAGATTGAGTTCAGATCTTTATTCTTTCTTTTAACAAAAATATTTTGCATTTTCTTTTATTTCTAGTGAGTATCATGTTATATTGTTCATCTTGTTTCACCTCCCCTACTCCCCCCCAAAACCAAAAAGAAAACAGAAACAGCAATAATGGCAATTAAAAATGCCTTTTGTTTCCTTTTCTTAAAGTTCATTTCATAGAATATTATTTTATATGATCATCTGTGCATAGCTATTAAGCCTTGTCCACCACTCCTGTGTGTATCCTCCTTTGGCCACTGTATGTGACTGACCAGAGTCATATATAATTTATCTTCTTCCAGTATGTGCATATACATTTTTTTATTTTAGTTATTCAGTATGCTTACTTATAGATTTATAGACACATGCTAGTTAACACAAATGAAGAAAATCATGAGTCCTATGTTGCTTTGGCTCTGATTTATTTTGCATATTATAATTTTTCCAAGTCTTTCCATTTCTTTATGAATAGTACAATGTGCTTCTTTCTGATGGATGAGTAGGATTCCACTATACATATATATATATATATATATATATATACACATATATATATGTATAGTGGAATATATATATATACACATATATATATGTATAGTGGAATCCTATATATATATATATATATATATACATATATATATATATATACAACAAATCAAAGAAAGGTTGGACAATTGGATTGCATGAAATTGCAGAGCTTCTGCATGGCAAAGGACATAGCTAACAAGATCAATAGAAAGCCCACGGATTGGGAGAAGATCTTCACTAGCCATACAACGGACAAGGGTCTCACACCTAAAATATACTTGGAACTCAAAAAATTAAATCCCCCAACAACAAATCCTCAAACAACTGTCCAATAAATAAGTGGGCTAAAGACTTAAAGAGAAACTTCTCTGAAGAGGAAAGAAGGATGGCCAATAGACACATGAAGAAATGCTCAACCTCTCTAGCCATAAAAGAAATGCAAATCAAAACAACATTGAGATACCACCTCACCCCAGTTAGAATGGCTAGAATCAAGAACTCTAATAACAACAGATGCTGGAAGGGATGTGGACAGAAGGGAACCTTACTGCATTGTTGGTGGGAGTGTAAACTTGTTCAACCACTTTGGAAAGTAGTATGGAGGTTCCTCAAAAGACTCCACATAGAGCTCCCCTATCACCCAGCAATCCCACTTTTGGGAATTTACCCAAATGTTTACAAACAAGGCCACACTGAAGCTACCAGCAGAGCTATGTTTATTGCAGCATTATTTACCATAGCTAAGATATGGAACCAACCCAGATGCCCCTCAGTAATTGAATGGATCAAGAAAATGTGGTATATATACACAATGGAATTCTATGCCTCTATCAGAAAGAATGACATTGCCCCATTTGTTAGGAAATGGAAAGACTTGGAAAAAATTATAGTAAGTGAAGTAAGCCAGGTCCAAAGAAACATAAGTCCCATGGTTTCCCTTATTTGCAATATCTAGTATATGTCTGAGTCAAGCAGAAAAGGTCAGATAAGGTGATGTTAGGGAAATGAACCCTAAGATATGTATTCAAATGTTTTTTTCTTTCATGTGATTGTTTCTAACACATTTATAAGATTATTTCTTTGTTGCTTTGTATGTCCCTCCCCCACAGTATAACCCCTGCTTTCACTGTATTTGATGTCGCTATAATTTGTGGAGGGGAAGGGGAAAAACAAATCGTTTAACTAGGGATACAGGTGGACCCATTGCAACAATGAGATGTACAAATTGTTATGTCGAAATGAACTTTACAACTTTCACGGGGGGTGGGGAGGGCTGGGAGGATTGGGTGGGGGCCGGGGGGAGGATGGAAAGGGATGGGAAGGGGAAACACAGGAGGAGGCTACAATGCTTGATAAGAAATGTACTCATTATTTTGCCCATGTAATTGTAACTCCTCTGTACAGTATTTCTACAATAAATATATATATACATATATATATATATATATATATATATATATACATATACATATATCACATTTTCTTGATCCATTCATCCACTGAGGGATATCCACGTTGATTCCAAATTTTGGTTATGGTAAACAATGCTGCAGTGAACATGGTGGTGCTGTTGGGTTTAGTGTGCCCTTGTTTTTGGTCCATTAAATAAATGTCCTGGAGAGGGATTACTTGGCCACATGGAAGCTCTATGCTTAGTCTTTAAAGGAATGTCCAAAGTGCTTTCTAGAGTGGTTAAACTATTTTACATTTCTACCAGCAGTGTAATAGAGTTCCCTTTTGGCCACATTTCTTCCAGCCAGCGTTTGTTATTGTTACTTTTCCTAATAATGGCCATTCTAACTGAATGGAGTTATTCTCAATGTTGTTTTGATGTGCATTTCTTTTATGACCAGATATATTGAATACTTCTTCCTGTGTCTTTTGGCCATTCTCTTTTTCTTCCTCTGCAAATTCTCTCTTTAACTCTTTAGCCCATTTATTGATGGGTTGTTGAGTTTTTGAGGATTTATATTTTGGGTGTTTTAATTTTTTGAGCTCTAAGTATATTTTAGATATGATGTTATTGTCTAATGTATGGCTAATAAATGTATAGCCCAGTCTGTGGGTCTTCTATTTATTTGCTAGATATATCCTTTGCAACATAAGACTCTTCAGTTTTACCCAATCTCACTTATCTAGTCTTTCTTTGATTTGTTGTGATTCAGGATCTCTGTTTAGGAAGTTTCACACCATGCGTAGGTCTATGGTTTCCCCTGCTCTTTCTTACAATATTTTCAGAGTATCTGGCCTTACATTGAGGTCTTTGAGGAGATCTTTATTCTTAGTATACATCTTCAGTACTATGAATTTTCCTCTGAGTAATAAATTATGTCCCACAAATTTTAATATCTAATATCTATTCATATTTGCCTGAATTAGTTGGCAGTTTTCCTTGTTTTTCTTTCTTTGATCCATGTGTTTTATTTAGAAGAATGTCAAATACTGGGTGGTTTTCCTGGCTGTGTTTTAATTATTTGCTTGTTTGTTGATTCTCTTTAGCATATTCTTTGTGAAATTTCAGTTACTTAAAATCTGTTATTACTTTATTCCTAGAATATGGCATATATATTTATAAATATTTTCTGTTGAAATGTATGCATACATTATAATAGGTATAAATCTGTAACCATTTCAATGATTGAACTGTAGATACATGAAATTTAAATGATTTGCACTGAAAATTTCTTAGTGATAATTATTTGAGTGTATTATAAAATACATGAATGGTCTTTGAACTGGAAAGGAACAAAGAAGGATTGGAACTGGAGATTTTTATGGACACAATGAGTGCATTATTATGATTTGGTTATGTAATTAAACATATTTTAGCATCTTGCAGAATGTATAGTTTCTTAATTACTGTTTAAAGTATCACTAAGCCATTCTCTTGGAAAGAAAAGCTAAATAAAATCGATGCAATATAAAATTAATTGCTCTTGCTACTAAAATTTTATATGTAGGTTTTTAAAAAATTATTACAAATCAGAAAAGATCTAGATTCATGGCACTGAATCACTCTAAGCAACTTATATGGAATTTAAACCTATATAAACTCATCAAAATACTTCAACTTTCTACTAACATCTTGTATTCTAACATTTTTGTCAGCTAATTTATGATAAAGTTAACTTCCAATGTTGAAATTTACAGATATAGAAATAGAAATTTTAAAGTGCCCCATTCATTAAAGTTTTCTGTTCCCCGTGATCTTCTAGCACAGCTGCTGCATTCGAACAAAATATCATGTGCTGTGGTGAGATCTCTGGCTGTAAGCAAGATTTGACTATTTCACTGTTAGGGAAGCAATGGAAAAAAATGCATTTTATTCTATAAGTACAAGTGACCCTTTCTTGAGGCAAAATTTTTATTATTCCCATAACTGTATCTATGAGATGAAATAACTAAAGCAAGTTAACTGAACTTTAACATATTTGTATTGAAGATCCTGGAGTTCCTGGAGTTCCTTTTGATTTGGAAGATGAGATTCCAAAGGAAGGAAGACTCACACAAAATTTTGGTACCAATGTCATCAAAACTTCATTATCTGGGCTGGGAAGTTGGCTCAGTGGTAGAGTGCTTGCCTTGCTTGCATGAGGCCTTAGGTTCCATTCCTCAGCACCACATAAGCAGAAAATGCGGGAAGTGGCGCTGTGTCTCAAGTGGTAGAGTGCTAGTGTGAGCTGAAGAGCTAAGGGACAGTGCCCAGGCCCAGAGTTCAGGCCCCACAACAGACAAAAAACAACAACAACAACAAAAACAACGACAACAACAAAAAAGCCAAAAATGTCATCATCTCAGAATCCATCATGCTTTTGGAAAGTGCCTTATAATCACAGTTGAGGGACTTCTCTAGAGATTTTTCAGGCCCCACATCCTTTCTTTTTTGTAGTGGGTTCTTTATACTTTGCATTGTAAATGTAACATCTCTTGGTTTAGCATATAAAGGGATTCATTGAGGGATCTCAGCTAATACCCAAATAACTACTATAAACAACAAGAGGTATTAAAATGAGTGCTGAGAAATGTAGAGTTGTCGGAGAAAAATATTAACTCTGTCTCAAGAACAAAAGAATTAGGAAATAATTTTGAATTAATATGACCCTTCATTGAAGATACATAGCTAAGTGAGTATTCTAGGAAGAAAGCAGCGATCGGTGGGGACATACATTAATAACAAATTTTTTCCATCCTACACCTGGATATGTAGGAAGTATATTTGCAAAATCTTTTGAACAGGTTATCATTTCAAACACCTCTTTTTATGTAGACGTGAGAATAACATTTCTTGAAGCATTCCAAGGTTTAAATCTCAACTAACGGAGGGAAAACTGCGCTCATATCACACCAAAGGGCCCTGCTTGCCTGTTATAGCCTTCATTTTGTTTTCAGAGTGCTGCCTTTCTGTCCCTTTGATTTAATTCCCATTTATGTTGTGAATATGAATGCCTCCCACAAGTTCATACATGAAAACTTTGGTCTCCAGCAGGTGGCGCTATTTTAGGAGAGTCTGGAAATGTAGGTCACTTCTGGAAACGGGTCACTTCTTCATTTAGAAGAAGGTCTATGTCTTACACTAGCCTCCTTCTGTTTCTTTTTTGCTTCCTGGCTGTATTGCTACGAGCCCTTTTCCTTTACTCTATGTGTTTCCACCTTGCTATCGGCCTAAAAGCAATGGAGTCAGTCAATCAGGAACTAAAACTTCTAAAACTGTGGGGTGAAATAAATCTTCACTTTATTTCCCTAGATATTTGTTATAGCAACAACATTTTAGCTCAGCCTCTCCTTTCTGCCTAAATGAAATAATAATTAAATGCCATCAAAGGGCCCAGGCTAACGCTGAGCCTAACGCTCAGATGTTTTACCTCTTACTTGGATGGGCTTTTCATTTCCTCCTCTTGGCGTTATCTTTATCTGCGGGTCCATATTTCCTTACTTTAAATGTTAGAGTACTAGTATGGTCCTGTCCAGGTTTTGACAGATTAACAGATTTTATGAAAACTTTCTAGCTTTACTGTTGCAAACAGGACATATCCTAAAATTATAACCATTTTCAACTTGAAATTGAAATTGCTACGATTGTAACTCTTTCTGATTACGTACTCAGTTCATGCTTCAGAAGTGTGAACTGGGTAACCTTTAAGCTTCCCCATAACTTCAATATTAATTATAGAGGGTATTTTTCTGAGAAGCATATACATGATAAGATAGAATTTTTTTTTACTTTAACTTTTTCACAATTTTCTCTGTCCAGTGACAAAGGAAATGATAGATAAGCTAACCTGTATCCTAGAGGAGAAAAAAGATAATCATGCTCTCACACATTAGAGCTGAGTTCTTAGGAAAATAAAGAAGGATGTTATGAAGTAATTATACTCTTTGTATCTGAATAATATAACATAAAATTGAAGATTAGATTGAGATGAGATGAACTATTTAAAAATCTCCTTGAAAGCTACCTAAATATTATTCCTGGAAGAAAGTGTAAAAATTTAGGATTTAACCTTCTTTTAGTATATGAGTACAACATTAAGAGAGAATGTAGTTTTAGTATTGATTTGGAAATTTCTGAGAGCTGAGGAAAAGTGTTTCTTCTTACTGTGACCCCTTTGATTTCCTTATCTTTTAAAAAAGGACAGTAATTGATGCCATCTATAAAGTTTAATTCCACCTATAAAGATTTGGTTAGTCAGATAAAAAAACTTTTATTACTTCAAACACATCCTATTCCATACACGCATGCACACACATAAACTTCTAAAATGGGAGTTTGTGAACAATTACAGGAAATGCTTGAAATTAGCAAATAAAAGTTTTACTTTTTTTCAGGCAAATGAAAATATACATAAACATTAGGTTGTCCAGACTAGTTGGGTAAGTCATTTCACATCATTTTGACAAAAATCAACTTGAGAGAGGAACAACCTATTTATTTATTTATTTATTTATTTTTTGGTCCAGTCATGGGGCCTGAACTCTGGGCCTGAGCGCTGTCCCTCAGCTCTTCAGCTCAAGGCGAGCGCTCTACCACTGAGCCACCTTCCCAGCCCCAGAAAAACTTATTTTAGGTTATAGTTCATAGGATTCAGTTCATCATTGGTTTTAGACATGTGGCAAGGCAAAAACAATATGGTGGAAGTACATAGCAGAAGAAAGCTGCTCACATCATGGTGGTCAGGAGACAGACAGAGACACGGAGAACAGAAACAAGTCATGCCGCTATGCTTCAAGACCAGGTCCACAGTGATTTTAGTTCTTGCAACTAGACCCATGCCCTAGTTTCCACTAACTCACCCAAATGGCTTCGTATTATGAATCTGTCCATGGTTTAATCCATTGAGAATGTCAGAGTGTTCATGGACCAATTACTTCCCAAAAGCCTTACCTCTGAATATTGTGTTTAGGACTTATCAACTAAACCACAGCAATAGTCATTTTAAAATAAGGAATAGCAATAAATAGCATATATTATAGATGTTGTGATTGTTGAATAAAATAACTCAAGAAATCCATTCTGCCCTCCCCCACAGTATAACCCCTGCTTTCATTGTATTTGATGTTGGTATAATTTTTGAAGGGAAGGGAAAAAACAAATTGTTTAAACAGGGCTATAGGTGGACTCATTGCAACAATGAGATGTACAAGACGCTATATCGAAAAACGAACTTTACAACTTTGGTGAGGGGCAGGAAGCAGAGGGGCACCGAAGGGAGGCAGAGATGGGAAGGGATGGGAAGGGGAAACAAAGGAGGAGGCAACAATGCTTGATAAGAAATGTACTCATTACCTTGCTCCTGTAATTGTAACCCCTCTGTATTGTATTTTCACAATTAAAAAATATGTAAAATAAAAACAAATAAAAAAAAATAATAAAGAAATCCATTCTGTAAATGGATTCTCTGTGTATACAGTCAAACCATTTGTTTATCTAGCGTCTTCATAACAGATGAAGGCATGGAAAGAGTTGCATGGTTGCAACTCAGATCTTCTGGCCAATAAGCCAATAGGCCTTCACAGAAAAAAGTTTTCAGCACTGTGATTAAAAAGACAGGTGCTGGTGGCTCATGCTTGTAATCCTAGCTACTCAGGAGGCTAAGATCTGAGGACTGTGGTTCAAAGCCAGCCCAGGCAGGAAAGTCTGTGAGACTCTTATCTCCAATAAACCACCACAAAACCAGAGGTGGCACTGTGGCTCAAGTGGTAGAGTGCTTGAGCTGAAGAGCTCAGGGACAATACCCAGGCCCAGAGTTCAAGCCCCACACCTGACAAAAAATAAATAAATAAAAAAGACAGGAACTGATAGTGTGATATGTATTTTCTGTAACAGCACTGTAGTAAGATGCTGTCTAGCTTGTAGTAATTTTGCATCAGTCAACCTTCAACTGCGCATATACTTAGGGATGGATTTTGAGTGATGAATGTAAATATTTTTCACCCAATAGTTTTCATTGAACTAGTCCCTTTGAGGCCTATGGTATACATCTACCAAAGGCTGATATAGATTACAATTTCAATCAAAGGCCTTGGAACAAGGATAATAGATTTGCCAATACTATTCTTAAGTCATGGTCTATGAGTTACTATTTTCGGTTTAAAAGGTAACCTATATATAATCGCTTTCCAAAGTACTGTAAGATCTTTCTCATGGGATACCATCTACCTACCATCATGTATTAGGAAACTGCAGCTTAGAAATCAATCTCCCAATTGAACTGATTTTCTAAAAGACATAGAAATCAATTATTCAAATAAAAAACAGGGAATTTTTTTTAAAAAAATCCATCTCCCTTTTAGAAAGAAGAGGATTTGATTTGGAGAAAACCTATTAGTCTTTATTAGAACTCTGCCATGTTTCTATGTACCTGTTCACTCTTATTTCAGAACTTTCCAGGGTGACTAATGGCATGGCTTGCTGTCTTTTCCTTCTCTTCCCACTCCCCTCCACCCCCTCCTCAACACCCCACCTCTTCCATCTTTTTCAGAGTCTGAACTCAGTCTTGCATTCTTGCTTGGTTTTTGCTGCTCATGGCTGGCATGCTACCACTGGAACTATGTCTCCAATCTCACTCCCCCCACCACCCAATTAATTGGACACAAAATCTGACAGACTTTTCTGGTTTCAAACCTCAATCCTTAGATCTCAATGACAGGAATAAGTCACTGTTGCCTGACTTGCCAAAATATTTTTAAGCTAGAGACAGAGTTTGCTTCTCAAAAAGGAAAAAAAAAAACCAAATTGTTTAAATAGGGATACAGGTGGACCCATTGCAACAATGAGATGTACAAGTCGTTATGTTGAAAAATGAATTTTACAACTTTGGCCAGGGGTGGGGGAGGGGTGGGGAGATGGGAAAGGGAAACAAAGGAGGAGGCAACAATCTTTGATAAGAAATGTACTCATTGCTTTGATCATGTAATTGTAACCCCTCTGTATGGTATTTTCACAATAAAAAAAAAAGAAGCATACTCTGCAACTCTTCTCAATAAATGGTCAGAGTGAAGTTTTAAGCCCAACTTTATTCAACCTGTAACTATTAACAGTAAAGACAGGTAAATGTGAAGAATTTAAATATCTGTCTGTCTCGAGAATTCAACATTGTTATGCTTTACTATAGGATGAGATTTTCCACATAGCTTTTATATAATTCATGAATTTTGTGTAGAAGTTTGAGAAATACTTTACTTCCTTCAAAATTGTTTTGTCCCCTTTATGACAAGATACTCTGTTTTTGCAGATGTTCTTTTAAGTTCTACATAGTAACTTCATGTTAGCTAATGTTGGTCATGTTGTAGTGATTATACAAACTCTCTGGGAAGCAAGGGAGTTTGGAGACAGTGGTTTTAACCATGTCCATTTCTATATTACTGTCAATGGAATACTGAAATAGGAAACAAGACATATTTGTTTTGCAGGGAGGAAGGTAGAAGGGTTTATAAAAGAAAAGAATGCAAACAAATAGCTTATTATTATGCTTAAATAATGATGCAGAAAATATGTGTTGAATAGATGTTCAGTTCATTTTGAAATGTGCACTTTACCTTAAGTCTAAGTGTCAGTCATTTTTAATGGAAAGCCACAGAATAATCATAGTTTAATTGCAACAAGAGAGGCAACATATTAAACATCAGTGTGATAGGATACTGTGTTTCCCAGAGTGACTTATTTTATGTCAATTTATAAATGTAAATCATGGGCACACATGTGTGAACACACATGTAAACAAACATACATGTATATGAGTGTGTATGCAAATGTGCACTGTATGAACACACACATAGGCAAACACATCCAAACACACATAGGTGAACACACATGTAACCATGTTCACACATGCATGAACACAAATATGCACAAGTGCGTGAATATACATGTAAACACATGCACAAAGACACATGTAGACATGCACACACAGGCAAATATGTGTAAATATGCACAAGTGAATATAGGTGTGGACACACATGTTAGCATGTGCACACATAGGCAAATGTGCACCTGAGCATATGCACACATGGGTGAACATGTGTGTGAACATATGAACTCATTACTGAACAAGCATTGAAAATATGCACACATAAGTGAACACATACATGTAGCAGTGTCCTTCAAAACCTTCTACAACATGACTAACCCTATCTTCTTCATCTCTGCCACTTTTTAAAATTTAAATATTTCCCAATCAGTAATTGTCACTGAGTCCTTTATGGCTTGACAAGCATGCTATAAAGCAAAGGGTATCTATAATTTTTCCTGAATAACTTTGGGAGAAAGAAAGAACATTGCAGTTATAAAGAAAAGGAGTTGACAATTTCTGCAGCAGTGGCAAAATTTGAACTGGGTTTGGCCATTTGTTTGGTTACCACTTGGAGTAGCTTTCCACTACGACAAAATATTTGAGGTATCTAGATTAGAAACAAGAAAAACATGTCCAGGCTTAGTGATGGAAGTGGTCAGTTGGCCCACTGCATTTGGGCATGTGGCGGCACAGGTGTTAGATGCTGCCTTCATTACTGCAGTCAGGAACCCGTAAGAAAGGGAAAGGGGAGGTTTGGGTCCGAATATTCATTCCCGATATTCCCTTAGAGGACACAACTCCAGTGACCTAGCCTTTTCCCACAATCCTCTTATTTTCTACAAGTGTAGACCAAACCTGTACCTCATGGACAACATGAAGCAACATTTAAGATCCAAACTATAACACAATCACAGGAAAGGATTCCTCTCGAAGGGCAGTCACTTCTCATTTCTTATCTCCCTGTCGTGATGATCTGTAAACTATCACAAAAAAATTTTTAAAGCTGAAGGACTGGTGGTGACTACTTTGCTAGAACAGGAAAGAAAATTGAAAGTGTGCTTGTTACTCTGCCGCCAAGTTTACAAGTAACAGACCCCAGGGGCTTGAATTCTGATTGGCATTCTAAGCTTGCACTGTTCAAGAGACACCCCATTTTGTAAGAAAGTGAAGTTAGTTGATGGAACTACAGAATTCCCAGCTCACCTTTTGAAAAGCTAAGTTTCAATGTCATTAGAATGGAGTATACATAGATAATGGCACGTGAATTTTGGGAAGATTTGGGGTTAAATCTTGTTCTTTCTCTATCTCCAGGTATAGAACCTAGGACAGTTCATTGAGCATTTTCTGGTGCTATTAGATGAGATAATTTCCAAAAGCCGTTCCTACACTGGGATAACCTTCAGTGCAAGGAAATGGATTGATACACTCCACAGAGGAAAAAAAAAACAAAATCTCAATTAAGATGTAAACAAACTAAAACACTTAAAGATGTGAGGTTTCAAAAGAATTCCCAGTCCTCTGGCAATGAGACTAATGAGCAGTGAAATGACCAATTGTGAGCAACAGATGGAAAAGTTCATCACCTATGAAATCAGCCCCTGCATCCTTCCGTGATGACTGCTTCCTTTTCTCATTGCCTACATATTTATCAAAACTCATGGATGTGATTTCTGTGACTCTCCTGAGATGACTTTTTATCAAAACAAATGCACTTCCTAATGAGCCACTGCTAAGGAAGAAAAGAACCGCAAAGAACATTTCTTCCATTTGTCAGTCACTGGTGCTTTTTGCATTCAGCCAGGTTTTCCCAACCTCCCTGCTTTCTGAATCCATTTTATCCTACGGGCCTCCACATCTAGTCCTTACTCCATGCCACAGTACCTTTCCCTAGGTTTTTCCCTCAGACATCCTAGTGGCTCAATCAGACTAAAGGATTCTTAAAAGTAAAAGTCTTCTGAGGTCCAGACTTATTTTAAAATGTCTACTTATTATAATTAACAATGTACTACAAAGTACACAGCTTTAAACCTCCCTCTAACAAAATTCACATTTCTTCTGAATCCTCCCTTTTATATTGCAATGAGAAAGAGCTAGTCTAGTCTGTTCTTACCAAAATTTTAAATCATTTCTCTTATATAGGTCTATATGTTCTCTATTCAATTTAAAAAGCAGGAAGACAACACTGAAATAAAGAAACACTTCAATAATACCCTGGAGTAAACTGATTTACCTAGACTTGAACTCTAGATATTGGAATATCTAAATAATATGTTACATTGAATTTTCATTTGAGACTGAAAAAAATTGAATCAAAATAATTGTACATTTACACTTAATGGAAGGTTGAACGGTTGACCCACGTAGGAAGGAGAAGAAGAAGCAATGAAATGTATCATTCTGAGCTCTGTACTCAGACCTTAAACTTTTGTTTCAGCTGGGTGCTGGTGGCTCATGCCTATAACCCTAGCTACTCAGGAGGCTGAGATCTGAGGATCATGGCTGAGAGCCAGCGGAGACTCTCCTCTGTGAGACTCTCCTCTGTGATTAACCACCAGAAAACCAAAAGTAGAACTCTGTGGCCCAAAGTGGTAAAGCACTAGCCTTGTGCAAAACTGCTCAAGAACAATACCTAGGCCCTGAATTCAAGTCCTGTGAGTGACAAAAAAATGTTTCAGTTATCATGTGATCTCAGTTTACAAGGCTGTGAAGTGCTGCTCTGATACGCAGGGGTTTCAGAAAGTTGTCTGTCTATTCGTTGTTCCCCTATGCTTTGCTTTCAAAGAATAAAAACAGAAAAAATGTGGAGAACTTTCCTTTTGCCTTCTTTTCCAAATTGCTTTATTCTAACACTCTAAATATAGTCTAATTGTTCAGATACTATGACCTCCTTCGATGAGAAAACGTCAATTTATTTTATTTGCATCCATTCTTCATTCTTCAATAGAGACCAAACAGAGGAATGACCATGAGGAGGTCTTCAGGATAGGGAGGAAAACTGAATTTGTGGAGTTTGTTGTTGTTGTTATTTTGTGCTGAGGATTCAGCCCAGGGCTTATGCATAGCAAGCACAAGTGCTCTACCTCTAAGCTACATCCCAATCCTTTCTAATAATTTATTTTTGAGACAGGATCTTCCTAAATTTCCTAGGCTGGTCTCAAACGTCCAGTCCTCCTGCTTCAAACTTTTCAGGGAGGTGGATATTTTAACCTCTCTTATAACCATTGAAATGTTACGAATGTCAATATAACAAAATAATGTACAGCAAATGAAAAAAAAATAGTAAGGTGTTTTCTAATTATGTTTTATTTTTTGATATTCCCTTTTTGAACTCATTAGTTAGCAGTCATATCTATTGTTCCCACATTCCTTAATTTGTTGTAATTAACCTTAATAAATTTGTGGCTGAGCTGGATTTTTCCAGTGCTGTCATCAGTGGCTGACACATAATTATTCTGTGCTTATGGAATGAACTCTGAATTTGTTTTGAAGGGTTAATGAAACAAATTGTCACAAACTTGGTAGTTTACAATGATAGAAACCTATTCTCTTAAAGTTCTGGCAAGCTGAAGTCCCAAATCAAAATGTTGAATGAGTTTTTCCCAGAGGCTCTAAGGGAAAACCGGGTCTAGAGGCCGGTTTTAGAAGCCAGTCCCTGCTGGCTTCCCCTGGCTTGGAAACGCAGCATTCCATTCACTGTCTCTATCTTTACCTCATCCTCTCCCTTGCATCTCCATGTGTCCTGTGCTTCTCACAATGATATATACTAATCCTCTATGATCGCATTCTGAAAACCCCTATTTCCAAATGCACCCATTGCTTTCTGAGAATCTAGGTGGGCAAATTTTTCTGGAGCTGACTCAACCTACTGCAAATTTCATAATGATTTATTCTGATGAAAAAGAGGGAGACTTGTTTCTCTACCCTTCATTTACAGAGATTTCTGCTAGCCTCCACTCCCCCGTCTGTGGTTCTAAGAAAGTTTTTCAGTCCAGATATGAGAAAGGCATCTTTACCATAGGAATTTTGTCTCCTATTTCAGGAGTAAGGAGGGTCCCCTTCTTGTCTTCTGTGTATGAAATGCCTTAGACTGAAAATACTCAATAAGCCAAGAAAGCAAATATAAAGTTGATCTGAACACCATTATTCCTTCATTCTTTTTAACTTGTGGGATTTTTTTAAAAACTTGTTTGTTTGAAAGGAGACTGATTAACAGTATAAAATTCTGGAAGAACTCAGAATATCTAAAGACAAAGAAGCACAAATTACA
Organism: Dipodomys spectabilis; assembly: GCF_019054845.1. Taxonomy (NCBI): domain Eukaryota; kingdom Metazoa; phylum Chordata; class Mammalia; order Rodentia; family Heteromyidae; genus Dipodomys; species Dipodomys spectabilis. The sequence continues at coordinate 13,988,848 of NW_024870683.1, forward strand.
CTGAATAACCAGGTAATGAGAACATTTTTTCCAGAATAATTGAGAAAGCGTATGAAATGTGCCCACAGACATAAATTGAGTATAAAATGAGATGAAGTATGAGGGTTATGTAAGCTATGACAATTTATTAATGATTTTTATTTTATTTAAAAGGAATAGGAAAAAATAGGAGTGGTGATAAGAATATATTAAAAGATTCCATGGGAAAATGAGTCCCATTAATGGATCTAACATATTTAAATGATAAGAATAAAAAAGGCATTGAAAGATAGGTTTAGGAAATAATTATTTAAAAATTCTTCATATAGTATTCTGTCTCTATGATTGCTATGAGCTGATTAAGGGAAAGGACCATCTAAGCACATGCTTAGTATTTATAGCATGGTATTTAGCAGGTATGCAGCACCTTCTACCTAATACAGCAGGCGTATAACAATGTATCCTTTTATTTTTTGTTAGTCCTCTTTTTGAAGCCAGAAATTCCACTTCAGCCACACTTTTAGCTAGTTTTACTTTAGGTATATTTTTTCTGATGCGGTCTCAGATTTTTGGGAATAGGCATATGCAGTAGCATTCCTATCTGTACCTCCTGCACAGCTAGGATTACAGGCTAGAGCATCAGATTTAGAGAAGGGATTTTCCTGACAGAAAGATACATGCTAAATTCTATTGTCTAGTATGAGGTAGTACAGGTTTTGAAGACAAACTTAGTTATGTCTCAAGCCATTACTTTAGTATTAATTTAGTGGTGGAATTTTGGACCTACATTATCAGTTATATGAGACTGGTAAAGTAGGGCTCACCGATGTGAGTTACAAACTTGTCTTTCTGCATAGCTTACATGGAGGTCAAACTTAAGCAATTTAATATTTTATTGAAATAAATGTAAAAAGACGGATGTATTTTGAATATGATTCAATTGCTACTGAGAATTCCCTATAGATACATGGCAACTGTGAATAAAATTCATAGATATTTTAGTAGCATTATTTGAAGAGTTTTAATCAACATTAAGATAAAAGAAAATGGAACGGAGAAGACAAGGCCTGCCTGTTGATCTTGTGCTAGCATGTCTATTTTGCATTTGCACTATAAAATTTCCTCATTTCAAGGCCCATCAACACGGGAAGGAATGAGCTTTTCAAAAATAAATCACAGCACAGATACGGCAAAATAAAAGAGCATTTTTTGAATCCTACAGAAAAGAAGAAAATGAAAGTAGGAAAACTTTGTTTAGAATTCAATAGAACCTCAGAAAGTTCTATTTTCAGGACAAAAAAGTAAAACCTGTGAAATGAAAACAAATTTCCATAGCTGTAGTTGCAATAAAATCTGACACTAGATAGCTCAGCTAGCAAAATAAATGTAACTTTATGAATGATTCAAAAGTTGATGACAGAGAAGCTCTAGGGCTGCTGCAAAACCATTCACCACATGTTTCTGACATGGAATATGGCATCATTAAAATCAGAGACATACCGAGTAGTGACAGGGTTATTTTTAATGTGTCTTTTCATAGGATGAGTACATTGAGAGGACACGTTGCCAATTGAGAAATTAAAAAAAAAGTGCTTTAAGAATAGATTTAATTAATTCCAAGCCATGAATTGATTTAATTTACTAGAATAAAGTCAATTCCCAAGAATTCTGAAAAGGGGATCTCTAAAATGCATCGTAGGCTTAATATTGCGGTGTGATATATTACAATCAGGGTGAAGTGACAGAAATAAATAAAGTGCATGGTGAAATATTTTGAGGAGAAGCTTTCACTCTGTGATTCCTGAAAAAGATTTATATCTTCCTTTTAATAAAAAGTGTCAAATGATATTATAAAACATAAGGGTAATAAGCATGATAGAATTATTTTTGCTAAATGCTTTTTCCCCTAGACTGTCTATGTCTCCTTTTAACTTTTTCATACTTTTATCAGCATATATTACTTGTGCAAAGGAGCCTCCCTGTGACAGGAATGGCATCCAAACGCTCCAATATATTTTCTGAACATGTTCTATTGTTTCTCCCACATCAGTTAGAAATGCTACCATAAATAAATACACAGAGAACTTGCTTAGATGTTTATCCACCAACAACTTCAAGAGTAGATATAATTACAAAATTTTTCAGTTGCCGGTCGCCAGTGGCTCGCACCTGTAATCCTAGCTACTCAGGAGGCTGAGATCTGAGGATTGCAGTTCAAAGCCAGCCCAGGAAGGAAAGTCCATGAGACTCTTATCTCCATTAACCACCAGAAAACCAGACGTGGTGCTGTGGCCTAAGTGGTAGAGCACTTGCCTTGAGCTGAAGAGCTCAGGAACAGTGCCTAGGCCAGAGTTCAAGCTCCACAACCACCAACAACAAAAAGTTTCAATCTAAATATCCCTTGAGTTTTACATCATATTGTGTCTTTTCAAGATTTCCATTTTCAATTTCAGGTTAAGGAAAATCCTACTAATTCTGTTAATAGTGAGATCTTATCCAGTGAAAATTTGTGAGTGATCATGTTATATGTAGTAATGAAATAATTAAGCAATACATGTGATATATATCTTGGTGTATTTGAGATAATCATCACATAACATAGGATAGCAAATTTAAATTTATAATGCAAATGTGTCACTGATTTACTATGTTTTGAAACCCTCAACTATAACCAGTTGAAAATTATTTTCATTAAACTGCTGTCATGCCAATTTCTATGTTTCAAAGTGGCCTCTGTGTCTTTTTAAATTCAGGTCTAGTCTCTCCCAAAGTAAAAATGGTAACTATTTCTAATCTATCACCCCCCCCCCTTCTATCCAATCTCTGGAAACATTTTGATAAAAATTATTCAGTAACACCAAATTAAGATCTACCAAAGCAAATTAATGCTTTATTTTTATTATATAACGTCTACTACTCAGCTTTAAACAGGAAATAATATTTGACACATGTGACAACATTACATCAACCTTGAAGATACCATACTTCGTGAAGATATCAAACAATTGAAGCTATATGAGATGCCACTGAGCTACCATATGTTGTTTGCTTCTTCGTGGCCTCTCCGTTTTTACTACCAGTAGGTAGTTTATTAGAGCACCAACCCCTCCTCTAATATCCCTTTCATCTCTCAATAAAAAGGATACAATTTCTTCCCTATAGAGTATGACATGATTGTTCTGTCGAGGGAATGATGGTCAGGAAAGACTAAACATGAGCAGTAACTGGGTGGCACTAAGGTATCCTTCAATACCGTCTTCGAGTCTTAGCACCTTCTTCCCTCTATCAATGGAATTATGCTCCTGGCTTCTCAGACCTCCTTTGTGATGTCTCTTCTTGGTCCAAGTGCTGTGGGTGAGGTATGGTCCTCACTCTCAGCTCCCGTGAACATTTATGCACAGGAACTTTAGAGTAGACCCCAACAACAGACCATTGCAAGTCCCAAAGGAGCTAAAATGCCCTCAGGCCCTCCAATTCCCTATTCCCTCCTTCCCCCACAGAGCCAGCTCCCCCCTCCCCACCTGTACCTCTCAGCTTTTTTTTTTTTTTTTTTTTGCTCACCCTGAGACTTGAACCCAGGGCAGGGGCACTGTCCCTGAGTTTCTTTCTATTCAAGGCTAACACTCTACCACTTCAGCCATAGCACCACTTTCAGTTTTTTTTTGTTTTTATTTGAGTAGTTTGTTGAGACATGAGTCTCTCGGGGACTTTTCTGCCCAGACTGGCTACAAACTATGACCCTCATATCTTAGCCTCCTGAGTAGCTAGGATTTCAGGTGTGAGCCACTGGTGCGGTTTAGTATCAGCTTTTTGAAGGACAGAGACAGGAGTACAAGTTCAGAAATCAGCCTGGACAAAATTAGATGAGTATTCTTAGAAAAAAAATCTAAAACAAAACTGTTGCCCAGATAGCTCAATTGAGAGAAAATTGCATAGTATTGCAAGTCCCGAGTGTAATCCTGAGTACTCCAAAATGAAACAAAATTATATGAGATAGTTATCAAATTTATACCCACAGAAAGTAGTGCAGACATTTCTAAGGTAAGGGAAAGAGATAATTGTGAATTATTATTTAATCATAACATGTGCATGCTATTTAATATGCAAGGAATTCTTACTTAATGGATGTGGACAACATAAATGTTTTGGGGATAATGCAAAGAATTGTGAATTTACATACTACCACTGTACTTTACATTTTAAAATGGTGAAAATTATACATCCTACGTTAGATATATTTTATAACAACAAGAAGAGAAATGAAGCATCATATTCCGGAATGAAGGTAGGACTCATAATTTTTTATGCATTTGACAAGATTAAAAGAAATAATAAGTCGTGCTCTAGTTTATGTATAACTTGTAGCCAATCTGTTTCAAATAGCTGGGATAGATGAAAGCTTTACTATGGATCTGTAGAAATCTCAGATGCAGAAATTCTTTGCGGTCTTGTCCCTGTGGACGACTCACTTTTGGCGTTTGCCATGCATCCTAGGTAATACTCAAGCTTTACCTGACTCGGGAGCAGACAAAGAGATGGCATTGCTGGGATAGCTGCAGGTGGAGTTTGCTTTGCTTCCCCAAGAGAAAAGGAGCAGCAGGGCTTTCCAAAGCAGTAAGCTTCAGCTGGCAGTGTCAAATGTGTAGACTGCACACACAGCTGCTATCTAAGCTGCAAAAATGCTATACCAGAGGCACGTCACATTCTGATGAAGTCAGGAAAACTTTATGCCATTTAAACCATGGAATATTGCAGCTATTCCCAGAACGAATAATGCTACTTTAGCAGTTGTTTACCGACTTCAATTCTACAGGTAGAGTATGAAAGAGTGTCCTAAAACCCTAGGTAATACAAGCACAATTTTCATAGATTATTCAAAATGTGCAAGAAGAGGAAACATTCATTGTGATCATTACACATTACATACATGTATCAACTAGGGATACTTTATCTCATGAATTTGGATAATTAAAATTAAAAAGAAAAGCCAGTGGCTCATACCTGTAATTCTAGCTACTCAGGAAGCTGAGATCTGAAGATCACATTTCATTTCTAGCCCAGGCTAGAAAGTCCATGAGACTCTTATCTCCAATGAACCACCAAAAAACAAGCAGCACTGTGGCTCAAGTGGTAGAGCACCTGCCTTGAGCCCAGGCCTAGAGTTCAAGCCCCATGACTGACAAAAAAAAGGAATAAAATAAGAAAAGGACAAACTAAATAAATGTCCAAGTTCTGACATTTGATTTGACTGTGCACATGAGCAGTTCTGTCTCTTGCTTAGCTGTATCTCATTGAAGCTCGAGAAAAATGATTGAAAATGTTTGAAAAATGATTGAAAGCATTATGCTCTGCTGCAATTTCTTTCATTGTTAGAACTCACTAAAACATTGAATAATGAAAGATGAGGAAAGCTATCACTGTTTGCATCTTATAGATAACATTTATTTTTTCTGGCTAATTTTCATAAAATGCATGAAGAAAACTAATTTTAATAAGGATGGAAAATGCTGAGTAGTAGTAGAGCTGCAGCACTGTGATCATAATGCAGAGCCCCTCATGACTAAGATAATTGTCAGGGAATGAGACAGAGCATGCTGCTACCGCCTTCCAGTTTGTTACAGCTTAAAATGTTTCTCCAAATATATTAAGTGCATATCAAATGTGAATATGAATACATTTCACTTAAGAAAAGTGTAAGTAGAAATTAAGGAGACCTGGAGAAATTAGATTCGGATATGATTTGGGTTCGTGGGTGTTGTTACAGCTTATGTCCCTTCCAAGGTTCATCAGTAAGTAAAACCATGTACCAACATAACATGTACTGATGTAAAATTGTATAAGCTTTCTGAAGATGATGAGATCAAAATAATAATAATTGATTTTACTTCTGTTAACCAATAATAATAGACAATAGAGTTCATATTTCATATCTAACCCTGGAATAAATAAATGTCTTTAAATCAAAAAACAAACAAAGCTGAGTGCCAGTGGCTCATACCTGTAATCCTATGTACTAAAGAGGTTGAGACCTGGAAAATTACAGTTCAAAGCCAATTCAAGCTGAAAAGTTAGCTAGATTCCATCTCCAATTATGTAGCACAATTCCAGGCTACTGGTGTGGTTCAAGTGGCATGAGTTCAAGCCTCAGTACTTGCACCAATGTAAACAATAAGAACAAAAGATTCATACATAAGTAGATATAGAGCTACCTATATATGTCTATACTGAGACATTTTGTGAAAATATTTTAAAAGTTGTGAAATGGAAGAAAAATAAAACTCAGAATTTTCTTTTTTCCTTTTTTTTTCAATAGCAGAGTTTGAAATCAGGGTCTGGTACTTTCTTGACATGCTTGGTTGACTTGTGTTCTTGAGACATTCCTTGAGCCCAGGCTGTTGTTGGATACTTTAGGTAGAGATAGTCTTTCAGACTTTTCTACCCAAGCTGATTTTAAACTATGATCCTCATGTCTCAGTCACCTGGTTAGCTAAAATTCCAGGCATGGTTCACTGGTACTCACTCAGCTTTTGAAAGCATAGTTGCATGGTAAGAAAGACACAATTGTAAGTGCCCTAAACAAGCAAATTGAAATATCCAGTATGATTCAAATTATAATTTCCAACATGTTTTATTACGGAACAGGATAAATACTACAATTTACATAGAAGTCCAAAGAACTAAAAGGGAGTCAGAAATTCTTGAGAAAAGATAATTAAGAAGGACGAACATCCTTCCAATGCCATCGTAAGAGTTGAAAATAAATATCATCAAAGCAGCATGGAAATAGTTTCAAGAAAATATTCACCGTGGGCAACCTAAAGAGCTCAGAAACAGATACACAGAAATGCAAAAGTATGCTTGAGCTTGCAGTTTCTGTAAAAAGGATTTTTCTTTCTACCTAGCACTTTGAAAATATGCCATTTTCAAATACTTAACTCAGAAATGACTTGAAAAAGCCTCGCACCAGTTAAAGATGGAGCTATTTGTGGAGAAAAATTGTATGCAGTAGACTGAAGTGCATAAAGTACTTTTAAATCCATGAGATCTGAATAATACTGACATAGTCATAGTGTCTTATGTTGGCTACTAGAACACAAGTTTATATTTCTAAAAATTGTTAATAATAAATGGAATGATCATTTTCCTTCCTTTAAATAAATATTGCCCTAAAACAAAAAAATAGCTAATTATGCACATGTTGTCATTATAGAAATACAACAGCAAGTAAATCAATGAGAAAGGTTCAAGTTCTATTACCACCATTTCTCAACCTAGTGGAGTTGACAAACCCTCACATATCGCAGAATTGCTGCTCATGTCACAGAAGAATCTGCCCTTCGTTTTTATGCGCCTTGTCATGGGTAGATATACCACCCCTGATGAAAGAGGCTTGCCAGAAAATTAAATAAGACCCTCAAGAAATGTGCACCTCATCAATTGCTGTTCTAAAATATGGTGATAAGAAAAAAAGCAAATACTATTAAAGCTAAATTAAACAAATTGAATATATAGATGATGTGGAATATGAGCATCCAAAATGCAGAGATATTTATTTTAAAAATACCCAAATACAAAACTGAGCAACATACAACAAAGGGTCCATCAGCTGCACTGGACATAGAAGAAAAAGAACTAAGCAACCCAAAGACAGCCATGGGAAGGGAGGAATGAAAGGGAAAGAGGGAACATCTTACACTAAGCAAAAGGAAAGAAAGGTAAACATCATCTAATTGTATTGTCAAAGCTCATAGAATTCACAAACTTTATAGACCACGATAATGACAATTTGACTTGTGAAGGTTAAGATGTGTTTGAGACTTTAACTAAGTATCACTATTCCACAATACTCTGATTTATGAAATCACCTAATATCAATTAAAAAAAGAAAAGTGAGAGAAGGGATGGGTTAGGAGCAATGGGTGACAATGTTGTCAGACACCTTGTACTCATATACTGTTTCGTAGAATGGGAACTTCTTTGTACAACTAATTAAAGATAATAATAATAAATGTTTTTAAAAAAGCAGATTGCCCTAAAAATACCCAAATACTATGATCAGGTGTTATTAACAATTAAATGGGTAACTCAAATGATAAAAGATCACATTGTAGATGTCATTGTAGCAGCTGTGTGGAAGCCTCAATAACAATGCACAACAGCTCTTTTCCCACCATTTCTTTGTCAGCACTGGGTGACTTCATGTGTTTTTTAAACTGGCCAATTTTTCTGTAGTAAAATAAAACTTCAATATTATTTTTATTTCTTTTCATTTGTAGGCAAGGATGTGGGAAAAAGGACAGCAAGGCTGGAAGTTAATCTGTTTTAAATATAACACAAGCATGTGTGAAATTCCATGATATACCCTTTATATAATTAATATTCAATAAATTACTAACTGAAACTTATGTAAAACAGGATCTACAATGAGATGGGTACCAGATGGAAGGGCAGGGTGAATGGAAGAGGATAACTATGTTTGAAATTGATTGTAAACATGTATGAGACTTGCTTAATTGTTTAGGTAGGAGGGTGAGAGAAAGTGATTGAGTGGGCTAATTTTATCAAGGGGCATCATATGGGTTTATGAAAATACCACAATGAACCTTACTTCATTCAGTACAAATAATATAATTTTTTTCTGAGCTCCTCAGAGGATTGTAGTTCAAAGCCAGACTTGGCAGGAAAGTCCCAGGGATTCTTATCACTGATCAGCAAAAAGTCACATTGGAGGTAGGGCTTAAGAGGTAGAGAGCTAGTGTTGTGAAAAAAACTGAATGAGAATGCTTAGGCCCTGAGATCAAGCCCTGTTACACACACACACTCACACACACACACACACACACACAATTTTTACAGATAGAATAAATAATGCCAGTTTTTCAAATTGCAAAACAAATTCAATATACATATGATTGTATTATATATGATCTGACAATTGCAGCTTATTATGTAAAGGGGACATTTTGAAACTGACTATAAACCTGATATTATTGAACAACTTGTAGAGTTCATTTAGATGTTGATGAGTTATTGACATTTTTAAAAACAGAAATTAATATCCTTTTACTGTTACCTAGTAAAATAATTACAAATGAAAATTCAGAAGTGTAAGCTTCTATTTCATAATAAGAAAGTGGATATCAATGCGAAGGTTTTCTATGAATTTATGTTTATGGATTCATCACAATATCCACTGCATTATGTTTTGTATATATTCTCTGGGTTATTTAGTTACATACCTTAAGGGTTTTGAGAGTAATACTGAGTGTCTTTTTCCATAATACTCCCTATACTTCTTTCCAATATGATAGCTATAAGGTACATGAGAATAATTAAATTTAAAAATTCATTCCCTATGTTTTATTAGCCATATTTCCAGGGCTCAATAGCCACTTGAGGCTAGTGACTATTTCTTTGGATGCCAAATAGACAATATTTCTACAATTACAAAAGGTTGTATTGCACAGCATGGGCCTAGGCTATGTCTCTGAACACTTATTCATTGGTAGAAGGTGATATTGAGAAATGATTTGACAGGCTGCTGAGGGCACAGCTGTTTTGCAATAAATATCGTTGGAATTTCATGCCCTTTAATGTAGAGTATGCCTTCCAGCACATAGTATTTTCCTTAAATTACATGTGTGACATTACTCAGCAACTTTTCACTTTTCATGTAGTTTTTTTGGAAAAAAATATTACCTTCATTTCCACAAAATTTCACATGTACTAGATGTGAGTTTTATATTAAAGCTAAGTGATTCATACTTACACAGTGACAGAATCCTCTATTCTCTATTTTCATCATTTAGTAAATCAAAATTGCCTTTTTCATATATAACTTGTAAAATAATTTTGTAACGGTGTATATATCACAAAAAGTGTTTTAATCAATGTGCTATTTTTGTCATTCTACTTTAAAAATATTATCCATAGGAATTACTCAAGTACTTTTAAAATTAAGAAAAATGAGTATAAAATAAATACCAAATGTGTTTTACAGGAAATAAAAACATGTCAGCAGGTTAAAATAACACTGAGTTATCACAAAATGACTAAAGATGCATAGAGTAAAGAAATAATGAATAATTGAACAAACACAGACACATCTACACATACACACATACATACTAATGCTCACTGGAGTCTTAGGTAGATAGCTCTCTTTAAGATAATGTTAATTGTAATGAGAAATTGCCACCAACTTGGTAAATAATTCTTATATTGTTTATCATTGTAAAGAAAAATTCATCAACTGTTCAGTTCAGAGATAAATTTTATATATTATTCTCTTTTTATTATCTTCCCAAGGAACCTGTCAACATATCATATTTCAGATTTCCAAATGAGAAATTTGTGTAAGTTGTCCAATTGCCTTCCATAAATAAATATTACTCATTTATATAAATGAAAAAGTTGAAGGCGGAAAAACAAATGCCACATCTTCTTTCTTTATGTAGAAGATTTTTAAAAGAAATCTCATGTGAATATAGACTAGTAATTTCTAAATATGTAGGGGAGTAGAGGGGAAGAAAGGGGGAAAGAGGGACAATGGATGTAAAGATGTTAGAGAGAAGGAATAAGTTTTGATGATGCATGCATAGTGGAATGATGGTGTTTTCCCAAATCTTGATTTAGTTTCATAATGTTCTAGAAGTGACAAGCGAGAGTCTACAAATATAAAAACTTACAAAGAAAAAGAATGATAAATACGCTGATTTGATCATTGAATGATGTATGTGTATGGTAAAATCATACAATCTACCTTATTAATAAGTTATTGTATTAAAGTAATTTAGAGAATAATGAACAAGTATTAATACTGATATTGTATAAAATATTGATAAAGCAATATGAAATAGAAATTATTTTTTAAAAAGTAACTTCATACCCATATTTGAATTAATTTATACTCTATGGTATAATTTGAAGATCAATAGTAGAGTTATGAATAGTTATGAAGAAAATACATGAAAGACCATTACTAATTTTGTAATTTGTCAGCTACTGAAACAGAAAGTCTAGATTTATAAGCTAGAGCATAATCTGCTTATATTAGACAGTGACTCCCATGTCTTTAAAATCAGTCAAAACAATCAGAGAAGAGCAAAGAACTTTTAAATACTAAAAGAATATAAAATTTAAAAGCTGACAACAATATTTACTACTATATAAGCTAAATATAAGCTATTCAGTTCCTGACTTCATTCATGGTAGAACTATTATAAAAGAAAGAATACAAGTAGTATCAAAAAATCCAGCAAAAACTGTACATGAAATTTCCTCTTTTGACATTATCCCCTTGCTGAAATTTGAACAAAAATAGGAGAAAAAGATATAATCATTTTATCTAGAAGTTGACTTTCATTCTGTATCTTGCACTGTTACAATGAACTAACACAGAAAAATCTGGTTATGTCTATATTCATTACTCAGACAATTACTGATGTTATAAAAATAGCAGAATTCTCTTCAACAAGATGGAAATACTATGCCAAATTGAAACTGAGGTTTACAATGTAAAATGTCTGCATTAGACAGAAGGCTTAAAACACTGCAAATTCATTGTAACTTCAACAAACTTAGCAAACCAACTATTTTGAGGACAAATTGAATAATTACCTAGTACTTTCTAATTATAATAGAATTTCATGTTTACTCTAATGAAATTATTGTATTTCTGAGAGATAATTCATAGTTTGGAGCATGAATACAAATTAGTATAATGGGGATTGACAGACACTGATTGTAAGGTAATAAAAAAGAAATATAAATTTTCTTAGACTGGTAAAAAATACTCAGAAAAATACTTTGTGTAATATTCTCTCAATTGGTAATTCTGTCATTTTAAAAACAATATGGATGACTTCTTTTGAAATATTTTGATTCCTTATGTTTTGGCATTTTTGTCACAGCAAATCATAATTCTTGTTTTATTTACTAAAGCTGATCTATAGTCTACAGTACTGTGGTGGTGGCAGTGGTGGTATTGTGTGTTCCAACATTATAGTGAAGAAAATACACATGCATGCAGTAGTTATCCGAGATAGCACAATCAAAAAACAGTTAATTGCTGTAATTCAGGAAACTGGTCCATTGAGCGTTGCTTATCTTTGTATTGAGTAGTGAAAGAACAGAGTTTAATATTTGCCTATTAGTTTGACAGTTGGCTAAAAGCAAAGAAACAGAATTAAATGATTTATGAAGGTCTGTTAGAATTCTTTGAATAAAAGCTTAGCCTAATTCCAATTAAATTAAATGCTACAAGTAGTTCTAATTGAAAGTAGAATTAGTTTATTGGCAGCTTATATTTTGTATTCTAACTTCTTTCTTTGTCTGTGAGGACATGGGGAAGAACAAGCACAAACAAAAGTATCTTTGAAACCTTAATATATTTAGGTAAAAGCGACAGGGAACCTAATTCTAGAATTTCGAAGAACTGGCCGGGTGCTGGTGGCTCACATCTGTAATCCTAGCTACTCAGGAGGCAGAGATCTGAGGATCCTGGTAGAGAGCCAGCCTAGGCAGGAAAGTCCATGAGACTTTATCTCCAATTAACCACCAAAAAACTGGAAGTGGCACTGTGGCTCAAGGGATAGAGAACTTGCCTTGAGCTGAAGAGCCTAGGGTCAGAGCCCAAGCCCAGAGTTCAAGCCTCACAACTGACAAAAAGTAAAAAATAAAAGAGTAAATAAATAAGAAGAATTTTGAAGAACTGTTAAAAATAGAGAGATGAAATGGAATTGAGAAAATGAGGTTCTAAGTATGCTTTTATGGCATTCCCAGGCTTTACCTCATGAAACAGAATTCTAGATAAAGCACGGAGAGTTTAAGCCAAATACTGTTGACTTTGAGTGCAAGTATTTAGAAATAAACATACAAAAGAAATAAAAGTAGAAAACATGGTACTCATGATTCTATTATGCAGGAGCTACTCATTGAAGAGCTCATATCCTTTGTCTTCTTGTCTTTCTTAGTCTACTTTCAGTATTCACCCAGAGAAAGCATTTTTTTTTCAAAGAAGACATTTAGAGGAAAATTATCCCACCTCTAGTGTGGAGAGATGGGGAGACAGTGCTGCTCTCTGGGGGTGAGATTATTTCAATGCATCTGAAAGCACACCATCAAATCCTGGGGAAACTTGCCTTCTAAGTAGTTCATAGTCTTTTCTACTCCTTTTTTCCTTCAGTCACAAGAAATTAACCACTAAAATAATGCCGTAGCATCTCTACCTCTTCTTTCCTTTCCTTCACCTTCTATTGTTCCCTCAGAGGCCTTTTCAAAAGCAAAATTTCCTATGTTTCAAACCACTCAATGGCTTCCCAGTGTCTTAGAAATAATAACAAATGAATAACTAAGTAAATAAACTAAATTTCTTAACTGAGGCAATGAAGGCTCAAAGACTCAGGTCTTCTTCTCTGCACCTCCACAGCACACTGCATATTCTTGCATATTCTACACATGCTATCTACTCTTTCACTTAAGGTTATTTCTCTTTTTTTCCTCCGTCTCTTTTCTGAAACCAGGACTCAAACTTGGTATTTGATTCTTATCACTGGCAGGCACCCAGCCACCTGAGACCTGTCTCCAACCTCATAGGGTTTGTTTATTTTTGGCCTAAGATTACTAACCATTTATTACTTCCTTAGGAAATTTGATTTGCTTTAATCTTCTCTTGAATCTAGATTATTTACATCTTTAACATTACAGGTCAAAAGTCATTCCTGAGAAGTCTTCCTTGACCATGATGTATATCCAACTTCTTAACCTGTTACATTCAATTCTTAGCCTGTGCTCAGTGATGTATTTCTGTGTTTGCTAAATCATTTTTATCTGCCCACTTGAGCACAGCTTCCAAGAGATCGATAAGAGAGCTTATATGTTTTACACACAACTTGGGCTTCACAAGTTAGCTCCGCCAAGCATTTGACATATGTTCAATATACATACATGTTGATTGAATATATAAATGAGTGGAAGTGATAAGAAAAGAGTAATGTTATTCAAAGCTTAGCAAAGGTAATAAGTTTCTCTTTGAGTTTGTAAATCAGGGAAAGGGAAAGACATGAATACCACAAAGTGAGAAATATTGGTAGCCATCTTGGAAAGTCACCATTAGAATGTCTGTCAGGCTTACAATGATGCATAAAATTTCCTTAGGTAAAACATGCTATGCCTTCGTTCTGAGATGTAGAGGTTTCTCAACCAATTGTTGTATAAATATATTAACGTCAAGATTACTTCATGTAATTCATAATGTGCATGCATGTATGAGGGGAGAGGGGGAAGAGGAGGAAGAAAAGCAAAATGAGGAGAGGGGAATAAGAAAGGAAAGCAAAGAGGAAAGAAAGAAGAGGAAACGGGAGAGGAGAGGTAAGGACTTCTTTGTACATTTTTATAGTTTCTATTTCATGGAACTATCATAATATCTTTTATCACTTACACAGTTAAGAGTATAGATAACTGGGATCAAGACAGCTTGGTTTAAATTCCAGCTCAAATTCTTACTAAATTAACAAAAGATAAAAACAAAAACTCTTTGTTCCTCATTTCCAAACTGCAGAATCTTATTAGCAATTTGTGTAAGACTGTGGCCAACATTAAATAGAACAATACACATAAAGTGTATATTAAAGGATTATACTTACTGTGAACAGTCAATAAATAATAGTGATTATATATTTCATTAAAATCTTAATAACAACCATATGACTATAAGATATTTACTGTGATTTTCAGTGAATATGAATTTCCATTAGAAAATAAACATGTTTCTTTATATAGCATTTACAACCTTCGTATATTTTGCAGCTTAACTTCTGACAGGCTGCTTTATTCTTAAAAGGGTGGCTTTAAGTCATTTGATTTGCCAGTAATAATGGAAGTGTATTTTAATTCCCTTCATATTCTTTTCTTCCTGTTTTTTTTTTTTTACCCACTTGAGCTAAGTACATGAAGCAGTGTAAAGATTCCTCAAAAATTAAACATAGAATTGCCTTATGATCCAGCAATCGCAGGCATTTATCCAAAAGATTACAAACCAGGAAACAATACCACCACCAGCACAACCATGTTCATTGCAGCACTATTCACCAGATCCCCGGTATGGAATCAGCCTTGATGCCCGTCAATGGACAAATGAATCAAGAAAATGTGATATCAATACACAATAAAATTTTAGCCATTCATTAGAAAAAATGATATTGTATCATTTGCAAAGAAATGGAAAGACCCAGAAAAATTATATTAAGTACAATAAGTCAGGTCCAGAGAGACAAAGGATGTATGTTTTCCCTTATATGTGGAATGTAGATTCATAAACAAACATGTTGGGCAGTATGCACGTATACACAAAGGTATTAACTGAGACACAGTAGATTCAAGGAAGATTTCAAATAGTGTAATTCTTTAGAAAGCCAAAATCACAGTTCAGGAAAATAAAGCACCAGGACGCCAGTACTCAAGCTAGTACTTGATCCTGGGGCAGGATCGAGGCGAAAGGCAAAGACAAATGAAGAGGTAAAGATGGAGAGAGAGCAGACAAGAATCCAATGTAAAACCTACAAAATTAAGAAGAGTGAGGGGAAAGATGGGTAGTGGAAGGATGGGAGAGAATGTGAAAAGGGGTGACATTGATCGAGATGTATTCATAAGCTGGGCACCGGTGGCTCACGCCTGTAATCCTAGCTACTCAGGAGGCTGAGATCTGAGGATCGATATTCAAAGCTAGTCTGGGCAGGAAAGGACGTGAGACTCTTAACTCCAATAAACCATTCAGAAAACCGGAAGTGGCCCTGTGGCTTTAGTGGTAGAGCGTTAGCCTTGAGCTGAAGAGCTCAGGGAGAGCACCCAGGCCCAGAGTTCAAGACCCATGCCCCACAAAATGAAGCAAAAAATATTCATAAAGTGCTTTGTTAATGTCAACTCCTTTATACAACTACATAAAGAAATAGTAAATACATTGCTTCAAACCAGAAGTGGATATGTGGCTCAGTTGGTACAGTGCTAGACTTGTGCAAAAAGAAGCTCAGGAACTATGCCCAAGCCCCAAGTACAAGCCCAAGTATAGGCACCAAAAAGGAAAAAAAAAACAAATAATACATTGATATGAGTTTAAATGTATTTGTATGTATGTATTTATATATTAACATTTCTGCATGTCCACAGATGGATACTCTCCTGGTGAATATGAGAAATTCCTTTTGACTGAATGTCCTTGTATCCAACCTTATTCAGCTACAAAAGCATGATTATTTTCACAGAGCTCCAAACTGGCAAAGCAAAACCCAAGTTTGTTCTTTGTTCTATTACTGTATTCCCATAGGTACTAAAGCCTGACCTGACAACTTTAACATGCACCAGGAGGGAACTTGGTCTTTCCATCACTAAATCAGAGACTGATTTAACATGATGGTAACAATTTACTTCTCTGGGCCTCTGTATGGAGCTCTGGGCTTCTCAAATTGGCCTTTCCTGATAGAAAATTGCTTTTAAGGATTGTAGGAAACTAAAAAGTTCTGTATGGCCAAGGAAAGAATCAACAAAGTAAAGAGATAACTTATATAAAGGGATGAAATACTTCCAAACCATGTATCAGAGAAAGAGTTAATATCCAAAATATACAAGAAAATAAATTCAATAGCAAAAAAATGAACAACGTTATCCATGCATGTTAGTTCAAGCCTGTAATCCTAGTATTACTGAGATGAACATCACTGGATGTTCATGGCCAGTTCAGGCATTAAATTATAAAAAATAATTTAAAAAGTAAACTTAGAAAATTTCATGAGACTCCATCTCAACCAATACAGGGTGTGCAGAAGTGCACACCTGTAATCCTAGCAGCAAACTTCCAGGAAATAAATTGAGAACCTTTCCAAAAAACAACCAATGTAAAAAGAAGCTGGAGTCATGGCTCAAGTGGTAGAAGCCCTGCCTACCAATTGCCATTACCTGAATTCAATCCCCAAAACTAGTAGGACACATAAAAGTAGACAAAGGACTTGGACAGATTATTTCTCGGAGTGTTCTATCAATTACTAAAGTGATATATGAGAACTATACAATATCAGTAGTCATCAAACATGGGGGGAATGATGGAAACACTGAACACTTAAACAGGCATGTTAACTTGTAAGCCTCTTGTACAACATTTTGAAGTTCAGAACATTGAAATAAAATGTTTAAAATGCAAATGTAAAACAATGAGGCAGCATCACACATTTGTCATTATATATTTAATTTTTAAAGACAGATGACTGTTTTTAGTATATAGAACCATCTCTTCCATTATAGCAATCTCAGTAAACCTCAATTGTGAGATGATAAGATTCTGTTGTAAACATCGTTATGGCAAATAAGCCAGAAACAGAATGGCTACCTTGATCTCTGTTCGCTATGAAGAATCTTAAAAGATATCAAAGGCATAGAAGCAGAGCATGGAGGGTTGCTTCCAGAGGCTTCTCAGAAGCAGAGGGGGAAAGGCCAAGGGAGGTGGGCAGTGGCAGGGAAAGAATTTAAATACGTTGACTGGAACCACTGTACTTCGGTATCCTAAGAATTTCAGCATATCAGTTCCACTGCATTTCCTTCTGTTCTGAATATGCTAAGCTGATTTAGACTTCTGAATTCTTAAATGCACCTATTTTTCTTTCCCTTCTATTTGCATCAATTTATTCACCATCAAATTTTAAGACTATACAAGTACTTTAGATACTCCCTTAACAAAGACCTTATAGACATTTAGAGCAGAGTCTGAACTGCTTGTACTTTCTGTTCAGCATACCTGAAGCTGCGGCATTTACAATTCATATTATCACTAAGATATTTTGTGTCTATTTTCAGCCACCTGGCATTTTATACAAAATGTATTAGTCCTTGAGACCTATGCATGGTTGCCACATAAATATTTTCAGAAGCAATGCCCTGCTGAATGTGTTTGTATCCATATCCCACTTTCACCTTGTGGCCTTTTTCTATATTACAAGTATTTCCTTGATTTATTTGACAAATGGATGATTCAATATACACACAGGGCTATCTAGTGAGGTTTGAATACAGCTTAAATTTTCTTAATAGCACTTTATTTTAAGGGATAGGCAAAGTAGAAAGGAAAAAAAATAGATAAATTCTCTTAAAATGATAGCAGCTCCAAGGAACAGACAAATATGCTCAAAGTGGGTGTATTAACATGTGTTGTGGTTTAAATCTTGAATATTGTTCAAAAGCTAAAAGGTTAGAGGATTATTGGTGCTACTGGGAAATGGCAGAACCTTCAAAAGGGTTCCATGGAGTATACTGCACCATCAGCCTTCTCTTTCTGCACCTGCCATATTTGTTTGTTTGTCTTAAATAACTTCCTGGAATGGATGGTGAAGGAGTGGTATTGATAGGATGTGGAGCAGTGTGTGACAGGTGGTTATGCCTCTCTCTGTAAAGAAGGCATGTTCCAGGGCAAAGCTGCAGTTGTTTAAGCTGTATTATTCTATAGTCTTTTTTCGGTTTTCTGATAGTTTAGGAGATAAGAGCTCATGGACTTTCCTGCTCCGCTGGCTTTGATCTCAGCCTTCTGAGTAGCTAGGTTTCTAGATGTGAACCACTAGTGCCTGGCTCTACAGTCTTTAAGCTAAAGAGGATGAAAATGTATTTAGATAGATGTCTGATTTTCCCATCTATCTCTTTCTTTCTGTCTGCCTGTGTCTCTCTCTCTGTCTCTGTCTCTCTCTGTCTCTCTTTCTCTCCCTCCTCCCCTTTAGTGACTATGTGGTCTTGTCAGCAGTGTGATCATCCCAAAACAACACAACTAATGGTTCAAGTTCCAGGATTGCATCCTTTAAGACTGTCCAAAATTTCCATTTTTGTTGAATGACTTAGATATTTGTTATGGCAATGGAAAGCTAAGCCACCTAGCATTTTCAGATGGCATATAACTTAATATTTTTTTTGTTATTTTTCTTTCTGAATGTCTTCCCTAATATATGTTGGATAGACAATTCTGCTACTGTTATAAACAGATGAAAACAGTATTCCTGATATTGTCAGTATGTATTTAGGTATCACAGTATAGAGTATGAGGACAAAGGACATATAAAATGCCTGTGCTCTTCTTCAGCTTTCTAATTCTACATTCGGATGTATTCTTTAAAAATGTAGTTCGAAATAAACACTAGTTTCCAGTAATTTGAACAATTATCATAGATCAGAGTGTAAGTTCTTATAGGCCTATTGAAGCCATAAAAAATTTTAAAGACAATATTGAGATTTCATCTCACCTCATTCAAAATAGCTATACTTAAGAAAGCCACACATATGTTTGTGAAGATAAGGAGAAAATATAGTGTAGGCGTAGGGAATATAATCATTGTACATTGTGTACACACATGAAAACATCATAATGAAACCCATTATAACAAGTAAATATTTTCTAAAGGTTTAAAAAGGGGATTATTGGGAGAAATAGAGATAAAAGAGTAAAATTAGAGGTAAATATGAACAAATCACGTTAAAAGTAGATATAGATATACTACCATAAATACACTCTACTTAATATAATTTTCCAAGTCTTTCCATTTCCTCACAAATGGGGCAATGTCATTCTTTCTGATGGAGGCATAGAATTCCATTGTGTATATATACCACATTTTCTTGATCCATTTATCTACTGAGGGGCATCTGGGTTGGTTCCATGTCTTAGTTATGGTAAATAATGCTGCAATAAATATAGTTGTGCTGGTAGCTTTAGTGTGGTCTTGTTTGTAAGCATTTGGGTAAATGCCCAAAAGTGAGATTGCTGGGTCATAGGGCAGCTCAATGTGGAGTCTTTTGAGGAACCTCCATACGAAATTATATTAAGTGAAGTAAGCCAAGCCCAAAGAAACGTAGGTCCCATGGTTTCCCTTATTTGCAATATCTAGTATATATATGAGTCAAGCAGAAAAGGTCAGATAAGGTGATGTTAGGAAAATGAACCCTAAGATATGTAGTTAAATGTTTTTTTCTTTCATGCATTTGTTTCTAAAGCATTTATAAGATTATTTCTTTGTTGCTTTGTATGTCCTTCCCCCACAGTATAACCCCTGCTTTCACTGTATTTGATGTCAGTATAATTTGTGGAGGGGAAGGGGAAAAGCAAGTCGTTTAAATAAGGATACAGGTGGACCCGTTGCAACAATAAGAAGTACAAGTTGTCATGTTGAAAATGAACTTTACAACTTTGGTGGGGGGGTGGGGAGGATTGGGTGGGAGGGTGGGGAGAGGCTGGGAAGGGATGGACAGGGTAAACAAAGGAGGAGGCTACAATGCTTGATAAGAAATGTACTCACTATCTTGCCCATGTAATTGTAACCCCTCTGTACAGTATTTTCACAATAAAAAAATACACTCTACTGACTTCAGTAATATATTAATACTTCCAATGGAAGTTTAATCCAGCATCATAAGTATTTTCATATGCTAAGAATACATAATTGAGAAAACTATGAATCTCTGTAGGGATCAAAATAATTTCTTACAAAACTCTTATGATAATGTCCCTACCCCTGTGGAGATATATTTGGACATACATATGTGGAAGGAATTAGATGAGGTCATGAAACACATATTGAGAATCCTGTTTGTAATTTAGGCCCTTACAAGAAGAAACATTGCAAAGGAAATATCAGACTAGGAAATAACAGACATAGTGAGAGACTATGAAGGAAATAAGTTTAGAAACATAGCAAAAATGTAGTATAATGCAAGTAAAGTTAACTATCCTGTAGGTCAATTATAAGGAAAACACAAGACATTAATAAATGGCCAAAAGAAACACAGAAGGCACAGAAATCTCTTTTGTTTTGAAGGGTTAATGTTTCTTTCTGCGTGAATCATGTGATTGGGTACGGTGCATCTGAGTGTGAAAGAATAATTCATACACATCTTGGGAAATTATATATTGAGTATGACATACTTCTCCAAATCTTAAATATCCAAAAATGTATTTTAAAATACAATATTCATTTAAATAAATCCCTCACCTCTAGCATAATTTATAATCTGTTACGGTTCCACAAAACATCAAGCTCAAGCCACATGCATTCAATGATTGCAAACACTAAAATTATTACTGCTAATCACTGCATTATGGATAAACTTTCTCAGGACACAAAGCATATTTATAAACTTAATATGTATGTGGTATCCTCTAAAGAAAGCTATAGATATATATTGAACAGTTGGATATAAATTGAACTACTGGCAATTCAGTGGACCAATGAGCAGAGTACAGTCAAACATAACTTTGAGATCTTTAATGACATACAGACACTGTAATAAATTGGTGTGTTCTTTTCTAAAACTTTCTTTTCTAATGCAATTTCTGCCTCTCTTCTGGACTCAGCTCATCTATTTTTCATGCTGGTTTCTGAAATGAATGACCACATGGTATCTTGTGAATTGAAACAATTTCTGCAGTTCTAACACTAATCTTGTAGAAGATCAATCTTTAAAAAAATGCAATTTAACTCCAATGATTCTTGAAGATATTTTGAATTACAGTTCACTTTAAAGGATCCTTTCAGATGCAGTGTTTTCCATTGCAAGATGGAACCATATAAATGTAGAGTTTGAAGTGATGAAATGTATCACACATTGCTGATAAAATATAGCAGTCAAAAGGTTTAATTATAATATTTTCAGGGATTTTTAATTTTCATAAGGAAAACATCTTATGAGAATGTGGCACAGTCTTTATCCAACATATCATTTAATCTTCTGGGAATATATAACATGTATGTAACATACATGTATGTACATAATATGTAACATTTTATACAATATTATGTTTGAAGTGTTTTTTCTGAATATTTAAAATGGTAATGCATTCTCTTCACTACTCTTTCTTAGCTTTGGTTAATAAATAAATAGATGGATAAATGGATACATGGATAAATGGATGGATGGATAGTATTTATTTCCTTTTTAAATAGATTATGCCATATAAACAAAATCAGAGACGAGAATGGAAATGTCACCACAGAAGCAACCAAGATTTAGAAATTATTTATTTGAAATAACTAGCATATGTCTGAATCAAGCAGAAAAGGTCAGATAATTGATGTCAGGGAAATGAACCCTAAGATATGTATTCAAATGTTTTTTTTCTTTCAGGTGATTGTTTCTAACACATTTATAAGATTATTTCTTTGTTGCTTTGTATGTCTCTCCCTCATGGTATAACCTCTCCTTTCACTGTATAATTTGTGGAGAGGAAGGGAAAAAAACAAATCATTTAAATAGGGATACAGGTGGATCCATTGCAACAATGAGATGTACAAGTCGTTATGTGGAAAAATGAACTTTACAACTTTGGTTGGGGGGAGAGAGGAGAATTGGCGGGGGGATGGGGGGGAGGATGGGAAGGGATGGGAAGGGGAAACAAAGGAGGAGGCTACAATGCTTGATAAGAAATGTACTCATTATCTAGCCCATGTAATTGTAACCCCTCTGTACAGTATTTTCACAATAAAAAAAGAAATTATAAGGGAATATTTCTCAAGCCTATATGCTAACAAATTTGAGAAGCTAGAAGAAATGGAAAAATTTCTAGCACATATTGATATGCCCAAAATAGACCAAGAAGATTTAAACCAACTAAATAGAACCATATCAAGCAATGAAAGTCCTCCCATCCAAGAAAAGTCCTCTGATCCAAGAAAGTCCTCCCATCCAAGAAAAGCCCAGGACCAGATGAAGTCACAGCTGAATTCTACATACAGTATTCCTCCAACTCTTCAGTGAAATTGAAAGTTTACTACCAAACTCATTCTATGAAGCTAGCATAATCCTCATTCCAAAACCAGACAGGGACTCCTCAAAGAAAGAGAAATATAGACCCATTTCTTTGATGAACATTGATGCAAACCTTCTCAACAAAATTCTGGCCAATAAACTTCAACAACTCATCAAAAAAACCATAAACTATGATCAAACAGGATTCATTTCAGGGATGCAAAGCTGGTTCAATATACATAAGTCAATTAATGCAATTCATCAAATCAATATGAGCAAGGACAAGAACTATGTGATGATCCCAATACCTCATTGTGATGAAAGCTCTGGAGAAACTAGGAATCCAAAGAATACTCCTCAATATAATGAAGGCTGTATATAACAAACCTGCAGCTGGCATTATACTTAATGGCAAAAAGCTAAAGCCATTTTCTCTAAATTCAGGAACAAGACAAGGATGTCCTCTCTCTCCACTCCTCTTCAATATAGTATTAGAATTCCTGGCTAGAGGGCTGGGAAGGTGGCTCAGTGGTAGTGCACTTGCCTTGCATGCATGAGGACCTGGGTTCGATTCCTCAGCACCACATAAGCAGAATAAAAGCCGAAGTGGCGCTGTGGCTCAAGTGGCGCTGTGGCTCAAGCGCTAGCCTTGAGCTGAAGAGCTGAGGGACAGCACTCAGGCCCAGAGGTCAGGCCCAGGACCAGACCCCCAAAACAAAAAAACAACAACAAAAAAAAGAATTCCTGGCTAGAGCAATAAGGCAAGGTGCAAAGATAAAGGGGATCCAAATAGGGAAAGATGGAGTAAAATTCCTCTTTGAAGGTGACATGATCTTGTATTAAAGCACCCCACAGACTCTACTCTCAAGTTACTCTAGATGATTCAAAACTTTGGCAAAGTAGCAGGGTATAAAATTAACCCTTAGAAATCAATGGCTTTTCTGTATGCCAGTTATGAGAAGAGCATGGCTGAAATCAGGAAAGCAACTCCTTTTGTAATAGCCTCCCCACTTAAAAATAAAATACCTAGGAATTAACTTAACTAAAGAAGTGAAGGACCTTTTTAAAAACCTGAAAAAGGAAATTAAAGCAGAACTAAGGAAGTGGAAAAACCCATGCTCCTGGATTGGGAGGATTACCATCATGAAAATGGCAATACTTCCCAAGGCTATCTACAAATTCAATTTGGTATCTATCATTATCCCAACCTCATTCCTTAATGAAATAGAGGAAGCAATCCAAAAATTAATATGTAATAATAAAAGATCCTGATAGCAAAAGCAATCCTTAGCATAAAGAACTGTGCTGGAGAAATATAAATGCCAAACTTCAAACTCTATTACAAAGCTATAGTAATCAAAACAACTTGGTACTGGCACAAGAACAGACCTGAGGACCAATGGATTAGAACTGAAGACCCAGAAATGAACCTGTAGACCTATGGTCACCTAATCTTCAATAAGGGAGCCAAAAAATAGTATGGAATGAAAACAGCCTCTTCGGCAAATGGTGCTCACAAAATTGGTTAAACACATGTAGAAAACTTAAATTAGATCCTTTTATAGCATTCTGCACTAGAATCAATTCCAAATGGATCAAAGACATTGAGATAAAAGAAAATTCCCTGAAATCATTCAGGAAGGATTAAGAGAAATCCTATGGCTCCTTGGAACAGGCCATAATTTTTGAATAATAAAGACCCAGAAATACAATAAATCAAAGAAAGTTGGACAGGTGGGATTAGCTTATTAAATTGGAGAGCTTCTGCATGGCAAAGGACATACTTAGCAAGATTAATAGAAAGCCCACAGATTGGGAGAAGATCTTCACTAGCCATAAAACAGACAAGGGCTTAATATCTAAAATATACTTGGAACTCAAAAACATAAATTCTGCAAAAACAAATCTTCAATGAAACAATTGCCCCCTTAATAAGTGGGCTTAGACTTAGAAAGACTTCTCTGAAGAGGAAATAAGAATGGTCAATAAACACATGAAGAAATGCTCCACATCTCTGGCCATAAAAGAAATGAAAATCAAAACAACATTGAGATTCTACCTCACCCCAGTTAGAATGGCTATAATCAAGAAATCCAATAACAACAGATGTTGGAGAGCATGTGGCCAAATGGGAATGCAACAACACTGTTGGTGGGAGTGTAAACTTATTCAGCCACTCTGGAAAGCAGTATGGAAGTTCATCAAAAGACTAAACATAGAGCTCCCCAATTCTGGGCATTTTCCCAAATGATCACAAAGCCACACTAAAGCTGCCAGTACAATTATTCACTGTAGCATTATTTACCATAGCTAAGATATGGAACCAACCCAGATGCTCCTCAGTAGATGAATGGATCAAGAAAATGTGATATATATATGTACATATATACACATTTATAGCTATGTACATAGGAACATATAATATGATGCTAAGTGAAATGAATTGTACTCCATTTATTAAGGTTACTTATTAGATATTTGGCACTTGAAGTTAAATATACTTCTCAGCAAATGTCTGTCTGGGTCTATATCAAGAAGCCACTCTTCATATTACAATAGCAGTATAGTTTATAAGGCATTAGACTCCATTGTGTTGTATTACACCGTACATGACACTTAAAATCTATTTTCTGTATTAGTTTGGTAGTATAGGATTTGAAATAAGTACCTCTCGCTTGCTAGGCAAGCTGTCTACCACTTCAGTCATGTTTCCACACCCTTTTGCCTTCAATACTTTTCAGATAGGATCTCATAGATTTTGTACCGCAATCCAGCCTCAAACTACAACCTTGCTCCCTAGAACTTACATCTAGCTGGACTCAAAGATGTGTACCGTCATTCCCAGGAGCTCATTGATTGAATATATTCTTATTTTTTGCCAGAGCTGAACTAGAACTACAATTCTAATCTTCGCCACACAGGATGACAAATTTTGCCATTTTATACATTTTTAAGGCAATAGTCTTGTTAACTATATGTTCATTGTTATGGAACAGATCTTAGAAATATTTCACCTAACAAAGCTGAAACCATTCTCACTGAAAAAATGTCTCCTGGAGTTTTCACCCACAGTTGCTAGCAATCATCATTTTATTTTGCTTATACGAATTTGACTTTAGATACCTTATCTATGTAGAATAATATATTATTGTGACTGGTCTCCACTGCATAGCAGCATGCCTATAAAGCCCTTCCAGTTTACTTTTTAAGGTTCAGTATTTCATTGTATATATACATTCACCACATATTTATATCTATTGTACTGGAGTTTAAACTCAGGGCTCTAGGGCCTTGACTCATTCTGGTGATCTACCATTTAAACTCAGCTCTGGCTTGTTTTTTTTGCTGATACTTTTGGTGATGGAATCATTCAGGACTTTGCTTCCTGGCTGGTGTTAAGCCACATTCCTCTGGTCTCAGCTTCTTGAGTAGTTAGGATTATAAGTCTGAGCCACTGTTTTATTATATATCACACACACTCTACCAATTCACCCATTGGTGAGCATTTAGGTACTTTCTTTTACTTGAATATTCTGAATAATACAGGTGTGGAGATGGATATTCAAGTACTCAAATATGTCTTTGAAAGCTTGATTTCAATTCTTTGGGATATTTTAACAGCGGAATTGAAGGATCATATGCTAATATTGTTTTGAGACAATTGGATTGATTTCCATAGTAGGAGTATCATAAAATATCTTTCTTATTTTCTTTTATTTTACCTTATTTAAAAAAAATTTATATTTTGCTCATTTTAATTGGTTTAAGGTGATAATTTCACTAGTTTGATTTGTATTTCCCTAGTGGTTAGTGATTTTTTTATATATATTCATATTTTATATGGTGAAATGTTCACTTTTTTTTTTATCAGTCATGGGGCTTGAACTCTGGGCCTGGGAGCTCTTCAGCTCAAGGCTAGTGTTCTACCACTTGAGCAACAGTGCCATTTCTGGTTTTCTAGTGGTTTATTGGAGATGAGAGTCTCATGGACTTTCCTGCCTAGGCTGGCTTTGAACCACAATCCTCAGATCTCAACCTCCTAAGTAGCTAGGATTACAGGAGTGAGCCACTAGCACTCAGCTTGTTCACTGTTTTTAATGACTCTTATTCAGTAATAAGAGTTTAGATAGATACTGTTACTATTGCTTTCTTGGATATATGGTTTACATAAGTGTTTCCTTCCATCTGTCACTTGACTTTTTATAACTCTTGTTTCCTTTCCTCCACAAAAGTTTGAAACTTTGATTAAATCCCATTCTTCTGTTTGTGTTCTCTTTCCTGCAGTTTCAGTATCATATACAATACATTACTGTGAACCTATATCTTGAAGGCTTTTCCTTCAGTTTCACTCAGACATTTTCAACATCAAGTCTTATGCTTAGGTCTTGTATCCATTTTAGTTAACTTTTATGTGGGGTTTAACATAAGCATCCAACTTTATGTACCCCATGGAATAAGGAAAAATATTGTTTTTTTAAATTATATTTTGTTTTATCGTAAAGATGCCATACAGAGGGGTTGCAGTTACATGAGTAAGGTAACAAGTATATTTCTTGTTGAGCCACGTCACTCCCTCCTTTCTTTTCTCCTACTAACTCTTCCCTCCCCTGCCTCCCCTGCTTCTCTCTGCCTAAGTTGTAAATTTCATTTCCAGCATAGTATCTTGTAATATCATTGTTGCAATGGGTCATCCTGTATCCTTGTTTCAGCATTTTGTTATTTCTCTTCCCTTCCCCAAATTAGATAAATGTATATACAAGATGCAAGGTACCAAAATCAAATACAGTGAAAACAGGGGGAAGAACACCAAAAGAAAAAAAATCACTTGGCATATTAAAAACAACAACAACAAAGAAAGACCTCTTGGGTGTATGTCTTAGGGTTCATTTCACTTAGCATCATCTTACATGGTCATATATACATAGCCTTTGAGATTTTCTGCTCATCTGATAAGATTACTGTTGGTGGGAGTATAAACTTGTTCAACCATTCGAGAAAGCAGTATGGAGGTTCTTCAAAATACTACACATAGAGCTCCCCTATGACCCAGCAATTTCGTTTTTGGGCATATATCCAAATGATCACAAACAAGGCCATATTAAAGCTACCAGTACAATTATGTTTATTGCATTATTCACCATAGCTAAGATATGAAACCAACTCAGATGCCCCTCAGTAGAAGAATGGATCAAGAAAAATGGATCAAGAAAATAGATATATACATCTCTATAGATATATACATATCTATACATATATATACATATCTATATATATATGTATGGATCAAGAAAAATGGATCAAGAAAGTAGATATATACATATGTATATACATATGTATGTACATATTAATATAGATACATATATGTATACACACACAGAAAATGGAATTCTATGCTTCCATCAGAAAGAATGACACTGCCCCATTTGTTAGGAAATGGAAAGACTTGAAAAAATTTATATTAAGTGAAGTAAGCCAGGTCCAATGAAATATAGGTCCCATGGTTTCCCTTATTTGCAATAAAATATTGTTCATTAAACAGATAATTCTTTCCCTGTTCTGGACTCTGGACACCTTTATCAAGAGTCATGTGGTCATGCATATCTGGGTTTACTTCTATATTCTCCATTTTGTTCTGCTGGTCTATATATCTGCTCCAGAGGCTAATATCATACTACTGTGATCACTGTATTTTTCACTACATTTATAATCAAGAAGTGTGAAACATCTAACTTTGATTTGCTTCTCCAAGATTTTTCACCTTTCAGGTTTTTGACATTCTATTCTACATTTAAAATAGTTGCATACTGTTAATTTATTACCTTTTAAGTATACATTGGAATTGATACCAAAGATAAGTGTGGCTTGTGACAATAACTTGGCTATTTGATGCTACGATGGGCTTATAAATTCTGCAAGATTACAATACTCTTCACTCTATCCATTTCTTACAGGGTTTTAAGTATTGGTTGTTAATTTCAGTGATTATTTCCATGGAACAAAATATGCTAGTGCACAACTTTAAAAGGCACCTGCACGTTGGCTTCTACTGCTTTAAAAAAGCATTTCTAATTTTCTTTTAAATTAGGTGCAAGAAACGCACAAATGGAAGGTAAATTGTTGTGCCCATGTCGCAGGACCCCCACCAAGAAGACCACCTAGAGTCAGACTTTACAGATTTTTTAAGTTTTATTTAGACAGGCTGCAGCTCAGGCCTCGTCCTACACTCTGACTAGGAGGAGAGCCCCAAGCTAAGGATTTGCAGGGCTTATAAAGGCAAACAACCAGGTGTTTTAGCACCACGTGTTGCTCTGTTCTGAAACAAGCAACAAATGGTCACTGCCTCAAGTACTTTAACCCTTCACAATATTATTTTTTCTTACTTAATGTTAGCTTTTTAAAAAATATAATTCTTTTCTATTTTATTCCCTTTTTTTTTTGTCAGTACTTAGGCTTAAAATCAGAGCCTGGACACTGTCACCTGAGCAATTTTGCTCAGGGTTAGCACACTAACACTTTGAGCCACAACACCACTTCCAGTTTTTGAGTGGTTAATTGGAGATAAGGGTCCCACCAGGGAGTTCCGGGAATATGGCTGAGGAGAAGCTGGAATCTGAACAAGCTCTTGCATAAAAAGCAGTTTCAGAGTTCCAGTGAACAGTCCTAAGACAGAGAATCACACCAAGTGTGCCATCACAGGACAGAGAGTTAGTCAAGAGAGGGGAAGCCAAAGAGACACATCTGAGCGCCTGCCAGCAGCTGCTGCTGCGGCGGCAGGGTCGCAGCGGCGACCACCGCCGCGGGGTCATACCTGAGACACAGAGAGTCCGGGACGAAGGAGCCAGACGCAGCGGACGAGCGGATTCTACTCAACACCAGCAAGAATCGACAAGGAGTGGACATCTTCATCCTGCAGTTTGCAGACCAGTGACGACCCAGGATCCAAGACTCGGCGTGAGTAGAAGCCCGATGTCCTCACTCCTTCTCAGGGAGCAGAGGAGGGAAGGCCAACCCTCCCCCCCAGCACCAGTGATCTCCATCTTGGATACCGACAAAGCTTGGAGGAGCTGCAAGCTCCAGCTCAGGCCTTGGAATAAAACGAGTCATTTAGCAGGTCACAAGAACTTAACGGTGAAGTGACCTCACAGACTCAGTTCCATCCAGGGAAAAGTCACCCAGCTCAGGCGCCAGCCATTGGAGTGGCTCTCCTCACTGGGTAACCAGAGCCAGAGGCTGCCCCTCCCTCTAGCAGCCACCACAATCAATTGAAAAACAGAAACCCTGAGAATGGCTCCAGGCTGGGCGCTGTGAGTTTTTTCACAAAATAGCCCCAGGGAAAAGCTACTGTTTGTTGAAAGGCCTCAACTCTACCCAGAACCTAGCCTCATCACTGCATCCCCCTCTTTTGTGATTCTCAAAGCAGATCATCCTCCCAGTAAACTAACCTGGGAGGGGGATCTCAAAATCTTGGGTAAAGCAGAGCATTTTTCTGCCTGTTCCAACAAACTGACTTAAGAAACCAATCAAGCCACAGGACCTAAAGCTGACCAGAGACTCCAACAAGAGGCTGGTTACAGACAAAAGGGAGATACAGGACTCTTCTCACCCCTCCCAAAAAAAAAAAAAAAAAAAATCAAAGAACTTTTTTTTTTCTTCTTCTTCTTTTTTTTTTGTTTTTTGTTTTTTGTTACCTTATATATATAAAAATTTTTTTTTCCTTTTCTAAAACTTTTATTAATCTTTAATTTTTGCCTCTTCTGAAAAAGTAATTGTTTTCCAAAAACTTTTTTTTTTCTCCTCTTATAATTTTTATTTTAGGAATACATGAATGCACGTTTTCCTTTCTTTTCTTGTCCTCTTTCTCTTTTTCTTTCATTCATAATTATCTTTTTGTTTTTAGTCTAGCTCTACTGAACTTCTGATCTTTTCCACCTTTTCCTCTCTTTTGTTCTTCTTTATGTGACTTAACTCTTGTCCTGCACATCCTCAGATAAACCCGTAGTTAACTAGTAGACCCTATCCCCCATTGTGTACACACTTAATCCACAAATTTATTACTCAATTCAAAACCTCTGAGACTTAAATACATTAATAGCAGTACTACCTCTTTATACCTATATAATATTTTAAGCATTTTTTTAAAGTTTTTCACATCTCCTCTATGTCCCTCCCTTTCTCTCAATATATTCACATTCCTCTCTAAATAGATGGTCTTTTAATCTCTATAATAACATTAATTTTGACGTTTCTATTCTTTTTCTGGTCTCTTTTCATTCCCCTTTCCCTTTCTTCTTTTTCTCTCTCTCTCTACTTGCATCCTACCCAACCTATTTCCTGCATTGTGATTAGGACTTAGTTAACTCTCCCTGTGCCTCCCCACACCAATCTATTCCTATTTTTTACCCACATCGCTCCCTACCCTAATAATTTCTGGTTTTCCAAATTCTTCTCTGCGGTTCGAAGTCCTTTAACATATAGTTGTTTGATGTCCAATAGATGTATCTGTTGAACTAGATTGTATCTGTAGACTATTGACTGTACAAATGCAAACTTTGGTTGATGGTTGCCTTAAGATAGTGTTCTAGCACAAAACTGGTGCTATCTTCATCTCAAATGGGCAGAGTAAGCCAGAAAAACACAAGAAAAATGGCAAATTCAGGTATCTCAATTCCCAATCTTGATAATCAGGGGTTAGAACAGATAATGAATAATCCAGAGGAGAGTTCCCAAATAGCTCTACAAACACTGCTGGCAAACATGATAAATGAGAAGTTTGACAACGTACAAAGGACTCTGTATGAGCATGATAGGGAGAGAGAGGAGGCATCCCAGAAGTTTATACAGGAATATCATAAGCGTGAGGAAGCTACTCAAAAACTGATACAGGATTTGCGTGAACAACTTGAGAATACTCAAAGAGAAAGGGAGGAATGGCGTGAGCAGGCTGAGAACACTCAAAGAGAACTGCAGGAATCCCACGAATGGGAGGAAGCTAATCAAAGAGTAATTCAGGAATTGAGAGACCAGGTAGAGAACACACAAAGATCACTAAAGGCATTCATGGAATCCATTAACAAAGAGCTGAAGGAAGTCAGGGAGACCACAAAGGGAATGCTGACTGGAACCCAACAGAAGGAATGGGAGTCCAAAGAAACCATAACCAATCAACTAAGTGATTTGAGGACAAACACTGAACACCAAATTAAGGAAGTAAAGAAATTCATACAAGACCTAAAACAGAGCTTCAACAAAGAACTTGAAGCCATCAAAGCTGACCAACTAGAAGGAAAAGAGATAAAAAACAAAGTAGAGAGTCTTGACAGCAGCTTAGACCATGCAGAAGATCGAATCTCAGGGATTGAAGACAGCCTAGATATTATAGAGAAAGAACATACAACCATCCAAGACAAGTCCAAGAAGTATGATAGATCTATCCAACACCTGGAAGACACCATCAGAAGGCCTAATCTAAGGATAATGGGTGTAGAGGAGCACCTAGAAACAGAAATTAATGGTCTAGGAAATTTGTTTAACAGGATCCTAGCAGAGAACTTCCCAAACATGCAAAAAGATAGGCCTGTCCAGATACAAGAAGCCTTTAGAACCCCAAATAGACCAGACCAGAATAGGACATCCCACCGTCATATTATAATCCACACAGGATCAACTCAGACCAAGGAAAAAATCCTTAAAGCTGTCAAGGAGAAAAGGGTAATCACCTATAAAGGGAAACCAATTAGAATCACCTCAGATTTCTCAGCAGAGACAATCAAAGCAAGAAGAGCCTGGAATGATGTATGCCATGCCCTAAAAACAAACAACTATCAGCCAAGAATACTGTACCCAGCTAAACTCTCCTTCATAACTGAAGGCCAAATAAAAACCTTCCATAGCAAAGAAAAATTGAAACAATACATCTCCACCAAACCAGCCCTACAAAAGATTCTTAAAGATGTCCTACACATAGAAAACCAACAAGACCGCAATAAAGGCCAAGAAACTGCACCCAAACTGAGAATCCAAGAACCATAGGAAGAACCCAGTTTTTGCAGCCCCCAAGAAGGTAGATAACATGGCAGGAACTCCCAAATACCTCTCAGTCCTATCTCTTAATGTTAACGGACTGAACTCTCCAATTAAGCGACATAGACTTTCTAGTTGGATTAAAAAACAAGACCCTTCTATCTGCTGCCTGCAGGAGTCACATCTTGCCCGTAAAAACAAACACATTTTCAATGTTAAAGGCTGGAACAAAATCTACCAAGCAAAGGGCCCCCATAAACAGGCGGGAGTTGCAATCCTAATATCAGATAAAATAGACTTCAAATTAAAATTCGTGAGAAGAGATAAAGAAGGTCGCTACATACTAATTAAAGGATCTCTCCTTCAGGAGGATATTACAATTCTAAATATCTATTCGCCAAACAATGGAGCACCCAAATTTATCAAAGAAACACTACTTTCCCTCAAATCCCATATAGATCCAAAGACATTAATTGTTGGGGATTTTAACACACCACTCTCCCCACTAGATAGATCAACTCGGCAAAAACTCAACAGAGAAACCACAGATCTAAACAGCTGCATAGATCAACTAGACTTAACAGACATCTACTGAACATTTCACCCAGCAGCATCAGAATACACGTTTTTCTCAGCAGCACATGGAACGTTTTCTAAAATAGACCACATTTTAGGCCACAAAGCAAACTTGTCCAAATTCAGAAACATTGAAGTTATACCTTGCATTCTCTCTGACCACAAGGGAATAAAAGTAGAACTCAACACCAAAAGCCACCAAAGAAAGTCCGGTATCACATGGAGGCTGAACAACACACTGCTGAATCATGAGTGGGTCATGGAAGAGATTAGAAAGGAAATTCAAATGTTCATGCTATTCAACAAAAATGAACACACAAAATACTAGCTCCACTGGGACACAGCAAAGGCAGTACTCAGAGGCAAGTTTATAGCTCTGAGCTCCTACATCAACAAATTGGAGAGATCTGAAACTAACAATTTAATGACACATCTAAACCTCCTTGAAAAAGAGCAGCAAGATAAACCCAAATCCAGTAGCCGGAAAGAAATAATCAAAATTAAATCAGAATTATATGAATTAGAATCCAAAAAAACTATAGAAAGAATCAACAAAACAAAGAGTTGGTTCTTCGAAAAACTTAACAAAATTGACAGACCCTTAGCAAATCTTATCAGAAAAAGAAGAGAACACACCCAAATTAATAAACTCAGAGATGAGAATGGAAACATCACCACGGAAACAACCAAGATTGAGAACATTATAAGGGAATACTTCTCAAAACTTTATGCTAATAAGTTTGAGAACTTGACAGAAATGGACCTCTTCCTAGCAAATATTGACATGCCAAAACTAAACCAAGATGAGTTAAACTATCTTAACAGGCCCATATCAAGCATTGAAATAGAAACAGCAATAAGAGACCTCCCAGCTAAGAAAAGTCCAGGACCAGATGGTTTTACAGCGGAATTTTACAAGGCCTTCAAAGCAGAGCTCACACCAATTCTCCTCCAATTCTTCAATGAAATTGAAAGAGAAAGCTCACTACCGAACACATTCTATGAAGCCATCATAACCCTCATCCCAAAACTCATCAAAGAAAGAGAACTATAGACCCATTTCTTTGATGAACATTGATGCAAAACTTCTCAACAAAATTTTGGCCAATCGACTTCAACAATTCATCCAAAAAATCATACACCATGATCAAACAGGATTCATTTCAGGGATGCAAAGCTGGTTCAATATACACAAATCAATTAATATTATTCATCACATCAACAGGAGCAAGAAAAAGAACCACATGGTTATCTCAATAGACGCAGAAAAAGCATTCGACAAGATCCAACACCCCTTTATGATGAAGGTTTTGGAAAAATTAGGAATCCATGGAACATTCCTCAATACAATAAAGGCTGTATATGACAAACCTACAGCCAGCATTATACTCAATGTTGAAAAACTAAAGCCATTTCCTCTTAACTCAGGAACAAGACAAGGATGCCCACTCTCTCTACTTCTCTTCAATCTAGTATTAGAATGCCTAGCTACAGCAATAAGACAAGATGCAGACATAAAGGGGATCCAAATAGGGAAAGAAGAAATAAAACTCTCCCTCTTTGCAGATGACATGATCTTGTATTTAAAGAGTCCCATAGACTCCACTCCCAAATTACTCAAGCTGATTCAAAACATTGGCAAAGTAGCAGGGTATAAAATTAACCCCCAAAAATCAATGGCTTTTCTGTATGCCAACAATGAGAAAAGTGTGGCTGAAATTAGGAAAGCAACTCCATTTGTAATAGCCCCACAAAAAATAAAATACCTAGGAATTAACTTAACTAAAGAAGTGAAGGACCTCTATGATGAAAACTTTAAAATCTTGAAAAAGGAAATCAACACAGAACTTAAAAAATGGCAAAACCTCCCATGCTCCTGGATTGGAAAGATTAACATCGTGAAAATGGCAATATTTCCTAAGGCTATCTACAAATTCAACGCAATACCTATCAAAATTCCACCCTCATTCTTCAAGGAAATAGAAGAGGCAATCCAAAAATTCATATGGAACAATAAAAGACCCCGAATAGCAAAAACGCTCCTCAACGGAAAGAACACTGCTGGAGGAATATCAATACCAAATTTCAAACTCTAGTATAAAGCCATAGTAATCAAAACAGCTTGGTATTGGCATAAGAACTGACCTCAGGACCAATGGAATGGAATTGAAAACCCAAAATGAACCTACAGACCTATAGCCATCTAATCTTCGATAAGGAAGCTAAAACAATAGAATGGAAGAAAGACAGCCTCTTCAGTAAATGGTGCTGGCAAAATTGGTTAACTACATGTAGAAAACTAAAGCTAGATCCTTATATATCACCCTGCACCAGAATCAACTCCAAATGTATCAAAGACCTTGAACTCAAAGCAGACACTCTGAAAACATTACAGGATGGAATAGGAGAAACCCTAGGTCTCCTTGGCTCAGGCCGAAATTTTCTGAATAGAGACCCGGAAACACAACAAATCAAAGAAAGGTTGGACAAATGGGATTGCATAAGGTTGCAGAGCTTCTGCAGGGCAAATGACATAGCTAGCAAGATCAATAGAAAGCCCACAGATTGGGAGAAGATCTTTACTAGCTATACAACGGACAAGGGTCTCATATCTAAAATATACTTGGAACTCAAAAAATTAAACCCCCCAACAACAAATCCTCAAAGAAACAACTGCCCAATAAATAAGTGGGCGAAAGACTTAAAGAGAAGCTTCTCTGAAGAAGAAAGAAGGATGGCCAATAGACACATGAAGAAATGTTCAACATCCCAAGCCATAAAAGAAATGCAAATCAAAACAACATTAAGATATCACCTCACTCCAGTTAGAACGGCAAAAATCAAGAACTCTAACAACAACAGATGCTGGAGGGGATGTGGACAGAAAGGAA
This sequence comes from Dipodomys spectabilis, assembly GCF_019054845.1. Taxonomy (NCBI): domain Eukaryota; kingdom Metazoa; phylum Chordata; class Mammalia; order Rodentia; family Heteromyidae; genus Dipodomys; species Dipodomys spectabilis. Next base: position 14,025,078 of record NW_024870683.1, read on the forward strand.
CCTTATTTCATTGTTGGTGGGAATGTAAACTTGTTCAACCACTTTGGAAAGCAGTATGGAGGTTCCTGAAAAGACTCCACATAGAACTCCCCTATGACCCAGCAATCCCACTTTTGGGCATTTACCCTAATGTTTACAAAAAAGACCACACTAAAGCTACTAGCACAACTATGTTTATTGCAGCATTATTTACTATAGCTAAGATATGGAACCAACCCAGATGCCCCTCAGTAGATGAATGGATCATGAAAATGTGGTATATCTACACAATGGAATTCTATGCCTCCATCAGAAAGAATGACATTGCCCCATTTGTTAGGAAATGGAAAGGCTTGGAAAAAATTATATTGTGAGGTAAGCCAGGCCCAAAGAAACATAGGTCCCATGGTTTCCCTTATTTGCAATATCTAGTGTATGTATGAGTCAAGTGGAAAAGGTCAGATAATGTGATGTTAGGAAAACGAACCCTTAAATACGTATTTTAATGTTTTTGTTTCTTTCATGCATGTGTTTCTAACGCATTTATAAGATTATTTCTTTGTTGCTTTGTATGTCCCTCCCCCACAATGTAACCCCTGCTTTCACTATATTTGATGTCAGTATAACATGTGGAGGAGATGGGGACAAACAAGTCGTTTAAGGATTCAGGTGGACCTGTTGCAACAATGAGAAGTACAAAATGTCATGTCAAAACCAGCTTTACAATGTCGGTGTGGGGGGCGGAGGGGGGGTATGATTGGGTGGGGGGGAGGGGGGAGGCTGGGAAGGGAGGTGAAGGGTAAACAAAGAGGAGGCTGCAATGCTTGGTAAGAAATGTATGTATTATCCTGCCCATGTAATTGTAACCCCTCTGTACAGTATGTTCTCAAATAAAATAAAATAAAACTTTAAAAAAAAAAAAAAAGGGTCCCACCAGGACTTTTCTGCCCTGGTTGGCTTTGAATGGTGATCCTCAGATCTCAACCTCAACTCATTCTTTATGTGGTCTACATCTTATTTTGTCACTAAGAAAGTTCTTGTCTACTTTAATCCTTTGTTTCCTTTAACTTCTCAAAATATGGTAAATAAGTTAAAATAAACTAAAAGTTAGATGGCTCTTAATGCCTCAACCTATTTATCAAATTTGTATGAGATTACACAGAGACTGCTATTTTGCATGAAAGAAATGTATATGATTTCCCTACATTTTAATAGAGTTACTGAATATGCAAATACATTCATATAATATTAAATACTATTTATTGATCAGTAATCATGAACCAGACACTCTATGAAATGCTCCAAATACACAAGCTCATTTAAATGACATATCTAGGCCAGGCACCAGTGGCTCACATCTATAATGCTAGTTACTCAGGAGTCAGATCTGAGGATTGTGATTCAAAGTCAGCCCAGGAAGGAAAGTTGGTGAGACTTTTATCTACAGCTAACTACTAAAATTGGAGCTGTTGCTCAAGTGGTATATACTGGTCTTGAGCAAAGAATCTCAGGGGAAGCACCAAGGCCCTGATTTCAGGCCTCAGGACCCTCTCTCTCTCTCTCTCTCTCTCTCTCTCTCTCTCCTTCTGTCTCTCTCACTCTCACTCTCTCTCTCCTGCACACACATACACACCCACACACACACAGAGTCATGTCTTCCATATATAAAAATTATTATACATTTTTTCATGTTAAAGATAAGGAAAATGCCAGTGTATCTTTTTCCAGTTTTGAAAGTATCATATTATACACATTCTTTTCAATCCTAATATCGAATAAAACCTATAGATTTCAGTTTTTTCCATAATTGAAAACATACCTTTTATTTTAATTATAAATATTTATCTGATTCCTGCTACTAGAAAATAAAATCATTTGAAAACTCTATTACCGATAGTGCTTTGTTTATGTATTTGTTGTACATATACTTGTATACAAATTACAAATTATTAGTTTAAATTATGTAGTAAAATAAGCTTACAAGTATGATCTATACATTGAGCAATGTATTTTCCAGTTTACAATAAAGAAAAGACTAATATATGGCCCAAAATATTCCAGTGCCACCTGGGATTATATACCTGTGGTCTTTTAAGTTTGGAATCTAGAGTCAAAGTGACCCTTGATGTTTGTCTTTTTGCTATTGCTCTGTGAAACAGTCACCTTTGAAGTTAACTTGTACATGTCATGGTGGATGCCCACACCACAGCACAACAGCCTGTTTTCTTTCGTGATAGCTGGACACCCAGTACATCTAAGTGATACCACACTCATATATTTGGCTCAATTAGATGACATTTTGTGGCCTGGGATTTCCAGCTCTATCATCTCCTACAAAGCACATCATGTCTAAGGTTAGAGGAAAGTTGCTGTGTCCCATGTTTCTGATTGCCAGGTTGGACCTTGAAGAAACTGACACTGGGAAGGCCATTTAGATATTATTAATTTTTTCCCCCAAGGCCTGTTCTATCAATCTATTTCTTCAATGGCAAGAGAAGCTAGATTCTTTTTTATATATTTTTATGATTTTTTATTTTATGATCTTTTTAGAACTTTGAGACTCTAATAGCACATAACTCACTTAATTTGCTAAATTAAGTGAGATGTTTCTTGCCTTACCATCTATATTTAATTGACCATTGGTATGTTTCTGGAATTGAACTTCTACAAACTTGGTCCATATTTTTCCCTTTCCTTATCAACTTTGAAATGTTTGATACACATATTTTGTACTTGCTTAATGAAAGCACAGAGGGGTGTGTAGAAGAGAGAAGAGAGAGAGGAAAAGTCAGATATATGAAAGCATATGGTTAGAGGGAGTATTTCACTACTATTATGACATTATGTTAGTTACTTTTATCACTATTGGGATAAAAATCCTACACAAACAACTTATGGAAGGATATGCTTTAGCTTATAGTTTTAGAGATAGCTGTCTATCATGTCTGCTTCAGACAGTATAAAAGGGGAATACAGAAGTTATGGAAGTGAGGGAAGTTAATATAAGTTCCACAAAGATATACTCCCAGTGACCTCTTTTGTTCAGCTAGGCACCACTTCGGACTTTTCAGGAAAATCTATCATAGAGGCTACCATAATCCTTCCATGGATTAACACAACTATCAAGTCGAAACTATCATGGTGTACCTTTTGGAAATGTTCTCATTCAAGTACACCCAGACCTATGTATTACTATTCTGCTAAGCACTTCTCAATCCAATAAAGTTGATCACTACGGATCCACCATGTCGACCTGACACACGTCTCCTTAAACCGCAGCATCATACCATTTACCCCCCAAGCCTCATGCCCATCTCATCATGAAAGATGTATGCAAGTCTATCTCCAATATTCACATAAGATAAACACTTTCGATGCCATTCAAAACCCCAGTTAAACGTATATGTAACCCTTAGCCTGGAGAGTCTAAAATAAAAAGTTATATACTTCAAGGTTCAAGGGCACAGAGTGAGCATTTCTATTCTAAAAGATTCAACGGGGGCATAGAAAAGAGGAATGAGCTGAGAACACACACAAACCCCATCAGGAAAAGGCTTGAATTCTGTAGCTCTGCGTCCAGCGCACAGAATGTATGGTGCCAGAATGTGAGCCTCAACAGGTTTAGAAGCCCAATAGCTATGTCCTTGCAGGCTGCAGCCTACGTGGCCTCACTGAAGCTCTCGCCATCCACTTCCTGAAGCTTGCATCAGCAGTCATTCTGTGTTCCAGTATCCTGGGGTCTTCACTAAAGCTTGGGGTTCACCCTCAAAGCTTCACACGTCATCCTATAAGGAACGTTTGCAAGGACCATGACTTTGGCTTCCCAGACTTCCCTTTATAATCAGGATAGAGGCCCCAAGGCAGCTCTTACATTCTGCCTGGATGATGCCCTGACCTGTTGTCCCTTCAAGCAATAACTGGACCCACTTGGAAAATGGCTGTTGCTGTCTGACTGCTTTGGTGGCTGAGAATGGTGAAATGAGGACTGGGGAAACATCGCTCATTGTTGAGACAGAATACTTGACTAAACAATTTAAAGAGGAAGGATGGATTTTAGCTCATGCTTTTAGAAGTATTAGTCTATTGTGGCAAGGAAGACATGGCAGAGAAGAGTAGTTCACTTTATGGAATCCAGTAGGATAAAGAGACTGCAGGAAAAGGCCAAGGCAAGACTTAACCTTTAAAGACATGCTCCATGTGATCTCCTGCCTACAAGGAGGCCCTATCTCCTATGTTATATGACTTCTAAATAATGTCATCATATTATGAATCCATGAAAGCATAAACACTATTCATTACATTAGAATCTCTGTGAACAAATAGTCTCTGGAAATGTCCTCATAGTCATACCTTGATGTGTTCTTTGTTAATCTCCCAAGTATGTCTCAATGTAAAATAACATGAAACAAAGCCAAACTACTGTTTCCCTCGGTCCACAAGTTGAGAAAGAGCCAGTCAATAAATCTATTGAACAATGAGACGTTTAGGTTTAGAACAAAACAAGAAGGGACAGGCAACTTATTGTAAGGATTGATCATTTTTGTACTGTTAAAGTGTGATATAAACATGGTTACTGAACCTTTGAGAAAACAGAATTTTTCTTCTTCCCCCAAACATGCATAAATCCATAGTCAGCAGTTTATCATCACTCAATATTCATGCCAAGGCATAGTTCAAGAATCCAAAATTAGGTCATCAATAACATCCAATAAAATCAAGTCAAATCTTCCCTGTTTTAATCACGAATAGGGAGAAACAAATACAGCTACACAAATGAACTCTTTTATTTTTGGCCTAGGGTTTTCTAGTGTATTAAATTACCAAACCTATGCGGTACATTTAACCTACTTGAAACACAAAATTATACTGCATCTCTTTTTAAAATTCAACTTTTCGCCTTTTTTCAGCTATCCATACAGTGATTTTTCCATTTTCCCATGGGGGAGAAAAACATATATTCTGCCAACAGCCTTATTTTGTTAAATCATACTCATATTATTTTCTGGAACAAACTCACAGAATATATACGTCATGTTGACTTGTTAAGACTAATTGTGACAGGGCTAACCTAATGTAATTTCAAAGGTGGCATGCAGGAACTCTGATTAGCTATTTTTTGCATATTTTGCTCACACTCCTTACTGACTACTGATATATAAATTATGCCTATAATCACTCAATATCTTCAAGCAAGAAATAATATGAACAAGATGTTGTATTTTAGGTATCTATAATTCCTACAAGAAGCAGAGCTGGAATCTCATTTACCATTTTTTCAATTATTTCTTAAATCTAAGATAACCCCAAAGCAGGAAAAAAAAATGGGATTTTAAATAATTGGAAGGCAGTGATCAGTAAAAAAAAAAGTAAGCAAATAAATTGTAACAACAGCAAAAATCTCCACATCTTCCTTTCCAAATCATTTAGTAATCATTTTACATGAGTATTATGTCAATTGTCATTGTCTTTCTGCTATGTATTTTCTCTGTATTATGCGTAATCTGTGAAGTAAATGGAGAATGCCATGTTCATTCCTGAATTTTCAAAACCTTAACAAGACACTGATACCTTAATGTGATTTAAAATAGTTGAGTAAACTCACGTCTCTGAGCAGAACTGTTTCCCATACCTAGTTTTTGTATAATACTAAAATGTTCCATGAAGTATGATACTGTATGTTATTTGATAGTTTTATTATATTCCTTTTTTACTGAGTCTTCCAGTCAATCTAAAAATTCCTACTTTCTGTGTAAGCCAAGAAGTTAAAAGGCAGAAGGAGCATGTGTATTCATTGTTCTAGTTTGTTGATTTTTGGATAATCTGGGGAATTAATTTTCTTCAAATGATGTCCAACTTCTTATGTGCCAATTATCAAAGAATGAGAAACAAGAAAGCCTGAAACATTTACATTTGTTATAGAGCAATTAATACTATAAAATATTGTACTTTATTCTCAAAGCAGTTACATGTACTAGATGAAGTTATAATTGATTAACAATTATGCAGAATTCAATCATATGTGTAACAAAGTTTTAAATTGTATACCTGGACCAAAACAAGCTGTATAAGTAACGTTGCAATTATGAATAGAGATGAACAGATTTCTCACTTTCTATAGTTTTACAAATATATAAACACGGATGCAGCTTCTACTGTAACTAGTTGTCATCACTTGGGTATATGATGTGATTGTGAATTCTATTCCATCCAGGACTAAAGGAAATTCAGGATAGCGGCTGTAGACATCCTTATTCATGTGTTCTCTACCCGGAGTCTACCTTTAATATATTAATAAGTTACATTTTTTTAAATAGACCCTTCCCTTTTTATACAATCATTTGACAAAATAATGAAAAAATTGTAGCTGCTGTCTTGGAAGAATTTATACTGACAAATATTCATTCATGTATGCTTTTACATTTCAAATAGAGAATACAAAGGAGTGGGTAACAATGTTTGACAAGAAATGTGCTCATTACCATACTTATGTAACTGTAACCCCTCTGGTATCACCCTTATAATACAAAAAAATTTAATTTAAAATAATAAATACACAAGGCATTGTATGCAGTCACTTCAGGATTTTGCCAAATTCCATGAATGGTAAATTTTACATTCAAGAGCAATACAAGTTGGCTATTAGTATCTTCAAAAATAAACAAGTAGCGCTGGGAAGGTAGCTCAGTGGTAGAGTGCTTGCCTTACAGGCATGAGGCCCTGGGTTTGATTCCCCAGCACCACATAAGCAGAAAAAGCCAGAAGTGGTGCTGTGGCTCAAGTGGTGCAGCGCTAGCCTTGAGCCAAAGAGCTGAGGGACAGTGTCCAAGCCCAGAGTTCAGGCACCACGACTGACAGAAACAACAACAACAATTTTCTTGATCCATTTATGGAATTCTATGCCTCCATCAGAAAGAATGACATTGCCCCATTTGTTAGGAAATGGAAAGACTTGGAAAAAATTATATTAAGTGAAGTAAGCCAGGCCCAAATAAACATAGGTCCTATGGTTTCCCTTATTTGCAATATCTAGTATATGTCTGAGACAAGCAGAAACGGTCAGATAAGTTGATGTTGGGTGAAATGAACTCCAAGATAAGGATTCAATTTTTTTTTCTTTCTTGCGATTGTTTCCAACATATTTATAGACTATTTCTTTGTTGCTTTGTATGTCCCTCCCCCACAGTATAACCCCTGTTTTCACTGTATTTGATGTTGGTATAATTTGTGGAGGGGAAGGGAAAAAACAAATTGTTTAAAAAGGGATACAGGTGGACCCATTGCAACAATGAGATGTACAGGGCGTTAGGTTGAGAAACGAACTTTACAACTTTGACTGGGCAATTACATTGCCCATGTAATTGTAACCCCTCTGTATGGCGTTTTCACAATAAAAAAAAAAAAACAAGTATTATTGCCCATCCTTTTCTATATTTCTACTCTCAATAAAGCTATAAGAAAAATTTATTTAAACAATGTAATGTTCTCATACTTTTCATATTGTAGAAAGTATGTTCTGTCTAACGTACGTGTAAATAGGTCTATTGTCTGTCAGAAAGCAGAAGACATACCATTTGGGCCTTGTGTGCTAGTTGAAAGGACACATGTGTGAATGTGTGAGTAAGCTACCAGGGATGACATGCAAGTCCTCTGTCACTCAACCCTTCTTCATGAAGCTGATGCTAAATAGTTCTTGTGCCTCTCATATTTTGTTGCACCTGAGACAAGAAATGAAAGAAGGAAACCAGCATTCCTTTGTGCTACTATGAATGTGGTCCTGGTCTTTTGTCAAGTTTTACTTTATCTTTTTTATCTGAATCTCCACCATAAGCCTGAAAAGCCTGCTTCTGAATTATGAAAGTTTGAACTTTACATTGCCAATGTTATGTCTTCTTTCAAATACAAATAAACTCACACTGTAGGAGGCTCTTCAGTGGCCACGTCCTTTCCTGTCCTCTTAGAGTTGTCAGGCTAACAGATTTATTGCACTCCTGCTCTCTTGCAGTGAAATGATTTCTTTAAAAGTCCAATCATAACGTCTCTGCTTAAAACCTTTCCAGAAATTATGCATGATCATGGATAGATTGTACAACCCTCTTCCTCTCTGTTTCTTAATTACATTGATGTACATGCTATCTAAAAATCCAATCTCCTCGTCCAATATCTTCCCTTGTCAGTCTTTATCAAATTAATTTTGTTTCTTCTTAGATCCTTAATATTTATACTTGTATAGCTATTTAAACGTTACAGTGTGTGTGTGTGTGTGTGTGTGTGTGTGTGTGTGTGTGCGCGCACGAGTGTGTGGAACAAAATACTTAAGTCATGAATTATAAGTTTATTTGTCTTGGAGTTCTGGTTGTTGAAAGATCGCAATCACATGATATCCATGTCCTACCAGAGCCTCTTGGCTGAAACAACTACTGTCCACAGAACTAATCCACTGCAATAAGCTCAGCTCACTCTGAGAAACCAGCTTTAAAATATCCATCAGGGTGAAGCCCCAAGACCTAATTCCTTTCCAATAGGCTCACCTCCTAAAGACTGCATCACTTCAACCCTCTCAGGGGCTTACCTAGAACTTTTGGGAGATTAGCCATATCCAATCAACAGCAGATTCTGACCACTCTGTTCTTAAACCTAAGGGAAGGGCTGACCACTATAGTGCTTTATAGAAAATATTACTCTTTGGCTTATCTGAGCCCAGATGATTCTCTGTGATGATATATTCCCTCTGACCTGCTTCTGCAAATATATAAACTCTGTGCTACTTTGTGTAGTGTTTAAGATGGGCAATTCTGTATTCCAGCTGCTCAGGTAAAATTCCTTGATTTGTAATTTAATCAAAGATTTTTTTGAAGAAATCAAGAGTATAATAAAGAGAATTGCTTTATGTTCTGAATTAGTAGAAAAAAATATAGGATAAGTTATTGACCACTCACTGTTACCTACATCTTTATAATATTTTTCTAAATCAGATTGTTTCCCTATTGTTATATATTAAAATATTCCAAAACAGATACTGTAATTATTATGTTTGCAAATCATAAATAGTGCAGTATAAATGCTAAAAAAATGTGTCATGTGAGTGAAAAAATGAATTGGACATCTGAAAATCAAAATCAAATAATCTAGCCTACAATGGATTCTTCACATTCATGCATTCAGAAATGCAAATTTTTTGACATTAAAAGAATAGATTCTTGAATTGGATGGATTTTACACTCAGAGAATAATCTTCCAACAAATCAAACAGATGTGTATTAACGTAATATATGAAAGGAATAGTTGTGAAGCATTTCAGGGTATAGGTAAATAGATTCTCCTCAAGGCATAGTGTTTTAGTCCAGCACTGCTATTTATAATACTTCTTTCCTGTTTGTGGCATAGAAGAATTTGCACATGTGCAACATCCTTGTGTGCAGTCTAAACATTTCTTTCACTGACAGTTTAATGACATGATTTAAGCAGAAAACCATGTAAGGGAAAGAAGATATTGAAGCAAATTAACTTTGCAACCAAGTATAAAGGAAGTTTCCAGTTGAGATTATTTGTGTGATTTATGGATACATACTAGCAAGAATTAACTTTATCCAATAGCATTTACAATCTTCATCTTGGAGCAGAAATATAAAATATAACATCAAATGCCTTAAGAATAAATGAAAGAATCTTATTCATGTGGCTCAAGGAGTAGAGCACCAGCTGTGAACGAAGGATTTGTTCAAGCTCTGGAACCTTAGAGAGAATTCATTCTCTACTACACTCAAGTGACTTTAGAAACTATCACACACACACACACACACACACACACACACACACACACAAATTCCAGTCTTAAAATGAAAACACTAAAAATGCTTATGTACAGTGATAATACTCAAACTGGATAGACATTGGGGAAAAACATAGGACAAATTTTATGTTCAATGATTTAAGGAAGCATTTAGTTTAATTTTGTTTCAGTGGTTGGCAAAGTCTAAGAATGATTATGAGTGAACCTCTCCTTGGTTGTGCGTGAGGCCATGATGATGATGTTTTAGGATAGCTCTGGCATATTTTGTAATGAGAAAACATTGAACAGGCAAGTGTCCTTCCTCTATGTTATGGAGCTCTTTAGGAAACAAATGTTTGTTGTAGCTGCTTGAAGTAAAAGAAAAAAGTATTTGGATTATGAAATATTATTTTTATGATGCAAGAGATTGAGCTCAGGGCATTGGGTAGGTTTTGAAAATATTTTGCAACTTGATCTATACCCTCTACCCTTTGGTGTTGCATTGCTATCTGGTATATATCAGGCTGGCTTCAAACTCATGAGGCTCTGGAGCTTTTGCATAGCCAGAATTACAGGTATGTACCACCATGCCAGGATGGAATAATGCTTGTTTGAAAGCATTGGCATCTCACAGCCCTATGACAAGAAATATTTATAAGAAATACAGGATCAAGAAGTGAAAATATAGTCTTTGCTGACTGGAATGTGTTCACTAATTCCTCAACAATCCAATTAAGAGCTTGATCCTACAGAAAATCTGATTTTAGCCAAGTAAGACACTGAACTGATAACCCCATCAAACCTACCTGAGGTTTTAGCCTATAGAATTAAAACACAATCAATGTGTGTTGTTTTATATGACTAAGTTTGTGGTTATTTGTTATGTAGCAATTGAAGGCTAAACACATGCTCATTACAAAAGATCACTGGCTGTCTAAGATCTTAATGATCATGCAAATTTAATTAAGAAGGCCATGCGAAATTAACTTGAGAGGTCAGGGTATAAGAGCAGGCATTATGGGCTGTCCATTTATTAATTGGATCTGAGTGTATGTTAATACCAGAAGAATATTATAGATACATTTTATAAGCAAAGTATAAACATGTAGTGCTAACTGAAATGTACATTTAGAGATCATACTTTGTATAGTAAATGATCCTTTGTATGGAAATATCAGAACTTATGTTGTTAAGTCAGTGGAAAGACAAACAATTGAATCACAAAAGTCTTTTTGATAGAAGGCTCCTGTGGTAGGGTCTTTAACATCACCCAAGACAAGAGAAATTGAGTTAGCCCACTGAAATTTTTATACAGTATCTTTAATAGCATCTGAAATTTATCTAAGAAACTGTTCCCTTTCAGGAGTGGGGGAGAAAAGACAAAGAGCAATGTCAATAACTATTGTCTATATAGAACCTGTAGTCTTCTTTTAGTTGGGTAGAATTGTCAGTGTCTCTAGTGTCTCTACTGACCCAGATCTGTGAGATTATAATTTTAATTCAAATTTAGCCTTGCTTAAAATACATGTCTGTGAGAAGAGCAATCCAGAATTTTAAGAACATAAAACAACATGTAGTTAGTCAATGGATTTGACAAAATGCACATGATCCACAAATTAAATTATGTTTAAGATGGTCCTCAGAGATAATGGTGATTTTCCCTTTACATGTGCTCATACATCAAAACTGTAAGAAATATTTACCAAGGTAAAAAAATCATTCAGTAATTTTAAATTTTACTCAGTAATAGTAGGTGATTTTAAATTTTACTCAGTAATAGTAGGTGAAAGTAAACGCTAATCTTAGAACGTTGGAGAACAGAAAGCCCTAGGGTAAGTGGTTCTTCTTGTTATTTCCCTTGGGTTCTGGGTGTCATTATGATGTCACTCTTACGTCATGAATCTAAGTTCACATTACTTACATCCTGGCAAGTCATAGGTGGGAGAAATGTCTGTACCAAGATTGTAAGTCCTTTGGTCAAATATTAGGTTTTAAACTAACAAATGTTGCAGCTAGCTTATTATTACAAACTATTTATTATTGTATTATTACCATACCTTTCAGAAGCAAGAGCAAATCTTTCACAGTAATATATTCTCCAGCAATGTCACTGGCTATTTCTTTTCTAAGGCTTACCTATGTACCCTACTTCAGGAAAATGGATGGGTTTACAAAAATATATTATTTTAAAATTTTTCCTTATGCTTTGTTATTTTAAAGGTGATGTATAGAGAGGTTATAGTTAAATAGGTCAGGCAATGAGTACATTTCATTTTGGACAATGTCACCCATTCTCTCATTCTCTTCCAGTTTCAACAGTATATTTTAAAAAGAGACAAACAAAACAAAAACAAAAAACCCACCTGGAATACCTAGGTGTTTTTTTTTTATCACACTGTATTCTGAGAAATATAAAATTGAATCAACACAGTTCTGCGCCATTGGAGGCATTTGGAGATTTCTAGTAATATTACAAACATCACAATCACCGAGGAAGGCTAATGCAAAGGATATGGGTCAGGTTTCTTAAACCTCCAGGATAAACATTGCATCACTACAGAAAGAAGACAAGCCAATTGATAAATTACATCTCCTTTGAGAAGTAGTGAATATGTGATAGAGACATTGGAAGTAATAGCTGAATGGTAGTTGTTTTTTATGTCTAACTTATTTTTGGAGAAATGAGATAGGAAAAGAATAATTTTCAATCTGTCAATCTTTTTTTACACAAGATAAAGAACAAAGGTACTAAAACTTTGAAATACAAAATAGGGTCTTGGAGGATTTTTAAAAAGAAATAATTTTATTAAACAGAAGATGATCCAAAAGTATTGCAATTAAAATATTCTTACCTTAAGTGTTGTTGCCTACTTCCTTAGAGCAATCTTGATAAAGTTTAATTTAAAATTAAACTATTATCTGTTATCTGGCATGTTAGAATAACACTAAATCATCATAATTTAAAAATGTTTAAGTATAGTCAGGTGCTGGGGGCTCACACTGATAATCCTAACTACTCAGGTGGCTGAGATTTGATGATCACAGTTCAAAGTCAGCTTGGGCAAGAAAATCCTCTTGAGACTCTTATCTCCAATTAACCACTGAAAAACTAGAAGTGGTGCTGTGGCTCAAGTAGTAGAGCACTAGCATTGAGTACAAAGAGGCTGAGGGACAGCACCCAGGCCCTGAGTTCAAGCTCCACAATTGGCAACTAACTAAATAAACAAAGAAAGAAAGGAAGAAAGAAAGAAAGAAAGAAAGAAAGAAAGAAAGAAAGAAAGAAAGAAAGAAAGAAAGAAAGAAAGAAAGAAAGAAAGAAAGAAAGAAAGAAAGAGAGAAAGAGAGAAAGAGAGAAAGAAAGAAAGAGAGAAAGAAAGAAAGAAAGAAAGAGAAAGAAAGAAAGAAAGGAAGAAAGGAAGAAAGGAAGAAAGACAAGCATCATACAGTATCAATGGGATTTCTGTATTGGTATCATGAACAATGTATGATTTTTTAAGAAATTCTCCATAATGATTAACTACATTTGTTTATGGTGATTATTTTGTATAATACCTAGACTCTTTTGTTATTGGAGAAAGAAAATATGGTAGTCATAATCGAATGACATTGCTATTAACCAAAGAAATCAAAATCCTTAGCAACAAATTAATATATTTCATTCAACTTGAGTGGCAACTCCCAATCTATTTGACGTAGGAAATTTGAGATGCTGGTCTTTTCTCTATTGTCTTATTTTATGTTTGCCTCTTCTCGTTTACTGTTTGAATTCATCCAGTCCTCCTTTGATAGTTTTACCTTTACTTGCCTTTGTTTCTGAACTCAGGTTGTAGTGATCAAATCAGCACTTTCATTTTTAATGTTTCAACAGTTAAAAAGGCTAAAAGATTTGAAATCAGAAAGGGCATATAAAATCCATATAAATGACCATCAGTGCTCATCTACACTGTAAACATTACATATTTCCCTCTCTAAGATGCCTTCTGTTAACTGTGTTAGAATGGAGACTTCCCATTGTCTATAAGAGGGTTTGTTAACTCTGCTCTACCTTTGTTGGTGTGGAGTTTAGAGTGCAGGATTTCAGTATTCTGTGCAGTTCAGACATTTAGCAGCATCCCTAGCCTCTCCCTAGGTATGCAGTATCATCTCACACTCCTCTATAATTATGATAACCAAAATATTTTCAAACATTGCAAAATGTTTCATGGGTAAAGGGTTTAAAATAACATGATATAGAGAAACTTCTTGAGAAATTATCAGGAAAAGAAAACCTCACCTCCCATAGAACCAACCTTCAGCAAGAAAACAAGCACTGGCTTTGATTTTATAAACTACACCTTGAGCAGGATTGACTCAGGCAACACTTAGTAATTGGAAAATTTTCCACTAAGTCATTCATGGTCTTATTTCCTCTACCACTAATGCAAAACCTACAGACTTCAAGCATGATGGCAGGATTATCTAGGAATAGGCTCACAAATAGAACTGTCTGGTGACAATTCCCATAAAACTGAGAAATATCATATTGCTTAAAATCTTTGGCCTTTGACTTTCCTGCATATTTTTAATACATGTCCAGTCCAAAAACAGCAAGAAAAAGTACATGCATTTTTATACAGATTGAATTTTTTCAAGACTGAAAGAAAGTACAAAGTTGGTTAAATATGTATGCCTTAAAAATAACCTCCTCTGTCAGTACTGTAGACATGTACATTTCTTTGAAAAAATAAAGTCCCGATATGTCCTACATTGGGAACCTGACTTATTTTTTCAGAATTTTATGTGGTGTTGGTGGTTCATGTTTGCAATCCTAGTTACTTGTGAGGCTGAAATCTGAGGTTTACAATTCAAAGCAACCAGAGTGCACAAATATGAGAAACTCAAATGGTAGAGTTCAGGCCTTGAGTGAAAAAGTCAAGGAAGAGAGAAAGGTCCTGAATTTGAGAGCCAGAACTGGCAAATAACTATCTCTAAATCCCATTTCTTTTTCTAAATCATGAGCACATTTACAATCCTCATTGCTAACAATTAAAAACCATCTTTATATTAAAAAATCTCAGGTACTGAGAATGTTTTGGAAAAGACTGATCATATATACTTCGAGTTAAGGCAAATAGATGACTTTATCCATTTTATTTTTAGTAATATGAAGAAATGATATAGACAGACAAAGACTGATGGGGGTCGGCTGTGGGGAGAAAGTGAGACCAAAGACCTTAATAAAAGCACTAGTCATATTAAAACAGAATCAAACCTGACTTAATAGTTGCATGAAAGTCATTAAATTAGAACTTTCTTAGCCTTAAGAAGCTTAATTTAAACTAATGGAAATGCATATATATTCACATGCTCATCCACTTTTTTCCAAAACAAGGTTGTAAGAAGCACTGAGTTTATAACTTTTAATAGTTTATTTACTCAAAGAAATATCAAAAATTGAATCCAAATGGATCTGACTCTAAAAGGATACGACTTGCCCAGGAAGGCAAGACAAAAGATGTTCTCACAAGCAGACCTGGATACTTAAAAGTACTCATTTTATTCATATTTTGAGCTAATATAAAAATCTCTGTAAAATGCAAGAAAGCCAAATTTCATTGATTTTTTTGATTAATTCTAAATCAACATTAAGACATATATAGACGTTTTTGAGCCCAGCAGGAAGTTTCACTACGTTAAATCCCACTCAATAATACATACTGCTTCCTCCCCACAAATGTCTGCTAATACAGACAGTCCTGAGATGCAAAGAGAAACACTATGGGATAGTCTCATATCTTTTGATATTTTTTTCAGTAGAATATATCTGGTGTATCCATGTTGTCATGTTGTAGCTGTCAGAAACTCATTTTGTAGATTTCCAAGTACCACTCCCTTATGTAATTACTTCCCAGTTGATTTTGTGTTGGACAGTTAAATAAGTTATTGGATTAGAAATAAAGCTAGAGTAAACATTTTATCCAAGTATTTGTGAACTTCCATATAGATGGACACACACTGTGTGTGTGTGTGTGTGTGTGTGTGTATGTTGTGTGTGTTCTGTTATTTCCCTGCGAATAATTTTAAGTTTCTTACAGGAACACACATATCTTTCAGATATAATATTTGGACACATATTTATTCATTTCTACTATCCTAGAGTTAATATTATTTTGTATAATAATGGAAATTGGAGAATGTAAAATAGTTAGCTACTTGTTATAACTGCTTATATATATAAAACAATGGTCATTAAACAAACTGAATTGTATAAAATAATCTAAACTTTTTTCTTTTATTTTAATAGCCAAAAAGTAAACTTTGGATCATATGATAATTATATTCCAGGTGAGATGTTTAATATTTATTTTAAAACATGAATAGTTATTTTCAGGATTATAAGTGGTCATGGAATACACTGAATGGTAGATATTTTCCTTCCAAAAGAACTTTTCTTCTGGATTCAGTGAATATTTTTTATATCTATGTACTTTTGTTTTTAAACCTAAGTAAAATTAAGCAAATAGATTCAGTAACATACAGATAGTTCTTCTATTTGAAACAGTGTAGAAACTTGATACACAGCCTCTCACCCCACTTCTCATACTGGATTTTGGGTAGATGCATCCAGTCTAACTGGCAGAAACATTTCCTTAAAAGATAAGCCAAATATTTTGGTGAACAAATGCTTTTCCCTCATATCTTGAGCTTAAAGAATTTAAGTTGTAAATTTTTATTTACAGCTATAAATTTTATTATGTAAGTGGTATTATTTTTTCATTCTGTAAGTTGTTTATACTGTTTCAATATTGTATTTAGGTAATTCATAAGTAAAGTATATTCTCTTGTACAAATCATAACATTCTCTATTGCCTTGTTTCTAACATAAATAGCATTACTGATTTGGGGGGGGGGGTGTCAGGTAACTTTTTCCAAAGTAACTACATCCTTATAGTCACCATTCTGTAGATGTTTTGTCATGTTTTACATGTTTGTGAGTAAATGTAAAACATTTACTCACAAATACCCTTGGCATTAATACTTACTTGAATTTTAATCATTTTAATACTTTTTAAATGGGCTGGATTTTCTTTTATAATTCCTTACTTTTTATATTTTTTCTGAACTTCAAGAGGTTATACAAGGAGGTTACAAATTAATGTGTTCCTGAAAGTGCTCAGTGCCTCTTGATCAGTCACCCCTTCCATTATTTTCTCCCATCCCACCTGTCCCTTCCCCCCAGATTAATTTCACATTTTCTACTTCCTTTATTATAAATGTACACTGATTACTCTTATTGTATTTGTCTCCTGTTTCTTTTTCCATTTATCTATTCTCCCTCTCTGTCTCTCTAGCCCTTCTTATAATCTGACATTCAGTTTTTGAAACTTTCAATAATTGGTCAAAAAGTTTACTCCACAAAATTTTACTCCTGTGTATATACACAAAAGTCAACTAAACCACACATATATAATACACACACATATATATTCATATATATATACATACATAAGCATATAACTCTGTGTGTTATTTTATGGGGGTTGTATTTGGGGATTGAAATCCACTTTTGCAAGAGAATATATACCCTTGGTTTCCTGTGTCTGGCTTAGTTCAATCAGTATATGTTATTTTTCAGAACTATCCATTTTCCTGCAAATGATCAAATTTCATTTCATTCTTCCTGATGATTGCATACAATTCCATTGTACACTTACAGACATATATCTATATATGTATTTGTGTATATACACATATATACACATGCATATACATATACATTGCAAATATCTTGGCCATTGTTAACTGTGTTATGATGAACTTGGGTGTGTAGGACTTTTTGTTGTATACTGATGTGGAATCATTTGCATAAAGGGCCACAAGTGGTATCACTGGATTACAGGGTAACTCTATGCTTAGTCTTTTGAAGAATATTCATACTAGTAGTACTAGTTTATATTCTCACTGATATATATGAGCCTATCTTTCTCTTCATTCTTGCCAGCATTTGTTACTGTTGGTTTTCTTGATGATGGCCATTCTTGCTGGGTTCAGATGGAATTACAAATAGCATGTCACCAGTAAAAATGTGGTCCCTGTATATACAGGATTTACACCTTTATAGCATGGAAAACAAATGTTAACTAAATGTCACAGTACTTAAGATTCAATCACATATTACTCACTATTGTGTGCTAGGCATTTTGTGAAGCAATTTGAGAAATACAAAAGAAGTTAACATATTTTGTGTTCTTAATAGAATTATATCCTAACCAAAAGAACATATAGTACACTCTAGACTGGAAGAGAAAGTTGTAAAAGGAAGTAGGACTAATATTTCTTCGCATTTGTATTACGGATTACATTAGTTTTATGATGACTATATAAGTCTTGTCAAATTTTATAAAAAATAATTTTTCTTTAGTTATGCTTATCACACAGAATCTTTAACATTAGTATGTAAATTAAGCTGTAATTCGAATAACTTATGTGCATGATATGTATTATACTTACTGGCATTTTCAACTTTGATAAAATTCTATTTACCGAAAGCACATTTTATCTCCCACATTTTAGTCAGTGAATTAAGTAAAAAATCATGGAATCAACAACATTTTGCCTTGGCATTTCCCAAACCACCTCGCCCAGGAAAAAAAAAGAGATCAATACCTTCCCAACAAAGTGACAGTCCAGCTCCTGTAAGTGTTGAAAACATTATTTGCCTATTAATACTAGTTTAATTTCTTACTAGCAATGAGCCTATGAAATCATGTGTTAGTCTAAGTATAAAGTATTGAACTATCTCAGCATCTAAGTCTAAATCAGAGCTTAGTAAGGTTTCAGTGTTGGGGAGTAGAGGATAGACATCTGCATGTCAAAGAGACTATCAACACTGGAAACCAGCCTACTACAAAGGAAGAATTAAAGTTTACATATCAGAAACATTTCAATTTAAGTAAAGATCACATATCGCTGCTCCCTTAGCTAGGATATTTAAAAATAATTTAAAAATAATTCGAATGCTACTAATTGGAAGAAACTGTATCCATTTTATTTGCATTTCTTTGTACAGCTTTTCTCATGTTAACTATGTTCAGCAGCCTTGCATTGTATAAAAAGGTGTTTAAGAACCATGGGAACTGAATACTCTAACTTACAGTTTATATGAATATTCAGGAATAGTTCACCAGAGACAGTAACTCCCTTATTGAAGTTATCTAGTTGTATTGTGGCCTGTAGATTACCTCCCATAATATTGGAATTCAGGAGTCTGAAAAGTGGAATCAAAATAATTTCTCAGTAGTTCCTGAGATATCATGGAAAAGATGTATAAAGATATGTCCTCCCATACTTAAAAGCATCACCAATTATTTTTTATTTTAGGAAATGAATCCAAACACTGGTGATTAGTATTCTTTTCCTTTCTAATTATTTATCTTTGTATTTTTGACACTTGTATTAAAATTAGCTATTTTGACCATTTGATTTTTGCAAATAATTGGTTAAAAGATGAAAAACTGTGTCATCCAAAGCCTTGAAAAATACATATTTTCTAATTTCAGTTATCCACATAGTGATACGTGATTTATAACTAATCAAACAGGAGGAATTGCAAACTTTTTCATGTAACTACAGGTGTTACCCTAATTTCCAGACAAGTTAAAAGTGAGAATACAGATCAGAATATGTCTTAAACTGAAACTGCTAAGTCTTTGAACATAATTAATTTATGAGTTACTTTAGAAATAAAGGAAAAACTAGACATTTCAAGATTTATCAATAGCAGGGTAAAAAAAATAGAATAGCCTCTCAAACATGGAGAGGTTTTGATAAGTCATGATACCATGGGAATCTTTAACAATTTTAACATAGAACTTTTAGGAAATTTGGTAATTCTCTAAATTGAATGTAGGTACCAAAGGATTGAATGTAGGTACCAAAGGATGCATCTATTAGTTTAACAATGCTCAATTTAAAAAAATAAGCATATATAAATGACATAAATTATCCACCTTATCTTAAAAATCTAGTCTATGTGAAGAGCTAAAGTCAATTTGTTGTGTGTTAGGAAAGATTGTTTAAAACAATTTTCTCATCATTAGTTTGACAAACATTTCAGGTAATTGATGAAGGAAGATTGGGAATGCATAGACCACCCTTATGGATGCACCGTTCTTTAATGAGAATTTCCGAAAGACCATCTGTTTATTTAGCTGCCAGGAGGAGGCCTCCCCAGAAACCATCTCAGTCCTCCATGGGTGATTCTAAAGATTCAAAAAAATCTTTCTCTCCAGTAGTCAATAAGAAAGCACAGAAAGGGAAATCCGATTCCGAATCAGAGCCCAAAGTGAAGACGGCAGAACTAAAGAAGGGCAAAGATTCATCCACAGGCTCTGAAGATGAGAAGGCTACCTTAAAGAAGGGCGCCAAGAAAGTGAAAAAGGATGCAAATGGCAAAGACTCCACGACAGGATCCGAAGATGACAAAGCTGCCTTGAAGAAGGGCTCCAAGCCAGACAAGAAGGTTGCAAAGGGCAAAGAGTCAACGACAGGCTCCGAAGACGAGAAGGCTGCCATGAAGAAGGGCACCAAGAAGGGCAAAAAGGATGCAAAGAGCAAAGACTCCACGACAGGCTCCGAGGATGAGAAGGCCGCCTTGAAGAAGGGCGCCAAGAAAGACAAGAAGGATGCAAAGGGCAAAGACTCCACGACAGGCTCTGAGGACGAAAAAGCTGCCTTCAAGAAGGGCGCCCAGAAAAATGCCAAAGGTGGGAAGAAGAGCAAAGAGGGAAACACAGAGTCTGAAGGTGAAAAAGGAGGTGATAAAAAGGGTAAGAAAGATCTAAAGGACAAAAAATATAAAAAGGATGAAAAGAAGAGAGGGAGTGGAGACAATGAGTCAAAGCATGACATCAAGAAAGACAGCAAGAAAGAAAACAGGAAAGGCAGCAAGAAAGAAGGCAAGAAACGCCCCAAGAAAGACAGTGACACCGAATCTGCTGAGTCCAAGAAGGGTGGAAAGAAAGGCAAATAGACCTTGGACAAAAGAGGAATAGGAAAGCGAAATTGAATCACACTATAAAAGAAGGATCAGATATTTTCTAACAACAAGACGTATTCTAAAACATTTTAACACACAAGAAAGATCTTGAGAAAATTAAAGGAATATCCATTGAAATATCTGGAATAAATTTTCAGATGCAGTATAAGATCTCTAAAGATTAAAGAATATTCAAATAACCGTGTAGAACATAATGAAATTAAACATATGGATACAAAAGTAACGTTCAAAGAAAATGCTGTTCAGTAAGAACTTTGAAAATCCAGGGAAAGCAGATGCTGAATCTCTAAAATTAAAAAAAAAAAAATCTTCAAGCTGCATCCGCAAACTTAAAGAAGAACAGGAGTCATGGAACCGCTTTCAGAAAATCTAAAGTGAATAATAAAGATAACTTGGGGGAAAAAAAGAAAGGGAGGAAGGAAGATGGAAAGAAGGAAGGAAAGAAGGAAGGAAGGGAGGAAAAAGACTAGAAAAGGAAAAGAAAGAAAAAGGAATTGCTTTCTTTCCTTGAGTCCACGAGATTTAAAGAACCACAAAATGTCTGTCTTACAAATCAAGATGAACATACTTGGTAAGTTACTTTTGTCTTATTTTAAGCCAAATGGAATGAATAAAATAAAATATGAATCCATTACAAAATTTAATTGATGCTTACTATTCTGATAATTGCTCTGTAATTTACTAATTAAAATAATTGTTCAAATTTTTATCAAGTTTAGGCAAACTCGTAACAAAAAATGTTTGACTACAGAGAGATCATTAAGTAAATTAAGCCCTAAATGATGTCCATTAAAAGATAAAGAAATAGGAAATTATTTTGGCTGCAGAATATACTACCTTATGATAAACACTTCTAAAAAGAGATTGTGAATACGTTTATTAGGAAAAGTAAGTACATTCTTTACACTTTAGGAAGAATAAAAATTAAAAAATGAAAACTCACAATAATTGTGCATAAGTGTGTTTCCACATGAAGGGATTTTATATGTCCCTTCATCATATGGGAGAAAATATACACCTTTTGTCTCTCTGAGCCTGACTTATTTAATATAATCTTCTAAGGCCCAGAATTTCCCTGAAAGTGACATAATACTATTACTCCTGAAGAATGAATAAATTAAAATTTCTGATGGAATTATGTTTATAATAACCACTCAATTTACACTTTATATTCAATTTGTAATTCATGTATAATTCTATACAGTAGAATTGAATTTATATATTAAATCCAATTTACATACCAATTTTCTTGACTCATGTTTCAATTGTAGGGCATCTCTTAGTTGTGTGTGTGTGTGTGTGTGTGTGTGTGTGCGTGTGTGTATTCTGATGAGTACTGCAGCAATGATCATATGTATGCAGATGTCTCTACTGGATTCTGATTTGTAATATTTGGATAAATTCTCAGTAGTAATATTACTAGGTAATAAGGTAGTTCTATTTATAATTCTTTGTGGAATTTTCACACTGCCTGATGTAATGTTTGTACTAATTTACCTTTCCACTAAAAATATAATAAGCATCTTTTCACGCATATCCACACCAGCATTCCTTGTTGATAATATTCTTGATGTTGGCTATGATTACTGGATAAGATAGATTTTTCACTGTTTTGATTTGCATTTGCTTTGTAGCTAAAGATTTTCAGTATTTCTTCGTATGTGTATTGGCCGCTTTATGTCTTCTTTTTCTTTCTTTTCTTCTCTTTTTTTTTTTTTTTTTTTGGCCAGTTCTGGGGCTTGAACTCAGGGCCTGGGCACTGTCCCTGAGCCTCTCTGTCCTCAAGGCTGGCACTCTACCACTTGAGCCACAGCGCCACTTCCGGCTTTTTCTGTTTATGTGGTGCTAAGGAATTGAACCCAGGGTTTCATGCATGCAAGGCAAGCACTCTACCACTGAGCTACCTTTCTAGCCCCCACTTTATGTTTTCTGAGAAGAGCTATTTTAGCTCCTCTGCCCATTTATTAATTTCCTTTGGTCCCGTGGAAAGTTTGTTCTTATTAATATTCTGTAAGCAATATTCCCACAATTATGTCTCAGAATTCTTATTTAATTCACATAATAAATATACAATTATTAAAAAGAAAACCAACTACTTTATGAATCATTTTAGATGCTTATTAGCACTTAATTTCTATTTTTATGAATAACTTTTCAATTTGTCATTTATACATGAATTGCAGAAAGTTCATGGCCCAGAATGGTAGTGCATGCCTGTAATCCTAGTTATGGAGGAGGCAGGCGGGAAGACTGCTTTGTAGGACAAATCCAAAAACAATTGATGAGACATTCCTTGAAAAATATTCTAAGGAAAAAATGGCCAAAGCCATGTATCTGGAGTAGAGTGCTAGGCTCTAAGAACAAACCACAAGACTGCCAATGAAGAAATTTTATAATGATATCCTTGATTTGTCTTATTTTAAGGAGAGAAGAGAAGAGGGAGGGCAAAGCTGTTCCTTGACATGAAGGTAATTATTTTTCTTTCTCTACAATGACATCCATCTTTATTTAGAATGTATTTTGAACTTAGAAAAGGCAATTGAAGAAGCTGGGCCTACAAAGTTCATATCCAATAGAGTTAAATTCCATCTCAAATGATAAATTTAGATTGATACATCTAAGTATCTAATTTCATAGTCTGCCTATTTATAGACTCATAAGTAAGTAAAATTAATTTTTACCTTTCTACATAAGAGCAATTAAGGATTTTATCTTTTGTATAATTCAGAAGACAATGATAAAAACTGTTAAGCTTTTGCAGTTAGCTGTTTATTTCTTTTTCTTCTTTATACCAGACATTAAACTCGTCCATAAATATTCCTGTGATTGCCTAAAATTGTACTACTTGCCAAACAATCTATAACCTATAGCACAGGTCTTAGAATTCTTTTCAAAGCTATGTTTTCTAATCTAAAATGGGTATATACATAGAGATATTTACATATAGAGAGATATAGATTATATATACACACAAACATGAGATATATTAAATATACACATTTACTCATATAAGAGCTTGTATACAAGCAGAGCTAATTTATTTCAAAGAAGAAAGAGTATGAGAGCATATAAATTATGCTTATTCAAATTCCACTGTAATATTTTTATTTTATTTTACATGTTAAATTTACTTACATAAATTTATATAAATTAGGACCCGGATGGACTAAAATGTAAGTGAAATAAGGAGTTTTAACGTCTTACTAAGGAAATCATACAGAATATTTTTATGAATTGTTTTAAAGTATTAATGACCTTAAGAACTGTTCGATTCTCTTGGATTTTTTGAATATTTTTATTATCTTTGGAGTAGTACAAAGGTGTTGCCATTCACCAAAGCAGTTTATGAATGCAGTACATCTTGATCCCTGTCACTCTTTCCACATTCTGGCCCATCCCTCCCACACCACCTCTTCTCTCTTCTTTATTTTAGGCTATGCACTGAATGTTTTGCAATTCAACAAACCAGGTGATGGGTACAATGCATTTCAGTCTGTATCACCATGTCAACATCTTCACTTCAACCCACCCCTTACCTTGAGTTCTTGCTCTTCCATACCTCTCCCTTTGGCC
This sequence comes from Dipodomys spectabilis, assembly GCF_019054845.1. Classification (NCBI taxonomy): domain Eukaryota; kingdom Metazoa; phylum Chordata; class Mammalia; order Rodentia; family Heteromyidae; genus Dipodomys; species Dipodomys spectabilis. The sequence goes on from NW_024870683.1 coordinate 14,049,437, forward strand.
CCACCCTTCTCAATTTCTATAACCCATTTCCTGGTACTTATTTTGTTGAGCTTTAACTTTGTCTTTTTTTTTTTCTTTTTTTGGTCAGTTGTGGGGCTTGAATTCTGGGCCTGAGTGCAGTCCCTGAGCCTCATTGTGCTCAAGGCTAAAGCTCTACCACTTGAGCAACAGTGCGGCTTCTGGTTTTTGAGTGGTTAATTAGAGATAAGAGTCTCACAGGGAATGTTTCTGGCTGGGTTGGCTTGGAACTGCAATCCTCTGATCTCAGCCTTCTGAGTAGCTAGGATTACAGGCATGAGCCACTGGGTCTGGAGTGACTTTTTAGTCTTTTTAAAGAATTATACTATTTGTACTCTCCATAGAGTCTATTAAAATTATTAATTCCTTTTAACTCCTTTCTTACCATCCAGTGTGTTTACTTAAAAATTTATAGGCATATTCTAGCTACCACAAATGAGGGAAACCATGCAACCTGTGTTTCCCTAAGTCTGGCTTACTTCATTTAATGTAATTTTTTTCCCAAATCTTTAAATTTCCAAATGAATGGTGCAATATCATTCTTTCTGATGGATGAGTAGAACTTTATTGTGTATTTATATATCACAGTTTCTTGATTCATTTGTCCCTTGAGGAGCATTTGGGCTGATTCTGTATCTTGGCTATTGTAAGTAATGCTGTAATGAACATGGTTTTGTTGGTAGCTTTACGTATTTCCCAGCTTCCCCGGTATTGTAGTTACTTTTTCGGTTAGGCCCATGGATATGTTTTAGTGATTAAACTCAAAATTACACATTAAGTATCTGAGTTTCATGAAAGGGTTTTTATAATGATGTCTTATAATATGAATATTTTATCAATCATTGTTAAAGTGACAAGATTTTAAAATTAAAAATGATAAAGTTGAACTGTTAGTTTAATGAAATAGTATATGACATATTATGAATTATTTGTATAGCTAAGACAGATGCTGCTAATGGCCAAGTATTTACTCTTAGTGAGACAAAGGGCAGATCAAAGGAGGCTGAAGTTGTTAAAGGGATGACACAGATCAAGATACATTATATACATAAATTGCTTTGTTAAATAGCAAAAAGAAAAGCTAGGGAAGGGTTGGAGTGGGAATGTTGAAAGGTATGATGTTGAGCAAGATGCATTGTATTCATAAACTTGTGTACAACTACTTAAATATAAAAATATTAACAAAAATTTAAAAAATGGATTCTGAATTCTGGCCACTACAAATATAGGAGAATAATTACAAGAGGTAATTAAAATTGCAACTCATGATACGTGAATCTTTGTGTACTACAATGAACCTTTGATAATTAAACAGTGAAGAATGACTCCAAATTATAATTCTTCCAATGATTAAGGAATATTTGGTTTTATAATTTTAATCATGTATCAGAGTTCTACTATCCTTTTACTCATCTGTAATAACCAATAGAGGTGGTTGGTTTTTCTCTGACTTGCCACCACCATTCTGAGCATGATAAATAGAGCCAAAGCTAAAAGAGGACATGAAACAGGGTTAGACATGAATTAAAGGTGAAGAACTCTGTTAAGGACAACCTGCTTCCCAATAATTCTATCACCTACTTGAAAGTACACATTTTTAGGAGCTATCAATTCCCAGCATAAGCTATTCATCCTGCAATTTGTATGTGGAAGATAGTTTTCCTCTTTTGATGACTAACTTTCCCTTGAGTCAAACTTAGAACACTAAAAATAAAATACAGATATTAAAGATTTACTGCTTTATTGATTTGTTGATCTGTGAACATAAGACTAAATCACTCTATTTGCAGTGATGAATAAAGATTTTAAAATGTAACTAAAATCACAGAAGAAAAATCATAACATAGGCACTACCTTGAAGTTAAAGTTTTATATATCCCATAGGAAGTGCTTAAAACCTCTACATTACTTATATAGAAAAATACATAGTACATTAAGGCATGAATTTTTTCTTTTGTTATGTAAAATTCTATAAGTACCCTTAAATTTAGTTCATCATCTAAATTAGTATTTCTATTTGCAAGGTATTTCTGTTTTATATTCTTTTCTTTGTGTATCGATTTGACAAGGTTAATACAATATTGTTAATATCCAATTATAAGATGCTAAAATGTAAGAGAAAATCAGTATTGCATTTTGTCTATTGTGAAATGTACACTGAAATTATGTGAAATACTAGGTATCATCATATTCTTATAATCCTATGAAAACCACTATCATATAAATTTTAAAACCAAATCAGTTGTTACTATACTTTATATTCAATATAAGGCATTCCATCTGTGATTACACCAGGTAAAAACAAGCTATTTCAATATTATATACTTAGAAATAGTCCAAGATCTATCCTAGACACTTAGAATTGTAAAAAAAAAATCTCCTAGGATTTTGGATATCCATCTATATTAGAGTACAAAGCATGATATAATTCCTCTACATCATTCTTCATCTTTTTTAAATTTACATTTATTATCCATTTCCTTCATTGTTTCAAACTCTATTCCAATGATGTGTCCTACGATATTCTCATATTATAGGATATGTTAGGTGCTTATTAACACTTCCATTAAAATGAATTAATTATACACATGTTCACCCAATCTGTAATTTGATGTTTCATTTTAATATTTTCTTTACTGTGTAGAACATTTTTAGTTAGGTGAAAATCCAATTGTTTATTTTCCCTTTTACAGCTTGTACTTTTAGTGTCACAGACAAGTAATCAGTACTTATGCATATGTTATTTATTGCCACGAGCACTTCTAGGTATAATTGTGTGAATTATATTATTGAGTTTTTTTCATGAAACCCTTATTGAGTATTATTTGACTACATATGTATAGAATTTCTGTTTTCGGAAATTCTATTCTGTTTTAGTGTGTTAAACTTTATATCTTCTTTTATCCAAATACAATACAGCTTTAATTTTATTTTGTTTGTAGTGTGTTTCTTTCTGTAAATTACTTTGGATATTCATGGTATTTTGTATTTTTGTTTAAATTACAGATATTTTTCACTTCTATAAATTATCATTGAAATTGTGAAAAAATTAGATTGATCTGTTGATCAGTTTAGTTAGCATGGATATTTTAACGATATAAGCTCTTCTGATTCATGAACACACAATGTCCTATTTACTTGTTGTATAATGTATTGAATAACTTAGAAGGCCTTAGCTTTTATAGTGTATAATTTTAACTATTTCATTCATGTTGATGTTATTATAAATGAAATAACCTACCTTAGTTTTTGGACAGTTTATTACAGGTATATAGGAATATGGTGAAATATATGTCAATTTTTGTATTCTGCAAATTTACTGAATTTGTATATTAGTTTTAAATGTGTTTATGTTTATTGTTCTTTCCATATTTTACATATTAGAACATATCATCTACAAACAGAGGTAATTGTACTTCCTCCTTTCTGGTTTTGATGTCTTTTTCTGGATTTATTTATTGTATTATATTTAGTGGATATGTTGAGTTTGGGAATTCTTGCATTATTCCTGATCATAGAAGATAAAATTTCAGGTTGTACAATTGAATATGTCATGACAATATCTATAATACAGTTATTATAAATTCCAGCCGGGTGCTGGTGGCTCACGCCTGTAATCCTAGCTACTCAGGAGGCTGAGATCTAAGGATCATGGTTCAAAGCCAGCCCAGGCAGGAAAGACCATGAGACTCCTATCTCCAATAAACCACCAGAAAACCGGAAGTGGGGCTGTGGCTCAAGCGGTAGAGCACTCGCTTTGAGCTGTAGAGCTGAGAGACAGCGCCAAGGCCAAGCCCCATGACCGACAAAAAAAAATAAAAATAAAAAATAAATTCCAAAATATCTATAATTATGTTAATGTAAAGGGCATTGAATTTTGTCAAATGCCTCATGCATTTTGTTGAGATAACTATCATTTTATCATTTATGCTTTTGATGTTGTGTATCACATTGAATAATTAGTCTAAGTTGGTCCATGATTATATCACAGGAATATAGTTCCCTGATCATTAAGATAAATCAAAATCAGAGCATTACTGAATGTTATTTGCTGGTACAATTGGTTGGCTAAATCTCTGGATTCAAGCAACTATAAATTAAATAAATATATATATATATATATTAAAGGGCCTATTCCTTAAAAAGCACTATATTTTATGTATTGTTTCATAAATTATACAATATTCTAACATTTTGTACTATTTATATCACAGTAAGCATTATAAGCAATCAAAGGCTATATTAAAAAAACATGGATTTTTAAAATGAAACTTGAAAAACTGCAGATTTGGTATCTGCAGGGGTCAAGCATCATTTCTCTGTAGATACCCACAAAAAGCCACAGAGATTAATGTAGTGAACTTAAATTTGTGGAGAAACAACAGATTTCGCATCATAGGCATGATTCACATATATAACCATTTAGAGTTAGAAATATTTACATTACTTTCCCATAAATACATTTTGCATGTCCTAGTAACTGTAGAAGTAGTTGAGATATTAATGAATCTTTATTTATTATTTATTTATTATTCATTATTCTTGTATTCCCCACCTATAACAGGGGAATGACTTCTCTAATTTTGCCATTTTTGAATGGTTAATATAATTACATTTAGTAAAAGGAGAGCAATAAATGAAGTCTCTCCATTCACATGCACCAAACTGCATTTCACTGGGAATTATAATACATAGACAGAAAACAAGATTTAGCCTATGATTATTTAATATTTTAATATTTAAATTCCCCATGTTATTATTATGCAATACACTAAGTATTAAATTGATAAAAACTGAAGTTGGTAATAAAATTGCACAGTATTTCTTCTATAAACATTTAGTATGAAACTTAATGTGAAACATTAGAAAACCCGTATTACTATATTTCACATGAAAAACCATTTCCCATTTCAAAGCACAAATATTATTAGGAGAAAAAGTTCATTGTAGATATACTTAAATATATGCCACCAGTATCAACTTATTCAATCTTATTCCAATGAGGAATTAAGTACCATTAATAATAGTAAATAAATAGCAATCATCATACTATAGGAGACCGAGAAGTTACGAGTCTTACACCAAATTACTGGTGTAGCAATTGAGAATTTGTAAATAAAATTATTTTAGAATCAATAAACAGCTTTTAAAAAATAGAGGCAATCTGCCAGACACCAGTGGCTCATACCTGTAATCCTAGCTACTCAAGAGGCTGAGATCTAAGAATCATAGTTCAAATTCAGCCTGGCCAGCAAAGTCCATGAGATGCTTGTCTCCAATTACCTACCAAAAAAAATCCATAATTGGATCTGTGGCCCAAGCAATAGAGTGCTAGTCTTGAGCACAAAAGCTCAGGAACAGTGTGTGGGCCCCGAGTTTAACCAACAGGACCAGCAGACACAGACACAGACACACAGACACACACACAGACACATACACACAGACATACACACACACACACACACACACACACACACACACACAAATACCACAAAATGTAAAGGCAAACTTTCAGAATTATTTTACTGTTACAATCATGTTTGTTTTCTTTTTAAGCTGAAAAAGCAACAGCAGTAAAAACAACTTCTATCCATCTACCATTATTTGCTAAAGACACCCAGCACTTTGTCCTTACAACAGTTCTAATACATCATATCTAATCATTTCTATTGAACTGAAACTTTGAAGGATAAGTAATGAGAAGTTTATGCAGCTAAGTGAATCAGAATCAGGTGCTGAATTTCTGAATTTATGTCTCATATGCCACTAACCTTTAGTTTATGGCTTTAAATCATCCTACCATTTGTTTTGCAATTGTTCTTAGTTCTTAGTTTTGTTAGCCTCTGTGTACCTGCACACATGTACAGTTATGTCAATTTTATCTAACATTCTATGATATAGGCAAAGCTTCTACTCCAGAATTGCTAAAGAAAGGCAACGGTTTAGTTCATAGTTGCTTACTTCCTTGTCTCAAAGGGATATCTATTATAAATATCTACTCTCATTCTCCATAGCATACAATGTGTCTTCTTAGGAAGTATTGAACTCTGCTTAGTGGCTTACATGAGTGTGTTTGCATGAACATACTGTATTGAACAAATATGGAAATTTCCATTTTACCAGATACATATATACATTCCAAGGGTCATCTATTTGCCTTCTGTTCCACAAATGTTTAAAGTTATATTTCTCTGACTATATAATTTCTTTTTACTTTATTTTTTAAGTAGGTGGATTTTGTGTCTTTCTGAGGAAATTTGGAAATGTCATGGATCCCCCATTTCTGTTTTGAAACAGCCTCTGGGTACATAAGTATTTGACATAGAAGACTTGAGTCCCTTCATTCAATTCTAAATTCCTGGGAGATAAAATTTTGCCTTTCTCTATGTGTGTGTATGTGTGTGCAAGCACATTATGGTACTATAGTTTTTACTGTACTTTTAGTACCATACTATACTTTTTCCTAATGAATGCACATGGCATTGGATGCTAGGATGTGACCACTGCCATAGGGTGAGGGACTTTTTAAATCACAATCTTTGTGTCAGAGGTCATTCTTAGACATACTAAGCCATTTCCAGAACTGAACCAGCCTGAGGTTTTTACCTATTCTATCTTTCCTTTCTTTCTTCCTTCAAATGGACCAGACCTGCCTTATGGTTTAATACTTTGTTGTTCACTCCAGGTTTCTCTTTTACTATTGCACTTTAACCTCACCCTGGTATCCTTATACCAAAGCCCTAGAACAAGGAAGGGAAGAACAGAGAAATTTATCTTGGCCTCTACTGCATATCTAAGAAAGGTATGGAGTTTTGGAGGAATGAGGACAGTGTTCTATGTGCTGTCAAGGGAAGATCCAAGTTTCCATATAATCACAATCCCCACCCTAAGGCACCTCAAATAGTAATTACCCCAGTGATATCTTCTTAAAAAATGCAAAACAAGCAAACAAAACAAAACTAAAAATAAAGGGCAATGAGCAAACCTGATAGCAAGAAGGCTAACATTTATTCTGCATGGATGCCGAACTTAATGAAATATCTCTAAGGAATTATAACAGTTATGACTATTTAGATAGTGGGAACTTATAAAATATGGCTTCTATAAAACAGCCAATAGTAGGTAAGCCCTTAGTAAATCAGAAAATAATACTGAAACTGGAAAGTTAACCACTTAACTATCAGCCAGAACAACAGAATGAAATGATAATATTTTTTCTGAACATTAATCTTCTGTGAGCCTTCAGAAATAAGATCTCATGATATCTCTTTGGAGATTGGCAGTTAACATAAAAGCTATCCACACATTGAACTATTTTACTGGATTCTTAATTTTATTGCTTACATTTTCATACTGTGAGGACAAGAATAATATTGTCTGTATTCTTTTGGCCTTGGGAAGGCTTGTTGGGGGAAGAAAGATCCTTTTTTCATTGTACCTTTTTGGAAAAGTTTAATATTGTAAGTTTAGGAAGTACTGGCGCACACAAAATCCCTGCATTTTATGAAATGCTTCATATCTAACATCATACAAGTTTGATGGTTAAGGTGCTTATTATTGAACTTTGGCCCTTCAGGTGAGAGGAATTTAAGCTACTATATCAAGGAGATAACAGGTACTCCAATGGTACTAAAAACCTGATGAAACCATGAGTTACAAAATGTAGAGTCCAAGTAAAGCTGATTTTGAAAAAAAAAAAAACAAAAGTAGTGAGGACAATTATGTAGGAGTCTAAAATTTGAGTACTACTCTGCTTACAACTCATCTGCTAAGTACTACAATTTTTGTAAAGTTTCCTGGATTGAATGAAGGGGAAAAATTTTACCTCCAGAAAAAAAAAGAGATTTATCTGTGTTTCATGAACATCTTAAAGCTTGAATCTATTTGAAACATCTTTTACAGTATTTGGATTATTTTAAAAACGAGAGTCTAGGGAAGATGGAAAGATATGATTACTAAAATTATCTTTAGGACATATATCTTTGGCCAATTGTAAAATAAGTACTTATTAATCTGGACCAACTGGCCTAAATACAGGAGGAAACCAATAATGTGCAAAAAATTGCTGATACTGAAGGAAGTGTTTATGTGTTATCCCTGTCCTCCCAGTCACTTTACTGTTTTATATTTTTTTGGTCTAGTTGTTTTAAGCATTAGGCAAGAGCTCATTAATAACCCCTCTGTATGTTCACAATAAAAAATAAAATTAAAAATTAAAAAAAAAGAAATGTAATCACTACCTTACTTATATAACTGGTACCCCTCTGTATATCACCTTGAGAATAAAATTTTTAAAAAAGAAGTAAAACTTGTACATGAATTCTTACATTTGGGGCATCATGGACTATAGACTACAAAGATGGTCATTTCCAAGGAAGCATAGCTGCTATCGCAAAACTTGATAGGTATGGTAATATTTTATAGCTCCTCTTTTTTTAATGATTCGAATATAACTCCTTTTGGCCTAATCTGGAGCCTAATTCAAATAAAATTTCATGTGTGATAAAATAAAATGTCATGAATAAAAATATTGTGAAAATTGCTGATAGATGATTCAGGTTTTTTTTTAATCATACTGAATGAATTATTTGGAGGAATAAAACAGCAAACTGTCATGTACTAGATCTGTTTATGAGCTCAGAAATTATATAATTCAAGGTTTTTAGATTTTCTCATTTCTTTGTTATAATAAATGTTATAGAAATCACATTGCAGTTTTACAGTGGAAACAAGTATCAGTGTATATATAAAAGGATATATATCAAAAAAAGAATGGTACAATTCAAAGAAAACTAAATTTACATGGATATAGGAAACACATTCTTGTTAGAAAATAAAAGTAAGAATACAGCTTTACTCAAGGAAGGCTAAGACTTAAGCAATGCATTTCTAAATCTAGTGTGATATTTAATATTATGGAATTCTTGATCCTATTTTAACACAGATCATCTCTAAAATATACCTTTTGAGTAGTCCTTAGAACACCTTTTTTTAAATGTTTTTTTCATTGTAAAAAATAGTATACAGAGGGAGTACAGTTACATGAGTACAGTGATGAGTACATTTCCTATGGAGCATTATTACCTCCTCCTTTTTTCTCCTACCATCCCTTCTCTCCTCACTTCCCCTCCTCCCCCTCACTCCCTAAGTTGTAAAGTTCATTTTCAACATAATGTCTTGTATGTCATTGTTACAATGGGTCAACCTGTATCCTAGTTTCAGCATTTTGTTATTTCCCTTCCCCTCCCCAAATTAGAAAAATGTATATACAAGATGCAGGGCCGTGTCAAGTAAAATAGATCACTACCTCAAAGATCAGCTAATTTCTGTTTTAGACAAGCTATGCTTTTTAGAAAAATGGCTTCCTACCATCTAGCTACAACTTGTGGCCATGATTCTTTAAATTATTCCATATATTAATATTTGTTCCACTTTAAGTTATACTTTTATCACTAGAAAAGTAAGAAAGAAATGAATCTGAGCCTGCTGGGTGACAATTCCATGCTTAGATCTAGAACGGATAGACAGATACCTAGATCTACCTTTCATATATTTATAAATAAATGGTAAAGTAATCATTTGTCAATTATAGACATATAGTGTTTTACAATAAATCTATGTGATGTACTAGAAATTGCTTCATCTTGGAATGAGAAGCATTAACCTCTTATTTAACTTGTATGTGATTTTCTTCCAGGACTATGAAATAGATGGGACATTTTTTCCACCCTGAGGGAGTACAGCATGTCATGTATTTGGTGATCATCTCATGTAACTTGCCTGACAGCTTTCCTTTTGAGTTAAACACATGATAACACCTGGTGATAATATCAAATAAAGCATCTACTCTCCATAGATATGTGTGTGCCTGTGTTTTATAAACTAAATTACAACCATCTACGCATACTCATCTATAACATCTATTTTGACAAATTACTAAAAATAGATTTAGTTAAATATATCTAATTTCCCTTATTTCAACTGTCATGTTGTCTTCAGTGGGGAATGAATGGACCTGTTCTCCTTTACCACGGGAAGTCCTAGAATCTGTCTTCCTGAAGTTGGATCAGACGTATGCACATCATACACTATACATGGATGTCCCTCAAGGTTCTCAGTGATGTGTGTGGTAAAACTGATTTTGTTTTTTTCCTCCTATTTTTATAAATTGGTTTTTGTATGGACATAAACATTTGCCCTTACTCTAGGCTATTGCTGACAAGTTTCCTCCATTTATAGGTTTATTTCAATCAAGAGGAAGGCTATGAAGGTCATAGTAATGGTTGTATTATATGCCTCATGCCTGCTTTCTCCCATTGAATCCCATTGGTCTCTAGTGGTTTGAGTTTTAACACAGTTTAGCCCTGTTAAGAATTTAAAAAAATCATCATGGAATGAAATTCTCAGAAAATTTAAATGTGTATGAATCATTAATCATTCTGCTTTCATGTATCACTTTTTGAGTTTTAAATAATGTTCCAAGGAATTTTGGCTCTCTGCTATCCATTTTTTCTTGAATCCTTAAAAGAATTTAATATTCTTTATTTAAAAACAACTTTATTGAGATATTATTTTAAAAGCCCCATGTATTTAATGTATACTGTTTAATGACTTCGGCATGTGAATACATCATGAACAATTCACGTAATAAATTCATAGACTTAGCTAAGTTTATCACTGCCAAAAGATTTGTGTGCCACTTTTTCTGGTTTTATTTTGCCTGGTTGTGAGTGGTGGTAAAAAATCTAACCTCTTAAAGAAGTTTAAGTACATAATATAATGTATCTGATTATAAAGAAAATCTCTAGAATGAACTCATTATATATTGCTGTGATTTTTACAACTCAGACAATATTTTTCTCCATTGGCTTCTGGTTGCATATCCAATAATTTATTGCCTAGATTGATGTAAAAAATCCTTTCTCTTTTATTTACTCCCAAGTATCTCATAATCACAGGTGGTCTTTAAATGTCTACAATGTATTTTAAGTTGGTTTTTGAGTATGTTTAAAGATAAGGGCTCAATTTAACATTCCTATGTTTATTCTTCCAAAATATATGTTAAAGTCCTTTCCATCAATATTTTTACTGTTTCCTTCACCAAGAATATGATTTCCTTCATTAGATCTGTCAGTCATTTTTATACCCTCCATTGTTTGAGTCATAGTGGCTTGTGTAACAGTAAGTTTAGGGGCCCTGTACTCAAGTATGTGACTACCTTTGAAAGTGTTCAATATCATTCCAAGAAATGTTTAGATCATTTGATCTTCACAAAGCAAGAGTTAGGTAAAGAATGAAAAGCTTTGATTCTTCTAAAGGACCAGAATTTAAACTGTGCAAATGCCTCTATCTGCAGCTAACTTCACTGTGCTATGATCAATAGCTGATCGTGCAGAAGACCCAGTACTCACAATGCATCACATCTGGATTTTCAGGTTCTAGAGTCACTGTTTTGAAATTCTAATATTCTCATACTTAAGTCTGTGTTTTGGAAATGAAGTGTTTTCAAATAGGACAGGTTAAGAGCTGGATGGATCAGATTCAAGCAATGTTCTACAGCACTTGGGAAAGGACAGGTGGCAGCCATACCTAAGTCAAGTGGTCAAGTTTATAATGCCATCCAATGATGACTCACCCACCCCTCTCTCCCACAATCCATATAATAAACACATCTTGAGGAATTTGCAATCGTCTGGTGGTGGTCTGACTGCTGTGGCACAGGGTGATAGGAAAGGGGAAAGAGAAACTGACTTCCTATCTCTAGATAAGAATTTTACACTTTTATTTTGTACAGCAACTCTCCAATTATCTAGCTGACTATGCTTCTAATAAATCTCCCAGAAAGTATCCTCTCTACACCAATTATTTTAGGATAATAGAAGAACCTTCCTCACCTAGATAATAAGCCCAGTTTAAATCCTTCAAATAAAACAAAAGTATGGAAGGTAAGACATACTCCATAGCCAGGGATTGTATTCATTTTTTCCCATGAATGGACTAAAGAATATTGCTGACCTAGTTGATTCTTTACTGAAGGGAAAATTTTTACATGTCTTATTAATTAGGACATGTATCATCTGAGAAAATAAGGTCTATCTTTCAAAGTTTTTAAGGAACCTCCTCACATAGTATATATAGTACAGGAAACTTGTGTCAGGTTCTGCCTCTAATGCTTCCTGACTATCTTTGTAGCATTTTTTCTTTCAGGCTAAAATATCATTTTTCCCTTTTTAATCTAAAAACTTGTTTGATAATAAACAAACATTTATTGAAATGCTCAATAAACCTTAATTACCTTCTTTCTCTACAATAATTATCTTCTATTATTAACTCAGAAAAAGTACATTAGCTACTAATTGAGTCCTAAAATATATCCCAGAAGATATAGCCTGGAAATCAGAGCAGTGGTACAAAAATAACAAAATTAATCTTTCACAATTCATTACTTTAGGACTTTCAGAAAGAATTGAACAGACGAAGCATTAGAAAGAAGAGGGAAAAATGTGATGAAAGTTCATGAGTAGTGGGGATATCAAGATTTATGAACATGGGTAATTCTTTGTTTTACAGCATAATCTAGATAGTCTCCTACTTCTCAGCCACAGATATTGAGCAATGATTTTGTTTGGAATGGTAGAACTATGGAAATCTACTGAAGTGTACCATTCTGGAGACTAGTGATAATCCAAGAACATATTTATCATGATTTATCAAAGCTGGTTAGCTGGGTACTAGTGGCTCATGCCTGTAACTCAGGAAGCTGAGATCTGAGGATGGTGGTTTGAAGCCAGCCTGGGCAGAAAAGTCCACGAGATTCTTATCTTCAATAAGCTACTCAGCAAAAGAGGTAGCACTGTGTCTCAAGGGTTGAACACAAAGAGGCTCAGGAACAGTGCGTAAGCCCAGAGCTCAAGCCCTAGGACCAGCAAACAAAGAAAAAACCCACAAAACAAAACCAAACCAAAACCAAACAGGTTAATTCAAAACTAGAAGTATGGCGCAAGGGTTAGAATGCCAGCCTTGCCTGTACAAACTAAGGAATACCACCTCAGCCCTGAGTTCATGCACCAGTATCAGCAGAAATAGGAATAAAACAAACAAATTTGATTTATTCACCAGGAGAGAAAACTCTGCTCAAATTTGTGAATTTTTTTTTCTTGGAGAAAATGGGATCATATTGAACTGCTACTAAAAATAACAGCAAATAGGCAGTGTTAAATGCACAAGAATATGATTATGTATGACATAAATCTCCCTCAGGATGGTTCTGTACAAAAACTAATAACCTGAAACACAGTAGGAATATCTGGCCATTATTGTACAGATTATGAATAATAAAGACAGGATTTTAATTATGTTCATCATCAGATCCTAACCTCTTTATTTCATTATAGGATTTCTTGCACTGGCTCTCTGAATATAACTGCAATCTTATTTCAATTTTCTATAATAATTATCTATATTCCATTAACTTAGATCCCTTCCTTTCCTTTTCTCAAACGACAGGGAGAATAAATAAACAGGAGTGTTAACTTCTCTTTCAATCCATTTTTAAATAACATCTTAGGAGGTACAACTTGTGTTTCCTGTCTTTTCTTTAAATCGCTTTGCATAGTATAATGTATGCATTAGACAAGGGAGAAAACAGGCTGAGAAAAAGATGGCAAAAAATGTCTGGATGATGTTGCAGTTTGTTTTAGTGGCTTTGGCAATTGAAATTACCATTGCTGAAAGGTTTGTTCAGAAGTTCATTATATTTACCTTGGTGCTAATGACTCCCTTAGTTTTCTCCCCTAAGACAAGCAACAACAAGGTCACCGAAGGTGTAGGGAACTGCATAAAAAGCACATGGATTAGTTATGTATCTTTAAAATTAAGCTACAAACTTAGATTTTCATATTAGCATGTACTAAAAGAAACTAAAGTATATTAATACCCGCTATACATGTCAAGAAATTTGAGCCTTCTCATGACCCCATTTCTTTGCTTAAATTATATTCACATATTTTCCTGAACTAACTTTAAAATACAGTCCATCATTTTGCAGTCTGTTTTCTCTGATCTGACCTCTTTAACCCAGTTACCTACTATAAGATATGGTTGAAAGCTGCTTTTGCAGGGCCAAAAGTTAACAGCAGAAAAGCTCAGCATTTATGTGTCCATTAGGAATGTTTCTGTTCTATGCTATAACTTTAGCAGTTAGCTTGCACTTTCAAAACTGAAAGAGAAAGGACTGATCACTGATCAATAACATGTTTATAAGAATGAGAAAGAGAACTTAGAAAAAAATAGCACTTCCTTCGGACAGGCCATCTGCCTGGCAAGAATGACTTATTTATTCTGACATTTCTCTACACCCTTCCACGGAAAACAAATGAAATAATGATCAACCAGGCCATACTCTGTCTAGGAAGGTTTAATAATTATACAAACCCCTCTCCCTCCTGCTCCATTCTATTTTTTAAATAAGTTTTTTATTGTGAAAATACTGTACAGAGGGGTTACAATCACATGAGCAAGGTAATGAGTATTTTTATGTAAGCTTATAACTCATGCCTGTATCCCAAATAAAATGCTATCTTCCCATGGCTGTCATATAAAAACATTTTGCTCTGTCCCCTAACAGGTCTTTTCATTTGGAATGTAGGGAAAAGGAATCAGATTTGATGTGGAAGTCTTAGAGTTTGGACCTGAAATACAAAAAATCTCTTTTACTATTCTAGTTGACTTTATATTTTTAATTTGCATTCGCCATTGACCCTTTGCAGCTACATCTTGACAAGCAGAATGCCTTTACAGGATACTTCGTGAAGCTCACTCCTTTAGGCTATAAGATGAAGAAGGGGTACACAAAGAGTTTAAGTTGAGGTTTATTTTGTTAGATCCTAGGCAAATGGCCTGGAGATGACTCTGGCAGTTGTAGATAAACTATAGAAGTTTTGCAATACAAAATACTGGCATTAATGGCAGCAACATAACTTTACCTAGTATTTCTAGGAATGCTAAACAGAATGAATGTATGTATGTTTATTTATGTTGGATAAAGAATTTTTTCCTCTTCACTGCAATTATACATGAGCCTTAAGGTTTAATCTATTAATGGACCTAACTTTGCTGTACTAGACAGGTTACCCCAAACTGGGGATAGGAATCAAGAAAGAAGCAGGAAATGAATCTGTCTCCAGATGCAAGAGTCAGGTCATCTGACTTCTCAGGTTGGTTCTAGGTATAAATTATAGCTGAGACTCAAACATGAGTTGGACCATAAGACAGTAGATTTTATTTACAAACAAATAAAAAGAAATGATCACTCCTTTGTGGTGAAAATGTGGCAGTTTCTTAAATCAAGTTAGTGAAAACATCCATGAAAGTATTGCACACCTAAAGAGCCCCCCCCCCCAAATAATAATTTAAGAAAGGTGAAACTGGAAAACTGCCCCTAAAAATCAAGTTTGCAAGTATATAAAAGCACAAGTAGAGTGGGTTCACTCTTACTGTTTGAATCACAACAAAATAGAAGAGATAATTAAGCTGGAAGTACAATGAGGTGTTTTAAAAAGAATTTTGAAGAGATCTTAAGGGGTATATTGGATATATCAGAAAGAGAAAATTAGACCTTGATGTTAGGATAAATAGAAAAGACAGCTTAGGCATAACTACATCTGTCTGTCTTAAAGGCCAACATAAAAGTGAGATTTAATTATTCATGTGTTCAGAATTAAGTATGCAGTAGAGACTCTGGGTAGCTCTCATCTCATACAAACATGAGTTCAGAAGGGAAATGGAATTAAGAGGTCTGATTACACAAGATTTGTTATCTACTTTTCAAGAAAGAATTTGTACATGCAGCTTTTTATTCCCCTCTAATAGCATAAAAAACACTAAAATGTTTAAGTCAACTACTTTAAGTCTGAAGGTCACAAATGCTAGCCTATGCTACCGTTCTAATGGTGATAAATATTAAATTGTTTTTATTATTCATAATGTATCACTCAGATGATCCTCAATGCCAGTTGAGTTCATATTCTGGAATGCAAATTTTTCCCAGGGATGCTTTAGGGAACAGGGTTTGGTATGGTTTTTAATATTTGGTAATATGCATTCACTACCATAATCATTGTATTATTTAGAACTTAAAATCTTTAAACACTGTGTCCAGGAGAAACTCAAAGAATATATGTTGTCGCAACTTGTGAATACCATAGAGTTGGATCTAAGATTAGACGTGCTGATTGAATACAGATCTTCCTTTATTCTTCTCAAAATTAACCCATATAAGAAAATATAATTGGCATCTCAAAAATAAAATTAGATGATTGTAAAAGGGAGATTTTCTTGATGACAATCAGTTGAAGGAGGAATGGGAAAAAGAAAGGTGGTAGGGACAAATTTGATAAATGTAATATATATATGCATATATATACATATATATTCAAATAACAAAATGAAACTTGCCTAAAACTGTTAAAAAGGAGGAGACTAAGATGGAGAATTTTAGTACAGAATGGGGCAAATTTGAACACAGAATACTATATGCACATATATGAATATGACAATAGAACCCTTTTTATATAAATAACATGCCAATAATTTTTTTGTTGTCGCTGTGGTTGGTCGTGGGGCATGAACTCTAGGCTTGGGCACTATCCCTGAGTTCTTCAGCTCAAGGCAAGTGCTCTACTGCTTGAGCCACAGCACCACTTCTGGTTTCCTAATGGTTTATTGGAGACAAGAGTCTCACAGACTTTCCTGCTCGGGCTGACTTTGAACCATGATCCTCAGATTTCAGTCTTCTCAGTAGCTAGGATTACAGGAGTGAGTCACCGGCGCCCAGCCAATAAAAATATTTTTAAAAATCCACATCTGATCAGTAAAAAAAAAAAAATCCACATCACTTCAGTAAAACAGGCACTTAATCTCCAGAATGATAACTCCAGCAACAACGCTTGGGGCAGTTAGTGACTGTGCCAGAACTGCTGAGCTAGGCTGACACCACATTCTTGCATAGTAATTGCAAGATGATAAACGTTTACCGTGTTTGAAGCCCACAAAGAGCTGGTACAATGTGTTACTTAGCCATGGATAAGCGATGTACAAAGCAAACAAATTACATAAAAAGCTTTGCCTTGCTGTCCAAATTCTGTGTGAACTAGCCAAGACTATGTGATGAATTCCTTTACTCTTGAGATTCTCAGTTGCAGCCAGATGACATTAGCCAGATGTCAGAATAAGCAGTCATCCATGGGCTTTGTGAGTCCTTTGGAGATTCAGGAAGTTGTTTAAAAAATATAAACAGATCTCTACAATGAGGACAATTTTAAGATGAGCAGCCCATGCCAAAGGGTCATGCTCATCAATCACAGTTCGAGTAACAGCCCCCCAAACGGTCAATCTGACCTTGATCCTACCACCTGGGGCCACAGAGTGGAGCAGTTTATTAAGAAACCAGAAAGCAAAGTCACAAGTTGGTATGCCTCCTATAGTATGTTGATTATGTTCATGGTGGTCCAATCTTGAGG
Source organism: Dipodomys spectabilis (assembly GCF_019054845.1). Classification (NCBI taxonomy): domain Eukaryota; kingdom Metazoa; phylum Chordata; class Mammalia; order Rodentia; family Heteromyidae; genus Dipodomys; species Dipodomys spectabilis. The sequence goes on from NW_024870683.1 coordinate 14,066,974, forward strand.
CAGCCTTGACCTGATTCTTTTCCCTCCTAGCAGGCTACATTTCTAGGAACCGGTGGAAGAAATACTCTTGGGTAGCCAGACAGGGATGTCTGTAAAACTTGTTCTGATTGAAGATTCAGGGAAGTGACTCCTGGGCATGATTGCAACCCAGATTTGTGAAAAGTCAGCAGAAACAAAAGGAAATAATGATGATCAGAAAACAAATAAGCTTTGGAAAGATAGTATGAAAGACCTATGACTTGATTTTCAAAATGTAATTAAATTAAAAAAACACTTTTAGTCTAAAATCAGACTTAAGTTATGTTATAAAAACAGGTAAAATATTATACTACAAACAATGAAACACACCATCAAAATGATTATAATTATGTGCCAAGCAATTAGAAAAATATATTTCTGCATCATGCAGAAATAGAAAACTTAGTCATATCAGTAAGGAACAAAGAAAAAGCCAGGGAAAGATTAAGACAAAGAAATATTTTTTAAAAATTATCAAAAAACCTTCTCAAATATTTTCAAACATTTGAAAATGAGGAAGCACCTTCAAAAGCATGAGGCAAGCATTATCTATGTATTAAATAGAGATATGAAAATTACATGAGCAGAAATTGTAGACCAAAACCACTGATGAATATGCACAGATCCAAAAATTATCAATGAATACTAGCAGATACAATTCCATAATAAATTATAAGGATCATCTCATTTTCAAGTGAGATTTATTCCCAAAATACGAGGATGGTTCAAAATGTACAATAATAATAATGATAATAATAATAGAATATAACATTCATATACAAACATAAAACTCCTATAATCATCTTGATAAATATAGAAAAGTCATTAGACAAGATTTTACATAATTTCATGTTAAAATAAAATATCAAAACTTTAATATAGAGTCTAGCTCATCCTAATAAAAGATATATAAAACCCCACAAATAACATTCTAATTTGGACAAAACTGATTTTTTTTTCCTTTGAGATCAGAAATAAGACAGAGTGTTCTTTGTCACTATTTTCATTCCATAGATCAGTAGGAGCCCTTGTCAGAGTACTGAGACAAGAAGTTTTTTTTTATAAAGATCCAAGTCAGAAAGAAAGAATTAAAAGTGTCTAAAAGCTTCATTAAAAATAAACTTAGCTGGGTGCCAGTGACTCATGCCTGTAATCCTAGCTACTAAGGAGGCTGAGATCTGAGCATCGCAATTCAAAGCCAGCCAGGGCATCAAAATCCGTGAGATTTTTATCTCCAGTAAACCACCAGAAAACCCTAAGTGGTGCAGTGGCTCAAATGGTAGAGCACTTGCCTTAAGCTGAAGAGCTCAGGGAGAGTATGCAGGCCCAGAGTTCAAGCCCCACGACTGACTAAATAAATAAATAAAACTTAATAGAAGCAATAAATTCAATTAAAGTTATAGGATACAATCAACTAACATAAACAAATTGGCTTTCAATACAATTAGGAAAGATTCTTCCAAAATGAAGAAAACAATTCAACTTATAATTGAATTACAAAATGTAAATGAACAAATTCAAAATATAATTGAATGTAAAGATACATTTAGCCAAGGAAATCTAAGGTATTGTCACTACCACTGTAAAACTTTGAGGAATGAAACTGACAAAGACAAAAATTAGTGGAGAAACATTCCAGGTTCATAGATTAAAATAATTTCTATTGCTAAAATATAAAAAAAAAACTAAACTAAACTAATGCACAAATGCAATGTGATCCATACCAAAGTGCTAATGGTATTTTTCACAGATGAAAAATCATTTGCACAGCATAACAAAATGCTGAATAATTAAAGTGAAATTAATAATTAGAATGAACAACTTGGAGGCCTGATACTTCAGGTTTCAAAACTATACAAAAATATTTAGTAAATAGTGTGGTATTAGTATAAAATGAGAAACATCAACCATTGAAACAGAATACACACCCCAGAAAAAAATCCAAGAATGTTTAGCCAATTCACTTTAACAAAAGTTTCCAAGAATATACAATGGGAAAATAAAACTCTAAAATAAATACTGTGGTAACTCTAAAAATGCACTTTCAACAAAATGAAACAGTTTTTAGAAAACCTATCAAAATGTTTTAAGACTTAAATGCAACACTTAATTCTCTGAAGCTCTAGAAACCATCAGAGAAAATGTTTTTCATTTGGTCTTGGGGATGTTTTTCTCTCCACAGGACATCAAAGCCTAGGCAAAAATAAGCAAGTTTGACTGAACTGATGTTTCTGTGCAGCAGCTGAAACAACAGAGTAAAAAGACAACCCACAGAACTAGAAAAAATATGAAGCATATATGCTATACATCACACACTGCTTACAACTTACAAAAAACTCATGCAATGTAACAGTAAAACCCAAAATAGCGACATTAAAATATACACTTCAACAAAGAAAGTATAAACGTTGCTAACAGATATGTGAAAAGGGGCTAAATAGCATGCATTTTCAATGAAATGCAAATCTGAACCACAAGGAGATGTCATAATATATCATATTATATCAAGTCAGTTGTTGTCAACTGATTTGAAAAAAACCAGAGACAAAAGTGTTAGGGATGTTGTGAAGATCAAACACTTGTGCTTTGTTGCCAGGAATAGAAATTAGTATAGACATCCTGTAAAAAAGAACTTCCTCAAAAGGTTGAAGAGAGGTATTATGATCTAAAAATGTGACTTCTGGGTTTGTGTTCAAAGGAAATGAAATTAATATATTGAAAAAAGTACCTACATTACCATGTTCATTTTAAACTTACAAATTATAGTGAAGACAAAGAAATAACACAAAGTGTTTTAGCTTCTTCACTTGACATAGTCAACTTGGTCTATCAATAAAGGAATGCATACAGAAAATAGTCAAAATACCTACACAAACACCACGGAAGATCACTTGAAGTGAAAACAAAAAGGAAGCAAATCTTCCATCCACAACAGCAATGGATTAATACAAGTGACATAAATAAGGAAGACACAAAAAGACAAATACTTTTTCATCTTAGCTCCATGTGGTTTCTAAAAAAGTTAGAGCCATTGGATTCCACCTGTAATCTTAGTTACTCAGGACTCAAATCTAGTCCAAGCAGACAAAACCTCAAGACACTTATCTCCAATTAGCCAGTGAAATGTCAGAACTGAGATGTGCCTGAGCAAAAAGAAAGAAAGAAAGAAAGAAAGAAAGAAAGAAAGAAAGAAAGAAAGAAAGAAAGAAAGAAAGAAAGAAAGAAAGAAAGAAAGAAAGAAAGAAAGAAGGAAGGAAGGAAGGAAGGAAGGAAGGAAGGAAGGCAGGCAGGCAGGCAGGCAGGCAGGCAGGCAGGCAGGCAGGCAGGCAAGAAAGAAGAAGAAGAAGAAGGAGGAGGAGGAGGAGGAGGAGGAGGAGGAGGAGGAGGAGGAGGAGGAGGGGGGGGAGGGAGGGAGGGAGGGAGGGAGGGAGGAAGGAAGGAAGGAAGGAAGGAAGGAAGGAAGGAAGGAAGGAAGGAAGGAAGGAAGGAAGGAAGGAAAAGAAGGAAGGAAAGAAGGAAGGAAGGAAGGAAAGAAGGAAAGAAGGAACAAACAAACAAAAAACCAAATGGGAGTGTGAGGCCTGGATTTCAGCCCCTAGTGTGGGCATGCACACAAACACAAAATAAATTTCCTGGAGGCAGAGTGTAGAGTGGCACTTATCAGGAAGAACTGAATGGAGAAATGGTAGGTACAGTGTTCAAAAGTTCAATCATTTCCTAACAAATGGGGCAATGTCATTCTTTCTGATGGAGGCATAGAATTCCATTGTGTACATATACCACATTTTCTTGATCCATTCATCTACTGAGGGGCATCTGTGTTGGTTCCATATCTTAGCTATGGTAAATAATACTGCAATAAACATAGTTGTGCTGGTAGCTTTCGTATGGTCTTGTTTGTGATCATTCAGGTAAATGCCCCCAAGTGTGATTGCTGGGTCGTAGGGGAACTCTATGTGGAGTCTTTGAGGAATCTCTATACTACTTTCCAAAGTGGTTGAATAAGTTTACATTCCCACCAACAATGCAGTAGGGTTCCCTTCCCAAAGAAACATAGGTCCCATGGTTTCCCTTATTTTTAATTAACTAGTATATGTCTGAGACAAGCAGAAAAGGTCAGATAAGTTGATGTTAGGTGAAATGAACCCCAAAATAAGTATTCAAATGTTTTTTTTTTCTTTCTTGCGATTGTTTCTAACGTATTTATAAGATGATTTCTTTGTTGCTTTGTATGTCCCTCCCCCACAGTATAACCCCTGCTTTCATTGTATTTGATGTTGGTATAATTTGTGGAGAAGGGAAAAAACAAACCTTTTAAATTGGGATAGAGGTGGACCCATTACAACAATGATATGCACAAGTCGTTATATCGAAAAACGAACTTTACAACTTTAGAGGGATGGGAAGGGGAAACAAAGGAGGAGGAAAGAATGCTTGATAAGAAATGTACTCATTACTTTGTCCATGTAATTTAAACCCTCTGTATGTTTTTTTCACAATAAAAAATTTTTAAAAAGTTCAATCATAAGAGGAATACATCAGAGGAATCTAAAGAACAGAATTAGGACTCCAGTTAATCTATTATTTATTTAGAACATAAGGGAGGGCTGTGGCTCACTCCTATAATCCTAGTTACTAAGGAAGCCACTCTGGGCAGAAGAATACATGAGACTCTATTTCTAAAATAATCATTAAAATTTAGGCTGGAGACATGGCTCAAGATGCAGAGCATTAGCCCAGCAAGAAAGTAGAGTGAGGCCCTGATTTCAAATACCAGTAAACGCACATCATTCCTCCAAAACAATGCTGAGGACAAATCTGAAGGGCTCTGATCATCAAGGAAAGAAATTGGAACGACATGAGATGCTAGATGTGTTATTCAGTTTTGCAAACAATGCCTATAGCAAATCAATGCACTGCATACTTAAAGTTGTGTAATTTTCATTTTTGCACATACCTCAATAAAATGTTTGCTTTGTTTCTAACCATACATCTAAGTCTTATATTTTAAAATATGTATAAATACACAAGAGAAGCCAAGAAACAGAAGAAATCACTCCCTTCACCTTGGGAAAGCTCCCAATCTATTCAACCTTGACCTAAAATGGTAGGATTTCTTTTCTTTGTTGAAGAGAAGGCAGTGTTTCCTGGTCAATACTGAAATCTATAAATTCCTCCTATGAGATCAGAGTGATGAAGACTGAAATTTAAATATTCTAACCTATCTTTTTTTCTGGAAATGAAGGTTGTTTGTGTTGTTGTGCAGTTGCTGGCTAGTGTTTTGTTTTGTTTTCTTTTGCTTTTTATGAAAACTCAAACTACACAGATGAAAAAGAATAGGTTAGTGTTTTCAAGATGAGGATGGCAGAGACCTCAGCCAAAAAGGAAATTTATGGAAAGGATATCTGGTGTGGTGAGGCTGTTCTGACTGTTGCTATGCATGTTTCTCATGTTGCACATCACTGAGAAAGCATACACAGTGAGGAGAAATCCTAAACTGGATATAACTGGGAAGTGGTTCTAACTGTATCCCATAGGTATAATATACCTGTTTTGAAAACACATAGAGGAAATACAAGAGCTTCTCTATCTTGAGAAGTTGTGTTTTGACAGAAATTTTTAAGGCTAAAGACAAGGAATAGGGCTCATTATTGGAACAATTGTTCCACTCTTTTTGGCTGTTCTGATCCTTCTTGTTGGCTAAGTAAAATCTTACCGTTTCCTCCTGAAGGAAATGATTCTTGCTCTAGGAAAGTCATGTGGTCTAGCAGTAGCAAATATTTGTTGAATACCTGAAGTCCAAAAGGTGGCAGGGAAATGGTTACAAATGGGACACATTCAACCCTTGAGTTAAAAATTCATCATGACCAACGTATCAATGACTACCATAATCAGCCCCCATCCTTCTGTCCTCTCCTTTCTCAATACTGTGGTGTGTTTTCTTTATTTTTTATTATTTACATTATTATTATTATTATAAAGGTGATATACAGAAGGAACACAATTACATGAGTCAGGTAATGAGTACATTTCCTTTCATGCATGTCTTTTGTTCCTTGCTCTCTCCCTGTCCCTCCCAACTCTATGCACTTTCATCAATGTCCAGGAAGCCCCACAGCTGTACTTTTTCACCCTTTTTCCCTTGAGTTATTACCCTCCCCCCCTACTCTCCCAAAGATAGACATATGAATTCACCATATATAAAGAAGACAAGTAACTCTGTATAAACATCATGCTCTAAATTTAGTTGTAAATTTATATATCATTATGATTCTTCACGTATAGACAAGAGTTAAGAAAATAAATAAATGAATGGTGAAGAGTAGGAGTCAGGCTTCGGAATCTGATAGGAACATGTTATAGCAGCACACTGAGTAAAGGCTATCCCAAATGCTGTGGTATGAATTCTCTGGTGACATCAGTAAGAACTCATGTCTAATAGAGTGTAGATATACAGATAGCTGGGGATGGATTTGGTAAACGCAGAGATAGAGAATAGATGAAGGATAGATGTGTAAATAGATGTGTGTTAATACATATTCATAACTTGCTCATCTCTGTGCTCCAAGAGAGGGTTGTAGGCATTGATAACCCAGTAGCAATAAATATTCAACATTCAGATATTGATTTAAGAAACTAACAACATAAAGAGCTAATGTTATTGTCCTAGCCTGGGGTTAGGAGAAATATGTCATGGAATTGGTTTAGAGTACAGTCTAGAATAGAAAAGATTGCAAAAGAAAAGAGAAAACAACAACAACAAAACAAAGAAAAAAAGAAAACATGCCCAGGAACCAGCTAGCGGAATTTTCCAGAGGAGATTACCTACTAGAACCATCTCAACAAGAAAATTAATGTGGCATTGGATACATATCAAACTGTGAAGCATATACTCATGAATTTATAACAATATGAGCAATTACTTAACTGGAAGAAACGAGCTAAGCTTCCATGAAGAAAATAATTGTGAATACCATATGTAAATACTGCATTCTAAGAGCAATAGTTTAAATCTTCAGACATTACCTTAACCTACACATTTAAGGTTGACAATACCAATGATGCTGCATAGGAATACTACAAAGCCTGCATGACACAAAGAGAAAGGAACTTGTACTTTGTAATATTCTTTCATAAAACTCAGTACACAAGTCCAGTCATTAGAAGAAAACCTCACAACAACCCACACACGAAAAATCTGCAAAAATTTCAAGAGCATTAAAATCAAAGAATGATTGAGAAATTGTCACAAAGAAAAAGAGGATGACAAGACCACTCATGACAACATAAAATTACTAAATATAAAAATAATATCAATGGAAAGAAGAGAAAAATTTGAATAGTCTGGAATTTAATTAGGAATAATATATAAATGTTCTTTCCCTATTCTGATTAGAATTAGAATTTGTAATTATTCTGTATATCTTCATTACCAAAAAATCATGTATAAAGCAGTGGATTTGATTTTTTGGGGGGGGGGGTCTGGTTGTGGGGCCTGAACTCTGGACCTGGGCGCTGTCCCTGAGCTCTTCAGCTCAAGGCTAGTGCTCTACCACTTGAGCCACAGCTCCACTTCCGGCTTTTTTTTCTCTTCTGCTTATGTGGTGCTAAGGAATCGAACCCAGGGCCTTATGCATGCAAGGCAAGCGCTCTACCACTGAGCCACCTTCCCAGCCCTGGATTTGATTTTTATAAGTTAACAAAACTGATAATTTATCAATTCAGATTATTAATTGTCTTACCAGACTATATTAAAGTTTTAGTGCACTTTGTAGTGTCTAGCTAACTAAAGAGAATAAAACAGAAATAATACTTCCTCTCTGAATTTCTGAGTTCAGTATGAATGAATAAATAAATACTTTTTTACACTTTGGAATAATAGATTTATTGCATTTAGTAGAGTCTGCTTTCTGTAATAGGAATATAGTGAATCCTATTTTCTTTGTGTGTTTGTGTGGTATATCTCGCTCCATCTTAAGAAAACATTTTATCGCTATTGTAACAGTGATGTACAGATGGGTTACTGTTAACTACGTCAGGTCATGAGTCCATCTCTTATTGGACAATGTCATCCCTTCCTTGTTCTCTCAGTTTTTCCTTCCCATTCCCACCAGCAAGTTGTACAGTTCATTTTCAAAAAAGTGTCTAGTGAGTACCACTGCTGCATTTGTTCACCCTTTGCTTCGCCATTTCTGTGTCCCTTATACTCCCCAAAACAGATAAATGAACATACAGGACAAAAAGGAAAGAAAATAAAAACAGCCACAAAAACCTTCTTGTTAAATACTTATCTCTTACATTTATCCCTTACAATTAGTGCATTTTTTCACTTTATAGTTTTGTTTAAAAACTACATTGAACTTTGGGCCAATATTTAAAATAATCACTTACAAAATACATTAGGGAAAAGTATTAACAAGATTAAGTACTTTCAAATATTGTAAACTAATTTAACTATGCTTTGGATAATCGAAAATTGTGGATACAACATACATGCTGACAGTTAAAGGCAATTTCCTTTATTGTCCTCTATTTGAAATTTTCCATAGCAACTTTGAAAACATATTCTTTCAAAAGTGATAAAGAATTATTTTGTCAAGATCATAAGATTTTTTTTAAATAGGAAGGTATAGACTGAATTTAGTATAGAGAGATTTCTTTGATCTAAAAATATATATTTTCCTTCCTTCATTTATAATAAACCTATTTACAGTGTATAGTCTTAAAAAGTCTTCTTCTTTTCAAGTTTTTATCATTTTTTTCTTTACCTTGTTTTCATTTTTTGATCCTGTGAGTTAGACATATCATTTCATACCATATCTGAATTATTATTTTGGTACAAATGGAACATGTGGTATTTATCAACATATTTACAGTAAAATACTTTTTTATTGATTGAAACTTTTTAGTGGAGTTTGTTGGTAGTTTCTTTTTTTATTTTTTTTATTGTGAAAATAATGTACAGAGGTGTTACAATTACATGGACAAGATAATGAATACATTTCTTATCAAGCATTGTAGCCTCCTCCTTTGTTTCCCCTTCCCATCCCTTCCCATCCTCCCCCTGTCCCCCCATCCAATTCCTCCCCCCACAGCAAAGTACTTGCTGATATTTGCTCATCTGATTATGTTATGATACTATCATATAGACATTCTTATTATCTACGGCATGATATAATGAAAAGCAGCTTTCTTTTCTAATACTTGAACATAAGTTTCCTAGATAAATGCATTGTCTAGTATTCAGAGAACACAACAACAGCAACAATAATAAGGCCACCTGGTAATAATTTTATCCTAACATTAATGTGGATACTTTAAGCTCTTACAATTTCAAGGCATTGCTGATATAGTTGATTTGTCATGTCTTGGCATATGGGTTTTTTTTTTTTAGTAGACTGAAAAACATCCAACTGCTATAACAGTATTAAGTAACTCCATACAATTGTTACTATGCATAGTCTATGATTTATTAATAACAAAAGAGAATACATCTAGTATCACACAGTGGCTGTATCACAAAAGAAATCCAGCTGTGCGGAGTCATCCTCTTTTTTCCTTCCTGTTCTAGTGTTCTGCTAATTTACCTCTCTAAAGTATGAGTCAGAACTGTGACATAACACCTCTTAGGTCTTGAATTATTCTTTGTAAATGCAAACTAAATCACAAAAAATATAGAAAGTACTGAAGTTTTTACTGCTAATCTTTTATCTTCTCTGGTATTTCATAGGGAGAATAGTGAGAGGAAAAATGAGATTATCTATTGGCCAATGCAATGAAATACCTTACAAAAAATAATAACTTCCAAGTCATTAGGTCCACTGGACGTTTTTAGCCTGTATGTTTGATTGGACAGTACCAGTATTTACTATGACTTCTTCTGAAAGATTCTCAACCCATCCACTATAAAATAATAGTATGCATACATATTATGTGTGCATGTGTGCTTGTTCTATTCTGCTTATTCTCTTCTATTTCCATTTTTACCTCTTATTCAATTACACAATGCTGATACTTAAATCCTTTCTAATCACTCCCCTTCTTGTTTTCTCTCTCAACATGTATAAATATATGAGTGCACATATATGTGTGTAATATAATGTATATAAATACATATACCAATGTATACACACACACATTCCCAAATAGACACCTGATGGTCAATAATTTCTTATTTGTGATCATTTCTCAAATATGTCCCTCAAAACCCTCTAGGTTTATTTATGGTTTTAGGATTAAAACATGGGATAGCTTTGACATTTTGCAGACTGAAAGAAAATTTGTCTTTGAAGATCTTTCTTTTCTTCCTCCTTCAGTTGACTGTAAGCTCCACGGCTTCACTGTAACTCATCTATGATGGAGCATCTGCAGTTTGACCTTCCTCAAGGTTAAATATTTTATCAAGGAAGTGTTCCATACCCTTGATATCTTATGCTCACAAGTTTGCCACATCATTCTACTTATTACACTTATTCTAATTCATGTGAATTTTTAACATATAGCCTTTGCAGCAAATGGGTTTTGCTTTTCTAGAGATATATGCATTTAATTTTATCTTACTCCTACTAGTTTGCTAGTTGTATTCTCTTCTTCAAGACACATTTGTAATTATACACAGACACACATAGACAATTACTCCTGTATAACTTTCTCATATTAAGTTTTTATTACATTTTTTATGATTGCTTATTCCAATTTCTGCAATAATCTAGGGAAAAGTTAATAGTGGGCTCTAACAATTATAAATAAAACGTTGCTTTTTGTGGGCATATGAAATGCAAACTTTGTCTGATACTTCTACTGACATTAGCTTCCAATTATGTGTTAAGTTTTTGCCTCAGAGAAATAGTAAACATCATATTAATTATCATTATGATTGCTTTTGTCTTTTCTCCTTTAATTTTAATGAGGTATATTTTTGGAAATTTTCTTGTCCTTAAAAACTATTTTTGTTGAAACATGTGTTTCTCTACTACTAGACCAGTACACTCATTATACATATTAGAATTGAGATAAGACAGAATCTTAGGCATTAAAATGACCACTTACAACTCCACATCTATGGGAATTAAAGGCATCCATCACTACAAGTGCTGTTGATATGTGGCAGAACTCATATTTCAAAAGGCATAGTCTTTTTTTCTTAACTGGCTCAGTGTTTCAAATACATGCTGTGTTCTGTACTACAGTTTTAGAAAGTATCATTCTGTCCTTTCAGGTAGATTAACATTAGAACACAGGTGGGATGCCTACATTTCATAGATATTTCTTCCAAAAATAGTGAATTCAGTGTCCAGCTCAGGTATGCTTATTTCTTTGCTGACAGTACTATTTTTTCAACAGGTTGACCTAAAATCCTGTAGAGAGATGGAACTCACAGAATAATAGCATGAGAGGTCAGCAAAACTTCACCCCTAGGGCTGGGAAGGTGGCTCAGTGGTAGAGCGCTTGCCTTGCATGCATGAGGCCCTGGGTTCGATTCCTCAGCACCACATAAGCAAAAAGCAAAAAGCCGGAAGTGGCGCTGTGGCTCAAGTGGCAGAGTGCTAGCCTTGAGCTGAAGAGCTGAGGGACAGCGCCCAGGCCCAAAGTTTAAGCCCCATGACCGACAAAATACAAACAACAAAAAAACAACAACAAAAAAAAACGTCCATACTTCACTCTTGATATGACATCTATTAAGCTATTGAGAATTTGCAAATCCAGTCATGGAGAGTCTCAGAAGATGCTATATAGAGCTTACAATGATTTAACAAGATTGCTAAGATTCAAAGAAAAATCTACAGAGTTCAGTCAGACATCCTTGATGCTTGAGTTCCTGGCTCTACCTTGAGCAAGAAATGGTTCAGGGGACTCAGCAGCCATGCAGGAGTGAACTAGTGAATACTGGTAGATCCTATCTCCAATGCTTACTACAGAATGCTTTTGGAGCATGAGGGTCAGAAGTGGGGGAATATGGTAGTATTGTTTTCAAGAGTTGTTTGATTGTTTCAGATAGAAACCCTTTATCAGATAGATGTCCCATGGAATCTTGGACTCTTTTGGACTGGAGCATGCTGGACTGTGGAAGGACTCAGTTTCTATTGGACATCTCTCTGATAGTGATTTGTGTCTCAAATAATCAACTCAGAATAATCACAAGATTTGAACAAATATTCCAAATGCATAAATATATAGTTGGTAAATAAACATAGGAAAAGATGTTTTCCATTGTGTACTGCCAGGAAATGAAAACTAGAAAAACAGTGCCATACTACTACTAACTATTAGACAGTTGCAGTTCATTGCATCAACCACAGAATTGATAAATATAAGGAAAGGCGTGGGTTGAAAGGAGGTGAAGATATTGAAGTGGTGACACAAGTCAATATGCATTATATACATAAACTGCTTTATCAAATTGCAAATCATTCAATCCAAAACTTAAAATTGAGATCAGTCTTGGAAGAGTTGAGTTGGGAAGAGTGGGTGAGAATGTTGAAAGGGGTGACATTATCTAAATACATCGTATTCATAAACTGCTTCGGTGAATGGTGACTCCTTTGTATAATTTTCAAAAATAAACAAACAAAAACAACTGAAAAGACAATATGAATGGCTGGAAAGAACTTTGATTACAGGAACCTTCATTTATTAATGATGGCTCATTTTGGTACAGTTTGACAGCATTTTATTATTGTACAACTGATTATTCTGATTCTACCATTCTCCAATTTCACTTCCAACTTAACCCCTATACAAAATCCTGTACACAGTTGCTTGTTGCAGCGGCTTTATTCATAATGTCAAAAACTAAAACAGCCACAACATCTTTTGATAGAGAATAGATACACAAAGTTGGGAACATCCTGGAGTACTATTCAGTGACAAATAGAAATGGGCTATTAAGCTACAAAGACATGAAAGAGTCTTAAATAGACACTGAATAAAAGAAGCCAGACTGAAAAACGTGCATCTGTGTGAGGCAATCAGATGACTTCTGTAAAAGGCAACTGGGGACAGTCAAAAGAGCACTGATTACAGATTAAGGAGATTGGGGAAAATTGAATATGTAATCCCCAGGAGACTTTTCAGGATGATAAAGCTATTTTGTAGGATGATATAATGATGAATAAAAAAGGTAAATCATTTGTAAAAATCAACAGCATAAAAGATATTAAAATGTAATATAAAACACTTAAATATATTTAGGCTGTTGGAGGTTGGAGGATGTAATGAAGAACATAGCAAAGAAATCTATAATTACTGCATATAATTCATAGGAAATTTCTACAAGGAGTAGAACAAAACTAGAATTGTATACTTTCTATAAGACTAAAAAGTAAAGGAATGTTGGATAAACAAAGGAGTCAATTTATTTTTTCTCTCCTTCCTTCCTTCCTTCCTTCCTTCTTTCCTTCCTTCCTTCCTTTCTTCTTTCTTTCCCTCCTTCCTTCCTTCTTTCCTTCCTTTTTTCCTTCCTTCCTTCCTTCCTTCCTTCCTTCCTTCCTTCCTTCTTTCCTTCCTTCCTTCCTTCTTTCCTTCCTCTTCTTCCTTCCTTCCCTCCTTCCTTCTCTCCCTCCTTCACTCTCCTTACCCTGGCTCAGCTTGTAGTCAACCACGTGAACCGCAACTCCTTCAGGAATTTTTTATGGTAAACTGGAGATGGAGTCTTGAGAACTTTTCTGCCAATCTGGCTTCAAACCTGGGCCCTCTAGATTTCTTAGCTACTCCTGACTAAGATTACATGCATGATCTAACAGCATCAGGCAATATTTCTCCTGTTACTCTATAAGTACATTGGAATTAAATATTTAAGTACTTAGCTGTCTAAATATTTCAATGTTTAAATACAAGGATATAAAATAAGACTGAAGAGGCAGAAATGAATCATATTGTAATGAATTAGAGTTGGAGACCTTACTGAAATGTACATGCATTTTAGTATAATATACTCAGGTGTCTCCAAACAGAATTTTGTATTGGATTGCACATATTATCAAGAACACAGAAGTGGGCATGAGGTCACATAGCACTCAGAACTTGGTTACTGAACCTTTTGCATGAAAAGAAAACAAGTTCCTTAGAAAAATGGTAGATTCAAGAACTGGGACCAAAAAGAATTAAACAAGAAAAAAGTACTTGGAATTTATTACTATGTTGTAAAGAAAATGCTCCAAACTCAAAAGCAACCAAGTGTATCAGAGAAAATAAGATCCATCAGAAGAGCTGTCAAATCTCCAAACTCTATATATTCTCTTTAAACAATAAAATACATAAAGTAGTATTGAGAAAGGAAACAAAGTACAAAAATGTGCATACCAGAATAATTTACTGAGTAATAAATGAGAGTGGTAAAGGCCAACTAACTATAAGATTCTCAAATAGTTCATGTCAATAGTTTCATATTGGACATTACTCTTTATGTTTAAGAGTTATCTACACACAGTAACATTCTCCCAAAGAGTGCAGTATTGTAATGAACAAAGGAAATCATAAAATTACAGTGGAGGAGTCTGAGAAACATTAACCAGGTTAGGCAATCACATAAAAATGATCATAATAGCGATAGTAAAATAGTAATCACCTCTGAAATAAAGCATGAAAATCTCTACTTTCCTCTGTGATTCTTCTCCAAAGACATATTACCCCAATATGGTTGACATGTGATTAGCTGGTAGAATTCACGGACTGACAAAGGACACTAGGAAGAATTTAGAAACTCGATGAAAGCACAGGTTTTAAATACTGTATAACAAAACTGTACACAATAATGTTAATAATGTGTCAACATAGGTTCATGGACTGTGACAAGTACGAATTTTAAGCATTAGTAGAAACTGGGGTGGCATTTGGAAGAATTCTAAAGCTTTTACAATAATTGTTTTCTATATTTGCAATTCTAATTTTTTCTCAAAATTTCTTTAAAAATACAAATAAAAGCATAATAAACAATATGAAAGATCCCAGTATATTATACATATTATTAATGTAATAGTAGCTATATTCTATATTCAGTAATAATGCCATACATTATTTATTAGTTGGATAAAGATGCTGTGATTGAAAGGCGACACTCAGATCTAATATTATAGGGTATTCTTATAGTCACCACTGGTTTAATTTTAGTTCTTCTGCCTCTCATCTATCCCATAAGTAAGAAACATGTAGCTCTTTGCATTCTAAATTAACATTCAGTTTTTAAGAACCTCTCACCATATTAAGTATTTGAGCTACAGGATAAATGTAGGGCACAGTCAAATTGACCCATAAAGTCAAAAGGCATTTTGCCCAGGAAAGTCTGTGGAGGAAACTTTGTGAAGAAGGTAGGGATAGAGAAGAGTCTTCTAATCTTATTTCTTCAAGGGCTATTACCGTTCAGTTCATCTCTGATGCAGATTTAAACACTTAATTAAATCTATCAGATAAGATGTTTGCTCAGCTGTGCAGGTTGATCTAAAGTTACAAATGTGCCTCAGAGCAACTTTTGATTTATGGAAAAATTCATTGAAAGCATTTTTTTTTGAGGGAAACAAATTGCAAGAATTGACTTTCCGACCATGCCCTGTGCATTTCATTTATTGAATTTAAGATCAATGAGGGCAAATTATATTAGTTAGGAAAAGAATGTTTTCATCTTCATTTGTTGGATGTCAAAAAAACAAACATAATTATTTCAAAGAAAGGATATCCATTTGTGTGAGTTATTTAAAATAAAACAGAAAACATGACTGGCATGCTATTTTCATCCAGATAATCCCATGCAAATTATAAATTAATCCAATGTCTTAGAAAAATAATCTTGATTTATGTACTCTCAGGGTATCATCGTTAAAAAAAAACGTGTTAATTTTGTGTTGTCACCAATGTACTGTATCTAGTTCTTTCTTCTTATTTTATTTCATTTTTCTTTTTCCATTGGTTTATCCCTGGCAATCACTGTCTTTGATTCTTCTACCCTCTGTCTTGTATACACATTTATCTGATTTGGGGAAGAGAAAGGAAATAACAAAATGCTAAAACCAGGACAAAGGATGACTCATTGCAACAACAATAATCACAAGACGGTATGTCTGAAGTGAACTTTACAACTTTGGAGGAGGGAGGGAGGAATGGGGGAGGGAAGGGAGAATGGAGAAAAACAAAGGAGTGGGTAATAATGTTCAACAAGAAATGTACTCATTACCCTACTCATGTAACTGTGACCCCTCTGTACAGCATCATTACAATAAAATAGAAAAAATATTTTTAAAAATACAGATGTTTCTAAACCCAGAAGAATTTACTTGCATAATGAATTTGGCTAAAATTATTAAAACTATGCATTACTCTAAGCTGTTGAAATGCCCTCAAAATAAATTTCAACAATAGCCCGCAATATTTTGAACTATTTTTCAAGACACAGCAGGATACGATTCATGTTTAAATTTTTACCATCTTGTCTGTTTACAATTCATTTAAATGGACATATCTCTATTCACATTTAATAGTTGGAGTTTGGCTAGGGTTACTTTTTCTCAATGAATTTGGTGTTAATTAATGGAAAGGTGGTAACCACTTAGTAGGTTTGATAAAAGGATCAAAGAATATGTGTTGCTATTATTGATGATGATGTTGTTTTAATGGTGCCTCACATAGTAATCTGAGAAGAGAAAAGAATTTAAGATCTGCACATTGACTGGTCACTAGTTTTGGGTTAAGACCCAGAAGCAGAAGGAAAATAAAGTATTCTATTTTACACTCTATTTTTAAGATGGTCACAGTTTAGTGGAGGAGAAAGTAATTTAAGCCAGTAATTAAGTAATAGCTAACAGTTCTGTTACGAGACTATATCTGATCAGGGAGATATGAAGAAAGAGTTAAAGACAATAATTACTTAAGCATTTTCTGCTTATACCTAGTTGATATCAGTTTCAATTCAAATGTTAAACCATTCTCAAATAGAAACAGAAAAAACTCATAGAATCTAATAATGATATTTTAATAGTGATTTTTGAGTGAAATCTAATTTTTTAAGTTACTTCTATTTTATTGTAAAGGTGTTGTACAAAGGGGTTACAGTTACATAAGAAAGGTAATGAGTACATTTCTTGTAGAACATTGCTTCTCCCTCTTTTTCCTCCCACTTTCCCTTCCCCTTGGCTCCCCTGCCCCCCAAGTTATAGAATTAGTTTCCAACCTGCATCTCTGTCTCATTGGTTCACCTATGGCCTTTTGTTTCTCTATTTTGTTATTCCCCTTCCCTTACCCAAATGTGTATATAAGACTCAGAGTACCAGAATCAAACACAGTGACTACAGAGGATAAACTAAAGGGAAAAAGATAAAACAAAGAAGTTCTTATTTTTTTAATGTTTGTTTTTCTTTTGCACTATTTGAACTCTGATTTTATAATTCTGTATCTGTCCCATGAATACCTGGATATGATAGGTTACTTTGCACTAATTAGAATTCTATGCATTGTATTCCCTTCATTCTTTTTTTTTGCCTTTCAAACTGTAAATTATTTCTTTATTTTTTAATGTTTTTTAGGTTTTTTTTCTGTGAGTAATTTTTATATACTTTTTATTATAAAGATACTGTATAGAGGGGTTACAGTTACATGAGCAAAGTAAGGAATACATTTCCTATCAAGCATTATTAACTCCTCCTTTGTTTTTCCCCTACTATCCCTTTCCTCCCCAACTCCCCAACTCCTCCTCTCCCCACCAAACTGTAAAGTTCGTTTTCAACACAGTGTCTTGTACATCTCATTGTTACAATGGGTCAACCTGTATCCTTATTTCAGCCTTTTGTTATTTCCCTTCCCCTCCCCAAATTAGAAAAATGTATATATGAGATGCAAGGCACCAGAATCAAATACAGTGAAATCTGGGGTTATACCATGGGGGAAGAACATACAAAAGAAGCAAAAAAATCACATAGTACATTGTAAGTACATTAAAAACAACAGCAACAAAGATAAAACTTCTTGTGTCCCCTTCTTATTGTTCATTTCGCTCAACATCATCTTATATGGTCATATTGAAAGATTGAAATTGGGGCTATGTTCATTTTACAATATGCTAACTGCTAATTCTGCTTCTGTAAACCTGCTTGCCGCTAACACTGACTCTTCCCCTCCCAGAAATAAGTAAAAAGTTACAAAGTCCAGATGCAGGCTGGCCCAGGGACAAGGTCTGCAAACATAAAGAACAAGAGAGTATGTTCTTCTAAATTCCTGTTTAGAAACTCTCAGCAAGGGGCTCAAGACAAGGACCATCTGGCGAGCCCAGCAAACTAAGTCAAATGTCAACCAATCACGAGCCTGTAACTATGTGGACTCCCCCCCCCCCCCCCCCCCAGGGAAGCCTCCCCCTAGAGAGCCAACCAGTTTTCAACAAGTGTTAAAAGACTTCCCACACAACAAAATGATTGCTGGAGTATATGATAATTTTTAACCTGAGCCAATCCTGGGGAGCCTGGGGTCTTATGCTAATCCTGTGGTTTTTGTCTTTAAAAGTGCCTGTAACCACTGCTCGGGGCTTCCAGTCTGCCTTGGACAGGGAGTCCCTTTGCGCAAATGCCTAATAAAATCCTCTTGCTTGTTGCATCTGCTGGTTTGGAGTCTTGGTTCTTGGGGTGCCCTCCCCTTGAAGAAAGCATCCCAGTGGGTCTGGGGTCTTTCAATATGTACATAACTTTTGACCTTTTCTGCTTGTCCTAGACGTGTACTTGTTATTGCAGATAAGGGAAATCATGGGACCTATGTTTCTTTGGGCCTGGCTTACTTCAGTTAATATAATCTTTTCTAAGTCTTTCCATTTCCTAACAAATGTGGCAATGTAATTTTTTCTGATGGAAGTATAGAACTCCATTGTGTATATATACCACACTTTCTTGATCCATTAATCTCCTGAGGGCCATCTGGGTTGGTTCCATATCTTAGCTATGGTATATAATGCTGCAATAAACATAGTTGTGCTGGTAGCTTTAGTGTGGCCTTTTTTGCGATCATTTGGGAAAATGCCCAAAAGTGGGATTGCTGGGTCATAGGGGAGCTCTATGTGGAGTCTTTTGAGGAGTCTCCATACTGCTTTCCAAAGTGGTTGAACAAGTTTGCACTCCCACCATCAATGCAGTAGGGTTCCCTTTGGTCACAACCCCTCCAGCATCTGTTCTTATTAGAGTTCTTGTGTGTGTGTGTGTGTGTGTGTGTGTGTGTGTGTGTGTGTGTGTGTGTGTGAAAATACTGTACAGAAGTGTTACAATTACATGGGCAAAATAACGAGTACATTTCTTATCAAGCATTGTTTCCTCCTCCTTAGTTTCCCCTTCCCATCCCTTCCCATACCCCCCCACTGCTGCCGCCCCCTACCTGATCCTCCCCCCAACCAAAGTTGTAAAGTTCGTTTTCGACTAAACGACTTGTACATCTCATTGTTGCAATGGGTCCACCTGTATCCCTATTTAAAAGATTTTTTTCCCCTTCCCCTCCACAAAGTATACCAACATCAAATACAGTGAAAGCACGGTTTATACCGTGGGGGAGGGACATACAAAGCAACAAAGAAATCATCTTATAAATTAGAGTTCTTGATTTTAGCCATTCTAACTGGGGTGAGGTGGAATCTCAATGTTGTTTTGATTGGCCTTTCTTTTATGACTAGAAAAGTTGAACATTTCTTCATGTGTCTATTGGCCATCCTTCTTTCCTCTTCAGAGAAGTTTCTCTTCAAGTCTTTGGCCCAGTATTAATTGGACAGTTGTTTCACTGAGGATGTGTTGTTGGGGATTTAATTTTTTGAGTTCTAAGTGTATTTTAGATACGAGACCCTTGTCCTCCCTTCATTTTTTCTTCCTTGTCTCAAATCAATTAGTA
Organism: Dipodomys spectabilis; assembly: GCF_019054845.1. Classification (NCBI taxonomy): domain Eukaryota; kingdom Metazoa; phylum Chordata; class Mammalia; order Rodentia; family Heteromyidae; genus Dipodomys; species Dipodomys spectabilis. The sequence continues at coordinate 14,086,831 of NW_024870683.1, forward strand.
AGATTCCATGTTGAAAAACAAGAAAGTAGAATCTGTTTAACAAATGATGCAGTCTACAAACTTTGTTTACTTAGGAAAAAGAAACTCATATGAGGGGAAATAGAAGATGGAATATTCAGTTGAAATAAAAATACCTGGGCTGGGAAGGTGGCTCAGTGGTAGAGCGCTTGCCTTGCATGCCTGAGGCCCTGGGTTCGATTCCCCAGCACCACATAAGCAAAAAGAAAACAAGCTGGGAGTGGTGCTGTAGCTCAAGTGGTAGAGCGCTAGCCTTGAGCTGAAGAGCTGAGGGACACCGCCCAGGCCCAGAGTTCAGGCCCCACGACCAGACCAAAAAAAAAAAAAAATACCTAATAAGAATACAGATAATTAATTGAAATGTCAGAAAGAGTAGAAAAATGGGTACAAATGTTAACCCAAATCTGATCATCTTTTGAAAATCACACATATTTTACAGTAAAATTGTCTTTAAAATTTATTCCTTAAGCCTGCATAAGATTTTATTACACAAATATGGAAAATAGTCATTCAGCTTTTAACTCATTTTGTAATTTTGGAGAGGAAGCTATATTATAATGTGAAATGTAATATGTAAATGGATGTAAGTATATTTTCATTATTTGAACTTTTTCCTTTCAATGAAAAAAATCAGATCTTTTAATAATATTGAGAACCTCAATACAATTTTAAATCTAACAATGTAAGGAAATACTAATCTCAGAATGGATTTTGAAGAAAAGAGAAGCTGATGATGAACGGCATCATTGATGCTGACCTCATACTTTACAGAGGGTGACTTTCTACTTATCCATTCTAGCCTTTGCATCCTGCAAACAGTTCTGTCTACATGCTGGGAACGGGTCAGTTTGGTAACACTTCACTGAAACTCTCTTAAATGTTGAGTCAGGAAATACAGTATATGCTTTTGGTTCACTGATTCAATGGGTCAATAATTCATGGCATTAAGTATAGTTCCAAAGATATAACCCTTTAATATAATAGTTAAGTTTATAAGTTAAAATTTTTATGTATTTTATCCCTACCAGAGAGAGAGAGAGAGAGAGAAAGGTGGGAAAGAGAGAGAAACTATTATTGTTGAAAATACAGATGATCCTTTGGAAATTGAATCCTTTTTGGAATCCTTATTTTTAATTGTTGTAGAAAAGCATTATTATTTTATTCATTTTAAAATGCACTTTTCATCTAAGTGTACCTGAACTTTTTGTCAACTCCAGTTAGTCTCCAGATTGTTTCCATCGTTTAAATCTGAAACCATATACCTAGTGAACAACCCCCTTTTATCCCTTCCTTAGTTCAGAGTTGAGTTCTGCAGGGGCTAAGGAATTAGAAATAATGATTTCATTGTTTCCATCCTTCTCAGTTTTGCTGCAAGATTTTTACTTTAAACTGGGAGAGAGCAAGGTAAGGAGTGACATTGTCCAAAAGCAAATGTACTTTTTACCAGACTTGCATCACTGAAACTCCTCTGTGTATCACTTTTATAATAATAAAAAAAATATTTTACTTTTGTATTTTCTATATCCAAGGCTAAATAAAAATACAGTTTTACGAGCTTTACAACGTTGGTGCGGGGGGGGGGGGGGAGGATGGGGGGGGAAGGCTGGGAAGGGATGTGAAGGGTAAACAAAGGAGGAGGCTGCAATGCTTGATAAGAAATGTACGCATTATCCTGCCCATGTAATTGTAACCCCTCTGTACAGTATGTTCACAAAATAAAATAAAATATAGTTTTACACTATTATTCAATACCTTCTTCACACATGCAATTTAAATATGGATTTATAACTTCAGAGACATGTGTGTTTGGTGGTATAGCTCCTATTAGTTGGAAGCTTGAGACTGCTTACACTTTCAAGTTTTGCCATTTACAAATTATGCAATATATTCTGGGTGCTGCAATAGTTCAGAAATAGTTCATAATGTTTTGAAAGCAGATCCAAGACAATTGCCTAACAGATTCTGTAAATGGCTCTTGCCCTGAATTAATGACATTTCCACTGGATGGTAAATGCCATAAAGCTTTCACTGACTAATTTGTAGAAACTTTAGAAACTTACTCAGAATTAAGATTTGTTCTCAATTACACCTCTCAAAATGGAGAAATACAGAGCTAAATCAACATTCAGGTCAGAAATCCAAATAAAATTTCAAGATGAGAGACTTGGGATAATGTGCTTCACAGTAAATAGATTGAAAGCCAAGAGAAGAAAGGGACTAACAATTAGATACGAGAATCTAAACAGTATCACCCCAGTTTCTGAGAAGGCTCCCTGTTAGGATTAGATAGCTACCCTCTAATCTCAGTTCCCAAGTAAATGCAATCAGAGATAGGAGCTGCCAAGATTGGCTAGAACTTAATGGTTTTAATTCTATCAGAAATCAACTCAAGATTACTAAAAGTAAGGAATTTCTGAGTCAATAGTGGAGTAGAAGGGTTTTGTTTGATCAAGTCTTGTGGGAGGGATAAATACATCTGACACAATGAAAAGCTCTTATACGTGAAACACCAGCTCCAAGTTTCAAATGGTCTACCATGAATTCAACCCCTAACTTCATTTTATCTTCCTATGTTCATGAAGCAATAAAGGAATCCTTCAGTATCTAAATATGCTGCTGCACTATAATTTTAAGTGGGAAGTTTTATATTGTCCTTAAATAACCAAACTGTTACAAAGAGTTCATATAGCTTAAAATTTAAATATGTAGTAATGTAGACATTGGCATTTTGATCGTTATTGGATTAGAATGATTCAAGCTGAAAATTCATATTTTTCTTAAATCATTAGTCATATTTATTCACTTATTTTTCTATTCCTGTTCACCACTTCCAAATGTTTTCTTATTAACAGTTAAATATTTAAGTATATGAAAATGCTAAAATGTTTTCATATTTATACCTTCTTGACAATAGTTGATATTCTCACTCTCTCTCTTATTTTTGCTACAGGTATCTTTCCAATAAGGGTTTTTGCTTTTTGTTTTTGTCAGTCATGGGGCTTGAACTCTAGGCCTGGGCACTATCCCTCAGCTTTTCAGCTCAAGACGAGCATTCTATCACTTGAGCCACAGCGCCACTTCCAATAAGGGTTATAGATATTAACTATAATCTTTGCTAATTTATTTCTGTAGAAGGTTTGCGATCATAGCCTGGATTAGTGTTCAGCAGCAAGGTCATCTGCTTTTGGACTGGGGATTTAGTGGTTCATGTCATTAATTTCATCTATTTGAGCAGAGGATCAAGTATTGAGAGATCCTGAGTAAAGAATTTACTTTGATCTCAACAAATAAGTGAAGTGTGGTGCAGCATACTTGTGATCCTAGTTAGGCGGGAGCTATAGGAATCTATATTGTAGGCCAGCCCAGGGCAAAAAATTCTTCAATGAAATAATAGCTAAAGCAAGCAAATAGTTGGGGCCTGGCTCTTGTGGTAGTGTTATCTGGTATGTTTTAGGCCCTGAGCTCAATCCCTAGTATCTTCAAATAAAGCAAAACAATCAGACTTGAAAAATATTCCATCGTGAAACATTTCAAAATTGCGTGCGAGAAATGATGTTTCAAGCTTTGGTTTTTTGCTTTTTCCCAACTTGGTAAAAGATATTTTTAATTTATCTTATTTTTAATTATTTTAAAATTATCTTTAGTTGTACAAAGGAATTGTCACTTAACAAAGCAGTTTATAGATATAATGCATCTTGATCCATGTCTCTCCTTTCAACATTCTTACCCATTCCTCCCCTACCCATCCCTTCCCTTGCTCTTCTTAGTTTTATAGGATACACATTCAATCATTGACTGTATTTTCTGTCCTCTTCTCTTCATTTGTCTACCCTTTCTCCCCTCATTATTCATCATATTTATCATGGAAAACAGCTCCTTACAAAATGGGCTACATTAGATTATTAAAATTTGGGCTCAGAATTTTGCACTGTGGTAGATAGCTTACTTAGCATGGGTGAAGCCATAGGTTTGATTCCACAGACTCATAAAAGATATTAAAATACAATCATGTAAATCAAATCTACAACAATGGACCAAGGCCAGTTATCTAACTTAACTAATATGAGGACTTTTTGTTATATTTCAATTTTTTTCTATAAAACTCTCCTTTCTGGAAAACCATTATAGTTCAGGACATAGTAAGTTTTTTAGTAGTGAATTTCTATATTAACATCTAGAAATAAAAGATCAAAATCAGCATATTACTTTTCAGATACTCAACATTATTACTCTGACATTAAGTATACTCTTCAGTTTACTGTATTTTGTTTGCTTATGCATTTCACAAGAGATTTTTTCCACAAGAAATTTATTCATTACTTATGTAATTTCAACCCCTCTGTACATCACCTTTACTATAAAATAAAATTTTAAAAAAGAACAGTGCCAACCTTGAGGAGATCTGCAGTGATTTAGTTCTGCATGTAACTGGGTGGAATATGCCCCTGATACTTCTGGCATGATGTATTAGGAAGCCTATTGTGGCCATCCATCTAGGCCAGTTCTTCAATGCAGTTTTTTCAGTAATGAGTAATATATTCTTCTACATGATTACTTTTGAACTGAACAAGGAAAGTATTACAACAAGATGAAGTCATTGTCTTCAGAGAAGAATCACACTGCAAACTTCAAGCTTTCTTTATAGTCTTAAATAGAACTATCTCTTTTTGATTGTAAGTCATAATAAGAAATGCATTTTGCACTGTGACTTAGTATACATTCAGAAAACAATTTTCATAAACTCATTTTTTATTAAATGTACTGCCTCTGATATTTTCTATTTTGTTTTCTGTTTTTAAAAATGCTGGTCATGCTCTCTAAATAAATTTCCTGACCTAGTAATAAATCACAAGACACAGATGAAAGATGGTAGACTGAAGTAAGTTATGTTGGCATTCAAGCAAAGAATAGACTTTGTGAACTTCCAGACAGGAAAACATTGCATTACAAATTAGCTACTCAATCTAATTTTTCCAGTAATATCTTATCAATTGCCCTTGTACCATCAGAACTAAATACTACATAAAGTTAAACATCAAACTCAATACTTTAGATGTGAAATTAGTAGAGACTTATAGCACCTACTGATCACTGATTAAAGATTGATTCTTACTTCTATTTGAATAAGTGGAACTGAATATTTGTCTTGATAAAATCAAACTATATAGTTTTTTTTACTTTTATATTTTATTTTATTTTTATTTATATTTATTTTTTATTGTGAAAATACTGTACAGAGGGGTTACAATTAGATGGGCAAAATAATGAGTACATTTCTTATCAAGCATTGTAGCCTCCTCCTTCGTTTCCCCTTCCGATCCCTTCCCAGCCTCCCCATCCCCCCCACCAAAGTTGTAAAGTTTGTTTTCGACATGACAACTTGTACTTCTCTTGTTGCAATGGGTCCACCTGTATCCTTTTTTAAACGACTTGTTTTTCCCCTTCCCCTCCACAAATTATACCGACATCAAATACAGTGAAAGCAGGGGTTATACTGTGGGGGAGGCAAACTGTATAGTCTTATGTGCACAGTAGTACACTAAAATGTGCTATTCTTTATCTGATGACATATTACCAAAAGAAATGCATGTTATCTTAAAATTCAGATATGATTTGGGGCCTGTAGCCACTCATGCACCTGTAATTTCGCTATGAAATTATCCTTAGGCCGGTGTACTAGAAAAAAGAAAGATGCATTAAGAGAATCTGGGTCATCACAGTTGCTACAGAAGAAAGCTGTCTTACATAAATGGATATGCAGCCAACAACAGATATGCAAATGAGCTCAGAAAAGACCAGATGGACCAGGAAGTTCACAAAGTAAATAAATGCTAAATGACTTAAGTCACTGGGTCTTGAGATATTTCATTAGAATGACTATGAAAACAGAAAATGAATACCAATGTTGACCTCTATGAATCCTATAAACAGAACTAATTTTAAAAATATCTTAAACAGAGTGTGACACAGTAAATTTGCTAGAGGAAAGTATTTTTAAATGTCATGACTTGGGGAAAAGGACAATTTACTAAAAATACTTAAAAGATGCCATTAAAAAGAAATTGACCAAATTGGGTTTGATTGAAATAAAGAATTCTTATTTATCAAAATACATCCAGATGAAAGCAAAGAAGCAAATCACAGTGTATTAAAGACACTATTATTGCTTAGTTCTGAAAGAACTGATTCTAGATGTGTTTGGGGAACCCAAATACTAGTGGTGATGTGTGTAAGAGGATTTGCGATTTCAGCCATTTCCAATAAGGGGAAAATAACAAGTACTGAAATAAAATACTGAGAGTTAAGGAGGAATTTATTTCTAGACAGATATTAATTAGATATTCTAATAGAAAATAATGACTATTTGAAGAGATTATGTCAATGGAACTTCGTAAACAGGCAGCTATACATGAAAAAGAAAAATACTCACAAAAGCAGAAAATCTAGGACCCAAGAAAGGTAGGTTCAGAGCAAAACTGAAGCACAAACCAGATGTTTATCTACTCAACATATTATTCTGGTTTGTGCTTTGCAAATTATAGATGAACAGAAATATTTTGTTATTTTTATATCTAGTAATCAATTATTTTATGGTCACTCCTATACCTTTTTATGAGAAGCTAATCCTTTCATTGAATTCAGTAGAAGTTTATTATTTCATACACGTGAAAGACAGATTGTAAAATATTGCTAGATTATAATGGTTTGCTGTCTTTCATTTCTTAAAAATACTAGAATTGGTTTTTGCTAAGTATTTGTACATAGACTTACAAGTACAATTTCCTAAAAACAAAGATGTTAGAATTTGCATCAACCATGACAATGTCTTCTTAAGAAACATACTCAACAGATTCTCAAGACAGAATATAGCATGAGAGGTAACTTGTAAATAAATGAGATTTTTGAAGTATAGTTGCTTCGCATTTATAAAATATATGTTGTTGGTGATGTAGGGCTAGCTACACTATTTCATGAGCATATGGGCTAACAATATGTCAGATATATTACTGCTATTGAATGATAGCCCAGAGAAGAAAATAATTCTGTTTATAGGATAAATAAGGAACAAAAACATTGAGAAACAATGCGACTAGCTGTACCCTGAGGAAACCATTCAGACTTAATTTAGCCTTCTGTTTCAGAGAATCTTGTCAATGCATTCAATTTTGTGACTGAGAGTATTGTCTATGCTTTTAATTCAATATAATATTGAATTCTAGAAAGGCTAGTATGAAATTAGTAGCAAGCAAAATTAAGAAAGCCATTCCCAAGTCATATGAGCAGTTCAAGGAGAAATTACAGAAATGAATCTTGATTTATTTAGGCAATCATAAACATAGATTAAAAAGGGCCTTGACCCCATTGAATCTGATTTCTTCTTCTATCCCAGGTTGTCATCTCTATTAGCTGTGACGATAAGTGTCAAATTATACTGAATCTGAGCTATACAAGGATATACCAATGCTTTAAGTTTGTTTTTTCTCTCTTTCACAGACCAGATCTATATTTGAAACTGTTCTTTAGGTCTGATTCTTACTGATATTTGAATACTGAAATCTCATCTAAGATTCCTTCTTATTTTCTTTAAGCACTTGAACAACACTATTTCCATTCAACACACCAGTTTGTGAATACAAAGCATCTTGAGCAATGTTACCACTTTCATCATTCTGAAGTCTCATCCTATTATTCATTATTGGTGGGAATGAAGACCATAGAGTATTCACAAACCATTTTCAAGTTGTATTTCCCTAACTGGAAAAATTAGCTTTGGAAATGAAACTGATAAAATTTTAATAGACAGGGATTCAAGAACATTCCGTCAATCTCTTCTAGGGAGTTCCCAGAGAAGCTATGTACAGAGATTGATGTTCTAATGACATTTGCACTGTTTTACTTAATGCTGCCCAAGAGCCTGAAGTTCTCTTTTAGTGTTTTCTGGAAAAGGCTAATTTAGGCATCAAAGTTTAAGTGAAATCCCCAACCCTTTTGGATTTGAAATTTAGAAATCTCAGGATGACAGCCTCTGGACATCTCCATTATATATAAAAAACTAAGTATGGCAGGTGACTTACTTTTATTTTCCAACCGAAATGATTATCCATCAACAGAAAGGAGATCTAGCACAATAAAAGTATTTAGATTTTATGTTTCATGAACTGAAGACAGGCTTATCATTTCCATAAGAAAATATGATAATAATTTTATGAAGGCTTTCCTTGAATTTATCTAATCTTAAAGTTTATATTCAATTTTATCAAAGGAACAATGAATTTTAAAACAGGTGCCCTTAATACATAATTGTTGATTTAAGTCACATATTTGCTCAGGAGAAAATTTTAAAAATTAAGCATCTGAACTTCTGAAATAATTGAAAGTAATGACAAAGACAAACAATCATTGACAACACAAAAGCAATGACTGCAACCATTCTTATGTTTCATTGGAAAAAAATGGCTATAATTGATTCCAATAATTTTAAAGCTATCAATTTCATAGTATAGTAGAATCTTTATAGTTATTCTAATATAAGAGAAATGATCAATAATGAAATGTCAAATTTTCGTTGGTGAATTTTTTCAAAGAATAATATTATAAACTCTTTTCTGTAAAATAAAATAGAAAGTCAGGCTGAAAAAGGTTACTCAGGTTGTACTAAACATTGTATGAGGTAACTATTTAAAAATGTTCAACGAATGGAAAAACACAAAGAATATTTTGATTTCTATGGAAAGTCTTGTATACATTGTGAAGAGTGGGTACATGAGGGAATGACTTAGTAATTTACCACTGATCATAATAATTTGTATCAAGCCTACACCTTACTGAGAAGGTTCGATTAATAAACACTTCAACCATTGCCTTTTCTTGTTGTTATTAAGCCTAAAACTAAATGTAGGTTGAATTTGCTTTAAGTTCTAGTAATTATGTATGCCAATTTTACACCTTTCTTTAAGCACTATTATTATGTTTTCTTTGTGGCATTGCTATTCATAGGTGGGCTGTTACTGGTAGAATTAAGACATGGCATGTTTTGTTATTCTAAACTTTCTAGAAAATTAATAGACCACTATCATAGATAACAAAATTTCAAAGATGGGAGATACCTAAGGCATAAGCATTTTTATGCTATTTGATGAACTGGACAGGTTATACTATGCTTTTCCTCAGCTCTTATAGGTTGCCTGTGGCCTGTGTGCCTGCATTAGTAATTTTTTATATCCTGAAAATATTTTATACATACTCATATAGCCCTTGGCAGAAATCAAAGGTCCATGAAAGTACCTGTTTGATCTTTCTTATGTGGAAAACACTCACATTATGAATACTTTCCTATCAATGGTATATAATTGGAATGATTATTTTTATTGTCAACTTGATTACATTGAGAGACATCTAAGAGACTAGCAGAGCACACTACTGAAGTGTCTCTGAGGGTTGGCACGTTGAATAGCAACAGAGGACAGAAGACTCTTCTTGAGAGTTTGTTGGAGGTTCTAGCAGAGGAACGCAGCTACTCTTTTACCCTTGACTGAAGACTGGTTCTGATCTATCTGGGATGGCCATCCTCTTCAACCGAAAGCACAGCTTTGGGAGAGATGCATTTGGAGGGGTGAGGGAGGAAGTGGACACCCGTGTAGCCAGCCAGATCTGCAGGATCAACCCTGGCGATCAATGGGGTGACAGATGTTGCAGCCAGATGGCCCTTACACCCAGAAGACTCTTTTTGAATATGGGAAGCGCTGTCCAGTAGGAAGGATCCTGGGTGCAACGTAAGTCTTAGAAGAAACCTGTTTTGCAGGCTTGCTCTTTCCTGACCTTTCTGTGTCCTGGTTTGAGGAAGTGCGCAGCCTTCATCACTGACCCCTGCCCCCATACACACTATAACACTCCACTAGCCTCAGCCTCAGAGCAATGAGTCCAGGATCACCTGGATTGAAATTTCTACAACTATAATAAGCCAAAATAAAATCTTTCCTCTTCTAAATTATTTCTCTCAATTATTTGTCACAATGATGAAGATGTCACCAATGGTTTATGGGACAAACAGACTTAAAAATCTTCAAAGACCCTTCAACTTGGTGTGTACTTGAAGTACATACCTTCTTCCTCTTGATAGTTCCAAACAGTAAAACAGAGTTGCTAAATAAAAGCCAAGGCCTTTTATTGTTCCAAATGGTTGTGGTAGAACTTTTTCAGCTCAGTTTAGACCCATTCTCTTTAGCTAACATTTCAAAAAGTTGACAGGATGATTGCTCTTCATTATAAGTGGCTTTTTGTTATAGAGCATTTCCTTTCATAGCAAAAATAAGATTTTAATGCAATTACATTGTGTTTAGATAACTGAGTATGGCTTCAACCAAGCTCTTATTTATCCTGTGAAAAATTGTCTTTGAGTGAGATGTATTTTTAGGTATTTCTGCTTATGTTCAAGTCCAAACTTGAATTCTATACACCTGATGCTCTTAAGTTGTTTTGAATGAGATAAGATGAATGATTCAAGAGTCTATAGAACAATTGAAAAACTTTCACCAAGTAGATATATAAGAGAAAGGACAAAAACTTTTATAAACGTAAGGAACATGGATTTCTGATCTGAAACTTTTTGTTCTTTTTTTTGCACATAGTGGAGCCTCAGGCTGCTGTCTTAGAGACTATTTAAACTACTGAACGTAGTCATTTTGTGAAAAAAAATTAAGAAAATATAAACTCAGGTTTGTACCTCAATTCTGTGGATGTTTTCTTTGTGTTTAATTTTGATGCTATTTTCTTTTGATTCTCCCACACTTCCTTTTATCTTATAATTTTGCTATGTTTAGTTAAGGAATGCAACTCAAATTTTAAATTAAATTATATAACTATAAAGGATGGCTATAACATATAATCACACTTTTAATATAAACCTATCTTTAATTTTGGACAAAATTGTGATATTTTAAATCTATTATTTCCTCTTTTTCAAAGTCAGGACTATCCCTATTCATTTGGAAGTATGTATTCAACTCCGTCAGTGATTTCTCATGACCTCTGACTGAGCACACTGCAGAGTGATGGAGAACGAAGCTTCTGAGAGAAGTGCAAAATCTCATCTTATATAGTGACTAGAGAAAGTTTCTTACTGAGTTTGCATAAAATTTCATTGACGATAAAACAGATAATACAATTTATTTCATTTATGCAGTTGGTTCATGTAAAAAAATCAGACAAGATTATTAGGTAGATCATTGTAAATAAATAGATGTCTAGTTATGAAATTAGATTTCATTTTGTAATTATGACTATTATTAATTTTCAATTTTCAATTACTTGTTATATGCCCCCAGATTTCAACAAATCTAATGGCTAATTAACTAGTTATATAATTTAACAATAGCAACACATCTGTACAATTATTTAAATATTAAAACAAGAAAGAAAAGAAAAAAAGCACTTTTTTAAAAAAAATTCTAACATAAGCTTTCAAATCTATACATTCATGGCTTCTTGAGAGAATTCATGGGATGGGTGCTACTGGATTTATTTACTTTGCTACTTTCTGATGAAAAGTCTGATATTTGCTGATTCAGAATTAAAACACAGAAGATGATGCTAACCAAAATGAACTCCAAGACATGGACACAAGTTGTTTTTCTTTGTTCTTGTTGTTCTCAATGTACTATGTGATTTCTTTTTTCTGTTGTTCTTTCCCCCTATGATTTATCCCCTGTTGTCACTATATTTGATTCTAGTGCCTTAGGTATTATATGTATGTTTATCTGAACTAGGGAAGGGGAACAACAAAATGGTGAGACAAAGAACAAAGGAAACCTATGCAACAGCAATACATACAAGACAATATGTTGGAGCCGGGCGCCAGTGGCTCACACCTGTAATCCTAGCTACTCAGGAGGCTGAGATCTGAGGATCGTGGTTGAAAGCCAGCCCTGGTAGGAAAGTCCATGAGACTCATCTCCAATAAACCACTAGAAAACCAGAAGTGGTACTGTGGGTCAAGCAGTAGAGCACTCACCTTGAGCTGAAGAGCACAGGGACAGCGCCCAAGCCCAGAGTTCAAGCCCCATGACCGACCAAAAATAATAATAATAAATAAATAAAGCAAAGTCTAATAACACTTTCTTGCCCAAGCTGGCTTTGAACCTCAATCTTCAGATCTCAGCTTCCTCAGTAGCTAAGAATTCAGGCCTGAGCCACCAGTACCTGGCTTTCCTTTTTCTTTTTCTTTTTCTTTTGTTTCATTTCTTTTTTTTTTTTTTTTTTTTTATTGTAAAGCTACTATACAGAGAGTTACAGTTACATGAGTGAGGTTATGAGTACACTTCCTCTTGAACATTGTTACCCCCTCCATTGTTTTCCCCCTACCATCCCCTCCCTCCCTCCCTTCCCCGAGGTTCTTTTTTTTTTTTTTTTTTTTTTTTTGATTGTGATTAAATGATTACATAATTTCAAAGTCACAAGTTCATTCTAACTTCCCTGGACTTTTGTTTCATTTCTTAAAGATGTGTTCTCGTTTCATCTTATAGTCAGTTAGCTACAACAGAAGATAGAGAAAAATATGCCTTAAGCATAAGTTGTAATCAAAGATAAATTCTCAAGAAACCTTTTCACAGTAGACATTGATTTTCTTTCCCTCCCGATAGGTCATTGGGTCACTCAGAGCGAGTGAGGTTAAATGAGTACAGGAAGAAAAGATGAGTATAAGGAGAAGATAATAAATGAATATGGGTGGTGGTGATAGCTCTAAGAAATCCCAACTACTCAGTAGACAGAGGCAAGAAGGTCATGGGATCCAGGCTATCCTGGCAAAGAAGAACTTACCTCAAAAACAAAATATGAAACAAAAGGCTCTAAGTTCAATACCAAATACCTCAAAAAGTTGTCAAATTTAGGTTTAGAATATTAATATAATTGTTAAATTATATCTCAATCTGTATCTTAAGTTGCCTATGCAACTTAATTCATTTGTGTAACAAAAATTATTTCACTAATAGCACTGTGCTTTTCTAGAAATTGCATCTTCATTGTTAGTGGGTAGGTAAAACAGAAGCAATTAATATGTGATTTTTGTGCAAAACTCACATATATAAATTCTCTTAAAAACAAGATGGAGTTGGGAGTTTTTACAGCTGAGTTGAATCATTTATTTGAGACTCATCTCTGGGATATTTAGGGGAGGAGCCCAATAGTGTAACTCCTCCAACAACTAAAAAGCTGACAGATTCTATATGAAGGGAGGAACGGTGAACAAATGCAGTCTTTATATTAAATATATATTATGCGAAAACTGAACTATGGAACTTGTGGAAAGGGATAAGAGGAGGAAATGAGGGAGAATAATGGAAGGGGTGACACTGACCAAGGAGCCCTTTATTAATAACCTGATTCCCAGAAATTAAACCCTTTAAAAATTTTTTAAATATATATTTTTATGGAAAAGATACTGTACAGAAGGGTTACAGTTACATGAGTAAGGTAATGAGTACATTTCCTATTGAGCATTGTTAGCCCCTCCTTCATTTTTCCCCAACCATCCTTTTCCTCCCCACCTCCCCAACTCCTCCATCTCCCCCACCGCAAAGTTGTAAAGTCTGTTTTCAATATAGTGTCTTGTTAATCTCATTGTTATAATGGGTCAACCTTATTTCATCATTTTGTTATTTCCCTTCCCCTCCCCAAATTAGAAAAATGTATATACAAGATGCAGGACACCGGAAGCAAATACAGTGACAATAGGGTTTGTACCATGGGGGAAGAACATTCAAAGAAACAAAGAAAATAACACAGTACATTATAAATACATTAGAAGCAACAATAAGAAAGATAAAACCTCTTGTGTCCCTATCTTAAGGTTCATGTTGCTTAGTATCAGGTTATATGGTCATATGAACATAGCTTTTGACCTCTTCTGCTTGAAATTAAACCCTTTTAAACAATTATACAATAAAATTTAAAAAAACTAATGCTAGAATAATGGAGAAAAGAGAGTATAATGCAGGCAAAATTAATTGTATATATCATAGAATTCAGAAATCTGAAGGAAAAGGTGGGTCAGGAGTATGAAGATATTGAAACGATGGCACAGATCAAGATTATTGTACACATACACTGCTTTGTTAAAAAGCAATACAATTAAATGTATTAAAATGAAGATAAATTAAGGGAGGAGTGGATGAAAATGTCGAAAGGGTGATATTGATCACAATATTCATAAACTGCTTTGGTGAATGACAACTCCTTTGTACAGCTAATTAAAGATAATAAAAATAGTAAAAAAAAAAAAAAAAAAAAAAAAAAAAAAAAAGAAGCATTAAAAAAAAACCTAATGTTGCTTGTTGCTAGTGGCCCACACATCCTAGCTACTCAGGAGGCTGAGATATCAGGATCACATTTCAAAGTTAGCCTGGGCAGAAAAGTCTGTGAGAATCTTAAAGTTGTAGCTCAAGTGGTAGAGTGAATCCAGTGCACATGTCCTGGGTTCAAGGCCCAGGACAAAAACAAAACAACAGCAACAAAATACAACTAGTGCTATGATTCCTCTTTTTGTGTCTAAAAGTTATATTTCTTAAATTTCTTAACCCAATAACTAAAATAGCTAATTTATAGAATATAAGACTAGACACAATCCATTAAATTCCTAAAATTTAAGAGATATAATATAGGGGAAAAGTCAAGTAAGATAAACTTATATATATATATATATATATATATATATATATACAACCTATATATATCCATATATATATATATGCAACCAAACAAAGCTAATCATGTAATAGCTTGATTTTGGAAACTTTGGAGCATTGACTAGCTCAGCTTTCTCCTTTTCTTCATTATTTACAGAAGTTAGGGCACATTGTTTTGCTCCTTTAATAAATATTAAACTAATATATATGTTAGATAACTTTGGTTTCCCACTTATAGGGCAGAATAGTGTTTTGGATAAGTAAAACATGCAACTTAGGATTCATTTTGAAAGAAGAGGGCAGAGCAGAACAATGTTAATAGAGTGCTGAATCAAGTTTATTTATTTCTAGTAGCTCAGCAAGGTAAGTTAAGCCATAAACAAGTATCCCAGTTCATCTCTGTTTGGCATTTTTCTTTCTCTTTGCGACTTCTTAGTGATACTCCCTTTGCATAAGAATTTTCCCCATCTCTGCAGACACTTTGAATGCCCATCAAAAATTAGGAAGAATGTTGCCTAAAATAACAGCATTTTTACCAGCTACCAGTACGCTACAACTACTAAGAGTGGGATTTATAATACATTTTGAAGACCATGGATGGTTAATCTAAATGCTACACAAGCCCTTGTGAAACAGAACAAGTCTGCTGCTTCTGAACTGATAGACAAATCTCTGATCTGTAGACAAATCTCATCATTTATTTTACAACTGGTCAATTCAAGCTACCAAGAAAAATTTCAGATTCCAGAGCCAAATGTATTTCTGATGGGCCAAAACCCCACATTACAGAAGAAAACCTCATAGATGGTAACTACTATTTTTGCTCTATTTACAGAGATTTTAATGCAAAGAAATAATATGCACACAACATAAAAATATGTATCTGGCCAGGCACCAGTGGCTCACGTCTATAATCCTAGCTACTCAGTAGGCTGAGATCTGAGGATCATGATTCAAAGCCATTCTGGACAAGAAAGTCCATGAGACACATCTCCAAATAACTACCAGAAAATCAGAAGTGGTGCTGTGGCACATATGGTAGAGCCCTAGCTTTGAGCTGAATTGCTCAGGGACAGCATCCAGACCCAGAGTTCAAGCCCCGACTGACAAAACAACAACAAACAACAACAACAACAACAACAACAAAATTACAAAAAAAAAAAAACCAGCGTATTTGTTTCCAAAGCCATATTTGCTCCAATATTTGGACTTGCAAACTCCTTATTAATGATGTCCAGCCTGATAGGTGGGTTGTCTGATACTTAACTTCTAACTTTTTTCTCTTATTTCAGGTAATGAGTTTTGAGAAATATTTCTTGATGCATTAGGAGAGAAGTCATTTTATTCTGCAATTGAGAATGTTTAGTAAATGTCAAGAAATTCAAAATTTCTGATACAGGCAAAATTTCTACCATGCATTTTCTTCTCTTACAATAAGAGAAGAAAATGCATGGTAGAAATTTTGCCTGTATGAAAAGTTATGAATGAATCATTTGGCACGTGTTTAACCTTGGGAACACAGCCCTTAGAAGCACCAGAAAGATAACTGAAGTTTCTCCATTACAGATTTTACATCTGTGTTTTTATTCCTTTGCTCTGATTTTTATTGATAGCTCTGATTGAATCAATGGGTGAATCCATTAGTAAGCTGATGTTATTAGGTAACAGGACCAGTTAGAAGATTTGGTTGCTGGGAAAATGCTTTTGAAGAATGCATCTTGCGTAAGCTCCTTTTCAGCTCTGGGTCTAACCTAATGGTGCCTGGAGGTGGGCAGACTCCTCTGAAAAATGCTCATTGCCTGACTTGAGGGCAGTGTCCTCCTCCAGCTCTGTCTCATGCTTCCAGTATCATGGTCCTCTATTCCTTTTCAGCTCTGAGTCTATCAATTTCCCTGCTACCATGAAGTGAGAAGCCCTCACTAACACATGCTCCTAGCACCATGGTGTCTTCCTCATCAGTCAGGGCCCCACAAAACAGCCATCTGACCACAGATGGGTTTTCTAAAACCCAAGTCTAAAATGAACCTTGCTTCCATTTAAGTGGTCGATGTCAGAGATTTGTCACTGCAATGAAAACTAACACACCATTATTTACTTACACAATTTATAGTACACATTTTATTCAAGTGTATGTGCAATGCCCAGCTTTATTTATTTATTTTTATTTTAAAACTTTTTAATGTCAAGGTGATATACAGAGGAGTTACAGTTACTTAAGTAAGGTAATACATACATTTCTTGTCAAACTTGATACCCCTTCCCTCATTTTTCTCCTACTTTCCTCCCCTTCAATTCCCCCCTCCCCAACATATTGTCTTATTATTTCCAACATATTGTCTTGTGAATATCACTGTTGCATTGGTTCCCCCTTGTTCTTTGTCTCACCATTCTGTTGTTTCCCTTCCTTTCTCTGATTCAGATAAGGGGAAGAACATACAAAAGAGACAAGAAATCACATAGTACATTAAAAACAATCACAACAAAGAAAAACCTCTGTGTCCATGTCTTGGAGTTCATTTCACTTACCATCATCTTATATGGTCATATGTATGTAGCCATTGAGCTATTCTGCTCATCTGCTAAGATTATCCTAGATGTTTACTATTTATTACAAGTAAGGGAAACCATGGGACCTATGTTTCTTTGGATCTGGCTTACTTCACTTTAATATGATTTTTTTCCAATATGATTTCTTTCCATTTCCTTACAAAGGGAGCAAACACCCAGATTTACATATATATATGCATATATATATATATATATATATGAAAGAAACTCCTATTTCATTATCCTTAACTGTCCAATTTCCTAAACCATAACTATTGTTCATAATTTGGTATATATCCTTTCTGATATCTAAATATCTGCAGTAGGTTTATGAAATTTGATAGCTACATTGACATAAGATATTTAATAAATTCCTATTTAAAAATAGTTGATTTAGAACATTGCAATTAGACAGACAATGCTGTATTAGTGCACAGAAAGAGCTAGACTTTGTCCCCAAGAGAACTAGCCTGATGCTCTATCTTTGTAATTCTAAAAATACTATAATGAGAAATGAAGGTCCCAAAGCAGTAGGCAACTCTAACAGAGCTGTTGAATTTTATTTTGCTTAAGATGCAATGTCAAAG
The DNA here is from genome assembly GCF_019054845.1 of Dipodomys spectabilis. Lineage (NCBI taxonomy): Eukaryota > Metazoa > Chordata > Mammalia > Rodentia > Heteromyidae > Dipodomys > Dipodomys spectabilis. Next base: position 14,104,664 of record NW_024870683.1, read on the forward strand.
TCCAACTCTTACTAGTACAACTCCTTTCAAAAGGTAGAATATATTTAAGCAAATATGATACATGCATATTTTAAACCTTTAAACATTTTAGATCCCTAATTCCCAAATTCAATTTACTTTTAATTTCACAGGTTATAAACTCCAGAAAACTAGCAACAATTGGCAGACATTCTGCTGAAATTAAAAACCAGGAAATTTTTATGTTCTAGTTTCCATTTTTTCTAACTTTTCCCCAAATATTATGAAGGCTTTATATTTAATCCAACTTATTAATAAAAGAATAAAATAGATTAAAGTGTACATTTCTACTCTAGTATAACATTTTGGTACAGTACATGCCATTTTTAAAAGAAATTTGGTTCTGCTATATAAGAAACTTCCTCTGTTAAGATTCTATCTCCTGCTGTTCTGAAAAAGCTCAATATTGAAAATATTGAAAGAGAGATACAAATGCTACTGGAAAGTAATTATGATTACTGAAGTGGAATTTTATCACAAGAAATTTTTACCATCTTCTATGTTAGGGATTTTCAGTTGCTGTTGTTAGCACATGCGCACTATACAGTTCTTCTTGAACGTTTTCAGATACCAACACTGTATAAAATTAATAAAAGGAGTCTTTCACCTATAAAATCCTAGCCAAGATATAATGTTTCTTTCTTGAATTAATCCAGATTTTTTATATTTCCTCTAACACTGTGAGAAATACCAAAGCCCCTCTGTCTAAAGTTTTCAGTTGCTAAAATATTGATCCAATAATCCTAAATGTTTCAGTGAAAGTAGAGCTATGAAGTAGAGCAGCAACCCTAAAAGAACTATATAGAGATTTGCTAACTCTTTTCCTATCCCCTCTGTGTCACAGAGAAAATAATATGCTTATTAGTAGTAGATATGCTCAGGTGCTTTGGATAATGATGAAAATCAACTGCTTGAAGAAATGCAGTAACAACCAAACAAGAAGACATTTTGCAAGAGAAAAATCACCGAACTAGTTGCTTCTGCACAGTACCTCTTTAACTTCAACCAATACAAAAAGACTTTTTGTAGATATTCACATGTATATTTATTAGAAGTAAAAAAATGAGTATAAAGGAATCAAATGGATGGGTGATTCTTTTTTGTTGAAATAAATAGAACAGTGCATAGTCTTAGAAAAATCTAGGTCATCCTCCCTCAAATATATCTCTCTTTGATGTTTTTCTTGAATTTCCAAGGAATACTTTTCCTTCTGAGTTCAGTCAGGTTAGACATTTGCATGAAATTTTTCCACTTTTAGGAGAGCCAAGATATTTTCAGGGGTAAGAATTGGAAGAAAAAAAAAAAGAAGATAAATCTTGATCTAATTCTTATGCTCTTGATATTTTTTTTTTGCTTCCTGACAGCTTGTATTTGGAAAAAAAGTGTACCCTGACCTCCAGAAAAGAGAGATAAAGAAGACTGGCATCAATATGAAATGAGAATAAAAAGTAAGAGAGTCATTTTTGCTCTTCATTCTATTCTCTGGAATTGCCTTTAGTAGGGGTGTTAGCAATCCTTGCTAGTCTAAGAGTTTATATTTCTTAATATTATATTTCTTAATATTAAATGGGCTTCTCTATGGAATACCAAATAAAGGCTAAGTTACTAGGTACTCAGGAAAACAGGATGATGTTTCTATACGCTTGAGGTAAATGGATTTAAATGGATGCTGTACGCCAATGGGGACATGGAAAGGAAACTTAGAATGGAGAATTCTTGGCTTGGTGCATATAGGCACAATGTTCTTGTGGCCTGCTTGTTTGATTGCCAAAGCTAACTTTCACATATTTTGGCTTCTGAGTACACATCTTTGAGAAGTACTTACAGAAATCCCAGAAATGGTCTCAAGGACTTGTCCTTGTCTGAAGTAGAAAGAAGAAATCCTGGTATTACCCCCCCCCCCCCCCCCCCCCGCCCCAGCCCCTGCCCTTCACAATCTTCCTCAAATTTAACCTTTCTCTGGATTGTAGATCCAATATTTATGGTCCTTTGTATCTGATTCCAATGAGGGGATGGATGGGAATAGCTTTGGTCTAATCAAGTTAATGTAGGCTTTTTCAATTACCTTGTCATTATAATCTTATTGCACTTGTAAATTTTTATCTTAGATTTGATTTTCTTAGGTGATCATGAGTAAATTACATGTGCAGAGGGATTCTTGAGAGGTGTAGTAATTTTTATGTCAATCACTTCTTTTAGACTGGCCTTGGGGTGGGAGGACTTGAATCTCTATGCCCATAAAACAACAACAACAACAACAACAATAACAATAACAACAACAATAACAATAACAACAACAACAAAACCCTGATCCAGGGTAGACATAGTAGCGGTTCTTGATCTTTCTTCCTGGGATGACACACTTTCAATTCTGCCTTTCTACTTTCATAAACTGTACTTTTCCTATTCTGCCTTATGTCTTCTCTCAAATACTTGCTGAAGATAGAATCAAGATAGTTGCGCTGTCCTTTCGGTATCAATAGAATTGTTGTGAAAATGTTATACAAAAACATCTAGCATCTAGCAGGATTTATATGTGTATTACTTTCCCTAGATTCATATAAAGAAGTCAAAAGCTCCATTTTCTTCAACATACAGTTAAAATGGCATAATTCAAATTACACACACTCTCATGAATTATGCTCCAAAGTCCCCTAAGTCAAACTTTCACAACCGACAAAAATCTTTCATCAAAATACAGAGAAACAACAAAAGAATTGTTAAAGAGAGGGTATTTCTGTTCCTTAATAATTGTCATATGTTCCTGTATAAATACTGTTGTATCTTTATAAGAAAATCAGTATCGTTTTTTAGAGAAAACTTATCAACATTTTGTTTGTAAGCTGAAAACAAGAACCATGTCAATATAAAAGAGTGAAAATAATTTTTGGTGTCTGGCTAAAGTGGAGGTATACTAGGTTTCAGAAGAAATAGTTGAATACTAGGAGCATTATAAATATTCCTTCAACCCATGTCCACTTCCTCCCCTCTTCTGTCCCTATGGATGGCACACTTCAGTCAAGTAACTTAACATACTCACTTATACTTGTCAACTAATTCAATTGACAAGACATGTTAAAAATGATGGTTAACAACTATACAAGATCATCTCTTTTTTGGGACCAGTATTAGGACTTGAACTCAGTGCCTTGGGGCTGATCCTTAGCTTTTTTGCCCATGGCTGTCCTTCTTCTGTGTGAGTCATATTCTACTTTTCAATTTTTTGGTGCTTATTTCAAATTAAGAGTCTTATGGACTTTCCTACCATACTGTCTAACTATAATCCTCAATCTCAATATCCTGAGTTGCTAGAATTACAGAACTGAGCCAATAGTGTCTGGCTGATAATGGCAGTATTTTTAGGTAGCTACAGCTAATCACATTTTTCTCATGATCATCAACTCAAAATATAGCTAGAATTATTGGAAATATCAAGTGAGGTTATACTTATTTTATCACTCTTGACGTTCATTGTTTTGTTTTATAAAGACAACAGAAATAATAAATGAAGGAAAAATAAGTAAATAGAATTTACCATTTACCATCTTCATTTTGAGAGCAGGATTAAAATATAAAGATGTTTTGGTTTTTGTGTGTTTGATTTTTTGTTTTCTTGATTATTATTAAGACAGGAATGTCTGGGAGATTTTTCAAAGCATTAGAAATTTATACAATACCCTTAAAGCCTCTACTGGCTGCTACTCTAGCTAAAAATATTGATATGTACACCAGAAAATAAAACTTTTTTCTCCCTATTTTGTCCTTCACCAAACTCCACAGGCAAAAGTTGTTTGTCTCTAATATTGCATTTTAAAGGTCATTTTTTATTTTATAGCTGTAGGTTGGTTTTTATTCCTAGATATTTTACATGACCTGTGCTAAATTAGACTCTAACCTGTGCTGAAGGACAAACTATAACTGTGTCTAATATCCTAGAACTTCATTTTCCTACTCTGGTGTGAATACTTGAAACTGCCTTAACAAAGTACTGTGTGTAATTCCTTTTGATTGACAGTCTGTGTATTATGGAATTCAACATTTTAGGGTCTGGGATACAACAAACATGAGCTGGAAATTTAAACTACTTCCTAGCTGTTTAAAATTGTTTAAAAGTTACTTATTCTAAGGAAACCTGCTGCATTTTCCATAAAAATCAAAAGTACATGGTCAAATATTTTACTCTCCTCTTTCAGAAAATAATGGACGTTATTTGCTAGCAAGTATTTTGAGCATTTGAATATTTGAGTATTTTATACCTTAAAATAGGTATACAAAATCAATCGGATAGATGTTACTTCCTCTTGTTTCAATACCATAGTCCACTTAATATTTGAATAGTGAGAATAACTATAACTTCTAACAGCTTATTAAATGTTTAACCTACTGGTGAATGTACACACACACACACACACACACACACACACACACACACATACTGCTCAAACAAGTGCTTATTTGATGAATTATGATTTAATTAGAAAACCTTGAATTCCTGCACAGTAATATGTAATGATATTTTATACTCATTTATACTGGGACTCCAACTTATCTGGGATCTCTCTAAACAAAATGTGGCTTAGTAGAACTGTCTTACTCTTGTGTATGGTTTCAGACTGTAATTAAGCAACTCTAAAAACAATCTGGGAAAAACTTTTTAATGATAGCTCAAAAATATAAGCCTAGAAATTCTCTAGTATAAAATATTGAAAATATCATAAACCTCTAATAATATAAAAGCTAATTCACTTTGCCCACTTCCTATTAAAAGCACCATAAGCCATACATTGATTGCTTAAGAGAGAAATGTGAAAAAAACCTTGTACCAACTGAAGCATTCAGCTTACTGCAAATTACACATTGAGTTTCTGCACTGCAATTGATATGTCGGGTTAAGAAAAGAATAGAAGAATAGGAAAAGTATGAAAGCTAACTTAAAGACAATTACACTCATAATTTCAACTTGTACTAAAAAAGACATGTTAATAAAATAGACATTTTTCTAGATATAATTCAATATGAGTTCGATATATTGAGATAATAGTGCTCTACAGCAAAAAAGATCATTTTGATGAGTGAAATAGTCTGGCCTATAATGTCATTTGTTAGGAATTTGGATTATGTTTGTTATGAAAATACAAACATACATACACATTAACGAATCTGAAGTGTGTGAAAAGATTTGAAAAGAATGTAAATAAAACTGAATGAATTGAAATAATTTCTAATATGCATAAATAATCAACAATTAGTAACATTTTTAATAAAAAGGGGCAACCTACATATACATTGCCAGAATGGAAGACCAGTCATTCCAAGTCCAACTAAAATCTGTGTACTTTACACACACATAAATATATAGGATATGATGGACGTGGCGCTGTGGCTCAAGTGGTAGAGCACTCACCTTGAGCTGAAGAGCTGAGGGACAGCGCCCAGGCCCAGAGTTCAAGCCACACGACCGACAAAAATAATAATAATAATATATAGGATATGAGAGTTTCAAGTAAGACGATTGAGAACAACACCCCAAAACCACACAATGATGATTTTTTTTGATAGATTTCCATTTTGTCTCTTATAGCCAAGCTTAGGCCCAAAGGACCTAGCAGGCAAAATGTTGATGGGCGTGGACAAAGCAAGATCCTGAAGCTAGGGAAGAGGCGATCTCACAAAACAAAATGATGAAGTCCCTCTTTATATATTCCTCAAACACTGTAGAGAAACCTGTGGGGCTCAAACCTGCTAAAGACTGACAAAGGCTGGGTGCTGGGGCTCACCCAGCACCTATCTGCTCAGGAGGCTGAGATCTGAGGATCGTGGTTCAAAGCCAGACCAGGCAGGAAAGTCCAGAAGACTTATCTCCAAATAACCACCAGAAAACCAGTAGTGGCACTGTGGCTCAAGTGGTAGAGTGCTTGCCTTGAGCTGAAGAGCTCAGGGACAGCACCCAGGCCCAGAGTTCAGCCCATGACCGACAAAAAGAGAGAAAGAGAGAGAGAGAGAGAGACAGAGAGACAGAGACAGATAGAGACAGAGAGACAGAGAGAGACAGAGTGAGAATGGTAAAGGCTGGCAAAGGCTAAATAAATGAGATACCTGACATCCTTCCTCATCAGGTTGTTATAAGCTACATATTTCCCCACTCAGGTAGGAGTATATAACACCTGGTCAGAAAATGGATTTTCATCTTCACAAGGTTGTATTGCAACCAATTTGTGACATTAAGAAACCTAGAGTTCTACTTTCATTGGGCTCTAAGAAGTACACTTCTACTTTTATAGTGGGATGGTATAAGAGACCTAATGGAGAATCAGAACCTACAGCAACAATGAGAACACATCCTTAGCATCATGGAGACTCAGGGAGCAGTAGCACAGTGTTCCTACCACTCAAGGTTCTGCACAGAGTGGTCCAGTAGGGACACAGAACTCATACTCTATTAGAAAAGAGAGATCTAAAATTAATACTTAAAGCTTACCTTTTCACCTTCAAGAATACACAAAGGAGGGTGTAACAATGCTCGATAGGAAGTGGACTCATTATCTTGCTCATGTAACTGTCACCTCTCTGCACAGTATCTTTACAATAAAAAATATATATTAAGAAAAAATGAATACAATACTAAATTCAAAGTAGAGAAAAGATCATAGAAACTAGGTGAGAAATAGAAATCAATGAAAATGAAAACAGGAATCCATAAGGAAAATCAACAAAAATTTACTCAATAAACATCAGGGTAAAAGAAATAGAACACATTTATTGATATCAGAAAAGGCAGAATGGACATCATTGAAATACCGTCTTTACTGCTGGCTCAACAATGTGGAAATCTGTGAATTTGACCACCAAAGGACTGAGCTTCAAAGAACAGAAAAATGAGGGTTATGATGGCTTCATAGAAAGAGTTTGGTAGTGAACTTTTACTTTCAATTTCATTGAAGAGTTGGAGGAGTATTGTTGTGAGTTCTGTATTGAAGGTCTTGTAGAACTTAGCTGTAAATCCATCTGGTCCTGGGCTTTTCTTAGGTGGGAGGTCTCTTTTGCTGTTTCTATTTTGATGCTTTATATGGGTCTGTTAAGTTGGTTTAAATCATCTTGGTTTTGTTTGGGCATGTCAATATTTGCTAGAAATTTGTCCATTTCTTCTAGATTCTCAAACTTATTAGCATAAAGGTTTGAGAAGTATTCCCTTATAACGTTCTAAATCTTGGTTGTTGCTGTGGAGATGTTTCCATTCTCATCTCTGATTTGTAAAGCTACCAGAACAACTATGTTTTTCGCAGAATTATTCATCATAGCTAAGACATGAAACCAACCCAGATGCCCCTCAGTAGATGACTGGATCAAGAAAATATGATATATATAATATACATATATACATATATGTGTATATATGTGTGTATGTATTATGTATATAATATGTATATATACATAATACATACACACATATATATGTTGGAAAGACAGAAAAAATTATATTAAGTGAAGTAAGCCAGGCCTAAAGAAACATAGGTCCCATGGTTTCCCTTATTTGCAATATTTGCAACAACTAGTATATGTCTAGGATAATCTTACCATACAAACAAAAGCTATGTATATATGATCATATAAGATGTTGCTAAGCAAAATCAACCCCACAATATGGACACAAAAGGTTTTTCCTTTGTTGTTGTTGTTTTGAATGTACTATGTGACTTTTTTGTTTCTTTTGTATGTTCTTCCCCCATGGTAGAACCCCTGTTGTCACTATATTTGATTCCGGCGCCCTGCATCTTGTATATGCATTTTTCTAATTTGGGGAGGGGAAGGGAAATAACAAAATGCTGAAAGAAGGACACTTGTTAACCCATTGTAACATGAGACATACAAGACACTATGTTGAAAAAGAACTTTACACTTCCGGGGAAGGGGAGAGAGGAGTTGGGGAGATGGGAAGGGAAAGGATAGTAGGGGAAAAACAAAAGAGGGGGTAAGAGTGCTTGATAGAAAATATACTCATTACCTTACTCATATAAGTGTAACCCCTCTGTACAGTATCTTTACAATAAATTAAAAAAAAACAGAAAGATAAAGTGAAGAGAGAGAAAGGATGAAAAAGAGCAAGGAGACGGAGGAAAAGAAGAAACAAAGGAGAAGAAGGAGATGAGGAAGAAAAGGACTAGGAGGAGGAGGAGGAGGAGCAGGAGGAGAAGAAAAGCAAAGAGGAAGTGGTGCTATGGCTCAAGTGTTAGAGCACTAGCCTTGAGCATAAAAAGGCTCAGGGACAGCACCCAGGCCCTGAGTTCAAGTACCACAACTGACAAAAAAGAAAAAAAGGGAAGGGTAATGGAACAGGGGTGAGTAAGCCATAATAACAACTAGATGTAAATGAAAAAAAAAAAAAAAAGAGAGAAACACAGTCAGTGAAACAAACTAGTAGAGCAGACATATGAGGGATTAACTTTTACTAGTAATAGCAAAAGATATTTTGGAAGATTTAAAATGAAATCTTTTTGGAGATAAGTATGAGAGTATCTCTAGAATCTATATCCTTAGATAAAGAATCTATATCTAGTCTATATCCTATGGACGTAGGTAAGTAAAAGGACACTTACTGAATATAGTAAAAATATATCAAGGAGAATAAAAATATTTTAAGGCTATAAACTGAAACAACCCCAAGATAAAAAGTTTGGAGCAAACAGATATACTATTAATAATTAAAACAATTATTAAACAGAAAAGTAAAAATTCATTGAGCTCTAGGAAAAAACTGTCTTAAAACAGAATTCATTAACTGAGTTCCAGGCTGAATTGATTTGAAACACACAATCACCATACATATACATACATACACATACATGCACACACACATGCACATATGCACATATGCATATATACATACACATTTTTACTTATGAATATTCTGATAAAATTTAAAATAAAGCATCATGGATGACTTGGTGCTCAAAAACAGGTATGATGATACCAGTATTTGAGTGGTTGAAGTTGTAGGATCATACATAGAAGGTTTATACATTCGGCCCAGTTTTATCTAAGTAGTCAGACCCTGCCAGATATAAAACACAAAACAAACTCCAAAAAGAAAACTCTAGGAACTATGAAACTCCTTCCATAGAATTAATCACACAGACTTCTTGTACTCATAGAGCTCTTCTAATATATGTAAACACTGGGATTTTGCATCATTTGCTTGTACCAGTTCTTAATATGTGATTAAAACAATGACTCACTTGAAAGAAATGGTCCTAAGATTTTCATACCTTCTTCTCTGATCTTTGTTTTTAAATCCAAAATCTAGCATTAGAACCATTGTATCTAGATCTATCTGAATGTGCATAAATAACAATAAACACTTCTATGGTTTATTATGGCACTGAAAATAGTGTTATGTAATCTGTAGATGTAGTTTTCAAGAATTTTTGCAGTACTTTGAGAATCCAAATGCATGCTTTTTATAGGGATTTTGAAGGATACAAGAAAACTTGTTGGTATCTACTCTAATAATTTAACTGAAATTATTAAGTATTCATTAAGGTATAGAAATTTTGAGTATTTTAACTGTGAGAATCCAATAAGGATTTGGGAACACACACACATGTGTATATGTGTGCTTCAAATCAATGTGTGCCAAAATGTCCAATGATGAAATGAATTGAGGGACCCAATAATGATATAGTAATATATAATAACATATAATAATGATTGGATAAAGAAGATATTTAATAGATATAGATCTATAAATAGAGAGATACAATTATACATATAGATATAGACCTAAATCTAGAAGGAATATTACATAGTTATAAAAAACATGTTATCAGGTCATGTGCAGAAAAGCAGATGCAATTATAGGACGCTATCTTGAGCAAATCAGGTCAAATCCAAAAGACAAAATGTATGTTTCACTCACAATAAGACACATATTCATGGACATGCACATATTTATATATGTAGTAACATATAATGAAACATAAAACATGATTCTAACTAAGAGATTTTAGAAGGAAGAGAGAGGGTAAAGAAAAAAAGGTTAATAATTTTGTAATACTTTACATTGCAGTTATATATGAGGACACAATAGAGAAACTAAATAAAAACTACTGATAAATAGAGGATGGGGATGGGAAAAGAGAAATAGATTGTGTGTTTCTCAGTACTAGCAGAAGGGAGTTGGGTTGGTGGGAGGATGAAAAAGCATGAAACTATTTTCAGATATAAATATAGTGAAATAAATTCTGATAGCATTTCCTTAGAGGGCAGGAAGTGTAATAGAGGAAACAGCTATGAGAGGAATACAGTGTAAGTGCATAAAGATAACAGTGAAATTCCCCCCACATATAACTAATATAAACTCATGAATGCACACACATAAACACAACTTTGTGTCTAATTTAGTCTACATAGTGAGAACTCTAATAATAATAAATTACTTCCTTAGTTTTGCCTGTAGGTTCTCTTCTAAGCTTTTTCCTCATTTTTGGATTTTAGGCTGGCTTATTGTCTGACTTTTATACAAAAATCAATTTGATACAGAAGATAGACATTTTAGTTAAAGTCATGACTATTTTCCCATTTTTTTCCTCTCTAACAATCAAGTTCTCAGATACCTCCCATCTAACTGTTTACCAAGATGCTTAAAATGTGTATGGAAGTATTCTTCTAAGTCAATTTTATCTCCTGACTACCAGACCCCCTGAGAACATCAACTTAGCTTAATAGAGAGAGACTATTGAGCTAATTGAACTACATCTCTACTGGCTGCTAATGACTTAATGTGTTCATCCTCCCAGATAATACATTTGCATTTTAACAGGGAAATGAAATGGCTTTTAGAATGAATGAGTACTGGAATGATTTTTGATAGATTATGAATATTAATGCACTTTAAGTAAAGTTTCCTGGGAAGACATAGCTCTGTTTATTGAATTATTAATTATTTCAAAAACATTTGGAGAAACTCATTCCCTTGTGTAGTCATTTTAATCAAAATGTTAATCTAAACACCTAGTCAACTTGGTGAGTACTCATCCATAGTGATACATTGTGTGGTTGAAAAATACAAAAAGTAAATAAGAGTTCTTACCACAAAAATATTAAAGCAGTGTTCTTATTAGGTTGACTTAACCATTGTACAGTGTACATTTTTTGTCACAAAGCAAACAAGGACAAAGACTACTATCTGTACATGGAAAGGAAGGTCTTTCTGATCTTTCTTGTTTCTCTCCCTCTCCGAACAGAGAGCCTTTCTGAAAGTTCTTTTCTCTGCCTCAAGTCTAAGCAAAGATGAAGCAATTACCTCTCCTGCTTTCCTGAGATCTCAGTAACTAAAGTCATATAGAAGGATGAAAGAATGAAATAGTTCTGGATGGGCTTTTGTCACACCCCATTATCCTCTATTTCAACTCCAAAGACAAACTATTGTCTTCTTTTTTTTTTTTCAGGCTCATTGTATGTAGTCTAAGCTCACTGAGTTCCTTACAATTCCACTTTGTCTATATCCACTGCCTATAACTATATGGCTTCCTTACGAAAATGAGGTATATAAGCTTCTGAATAATTTTGAGCTAGTGGTAATCATACCTCTGCAGTTCCTTCCAGTGCTGTGATCTTTCCCCTTTTGCATGTTAAATAAATTAATTTGTATTCCTCATCATCTACTTAATCTCTGTTACTTTACTCCAGTCAAGTGACAGAGAACAGAGAGAAAATTCCCCTTTGCTTTACCTTATATACTTAAAAAAATCATGTTATGCATGATAATTAAATGTGATTTACCATCACTTACAAACAATCATAAAATGAAAAATGAAGAAACAAAATGAAGCATATTTAACCTTATCCAAATAGTAATCTTATCAATTTAAAAATAATAGATAGGAGCATAAAGTTTTATTCTAATGAATTGAATATGTGAAATGCAATTTTTAGTATATATCATTTATTTCTCTCCTGATTTTGAGATTTACCAGCTTCTTAGTTTCTTACTTTTAATAAAGGTTTGAGTATATAATTGACATCCAAAAATCTCATGTATTTACAGGTTATAATTTGATATATTTACTTTTTTATGAAACCAATATTACCAATAACAGATTTACCACTTTTCAAAATTGCTACTTGCTCTTTTATAGTCGACTCCTTCTCCACCCTATTCTTGGTACCCTGGCAGCTACTAGTCATATAATATGCAATGTATTTGTGTGAATTATCATATTAATCAGTTATGATGATTTTGAGATTCTTTCATATTATTGTTTGTGTTAAAAGTTTATCCTGCTGTATGTTTTATTTTATTTCATTGTATGCACAGACCACATCTTTTCTGCATTCCCCTATTGGTGGACAATTGTATAATTTTCAATTCCTGAGTACTTCAAATAAAGTGATGAGAGTTTTTGAGTGAACTTATGATTATATTTATCCTGCCTGAACAATCATGCATAAAAGGTTTGGATCATATGGAAAATATATGTTGGAAAAATTTTAATTAAATTTACCTTCAATGTAATTACTGATATAACTGCTTTTAAATTGACCAAACTGCTACCTGTTATATTGGTTTGTTTCTCTACTTTAATTACAAATTTGCTGTTTATTTAAAACATTCTACTTTTTCTTCGTTGTTAATCTTTTACTCTTCTTTTCTTTCTAATAAGATTATAATAAAGATCATTAACTTATATTAATACATAAAAGTTTATGTGTCATATGCAAAACTCTAAAATGTCTTCAAAATGTTTAATTTTTTTATATAGGCCCAAATACCAGTATTACGGTTTACAACTATTATTCTTGAGGAATATGGGGAATTCTGAGGAAATATGTTTGAGATTTTATGTGACATATATAAACTTCATATTCATTTTTTTCTGCCAGTCCTAGGGCTTGAATGCAGGACATAGACACTTTCTCTGAGCATTTTTGTAAAAAGATAATGCTCTACTGCTAGAGCCACAACTCCACTTCTGTCTTTATTTTATTGGCCACTTAGAGATAAGCATTTCACAGTCTTTCCTGCCCTGTCTGGCTTCAAACTATGATTCTCAGATCTGAGCCCCATAAGTAGCAAGGATTACAGGCATAAGCCATGGGGACTTGGCTAATAGTCTCTTATTTAAGAGTTATTTTAAATATAAACCTAATGTTTCTTCTTGATGGTTTCAGAGTACTGAGATCTTTTCAGGTCTTATTTTTGTAATTTTAATAAAATTGGGAAATGACAGTTTTGAAATTTCCCATCACTCATTGACACATGTGGAGGATATTTACCCTCTATATTTAAAAATATAGTGCATTGGACTGGGAAGGTGGCTCAATGGTAGAGTGCTTGCCTTGCATGCATGAGGCCCTGAGTTCAATTCCTCAGCACCACATAAGCGAAAAAGCCAGAAGTGGTGCTGTGGCTCAAGTGGTAGAGCACTAGCCTTGAGGTGAAGAGCTGAGGGACAGTATCTAGGTCCATAGTTCAGGCCCCATGACTGGCAGAAAAAATTTTAAAAATATATATGTAGCATATTATGTATTATGTGTATTCCTATTTTCTTCAATGTCAAGTCTGTTGCTAATTCCATTAAGTATATACTCTATCTTAGACATTGTAGTTTTCATCTGCACAAATTTGCTTTAGGTATTTTTCTCTCTACCATGTTTCTACTTAAGCTAATTATTTCCCAACTTCTAAGACCATACATAAAAGAACTGTTTTACATCCCTATGTACTGGTTCTACAATTTAATATGCTCTCAAATTTGTTAATAACTTTTCCTGCATTTTTCCATTATCATTTTATAACCATATGACTAACATGTGATGGACTTTATGTTTTAAGGAGCTGAATATATTTTATACTCCTTATGTATACATTTTAATTCCGTTAATTTGCTTAGATGTATATTGGGTTTTTGCTTTTAAAATCTCCTAGGTTCTAAAATCTCCTAGTAGACTTTGACTCAAATTTTCCTCCCATTGCTGAACTAACACCCTTCTAAGTTAGTCTTCCCAAAGCTCCAACATATGTGGTATTTGTTGCACTCTTCCTGGTGACAAAATCTGCCAATTCTGTTTGGCCTCCTGAGAATTATTCTGTTGCTTTTTGCTCCCTGCTGTCCCAGCCTGAGGTAGTTTTCTCTACTTCTAGCTGCAGACACATACACAGTGAAAAACTCAGAAGAAGCCTGTGGAAGTCGCAAGAGTCACTCTCTAAGAAACTCTGCTCTCAGGTATTCTGCCCTGTGATCTCTAACTGACCTGGCTTTACTAAGTTCCTAGTTTTCTTTCCTTCATGTAAGGAGTCAGTCCATCAGATTTGGGCAGGCTTTTCTACCTCTGGGTTGCTGCCTGGAAGTCCTCTCCCACTAGCAAGCCTGTACAAGTCTAGGGAAGTATAATTTGATTGGTTCTGTGGCAGAAGAACAATTGGTTCTCAACTGCTGCCCTTAACACCATGGTGTACTCAGTAAGTTTGAACTTATGAATACATTGTTTTTCAGCACTTGCCACTGTCTTTATGCGTCTGTCCTTGAATTCTTTGAATCATTTTAAACACCTCACTGCTTTCCCTATTAATTAACAAGTCACATCAAATAGTTGGAATGTATTCATTTTATTTGCATATCAAGTAAAGTTTAAAATAAAGTTAAAAAAACATCTGTACTGCTCTGGTAAGAGTTACATAAGTAATGCTAAACTGGTAGATACCTTGGTATTTCTAATTTTTAGAACAAATTTATCATATTTATCACTTTTTTTAAATTTCAAAACTCGTATTTAGGGTAAATTTAAATTATATATAATAAGTCAAAGACATTGTTTTTAAAGATCCAATTCTTAATTTAGGTTTTATTTCTAAGGTTCCAACTCACCTGTATAAATGAGCTCTTCTAAGTGTAAGTTGTCTGATATAATATAGATATTATACATTATAGTATTTGGGCCTAGTAAAACTGTGTATGAATATCTGCATTTTAATTTTTTTAATTTTCTGTTAATAAGCAGAAATTTAGTCAGAAGACAAGTCTGCTGATAACCTTGAAGTCAATGTTTCTGTATACTTACAGATACTAACACTCAGCTTTTGTTGCAGAAACTCTTTCTAGCCACTTCTAAGCTAATGGAGTATCTATCATCAGGGGCATATATGCTCAAAGACTCATTTCTGAAGTTGAAAACGAATTGTTAAGTACTATCATGTAGTGTCTTGTGCATATGTGTTTGTGTATATGTGTTCATTTAAGATTTAGAAAAGCTTCCCTAAGAATTCTTTCTAGTCATAGATCAAAGAAAAAAAAAGAAAATGATCTTCAATGTCCATTAATTGCTTTCCACTCTACATGAATCACCTATTGATTGGAAATAATATAATTTAAGGTACTTTCTCCTCAGAGTAATTTAAATTTATTTTATTGATATTTCTACTGATAGGCATAGTTCTCATTGGAACTCCTTGAGTGCAGTGTTATTATTGTGTTACTGGTTGAAATCTAATTCAAATCAAGCAGAATTAATAATTTGTTCTCTTAACATATAAACATTAAATTGATACCTGAATTTTCTCAAAGTTTACAAATGGAAAATGTGACTCTGGGTCGTATCTTGAGTCATAAGAAACAGATTTATGAACTCATGCAGAAGCAGCTAAATTACATGTTTGTTCTAATATTTATATACATTTATTAGAGCAACTTTTTATTATCTGTTGTGTATCAGGTTAAATATTGGTAGTTAGAAATACAAATTGTAAATATGATTCTGTACCTACATTAAACACATTTAAGAAAAGTTGTATAAAGTAAGTCCTATAGAATCAGAAATTGAGGCACTAATAGGTGTCTTACATCTCTAAACCCAGTTACTCAGGAGACTGAGATCTAAGAATTATAGCTTGAAGTCAGACCAGGTAGCCCAATTCATAATCTCTAATTAACAACAAGGTAGAAGTAGAGATATGGCTCAAGTAGCAGAGTACCTGTCATAAATGAAACAAGCTGAACAAGAGCTAGAGATGCAGAAGAAACTGGTACCAAATAGTAGTAGTAGTAGCAGCAGCAGTAGTAGTAGTAGTAATAGTAGTTACACCCTCTCTAGAACCATTAGAAAAAGTTTCACAATTCTGTATATCTTTGAATTGGTCTGAAATATCTGAAGTGATTGAATTACAGACAGAAGTGGGAATATGTTCCTCACAGTTAAGAAAGAATTTCAGGCACTGAACATTTGAGTGTTGTGACAAAATTAAGAAGAACCTAATAGGTCTGATACATAGGAATTAGATTTTAGGTGAAGGATACAAGATCTATGTGAGACATGACATTTGCCTTTTTCCCATTGGATGCTTTGAGATTTTTTATGGAAATAATTAAATCTGCAGAACTAATTATAAAGAAGTAACTGAAGCAGGTAAATCCATTTAGAAGATTTTATAATAGCCTTAAAATGCACAGTACTTGGAATCAATGAGAACATTTGGATCAAATAATTCACAAGCAGAATTTTAAAATAAATTGGGAAGAATTAAGTTTCATAATTAATATCAGGTCTGTTTTCATCTTGCATTATGGAGCATGAATTTATTAAAGATCAGTTCCAAATACATTATTTTGTATTGTGATGGACAGAACTCCTATATCAATAATTACTTCCAACTTTAAATGTTAAGTTTTATTAATACTATTGCATAAGGGTTTCATTGTGATATTTACATACCTATCCACAATATTCTTTTATCAAATTTTCCCTATGTATTTATTCTTTTAATCTCCTGTCTTAATCCCTTTCCTACCTATTTACTCTCTTAATCTCCTATCTCTATCATCTCTTTATCAAACAGTATTTAATGGCTTCCAATATGCTTTCTTCTTACACATACACACACGCATACTATATATAACTTTAATCATATTTACCCTAAAAATTCTCTTCTTTGTCTCTCCTACTTTCTGCTGGTTTCCTTTGCCAGGCAGTCCCCAGTTCCCATTTTACATGCTTTTCTCATTACTATTATTATTAATAATTATAACATTTTACATCTAGATTCAACAATGAACTAAAGCACACAATAAGTAAAACTATGCAACATCTGGCTTTCTGAGAGTGATTTATTAGGCCCTGGGTTCAATTCCTCAGCACCACATAAGAAAAAAAAAAAAAGCCAGAAGTGGTGCTGAGGCTCAAGTGGTAGAGCGCTAGCCTTGAGCTGAAGAGCTAAGGGACAGAGCCCAGGCCCAGAGTTCAGGCCCCACGACCAGACCCAAAAATAATAATAATAATAATGATCTCCAATTCTATATATTTTCCAACACATTCATTCTTTTTAAGTATAATAAAACTCTAACATATATGTATATATAATTTCTCATCTATACATAATTTAATGGACACATTCAATAATTCCATAATTTGATGTTATGAATTGTGATTGTATAAAAAGAAGTGTACACACTGTTTCTTATGTAGATTCCAATCCCTTGGATACATGCCAAAGAGTGAATTTACCATTGTTTCAGTTTCTATTTGATTCCAGAATAATTTCAGCACGTCAAAGAAACCCAGTATATAGTAACAGTCAGTTCCCATTTCTTCCTTTCTTCATTCATCCACAATTATTAATTAATTTCCTGTCTCTATGAATTTGTCTATTCTGAAGATCTCATTTATATGGTATTCCATAATAGGTTACCATTTTCAGGCTGAAGTTTTCACTTAGCATAACACTCATTCATGTTTAAGATGTGTCAGTATTTTACTTCTTTTCAAATTTGAGTAATATTCCATTATAAATATGTGTCATGTTCTCTTATTCATTTATAAAATGATAGCTTTTACATTTAGGTTATTATAAATAATACAATGACCATGCTATTTTTGAAGAGATGTTTCCAATTCTCTTGGAGGTGTGTGTGTGTGTGTGTGTGTGTGTATGTGTGTGTGTGTGTGTGTGTGTGTGAGTGTGTGTGTCTGTCTGTCTGTCTGTCTCTGTCTCTGTCTCTGTCTGTCTCTGTGTGTGTCCATGTCTGTGTCAGTATGTCAAATTGATAGTTAAAATGGCAACTCTGTAATTCATTTTCAAACAATTGCCCAACAATTTCCATAGTGGCTTTCACATCTTAAATACACACTAATAATGTATGAGATTTTCAATTTCTCCATATTCTACCAAAATATTTATATGGAAACTGTTGTAGAGATGAGCTTTAAGTTGGACAAGAGCTTTTTTCTTATAGATAAATGAGTAATCTTTATTAAATGTTGATAAAATGTAATATTGTTAAAATAAAAATAGAAAAATTCTAGATTTACAATGCCTAAAATTAATTACTTGTAATGAGCTAGGCAGTTATCACTGTCACATTTTCCTGAAAATATGAAGCAAAAGGTAACCACTTCTTTAGAGCATATCAAAATCTGCGTTAAAATATGGGATGTGGATGTGTTGTGAGAGTGGTGTGTGTGTGTGTGTGTGTGTGTGTGTGTGTGTGTGTGTGAGAGAGAGAGACAGAGAGAGAGAGAGAGAGAGAGATGGTGTGTGTGAGAGAGAGAGAGAGAGAGAGAGAGAGAGAGAGAGAGAGAAAAGATCACCCAATCTATGATCCATGCAATAAGGATATAGAAGCACATCGACCTAGTGAAGGTACTCTAAGACTAATGCAGAGAAGAATTTTGAAGGGAGAATGCAGTTTTATAAAAAAGGACCAATGTATATCCTACAAGATTAAGAAAAATGAGGGAAGTAATAAGTTGGGAGGGATGGGTACAAATGTTGAAAAGGGTCACATTGATTAAGATTCATTGTATTCATAAACTGCTTTGTTAAATGGCAATTCCTTTGTACTACCCCTATAAAAATAATTTTAAAAATGTATAAAAAGAACTCAGTTCCTCAAAAGACTCCACATAGAGCTCCCCTATGACCCAGCAATCCCACTTTGGGGCATCTACCCAAATGATCACAAACAAGACCACACTAAAGCTACCAGCACAACTATGTTTATTGCAGCATTATTTACCATAACTAAGATATGGAACGAAGCCAGATACCCCTCAGTAGATGAATGGATCAATAAAATGTGGTATATATACACAATGGAATTCTATGCCTCCATCAGAAAGAATGACATTGCCTCATTTGTTAGGAAATAGAAAGACTTGGGAATGGATAGGAAGGGGAAACAAAGGAGAAGGCAACAATGCTTGATAAGAAATGTACTCATTATCTTGCCCATGTAATTTGTAACTCCTCTGTACAGTATTTTCACAATTTAAAAAAAGACTTGGAAAAAATCATATTAAGTGAAATAATCCAGGCCCAAAGAAACAAAGGTCCCATGGTTTCCTTTATTTGCAATAACTAGTATATGTCTGAGACAAGCAGAAATGGTCAGATAAGTTGATGTTAAGTGAAATGAACCCTAAGTTAAGGACTCAAATGTTTTTTCTTTCTTGCTATTGTGTCTAACATATTTATAAGATATTTCTTTGTTGCTTTGTATGTCCCTCCCCCACAGTATAACCCCTGTTTTCATTGTATTTGATGTTGGTATAATTTGTGGAGGTGAAGGGAAAAAATTGTTTAAATAGGGATACAGGTAGACCCATGGCACCAATGAGATGTACAAGATGTTATATCGAAAATGGACTTTATAATTTTGGCACATGCAGGGGGAGGGGGGGGCTAAAGGGTGGAGGGGGGGATGGGAAGGTATGGTAAGGGGAAACAAAGCAGGAGGCAACAATGCTTGATAAGAAATGCACTCATTACCTTGCCCATGTAATTGTAACCCCTCTGAATGGTATTTTCACAATAAAAAAAAAAAGGAACCTTGAACTGGGTCTTGCTCCTACAATAACTAAATTTCAAATTATTTGAGAATATGATTTCTCATCTTAATACACTTATTTTTGATTGTTTTAATTTCTAAAATTGTTCAAAAATTTTAAGCATACATCTGTGTGAATGAACATGAAAAAACACTAATCTCTCTGCAATATTTCTGAGTGTCAACATTACAGTTTTTTTTATCAGTTTTTAAAAATCAGGAAATTACAGAGGGTCTAGATAAGAGAAAATAGCTTTTGTCAGACTTAAGAAACTGAACTAAAACTGTAATGGCTGTCATGGATTTCCTTGTACAATATGATTAAGTTAACTCCTAAATTTGTGCTTTTCCTAAGTAGAAAGTAAAATTTTGGCTAACTAGTTAACAGTAGTATATCTTCAAAACACAAAACAAATATAAAAGTAGGATATTTAGAAAAAAACTTTGTAAATACTGCAATTACCTTGGTAATTTTCTATTATATCAATGTTAAACTGAGGTCATAAATTTTCACTGAGGCATATAAGTATAATTTCCCTTCTTTAAGGATGACAAATTAGTTCAGTCATTATGTTTTGGCATTACCCAAGAAATGCCAAGAAAATGCCATTACCCAAGAAAATTATGGGGTGTTAAATATAAAATCTCTCTCCCATTCTGTTTCCTTCTTTGCAGAGAAAATTAAATAATGTTAGAGTTGAAAGAAGCCACAAAAGTTATCTGTTTTAATCACCTTTTAGATACCTACATTGGAATCTCAAAGAGTGACAATGGTAACAACATAATGTCAATAAATACATAGTTAGGGTTCTCACAATGGCTCTGCATGTAACAAAGAAATTTGAAGAACGTCCACAAAGACTTGCAATCTATTGAGGCTTAGATAGGACCTTGGTATTCCTCTCACAGTGAAAACCACAAGATACTGGTACAAAAAAATAATTATGATCAAAAGAGGAACCCAAAACCTTTGGGATGCTGCTGTGATTCAAGTCAGAGGTGATAATTTGAAAGTCACAGAGAGACCTAGATGCTCCCTTGGATGACTTCTGTTTATTACATAGTCATTTATATTTGGAGGAAGCACGGGAGTTGTGAAGTGCACTGCACTGTGAAAATGGAAGCTAGGAAAAGTAATTGGGACCTTTGTTCTGAAAAATGATGTGAAGTAGCTTTTCCCTTTCATTGTGGGAAACTGAAGCTTGTGATTGATCAGGAAATACATCTCAAGGTCTATATCTAAGAGAAACTTGAATGAGAAAACAATATATATTTGGAGGGTTTTAGAAGCATATTGAAAGCTGAGTGAATACAAACTTTGTTAATGGTCCCCTTCCTCACAATTTGTATATCTCTTGATCAGAATAAATTAAATATTTAAATTGTCTGACAATTTTTCAGTTTCTAGTTTATTATTCATAACTTTTCTATTCTATCATTTTGGTACTCATTCAAATTTTAGCACCTGATTTTAGTAAATTTAATATATATAGTTAATTTATTTTTCCATTTTCACAGTGATTAGATATTTTCACAATGTGTGACAACTAGATCAGAGTAATGTGCATTCCCAGCCTCAAACATTATTCCTCTATACTGAGAACATTCAAAATCCTCTATAGTAGCTATTTCTGGAAAATGTAATTGTTGTTAACCATATTTCCTTATTAGTCAATAAAACAGTACAGGTTGTTTCTCTTATGTAACTGTATCTTGGAAGCAACTAACTATCCTTTCTCAAGTTTTTAGTAGGAATTAGTTTTATTCCTATTTCGATGGGTCATCTGTTTTCTTCAACTTTTTGACATTTGTCTTTCTGGGCTTAATTTAGTTTCTTTTTGTTTCTCCTTCTTCATTACAATAGGACATACTGCAGGTCATAAGATTTCAGTCCTTGGTCTTGAACTCAAGGCCTGGGCACTGTCCTGAGCTTCTTTGCTCAAGGTTAATACTCCACCACTTGAGCCACAACACCACTTCTGACATTTTCTGTTTAGGTGGTACTGAGGAATCAAACCCTGGGCTTCATGCATGCTAGGCAAGCACTTTACCACTAAGCCAAAAGGATGAATAATATCTATTACACACAATTACCACTTTAAAAAAATATGGGAACACTACTACACTGTTGATGGGAGTGTTAACTTGTTAAACTACTCTGAAAAGCAGTATGGAGGTTCTTCAAAAGATTAAACATAGAGTTTCCATATGACACAGAAATTCCACGCCTGGGCTACAGACCCTACAGATCCTCCAGACCACAAACAAAGCTACACTGAAACTACTTGAACAATCCATTGTAGCATTGTTTACCATAGCCTAGATATGAAATCAACCCAGATGCCCCTCACTGGACAAGAACAAGTCAAGTGTGAAATTGGTCTATATTAACAAACATCCGATATTTTGTACTTAATGAACAAAAGAAAAATATATCAAAATTTGTAGGACATTCTTAAAACTCTTAAGGAGAAATTCAAAACACCACTGACATATTAAGAAAATAAGGAAAGATGATTTGAAAAATGACTTCTAATTCATCTTCAGGACCTAAAAGGGGCAAGAAAAAATGAAGAAAGAAAATGAAAAGGCAAAGAATTTGATCTTAAATAAGTACATGAAAGATTTGAATGTTTGAAGATGTGGTTTGGCAAAATAAAGAAAATGTAAGAAGGCATTGGTGATCTGAGAGACTTCCAAGTGGAAACTCTAGATTGAACCATCCAAAGCAGGATAGAAATATGTTTATATGTCCCTGAGACCATTCAGTCAAGTTAGGCTAAAGAGTATGTCAGATGGAAGCCAGCAATAAAAAAAAAAAATCTATATATCCTCTTAGATTTACAGAAAAACACAAGCACTTATATTAATTATTTTTGTATAAATAAAGTACCTGAGAGAATCACACGGAAGAAAGGTATCTTTTTCTTAACCTTTTGAAAACTTGTTATTATAAAGATGATATAGAGAAGGGGTTACAGTTACATAAGTCATGTAATAAGCACATTTCATTTTTTAACAGTGTCACCTCTTCCTTTCTTCTCTCCCAGTTTTTCCCTCATGACCTCCTTCTCTCACAAGTTGTACAGTTCATTTTCAACATAGTGTCTAATGAGTACCACTGTGACATTTGTTCACCCCTTCTTTGACCCATCATTCTGTATTCTTCTTTCCCTTCTCCAACACAGATAAACTTATTTACAAGGCAAAGGGTAAGAAATCAGAACCAGCTACAAAGGAGACTTAAGTTGTAAAGTACCTGCCTAGCAAGCATGTGGCCCTGAGCACAAACCTCTGTACTTTTTTTAAATATATATATATATGCATATATATTTTTATTATAAAATACAGAGAGGTTAGGTTACATGAATAAGGTAATGAGTACATTTCTTATCGAGCATTGTTACTCACTCCTTTTTACTTTTTTTAAAAAAGTTTAAAATATTCTTGAAGAACTTTGTATGTTCAAAGACGGTGACACCAGTTGGTTAGTAGAATGGCCACCTGACATTTCTACATGAGTAAAATGAATACAAAGTTGCATTACAAGGTGAGAAAGTGAGAAGATTGATTTGGTAAAAAGAAAGGAAAATAGGAAAGATTTAATAGAGGAAAATGATTGGCAGAATTGGAGAGAGGAGGGCTCAATTTCTCATCTGTGTTCCACCATTGATCCTCAAGAGCACTTTGCAGCTGCTTTTCCAATGCATATCTGCTTGAGCAGCACTTCACTTCAGAGAGTAGAGAGATGTCTTCGTGGGTCAAGGTCATGCCTGCTCCAACTAAGCTACAGAGCCTTGATTTATTTTTTAAATCTATGCTAGATATCCTCCAACTTATTTACTACTAGCAGAACAATCAACTTTCAATGATACATGTGAAACATTTGTACAGAAATTAGGTAAGGGACTCTGAGCATTTGTTCTATATCTTTTTTAAAACTTTTAAGTTTTTTATTGTGAGAATACTATACAGAGGAGGGGTTACAGTTACATGAGCAAGGTAATGAGTACATTTCTTATCAAGCATTGTTGTCTCCTCCTTTGTTTTTCCCCTGCCATCTCTTCCCTCCCAGCTCCACGACTACACTCCCTCTTCACCCCCCTCCCACCTAAAGTGTAAAGTTCGTTTTTTGACATAGCATCTTGTATATCTCATTGTTAAAATGGGTCAACCTGTATCTCTGTTTAAACTATTTGTTTTTCCTTTCCCCTCCCCAAATTATACCAACATCAAATACAGTGAAAACAGGGGTTATATTGTGGAGGAGGGACATACAAAGCTACAAAAAAAATCAAGTGATACCTTATTAATACATTAGAAGCAATAGCAAGAAAGAAAAACCCACTTGTGTCCTTATCTTGGGGTTCATTTTACTTAACATCATCTTGTTGACTGGGCAAACTCACATTCCACTAGCAGAAACCCAATCATATAGTTTAAAGATGCAAGGTAAATATGAAGAGAGGATGACAGGGAAAAATTAAAAAAAACTAGAACAGCATTCATTGAAAATTAAATTAAAAATAATAAACATGAAAGCAGACATGATAAATATACTCTCCTCTTTACTAATACTTCTGTTCAGATATTGATGGATTTGTTTTTCCAATTATTACTACCTACACTTTTCCTTTTCTTTTAAAAATATACATATCATAAATAATGAGGTAAACAAAAACTGTTCCATATATAGATGTTTTAGATAGATGGATAGATGATAGATAGGATGATCAATATCTAGATAGATAGATAGATAGATAGATAGATAGATAGATAAAATTTGTCCTTAGTAAAAAGATTTCCTGCGTTAACTCTCCATACAAGGTCTCTCTGAGAAGTGCCTATTTGGTACTGTGCAGACATACTGATCTGTTATAATACCTTCAAGGTTAGCCAAGAAAAATCAGATGGCCTTTTTAATGACAACATTTTTGTTGCATTTATTTGCACAAAGCATCTAGGATAGTTTCTAATCTCTGTAAATGTCAAGGTGATTTCAAAACCACTGGTTCAACAAATGAAGTCTAAACTATTGTAAAGATTAATATCAGTAAAATGAAAAAGCAAACATTTCTTCAATTATCTCCAGTTGTTAGATATGTTTGTTACTGTATCCAGGTGACTAAGTCAAGCATAGAAATAGTTTCATGATGACTTTAATAATTATTAAACAAGAGACAGAATCTTGAAAACAGTTTTTCTTTATCCATCAACAATTATTTAATAAAGTTGACTTTGATGCATGGTTTTAAAATTGTCCCAAATGTACAATGGCACTTTTAGACTTCAAATGTTCTTGAGATTCACTGAAGCAGTTTTGAAATGAAATTTTTATCTTACTCAGGCATGCAAAATCCCCACACAATCTACAAAGTAGAACACTGGGGGAGAAAGATACCACTATCTGAAGATTCTGTGCATCAAGTAGAAAAATCATTAATAATGCTAAATATTAGTTTAAGGAAATACAGCCAAATTCTAAGAATATTTATAAAATGCCATCTGTGAGTTAGAGGTAAACAGCATAGATCATGAAGGCAAGTCTTCAAACTACACTCAGCTTCTACGTATTTATTCATACATTCCACAAGTAAGTGCTGGTTAGAACGCACTGTGTGGTAAAAGTACAATCAGATTGTTTAAATCCATTAGGATTTTGTTTCATTATGTAATAAGTGTGGGTAATGTCATCCATCTAAACCATAGAATGACTATTGAACATATACTAATTCCAAGTGCAAAGGGGGGAAAAACAAATACTAACTTTGTAGCTAAATCTTAGCTAAATATGCAGCACAAGCCTCTTATAAATGGACTAATTATAGTAGTAAAACATTTGATATTAGCAAATTTGCTTGGTAGCTTTAAGAACAGAGTAAAAGAATGAGCATCATATAGAAATGTAAGAAAATAGTTAAATCACTATCCATCATTATTCTTCCTCATGAACTAGCTAGTTTTCCAAATGTACAGAAACATACAAAGAGGCTTCAGTATCGACCCACAGATACATGGCTAGAAGATCCCAACAAAACTTGAAATGTAATAAATTTCATAGTATAAGGAAGACGGGATTTGGAGTATGTTACCCATTTGAGTATCAATATGTCTTTCAGGAAGTTAAAGATTGCTCATTTTCTTCATGGGAATCTCAGCTTAAAGGGAAAAAAGTGATAACCCCTTTTATTATTTCCAGCTTCAATTATTTCTTCACCCACTCACCCACTTCTTCAAGAGACCTTCTCCTGAGGATATCTGCCCTCCATTTGGCTACAATGTCTTCATGGACAGACATTAAGCAAGATTCAAATATTGAACTTGGAAATGTCAAACAAGCAACTCTTAACAACTTTCATTGGTGAAGAGAACACTTGCAGTACAGAATTTCTCTCTGCTCATAGTTCTCTTTGATTCAATAACACTACCTCAGTGCATTGTATATTATAAAATATCTGAAAAGAAGAAAGAACATTTTATTTTCACTCAATAATTCCTTTTATTTTTGCAAGGGCTTCATCTCTTTTGTTCAAATTTCAATTTTTATTAATGCAGCTTCCTTTGTAACTATATACTACCAAAATTATTGAAAAGAGCACTTCATTTAATATGAATATAAGACTGTCCATTGAGTTAGTGAATTTCATATTACATTATTTATTTACACTGAATAAATCTGTCTTAATCATTAGCTTTAGATTTTCTCAATCTTCACATAATAATTAAATACACAATTTTTTGTATTGTATGTACACTCTGAGTTTAGATATAACCAATAACTTGTTCCTAATTAATAGAATATACTACAAGGAATAGGATGTGTTTACATTGATCACTTTGAGGCATATGGAACATGGGAAGAATGAGGTAGAGGCAAATAATTCCCCTATTCCTTTGATTACATGTTCCTAAAATGATAGATTGTCTTGTGTGGGCCTGGGCCAATCAGGGAAACCATTAAACTATACTGAAAAGGTACTCTAATCATCAGATACAATCTATATTTTGTAAATTGAAAGTGAGTTAACTGCAGTACAGTCTATTTTGATGCAAAGAAATGGATTTACCTTGGTATCTCAGGCTGTGTGTTTGTGAGTTCTCTCTGGTCCAACTTCCAGATGGGTGTACAAGCTGGTTAGTGCCTTGATGTCACTTGTGACATCCTTAGCAAGGCCATACATAGAAGTAGTCATCAGATAGGTAACCAAAAGAAACCATGAGAAAATAAAGGGGAATAACTCCAAGCTTCTAAGTGTCTGATTATCTGTTACCTAGCCATAGATAATGAATGCAGTATGAGTGTAAATAATGTAAATTAATAAGGATGGGAAAGGCAGAATGATAAAATTTTAATAAGTTTACAAAACCGAATATATGTTTATGCTAAGTAGAAAAAATAGAATCGCTGGTTTTATGAATATCATGGCTGAGCTCATAAATCCTTCATTAATGTAAAAATCAGGAAGTGTCTTTTAGCCACATAATAAGGGGGAAAATATCAGGCAAATGCAACCTTAGTGAAATTAGTGGAATAAACAAACCATTACCTATGTTTCTGAAGATAGTGGGTCTGTATTTAAATTTGGCATGGTAGAGATTGTTTGATATTGCTTCACAACACCCTGGCACTCGAACAGGTTGAAGGGCTGGAACAATCTGAAGACCTATTCTCTCACACAACTCAAAGTTATGTTAGGTGGATGACTCCCTTCCTTTACTCTTGGGTTTCTAAAGATGTCTCTTCTCCATAGTCTGTTTTGGGCTTCTTCAAGAGCTGATGGTAGAGTTCTTAGTTGAGTTTAATGTGAGGGGAAAGAGAGTGGAAGGAAGGAATGAGGGAGAGGAGAAGCCAATGAGGGTGCAGGGGAAAGAGCGCCTGACTATGCCTGGGAAAAGTTGCAGCTGGTACATTCCTTAACTTGAGCCTGGTAAGGATCATAATCTCACCTCACTATCATCAGTTGTTAAAAGAGACACAGCACCAAAAGGAAGAAAATAGACCCA
The DNA here is from genome assembly GCF_019054845.1 of Dipodomys spectabilis. Classification (NCBI taxonomy): domain Eukaryota; kingdom Metazoa; phylum Chordata; class Mammalia; order Rodentia; family Heteromyidae; genus Dipodomys; species Dipodomys spectabilis. The sequence continues at coordinate 14,132,500 of NW_024870683.1, forward strand.
GTCCATTGAGAATGTACTAGAAATCCTCTAGAAGAGTGTGTGGGAGCACAAACATTTCTGAAGCCATTTTTAGAAATTACCGTGTCTCACCTGTGCATTTTCTGTTCGCCCTAAATTATAGTAAGATCTAGGATTTATTTGACAAATAAGGAAGTATAGTCCCTCATATATTACATAATTCATTAAAATGCTAATTGCAACTGTTCTGTATGTTTTCAATTTTCAGAGAATCTGCAAAAGTCTGTTTCTTTTAAAAGCAGATACCTCATATCTTAATGAATTCAGGGAGTCCCTTGTCTGTTTCTTGCGTTCATAAATATGTTATTGCTTCCCAGAAATCTCAGCTCCTTGTCGACATCCATATTTTACCTCTTGAGAGTCTCATATATTTTACTTTGAGCTGTTTCCCAAAGAAAAATTTGCATATTTAAAACCCGAATTCTAGTCAAGAAACCTTTTTTTCCCCTGAAAATATTTTCTCTCTTTACTGGAATTACCACTTCAAGGCTGGCTTTACCCAACTTTCTTACATTTACAGAAGCATTTACACTGTATTCTCTGACTATAGAACCATCTTGATTTTTTGGGGGGGGGGGTTCTGGTCGTGGGGCCTGAACTGTGATGGCACTGTCCCTCAGCTCTTCAGCTTAAGGCTAGGGCTCTACTACTTGAGTCACAGCGCCATTTCCGGCTTTTTTTTCTGTTTATGTGGTGCTGAGGAAATTGAACCCAGGGCCTCATGCATGCAAGACAAGCGCTCTACCACTGAGCCACCTTCTCAGCCCACCATCTTGATTTTGCTTCATCTTTACATGCAATAATTTTCACTTTATCTCTGCTGTTGCGAACACCTTCACTAATTTTAGTCTCATGTTTTATTGTATTTCTGTACAGTATTCATTTCTCCTTTATGTAGAAATGCATTCTTTTGTATATCTCTAATTGTGTATCATAGTCTAATATACAACATAACATTGATATCTTCTGTGATGACTTGCATAGTTTGAGGGCACCAGAATTGGGCAGCCTCCTTCTGCCTAAAGTTCTTTGATTTGTAACTATAGCAGACTTACCCAGCCTTTACAGCTTCTTTTTCTTGTTTCTCTGTCAAATATGGTAGCACTTGAAAACTGTTTTGGAAACTTTTCATTTCAAGCTCTATGCGCATATGATCATATAAATATTTGTTAAAATAGATTCCAAGAAATGGAAATGAGGTTTTTATTTTCCCTTTGATGCTGTTTTTGTTGTCTGTATCTTTTGTCATGTTTGTAATTTTATAAATCATTGGACAAGCATGAACAAATGCAGCATTGATACTCAACTAGACACTATGTTGAAAATTAACCATACAACTTATAAGGGAGGAGGGGTCTAGGAAGGAAAAACTGGGAGAAAGTGAGGGAATGGGTGACACTGTTCAAAAAGAAATGTACTTGGAGAAAATTATATTAAGTGAAGTAAGCCAGGCCCAAAGAAACATATTATTTGCAATAACTAGTATATGCCTGGGACAAGCAGAAAAGCTCAGCCAAGATGATGTTAAACAAAGTGAACCCCAAGACTGGGACACAGTGGTTTTTTTTTTCTTCCTTGCTATTGTTTCTAATGTATTTATAAGGTACCATATGATTTTTTTTTGTTGCTTTGTATATCCCTCCCCCATGGTATAACACCTGTTTTCACTGCAATTGATGATGGTATAATTTGGGGAGGGGAAGGGAAAAAGCAAAATGTTTAAGTAGGGATACAGATTACCCATTGCAACAGTGAGATGTACAAGATGCTATGTCCAAAACCGAACTTTACAATTTAGGTGGTGGGGTAGGAGGGTGGGAGAGTGTAATTGTGGAGGTGGGAGGGAAGGAATGGTAGGAGAAAAACAAAGGAGGAGGCAACAATGCTGGATAAGAAATGTACTCATTACCTCCTCAATACAATAAAGGCTGTATATGACAAACCTACAGCCAGCATTATACTCAATGGTGAAAAACTAAAGCCATTTCCTCTTAACTCAGGAACAAGACAAGGATGCCCACTCTCTCCACTTCTCTTCAATCTAGTATTAGAATGCCTAGCTACAGCAATAAGACAAGATGAAGACATAAAGGGGATCCAAATAGGGAAAGAAGAAATAAAACTATCCCTCTTTGCAGATGACATGATCTTGTATTTAAAGAATCCCATAGACTCCACTCCCAAATTACTCAAGCTGATTCAAAACTTTGGCAAAGTAGCAGGTTATAAAATTAACCCCCCCAAAATCAATGGCTTTTCTGTATGCCAACAATGAGAAAAGTGTGGCTGAAATTAGGAAAGCAACTCCATTTGTAATAGCCCCACAAAAAATAAAATACCTAGGAATTAACTTAACTAAAGAAGTGAAGGACCTCTATGATGAAAACTTTAAAATCTTGAAAAAGGAAATCAACACAGAACTAAAAAAATGGCAAAGCCTCCCATGCTTCTGGATTGGAAAGATTAACATCGTGAAAATGGCAATACTTCCCCAGGCTATCTACAAATTCAACGCAATACCTATCAAAATTCCACCCTCATTCTTCAAGGAAATAGAAGAGGCAATCCAAAAATTCATATGGAACAATAAAAGACCCCGAATAGTAAAAACGCTCCTCAACGGAAAGAACACTGCTGGAGGAATATCAATACCAAATTTCAAACTCTACTATAAAGCCATAGTAATCAAAACAGCTTGGTATTGCATAAGAACAGACCTCAGGACCAATGGAATAGAATTGAAAACCCAGAAATGAACCTACAGACCTACAGCAATCTAATCTTCGATAAGGGAGCTAAAACAATACAATGGAAGAAAGACAGCCTCTTCAGTAAATGGTGCTGGCAAAATTGGTTAACTACATGTAGAAAACTAAAGCTAGATCCTTATATATCACCCTGCACCAGAATCAACTCCAAATGGATCAAAGACCTTGAACTCAAAGCAGACACTCTGAAAACATTACAGGATGGAATAGGAGAAACCCTAGGTCTCCTTGGCTCAGGCTGAAATTTTTTGAATAGAGACCCGGAAACACAACAAATCAAAGAAAGGTTGGACAAATGGGATTGCATAAAGTTGCAGAGCTTCTGCAGGGCAAATGACATAGCTAGCAAGATCAATAGAAAGCCCACGGATTGGGAGAAGATCTTTACTAGCCATACAACGGACAAGGGTCTCATATCTAAAATATACTTGGAACTCAAAAAATTAAACCCCCCAACAACAAATCCTCAAAGAAACAACTGCCCAATAAATAAGTGGGCGAAAGACTTAAAGAGAAACTTCTCTGAAGAGGAAAGAAGGATGGCCAATAGACACATGAAGAAATGTTCAACATCCCTAGCCATAAAAGAAATGCAAATCAAAACAACATTGAGATATCACCTCACCCCAGTTAGAACGGCAACAATCAAGAACTCTAACAACAACAGATGCTGGAGGGGATGTGGACAGAAGGGAACCTTACTTCATTGTTGGTGGGAATGTAAACTTGTTCAACCACTTTGGAAAGCAGTATGGAGGTTCCTCAAAAGACTTCACATAGAGCTCCCCTATGACCCAGTAATCCCACTTTTGGGCATTTACCCAAATGTTTACAAACAAGACCACACTAAAGCTACCAGCACAACTATGTTTATTGCAGCATTATTTACCATAGCTAAGATATGGAACCAACCCAGATGCCCCTCAGTAGATGAATGGATCAAGAAAATGTGGTATATATACACAATGGAATTCTATGCCTCCATCAGAAAGAATGACATTGCCCCATTTGTTAGGAAATGGAAAAACTTGGAAAAAATTATATTAAGTGAAGTAAGCCAGGCCCAAAGAAACATAGGTCCCATGGTTTCCCTTATTTGCAATATCTAGTATAGGTATGAGTCAAGCGGAAAAGGTCAGATAATGTGATGTCAGGAAAATGAACCCTTAGATATGTATTTTAATGTTTTTTTCTTTCATGCATGTGTTTCTAACGCATTTATAAGATTATCTCTTTGTTGCTTTGTATGTCCCTCCCCCACAGTATAACCCCTGCTTTCACTATATTTGATGTCAGTATAACTTGTGGAGGAGATGGGGAAAAACCAGTTGTTTAAGAATACAGGTGGACCTGTTGCAACAATGAGAAGTACAAGTTGTCATGTCCAAAACGAGCTTTACAAAGTCAGTGCGGGCGGGGGTGGGGGGGGGGTGGGGGGAGGAATGGGGGGATGGAGAAGGATTGGGATTGGGGGGGAGGGGGGAGGCTGGGAAGGGATATGAAGGGTAAACCAAAGGAGGAGGCTGCAATGCTTGGTAAGAAATGTACGCATTATCCTGCCCATGTAATTGTAACCCCTCTGTACAGTATGTTCACAAATAAAATAAAATTAAAAAAAAAAAGAAATGTACTCATTACCATGCTCGTGTAACTGTAACCCCTCTGTACAGTATTTTCACAATAAAAACTTATTTTATAAAAAGAAATGTACTCAGCTGACTTATGTAACTCTAACCACTCTGTATATCACCTTTGCAATAACAATAAAAAATTTAAAAAATAGAAATGCAAATCTGCATAAATCCATTCATACACACTTCATCATCACCATCATCACAATTATACTTATCTATAATACATAGACATTGTTCTCAGTCCTTTTAGCACTAACATAATCAATAGCAGTAAATATTTGATCAGATTAAAACATAAACAGGCTTCAGGAAGACACTGAATTTCAAGGACTTAATACAAATTCTTGTACAGATACAAAAATAAATTCTTTGAAGAATTACTTAGAAAACGGTCAGGTCTCGGAGTCCTCACATCCATGAAGGGATTCAGCCTGACAGAGAGCATGCTTGGGAGATCAGCATGGCGGTTCATACTGAGGCCAGACATGAAAAGATCATAGAACAGTGAAGAGAAGCCTAAGGGACACAAATCACTGGTGTCCTACACTGCTTATATTCTATTACCTGCAATTTTATCACAACTGAAAAGGAAATGGAGAATGGACATCTATCTGAACGGTGGAAGAGGGTATACATATATTCCTTGAAGAGACTCATCCAGGTCCACCTGTGTTCACTTACTGTAATATCTACTACCATCTATTTAAAGTGTTTTATACACCCTATCTGAATGCTTACGATAGAAGAAAAGTCACAACTCCATACAATCTTCTGGTTTTCCATACAGCATCAAGCTCCATTGTACTTTAAACTAACTGAAGTTTGGTACCATTCACATTCATTTCTACACCACTTATTTATACACACCACTGTAACATAAACTGAAATTTAAACTTCCAAAATTATATTTTGAATATATCGTTTTACTGAAAATTAAGAGCTTTGCAGCAAATTAGTTACAAGTCTTTTTTATGGAACACTTAGCTTTACTAGTGAGCTATTGATTTTGCTGTTTTAAATATATACATAGGTTGACTTACAATATAGTATGTATTTAAATATATTTTTGAACTTGGTCACGTAGAGTAGGCAATTTCATGGCTGCCTGTAGTCATGGCTTTATATCCAAGAACTTTTTATTCAGTAATTACCAGAGAATACATTAACACATAATTATTAATATAATCATACTAATCATTCAACTTACCTTCTGAAAGACATAATTCTGTTAATGAGCAGTGTTCAACCTGTTCACATGATAAATTAATCCTGTACCAGGCAATATATTCTTCTGTTAATAAATTATTTCAGTGAGCATGTCTTTATTGAAAAAATTTTGGGAAAATGCTAGAAAAACTTCATTTACCAAGCAATAAGAATGGCAGATTGACCTATGAATTTGATTCATGAGTGAGCAGAATAAGGAAACCTTGGAGAAAAGGTTAAAAATATTGAAATTTCAGATAAGCTAATTTCAAGAGATTTTTAGTCATGTGTTTTATCATATAGGGCTTGTTTCCTTCTAATTCTAACACTTACTAAACTGCTAGGAGTTATGCTTGAGTTAAATATGCATAGTACTCAATAGGTTCTCAAGATCTAGTGGCATTACCATCTAAAGGATGGAACATCCCAAAATATTCCTGGAAAGATGACAACTAGAGATTAGGAAGTTCATTTTACAAATGGCATTTCTAACTTTCCTGTCATCTTTTTCTTTGCTAGTTTTATATCTCACAGTTTCATGCATCCCAACTTAGCATGTATGTTATTTATACATTTCCAGACACTTGAAGGCTAATCTGATAAATGAAAGATAATGCCTGCTTAATCACTGCATATCTTGTTGGTGACCCATACTTGAATTAAACAATAATATGGTTAAATAGAGAATTTGTTTGTCCATTTTGCCCATATGAGTAATTATCTGTTGAAAGTAATTGTCTAAAATCTCTATGGGATATGCTTAATTGTTCTTTTCTATGTTGCTTTTGTTTTTTCCTATACCAGGTCTTGAACTCATACCCTTCTTCTCTCATTCAGCTGTTTTGCTCAGAATTGGCACTCTACCACTTGAATCGTGTTCATTTTCTCATTTTTGCTAGTTAATTGTAAATCAGATTCTCATCGACTTTTCTGGCCAGGATGGTTTCAAACTAGTCAGATCTCCAGCTCCGGAGTAGTTAGGATTACAAGTGTGAACTCTCAGCATAATTTAATGTGTGATTATTCACCAAGTTTAGAACATAAATAATGCTTCTAATTCAAATCACCACTACTCCCAGAATCACATTGTTAAAACTATTACAATGGTACCTACCTATTACTTTGTGTCACTCTGTCTGATGGAAGGGATGACATTGATCGAGAAACACTGTATTTATAATCTGATCTATGGAGTTATAACCTTTTGTAGAGTTATAATAAAAAATAAAAGTGTGTTGAGAAATTGTCAGGAATTACATAAACTAAATTTTCTTTGCTATTATCGAATTTTTTAATGATAAGTTTTAAACTTCGGCAAATAGATACAGCATGTTTTTAAATGCAAAGTTTCAGGGTACAATACATTAATTATCAATGAAATAATTTTATTTTTTATTGGGCTATGAAGAATGGTCCCAAAAGCATTAGTCAGTTTCTGTTTAATTACTAAGCAAAGAAACAGCTGACAAAGTCAAGGATCAAATTACATTTTAATTGAACCCTTTGTTACTGGGTCCCCAATGTGTTCAGACCCCTTTACTCTTGACATCTGCTATAGAACTTCCAGACAGCAGTTATTGCTCTCATTTCTGCCGTAACTGTTTGCAGTGAATGATCTTTTGCAATGAATTAAGTGATGAAGCGTTCTGATACAGAATTGATCATTTAAATTCACTGTCTGCTTCTAGTGTCTATCACCATAGAATTAACAAAATAAAATTTATGTGATACAATTTAACTGAATCTGTAAATGAATTTTTTATGTTTTAAATATGCAAGATGTTTAAGGATACAGGTGGACCTGTTGCAACAATGAGAAGTACAAGTTGTCATGTCCAAAACGAGCTTTACAACGTCGGTGCGGGGGCGGGGGGAGAAGGGGGGAGAAGGAGAAGGATTGGGATTGGGGGGGAGGGGAGAGGCTGGGAAGGGAGGTGAAGGGTAAACAAAGGAGGAGGCTGCAATGCTTGGTAAGAAATGTACGCATTATCCTGACCATATAATTGTAACCCCTCTGTACAGTATGTTCACAAATAAAATTAAATTAAATTTAAAAAAAATAAATAAATATGCAAGATGTACTCTGGATACTGTCAGGCACCATCAGAATTCAGATTCCACAGGGGGGTTCAGAAGTAAAACACGAGTGGATTGTTGTCTCAAAGCAATGATTACCCTACAGTCACATTTACAGAGATTTTTGACTGACGTTTAGGATTTTCTGATATCAGATGTTAAGTAAAACCAACAAAGAAAACAGATATAGAGGCTAATTTGTGTATGTGAGTGTGTGTATATGTGTGTGTGTGCTGATTAGACACTAACGTATTTTTATATGTGTATAGGAGGTTAAAAAAAAAAACCCTTTTCCAAATATGTGCAAGTCCTAAGCCTTGAATTACACAAATACGCATCATATTATATGGTAAAATGGCCTTGCGAGTAAAATCAAGATTTTAGAAAGATTATTTTTGACTATACAGTGTGTCTATAAAATCACATGATTGCTACAGCATAGAAAAGATATGATACTGAAGCAGAAAGAGAGTCAGTAACAGCAGCTTGAGAAGAACTCAATCTGTCATTGATGTTTCTGAAGACACTTAAACATAGAAGGAATGTAGGTGGTCGATATAAACTTTCAAAGGCAAGAAATCAGATTTTCCTCAAACCTTCCAGGAGACAGCCTATCAACAATTTGAGTTCACTGCTTATCAGGCTTGATTTTAGCATATTTTAAACATATCTTAGACTTATGATCAATGGAACTTTAAGAATAAATTCAGGCTGTTTTACCCACTAAGCTTGTGGTCATTTGTGATAAGCATAGATGATTTTTTTTTTTTGGATGCAAGGCTTGAACTCAGGGCCTGGGTACTGTCCCTGAGCCTCTTTGTACTCTAGGCTAGCACTCAACCACTTGAACCACAGTGCCACTTCTGGTTTTTGAGTGGTTTATTGGTCTCATGGGCACTTTACTTCTCAGGCTGGATTTGAACTGTCGTCGCCAGATTTCAGCCACCTTAGAAGCCAGGATTACAGGCATGAGCCACAAGCGCCTGGCAGACATAGAAGAATTTAAGACAGGCCTGCACCATTCAGTCTAATAAAGTAGTCAGTTGCCATTATTATCCCGATTATACAGAAAAATAAACCAAGTCTCATCATGGTTAAATAAGTCAACAAAAGCTAGAGAAAGAGAAAACTGGATTAAATTCCACATTTCAGAACAAAAAGACATTTTATAAGAGTCAAGTTCAAAGTCAATGTACCTAAATAGATAAAAGTTATAGAAGGAGAAAATGGTGGAGATTTCTAATTATGTGAAAGGACTGCTGAAAAAAATCTCTAGAATTAAGAAAAAAATGCTCCTCAAACTGAAGCAATTTCTAAGTAAAATGAAGAAAAATTAATTCAGTTAGACATATCACCATAACGTTTTTCTAGAAGAAGACAATGATTTCAAAAAGTTGAAAAATCTTAAAATTATTACAGACAATTCCATATATCCACATGAATGAAAACCAATAACATAAAGGGAAATTAGATTACACACAGCGAGAGAATGAACATAGGCATTTTTAATGACTTTTTACTTATCAAGGACTTTAGCAAATATATTTTTTACCTTGGACTTTCTGAGTTTTTTTTCTTTTTTCAGAATTAAAAAAAATCTAAATGGTGGTTGGAAATAGAAGTGGCTTGCTGAGTTGCTGTCCCTGCCAGGTGAAAGCAGAAAACTTTTTATGTTTGCTGTTTATTGGTTTTGAGAGGGAAAAAAAGTTATCTCTGGATCAATAAGAGCATAGCAGGTGCCATGGGGCTGTATTGATTTGCTTCAGTAAGAAAAACACATTTGGGATAGTTAGTTGCCATTGGAAAACCACCTAATTAAGTTCATGATAAAGCTCTTATAATTCTTTGGACAAATCCATCTCTGCCTCAGCCAACCTGAAGAGTTCAGTGGGAATGTACGAGGTATTATCTGTTCTGAGTTCTTCCAGTTTTATGATGTGTGATTTCCAGAGCAATCCAGTGTGGGCTGTTGATTCAGTGTTGGCCCAGAGAAGTGTTAGATGAAGCTTCCAAGTGGTCTTTCTTGTTATTACCAGTTTTCTGCACAGTTAAAATGCAGGTGTGGCTTGTGTTCTTGGTTGAGAAGATGAATTCCTAGTATCCACACAGAATACTGTTGCTTTACCCATCCCGAGACTCCTTTCATATGTCTTATTGGGCATCAATGAAGAAATTGAACTGAAAGAATTATGAGTATCTGAGAACCCATAGAACAGACTTAGTTCAATTAAAAATTATACCACCAGGCTTATGGGCATAAATATTTTAACACATGATTTAAAATGCACATGAATGAGGTTGTAACTGGGCATGTTGATATTGTAATTGACCAGAGCAAGTTTGTGATATTCCCTCTACCAATCCCCCTGTCCCTCTTTATCTTGTATATGGTTTCTAGAGTAAATGGTGCAAGTCACTTCAGAGCAAGGAAGAAGAGTCTTAGAAAGGGTGCATGACTTCATTATGCTATCATCCAGTCTTTCACTCACTATCTTTCCAGTCTTTCACTCATTGGTATCTATTTCCCAGAACTGATAACAGGATGAACGTTTGGAGCTACCCATTTTGATGGATAGACTAAATAACTAGATTAACTAGGATGTTTTTCATTTTCTTACCTCTTTTGGTTATATGTTCCAAGTAGCCCCATCCTTGTCTACTTATGCAATGTATTTGTAAGAGTTACACTGAAGGATTTTCATGAACAAAGTCCTTTGGAGCCTGAATAATTTATTTAGCATGTTTAATTTTTGCTGATTGAGGTAGACCATATTAACTTGGCATTTGAGCTAGTAGAAGCTATGTACCTCTCCTTGATATCCGGCATCCTGCAATGCTATTATCCCCATTTGAGATCAGGGATCCATTGACAATTGTAGAATTTCACAAGAGAGCCAGGTTCAAGAAGATCCAAGTGAGTATTTTTCAAAGATTTTTCAAAATTGTAACCAAAAAATCCTTAACAATTGTTTCTTTTTTCCTAACGAAAAGAGTTAATGTAGAGAAATTTCTGAGGACTTCAACTGGTGGAAAATGGTTGGTTAAGACCCCTTCTCAACACACAGCAAGCATGATGGCAAACACCTGTCATCTTCAGCTGTGTGGAAGACAGATTGGGAGTACTGTGGATCCATTATATCCTAGACAGAAAAATTCATGAGATTTCATCTCATTGAAAAAAGTTAGTATCGGGGTATGTGTCTGTCATCTCAGCTAAGGTAGAAAGTCTAAAATAATAGGCAGATAGTGGTCCAGAATTGTGTCCAGTAAAGAAATGAAAACTTATCTAAAAAATAACCCATGCAAAAACATGTCAAAGGTTTGGCTCCACACTAAAACACTTGCCTAGACATATATTGTAACTAAGATGTGAATCTCATCTACTATCATATAAAATTGTCATTTTGCAACTCACTTTTTCCTTTTAACTCACCTAAATAGATATAAATAATCTGCATGGAGATATAGAGCTATAGGTATCTAGACAAGTAGAAAGATCGAATCACTAGAAAGCAATCTGAATTGCTGTTGTGAAATGTTTTAAGTTTCACAGTATTCAGTTTATACTGTCAGGAAATGACAAAACAAAAAAATAAAATCCCTCAGAACCAAGTACTTTGCCACGCAGAATATTTCAGATGTTCTTCAGTACTTCATTTTCAAAGGACAATGTATGAAATAATGAACACTTGAGGCAAGATTTTGACATGTTTTGACCTTTTGCATGATCCCTAGTCACAGACTTTTTGAAAATTTAAAGTTAAAGGAATGTATACATTTTGTATTGAATTAGCTAATACAATATCTGCAAGAAATAAAACTCTCAAACTATCAGTTCTCCATAGTATAGATAATTAAAGTAGTCTTTCATGCTATTGCTCAGATAGTCTTTGGGAACATTTTCAATTGCTAAGGAGAGACTTTAAATGTAATTATAAAATCTGATACCACTGTAAAGCCAGAACACGGGACATGGTAGCTTCTTTGTTTGTTAGAAGAAAGAATTCAGCGGTTCACATATATATTAGCTGAAGTGGTGCTGTGGCTCAAGTGGTAGAGCGCTAGCCTTGAGCTGAAGAGCTGAGGGACAGTGCCCAGGCCCAAAGTTCAGGCCCCATGACCGGACCCAAAAAAAAAAAAGATGTATTCACAAACTGATCTGTTGAATGGCAATAACAACACAATTAAAAGTTTGCTTTTGAGATACTAAAGGAAGGAACCCAGTGTATTCACATTCTAGGCAATTGCTCTAACACTTGATGCCTCCAGCATCTTTATTATCATTTTGTTTTTGAGATGTGGTGTTGTCATTACCTTTCTCAGGCTGTCTGAAACTCACACAAGTACATACATGATGGAGTTATGATCTCCTTTAATTAAAAGCATTCTACTTATAATAACTACTAGATTAGCTACTATTATTTTACTGCTATTAATATTGTATTTAGACAAGCTATTTAGACTATCTATTACAGTGGATCTTGCTAGACTCAATCTACATTTTTTGTGTATTGTTTTAAGTATTTCCTGTGGTAATGCTTATTATCATTTTTCTTCTACTTCATTTTGTTGCCATTTTCTAGCTTTGCTAATCAAATATTTACTTCATTAATTTCCTTTATTTCTATTTGAGAATGTATATAATCACTTGCTATAAACAACTGCCACATATGTGTAATTGTGTAACTTCAGGTATTATGAAATATGATGTTTATATTGCCGTTATAGTTTAGCATTCTAGATTAAGTAGTTTAAGATTTATCTTGACCCAATAATTACTTATAAAAGTGATTTTCTTTGTTTTCTTATATTCCCAGACAACATGACATGTTTTTCTGTTTTTAATTTTCAGCTTTCCAGAGTAGTTCCATATTATAATTTTTTTCAATTTTATTTAGAAGTCATTGTTGTCTTAGGAGATTTCATATGACAAGAGAAAGTTGCTAACTGCTTACCCCTGTTGCTATAAAACAGAAAAGCAAGTAACCCATTAATGAATTATTTTTGTCTTTTAAATGGCATACACATCAATAGCTTTAATTTATTGTTTAGTTTTTTTTAATTTTTATTTATTTTTTATTGTGAAAATACTGTACAGAGGGGTTACAATTAGATGGGCAAGATAATGAGTACATTTCTTATCAAGCATTGTAACCTCCTCCTTTGTTTCCCCTTCCCATCCCTTCCCAGCCTCCCCCTAACCCCCCACCCAATTCTCCCCACCCCCTCACCAAAGTTGTAAAGTTTGTTTTCGACATGACAACTTGTACTTCTCATTGTTGCAACGGATTTTGTTTAGTTTTTATAGCTATTGTGAGGAGTTGCTTTGGAAGAAGTAGAATGGATAAGACAGTTCCAAATGACTAGTCTAAGTGAGGCTTAAACACAAAGGCAAGAAATCACTTAACTAGGGAAAACTATTACAAAAGACACAAAGCAAACCAGAGGTATATGGCAGCAACCAAGAGCTTTGACAGGTCTATGTTCTTATTCTCCAATACTGACCATTCTTATTACTGTCTGATCTGAATCATAGACTGAAGAGCCACAATGCTCTGATCTTGGCAAGCATGGAGTGTTATCGACAGCAGAGACAACTGGCTACTGTGAACTGCTGAGCTATGAACCTTCTCAAGGGCATGCTCAGTTTTAGCCAGGAAGTCCTGTCTTAGCAAGGAGTCAAATCTTTGAAAGCTTATGAACGCAGGTTTTATATAGTAGGATCGCCTCACTACCTACCGTATTAGTACTTTATCAGTCTTTCTAAAAGAAGAATTTTACATTTTATTAACTAGATGCTAATTGTAAACGGATTCAGTTACGTGTCTCACACTATGATTTTTTTTCAAGGGCAGCACTTGATGAAAATAGAGTTGAATCAAATATTTTTATTTTTTAAATAGATTTATTATGCCCATCTCCTACTCTTGCTGCAATGTCTTTTAATGTAAATTTTGCTGTTTCTGGGATGTGTGGCTTATCAAGAGATACAGGCAGTTTAAATAAAGGCAGCTTAATTCTTTCTTTCTTTCTTTGAAAAGGTCCTTTATCCCATTTGGAAGATGAATTTCTCTGGAAGGGTGTTGGCTACAGTGAAATCTGCCTGCTGCAGTCGGGTTGAACATCTCCTCTGCATGATTACAACCCGTCAGGTACAGCACAGTTCTGCAGAGATGGCCTTCACTTAGGACTTCAATTAATCATTCTTCCTTTCTGGGAAACATTTCAATATGTCAGAATAGAATAATATCTCTCATTAAATTTGAAGCACCAGAAAAGGAAAACAAATCCTGAGTTTATGGAATTAAGAACCAAGACATGCCAAGCACCAAATCACTTCTGTTTGCACTTTGTAAATGGCACAATAGTAAGTTATGTTCTCTGGCATTTGTAGACATTTGTAACTGAAGGACAGAGCAGATGGTAAAGGCTTATTTGAAATTAAAAGACAGAAAAATATTTATTTAAATGAATTGCAGTGCCAGGATGCAATTTATTCTGTATCAGGGGTGGGCATGTTTTCAGTGAAGCTTGGTTTTAACTAGAGTGAGATAACAGAGTACAAATTGATAGGCACCCATTGAAGTGAATTTTCATTAAGAAATCCACCTTGGCCGGAAAAGATTCTCTACTACAGTCAGCATGCATCATGCTGAAGTGTTAAGCACAGCATTTTAAACTCAATTGTTGTCCTGGGTGTTCAAGAAACAATCCATATGAGAGTCCACAGACTAGATATTAATTATTGGATTTATGTTTGCAAGAAAAGACAATCTGACTTCATTTGAAGTCTGTAGAATAAGATATTGAACTTGATATTCCTCTGTGAGGAAAAAAAGGGGAAAGGTTCCCGAAAGTAAGTCAAGTAAATCTGGAAAAAGATTAAGTTTCTTAGGCCATTAGGTACTACATGGCTTTTTCTTAATTTTCTGTGATAGAGGCATTTCTTTGATACTCCTACCCAGTATATTGGGTTAAACTGATGAACCGTATTTTTACTATTAAATAGCACTGCAAATGATATAAATAGGTGAATTAAAATGAAGAAAAGTTTTACATTTGGTGTTTTCCAGAATGGAGATACAAATTAAAGGAAGGATAGGAGAGAATGATCAAAGGGGTGACATCCATCAAAATATATCAAATTCATAAAATGCTTTGTTAAATGGTAACGGCTTTGTACAACTACCTAAAGATAATAATAAAAATATTTTATAAAAGAAATTAAGATGAGCATAACACAAAAATTAAACATTTCACACTGAAGACTTTGTTTTCATGTTAAACAGTAAAATCAATATTCCCTAAGAAAAAGTCACTCCTCCTTTTGTTTAAATTAATATATAATTATTACACATATTTATTTGATATTACATGATGCTTCAGTATATGTATATATTACATAATGTTCAAAGCAGAAGAAGCATATCTACTTCTCTAGATATCATTCCTTTTCTCTCCATTTTTATGAATACTAGATCATTTAAGATTTATTATTTTCATGCATACACTTAGATACAGACAGATAAACAGGAAATATTTATATTTTCTCTATAAGACAATAATTTTGATGGGTTATGAATAGGAAAGTGTATTCTATCTAAATCTTACATCTACACATTAGCTCTAAATTAATATTGGTCCAATGTTATCATGTCTTCTGTTTCCTTTCATTCAAAGTGAAATCAGATGTTTTTGAAAATGCCTCTCTTTTTTGAAATGGTAGTACTGGGGATTGAGCTCAGAATCGCAAGCACCTTTTTCTTTCCCACTGAACTTTATCCCCAGCCCTTCTATCAGATGTTACCCTGATGAAACATTTTTATATCACACAATAAAGAACATTCTACCGAACATCATAGATCTTGAGACTAGAATGTACACTGGTAGAATTCCCACACAAAAATACTTATTTCAACAGACATTGATGGAAACATACCACTTAAAGAGGATAGCCATCCTATAGGATTCAACTTACTAAGTTTGAAGATGCAAACTTAAAAGAGGTTCAGGGCTGAAACTATAAATTTAAGCATTTCCAGATTTTACCTACTTTTCTTAGTATATCCACAATGGAAAATAAAGTAAAAATAATCAACACGCCATCTTTCTTATTTTTATATGTTTTAAATCAATTTGCCTTAGCTATTTTCAGAATTTCCTTAGCTGGGTTGATATGATTGGGAATAATTATTATGTCAAAGTATCTTCCCATACCAATCTGCATGAAATTCTATTACATGGTAATTACGTAAGACGTGGGAGTATTTTTTTTCAAACATGGTTTTCAACTATTAGAAAACTAGGAATTAACTAACTTCTGAATATTAATTATTCAGAAACTATAACTTTTATCTTTGGAAGAGTTATCACTCTGCCCCATCTGTAAAATAGAAATACTAGTGCTAATCTCATAGGATTAAAAAGATTAAAATTACATCATACTTAAAGCTTTAGATCATATTTTGACAAACTCACTCAATATTGATGCTATTTATAAGTTTAAAGATAAAATTATGCTAATAATTATTCTGGTAAAGAAGTGTATAAAGAGGAGAAGTTTCTAGTCTACAGTACACAATTGTTTCCTAAACTTTTATTTTTAATGCATGTTTTATATTTATAATATTTCATAGTCAATAATTAAAATCACAAACAATTATTAGAAAAAGAATTAACTTTGGGCTCAACATAAAAAGCAACATGACACAATAGCCTATTATACAGAATATTTAAAATTTTAAATCCTCAAAATAATCACTCAATAAATAGGTTAATGAGCTAAAGAGAGTCTTCTCAGAAGAAGTAAAAATGATCAATAGACACATGAAGAAATGCTCAACATCTCTAGCCATAAAGGAAATGCAAATCAAAACAACATTGAGATTCCATCTCACCCCAGTGAGAATGGCCATTACCAGGAAAACAGTAACAGATGCTGACAAGGATGCATGTGGACAAAATGGAACTCTAATACACCGTTGGTGGGAATGTAAATTTGTTCAACTGCTCTGGAAAGCAGTATTGATGTTGCTCAAAAACAAACAAACAAGCAAACATAGAACTACCCTGTGATCCATTAATTCTACTCCTAGAAGAGTACAAACCAGGATAGAATAAACCCACCAGCCCAACCATGATAGTAAAGCACTATTTACCATAGCTGAGTTATGAAATCAACCCAGATGTCCCTCAATGGATGAATCTTGAAAATGTGCTGTAAATACATAATTGAATTTTACTCATCTATTAGAAAGAACAATATTGTACCATTTGTAAAGAAATGGAAAGAGCTGGAAAACATTATGTTAAGGGAAGTAAGGCAGCCCCAGAGAGACAAAGAATCCATTTTTGCTTATATATAGAAGCTAGATTTAGCCTATAAACACATATATATATATATATATACATATATATATGTTGGTATAAATATACATACATACATGTATATATATGTATACATAGACATATACATGTATTATATACATACATACATACATTGGGTGGATAGTCAAGTATACACAAATGTATTAACTAAAATATGGTAGAATCAAGGGAGAACTAAAATACCGTGCTTCCTTAGAAAGGCAAAGTCAAAGTTCAGCAAAATAAAAGACCAGAAAACAGGTACTTGAAAAAGGTGGGGTGGGATGAGGGAAAGAGGTGGATGAATGAAGAGGAAAAGAGAAGGATGCAGTCAAAGATTCAATGTATATCTACAGAATTTAGAGTGTGGCAAGGGGTAAGTAGGGGAGGGATGGGTGAGAGTTTGGGATAGGGGCGATGTTGATCAAGATACATTGTATGCAAAAACTGCTTTGGTAGGCCATGACTCCATTGCACAATGACTTAAAGATGACAAAAAATCAGTATAACTTAAACAAGACATAAACAAACACAAACCAATATGGTAATTTTAAACATCAAATTAATTGAATAATAATTCATTAGAATAAGCAACCACAGTCATGTAAATACAACTGAAAAAAGCATAGAACACTCTTACAAGTAAGACAAGAGAAAACAAATCTAAAATACTGTCAGAAAAAAATCATTTTAATCATTAACATCTTCACAGCATGACCTTCTTTTGAATGAGTTGCTCTTATAGTTGAGATGGCTATCCACTCAGAAATTGTGGGTAATAGGAAGGTTAATATCTATTTTGTAGGAAGTTCTGACTAATCAGTCAAATTAAAAGAAAGTAATTTGTCAATGTTACAGAACTGCAAACTATTAAGAATTGAAAATTACCCCCTAAGATTCAGGAAATTATACTATCTTTATACTGTTTTACCATGTTATAATACCATATAATGTCTTGCTTAAGAACCACTAAAAACAAATGTTTGAATGAAGAAATGTAAAGATAAAGAATAAGAATATTCAAACAAACACATGTATTAATCCAAACACTGAAAACTTTAGCCATTTATCTGTGGACAATGACCAATTGCTGAGCTTACTACTAACTGTTAAAGTCAGAGATAGATTTGAAGAATAAAACAATATTTTTAAAATCTCAATAATAAGTAGAAATATTAAGATTTATTGATAGATATTTTACTTTTAAATATCCACAAACATATCAAAAGTTTTTTTATTGCTTGCATTTTTTCCCTTCACAATAAAGATTTAACTTGTTTTAATTAACCTGGTTATATTTAGGATAGTAATGACAGCCCACAGAAAAGATGTTCTGGTCTATTGAGTTTACTTCTATGCACACAAAGAAGAAAGATATGTGTAAATAAAAGGGAGGCGTATTAAATGGATTTTGAATTTTCTTCCATGCTTGAATAAAGTGTAACAACTTCAGCAAACTCAGAAAAATTGCATTATGAGAACTGTTTGAACTAATTTCAGTGTTATAATATCTGTTCTTGTCACAGATCAATATTTCAAAGCCTTTCCTACTGACACAATATAAATATCGCATACAATCTTAAAAGATTCTCCTCTCCAAACATCCTCCTATCAGTCACTCATAAGTGTGACATGAATAGTTTAGCAATCTCTGTGGGTAGCCTCCGTCTAGCTAGATCAGTGCTCTGGCCAATTGAATGGCATTATATTCACTATGCAAAACACACATCCTAGCATCTCATAATTTCTATGTCATCCATCAATAACTAATATATAATAATTTCAGTACAATTATTTCTCTATTGAGACTGTTTACTAATATAAGCCTACTCTTTCAATGCAGAAATTGACAGTAGGTAAAAGAATGTATCTCTTATGATTTTCCACATTTTGATAAAAAATGATACCTATAATTATCACTAACAAAAAGTAAACAAATCTTCACTAAATCAACCAGTAAATCACCATTATATAGTGTGAAATAAAAACATTTTAGTAAAAGTAAAATTGTATAGGTATTATAGAACAACTACCAAGTTCAGAGAAAGTAATTTGGTAAATAAATGCCAAAACAGATCCTTTATTGAATGAGGCAGGACAGAGTAACACTAGGGTAGCATATCAAGTGTTTGGTTCTCCAAAATCTATTCATCTTCATGTTTATAAGAACATCCCAGTTTTCTTTGTATGTGTCCCTATTCAGAAGAATGTAAGATACAACCTGAATCACAAAATTATGAAAAATCTAATTAAAATTTGGCAAAGGATATGAAAACATATTTCCTTAAAGGAGACACCCTAATGACAAAGAAACATGTGTTAGATGCTTAACATTAATAAAAAGCAAAGTTATCATTGCATCCTACCTTGAACCTAATTATTAGCATGGCTAGTTAAGGAAACCGAAATTGAAATTTACAAGGTTTTAAAATGACTTTAAGAAATTGGAACTCAGGATATTACTATTAAGAATGTAAAATTGTACAACTACTGTGGAAAAAAAATGTTAGTTCTTCAAAAATAAAACAAAATTACCATGATATCCAGAAATCTCATTATTAGGTATGTATCTCAAAGAATTCTAATGAATACTGGCACAGAAATATTTATGTAAGTACTACTAATAATGTCCATTTATTAATGAAAGGAAAAAGAAGCGTTGTTATAGGCATGGCAAGTAATACTATTCTATAAAAATTATTCCATTATACAATAGAGATGAAGCACAAATATATGTCATAAGAGAGATGAACCTCAAAAGCATTTTTCTAAATGAAAAAGTTAAACATAAAAAGTCACATTTCATTTATGTGATAACATAAATAACATGTATCAATGAGATTCTGTTTGTCTCCATTGATGGTTTCCATCTAAGGGATTGAAAATGACATATAATAGCTTAATAAGCATGCTGTATTATATTAATAATGAAAATCTTTAAAAATTAGATAGAAGTTGTATTTGTGACTGTCCTAATACCACCCAAGTGTTCACATTAGAATAGTTCATTTTAAGTTATGTGATTTTCCCCTCAATTAAAAATGGAAAAGATGACTCTTCTTTTCTCAAGGGGGAAACTAATTACACGACTAATGCTATGTATGAAAGCTTTTTTAATGAAATTATGGAAAATGAAGCCAAGATGAATTTATGTAAAAATGAGTAATCTTCTTTCAGTAAAATGGAATGCTATGATGGTGCTGATTATTATTGCTATTCTAGTTCCTGCTATTATTTTTATTAACTTACATTTCTTGTTTATATATCATGTCACAAAATATTTCTAACTAAATCTGTCATTTAGTCTTGAAAGTTTGCATTTTTGCCTATAGATACTGCTGCTGGCTTTAGCCATCATTCTACCACAAATCTCAACTCATGCTTACCTTACTACAATTTTATCAAAAAATGTATGTTTGAAAGGCTTTGAACAGTCATTTATGCATGTTCTTAACCAACATGCTACATTACACTTTTCATTTATACAGCACACTTACATCTTTCAACTCTACAGAAACATGTAGATAAGTTACTATAATGAAAGCTAGTAGTGTTTTCCTGAGAACACAAATTCTGTAATCTTTTCTCATGGTTCTTAACCCACTTGATGCTTTTAAATGTTGAAGTTAGAGATAATATGCTTAAAATACCAGTGCTGATTTCAAACCATTAATGTTCAAATTTTTAGTTATAGAGATCATTCAGCTAATTCTGTAAACTAGCATCTATTCTCATATGCTGCCCATTAGTTTAGAACTTACAGCTACTCTTTCTCATTAATCAAAATGTTCCCCAAATTGCGCTTGTTTTTCCTGTCCAATTGAATTTTTTTTATTGTGAAAATACCATACAGAGGGGTTACGATTACATGGGCAAGGTAATGAGTACA
Source organism: Dipodomys spectabilis (assembly GCF_019054845.1). Classification (NCBI taxonomy): domain Eukaryota; kingdom Metazoa; phylum Chordata; class Mammalia; order Rodentia; family Heteromyidae; genus Dipodomys; species Dipodomys spectabilis. Next base: position 14,153,457 of record NW_024870683.1, read on the forward strand.
TTTCTTATCAAGCATTTTTGCCTCCTCCTACCATACCTTCTCTTCTTCCCTCCTGTCCCCCACCCTGCTATTTTATCTCATTTTCTTTCATTTTTGAGTATTAAGGCAAGTGCTTTATCATTGAGCCCCTCCCTCACAACAGCACTCTAAAAATGTTTAAATGTGAAGCTTTCTCACAGTAAGGTGCTCTACCAGTCAGAAGCTAGCTTCCATCCTTGCCTTTTATCTCACTTCGGTAACCTATTAAACACCCCAACTTAAATTTAGTAATGTCAGAATTATGTCTTTCATTATTTATCTGGACAACCAGCTTATCTGGTGTCTTCATCCTTAGGTAAATGAAGCACTTTGCCTTTGTAGGCATCACCTAAGAGATCTCTGTAAGCATCTTGGATACCTTTTGTTATAGAGCAAATTGGTCATATATAATTTACAGAAAATCATGGTATAATTATTTGTTTGTTTGTTTATTTATTTATTTGCCCAGCCCTGGGGCTTGAATCCAGGGATTGGGCACTGTTCTGGAGCTTCTTTTGCTCAAGAATATCACTCTATCATGTGACCCAGAGTAGTTAGGAATCGATCCCAGGGCGTCATGCATGCTCGGCAAGCAATCTACCACAAAGCCACATTCTCAGCCCTTATATTTATATTTTAAGATTCACATCTTTGAAAGTTATTTCTGTTATCACTTTCTGTTGTTCTACTAATTTCCTTTGGGCTGAGAAATTAGAAGGACGTGGGAGGAGAAAAGAGTTAGGAAGAGCACAGGAGAGTAATGGGAGGTGAAAAGATCAAAGCCCGTCATACCCAAGTGTAAAAGTAACAGCATACATAATATTTTATTTTTAACATATATACATCTATATTCTTTTTTTTTTGGAGTGGGGGGTCCAGTCGTGGGGCCTGAACTCTGGGCCTGGGCGCTGTCCCTCAGCTCTTCAGCTCAAGGCTAGCGCTCTACCACTTGAGCCACAGCGCCACTTTCGGCTTTTTTCTTTTTGCTTATGTGTTGCCGAGGAATCGAACCCAGGGCCTCAGGCATGCAAGGCAAGTGCTCTACTACTGAGCCACCTTCCCAGCCCTACATCTATATTCTTGATACAAATCTACAACTTTCTTACACTACACTTGTCCAGTTCTAATGTCAAGAATTTGTTGATCTCTACAACAATAGGGAAGTTAGTTTCCTTTGTACACTGAAAAAGCTTTGTAACTTGGTGTTCATCTTCCTTAACTGTAAAGAATAATTAACCATTAAAGTTATCTAGGCCTGGAAACAAAAAAACTCTCTATACTTTTATTTGCTATAAATAATTACTTCAATATTTCTTTGGTTTAGAATGATCCTAACTCATTCTTGTTTTGATGTCATTGTAGAGAAAATAATTCTGCTTAACCAAACCCTGGAAACTCTATCCTGTCTACTAACATGTTATGTCATTTATATATCTATCCATTTTCATATCATTATGCATTTTTCTCATTTTACTAATCTTATTATATTAAACATGAAATGATTAGACAATATTTTAATATTTTAATATAATTGTGAATGTATAAATAAATGAATTCACAAAAATGAAAGCTATTCATACGTAACGTAACATGTATGCACACTGCTAAAAGGTTTGTTTTTAAACAATAAACAATGTAGATGGATTATCTCTGTTTATAGTTAAGATGGAAATGTGCAGCTTGCAATTGGAAATCATTATAACTGGAACAGCAGTTGTTAACAGGAGAGGTGTCTTTGAAAATTGAGCTTACTGGTGGGGAGAAATGAACAATGAAATGTAAACCTAAACTATTCAAAATGCTTTATAAATGTGATAGTTTTTAGGAAGGAAAGGGAAATTAGATGGAGGCATTGGGGAATAACCGGTTCGAAAGAAGGTGCTTTGTTTTAGATTATCAGGACTCTTGAAATTAATGCCAGATTAATTGAGACTTGAATACTAAATAGGGATCATCCTCATGGTAATGTCATATTAATTGAGACTTGAATACTAAATGAGTATCATGCTCATGGTAATCCAGGAGGGAAATGTACAGAGTGATAGAATGTCAAGTAAAAGTCTGTGAGATAAAAGTGGTTGGTATTTTTATGGTAATATAAAAGAGTTAGTGTGACAGGAAAGTGGATGAGGCTGAGGAAGTATATATGTGGTTAGTCAGGCAAGGAATTTTTAATTTGGAGGTTTGGGTGCTATCAAAAAAGGTAGTAGGGAAATGTAAGATGTTTCCAAAGTGAAGGATGATAAAATTCCAGGTATTTTTAAAGGCCATTGTGAGTAATGAAAGTCAATCACAAAGCATGGGCAACAGGGGATTGTGCCCAGCACAAAAGCAGAAGGACCGATGAAAAGGTTTTGCCAATTATCTAGTCAAACAATAAAAGGGAAAACTAGGCTGGTAGCAGTAAAAGTGATGTCATATTGTATTATCTTTTTGAGGTAGTCTGAATAAGAAATGCTAACATTACATTTTGAATGGGTTTCAAAAAAGAAAAAAGAAAAGAATGCAAGTTGAATCCTGAAGTCATTTGCTCCATAATTAGATGGTTGGGAATAATTATTGACATAAGAATGAAGGTCGGGGATCTCTAAATCCTGCCAATATTTTTACATTAATTTCAAAAGGCCTGACATGGCCAAAATGAGAACATCAAGTAGACATATCTTATCACAATAATAGAGTTGTTAAGTTTCATTGTAATAAGACAAAATACTCATCAGCAAGAGAGAGACCTTTCTTGGAGCTGCAAAAAGAAAGAATCTGAAGATTGTTTATATTATTCACTTCAATGAGGGGTTGTTATTGGTGAAAACTGTTGAAAATGCAGCCATTTTAAAAGAAAATTGTACGTGACTATTGGTGAGCTTGATATACCATATGGAAATCAGCAAAACCACACTGAACAGAGATTTTAAACTTCCAAGGTAACCTACAGAATGACCAATGACTTGCTCTGGTGACAGAGCAAAGGGGAGCAAGTGTACCTTTGAAGTTCACCTCTGTTTCTAGAAGTGTCTCAGGAAGATAATGGTTGAGTAGATCTTGTGGACCAGCCATGAGGCATGTAGGGAGAGAAGTACTTACTCATGCTCACTACTTGGGGATGATAAGGGAATTAGAAGGAAGAATGCCTATGGTTATAGGCTATAAGAAACAATCAGCAACTGCAGGATGGGGCTAGCGGTACCAAGCCATAGACAATGCACAGGTGTGTTGTGTAGGGGTGTTGCACTCCAAGCAGCAACATATTTTCCACGAAAGAAACATAAATATTTCAACAACCTGCAAATATAAAATCATTTTTCAGAATCTCAACAAAAATGCAAAGTTAATAACCACCTTATCAGTCCTGAACTCTACTTTTCTATTTTTCCCTAAACAGGAGGACATAAGCTGGGCATCCAGTGGCTCACGCCTATAATCCTAGCTACTCAGGAGGCTGAGATCTGAGGATCATGGGTCAAAGTCAGCTGGGGCAGAAAAGTCTGTGAGACTCTGATCTCCAATTAATCATTACAAAACTGGAAGTGGCACTGTGGCTAGAGGTAGAGCTCCCGCCTTGAGCTGAAAAGCTCAGGGACAGTGCCTAGGCCCAGAAGAGTTCAAGCCCCATGACCAACAAAAAAATAAAAAGAAAGAAAAAGAAAAAGATAGCTATATAATCTAGTAAAAGAAAAAAGATACATTGTCAATTGAAAGATCGATCTTGCTTGGACTTCTGTCAGAAGACAAGAAATATCCCATATTTCCTGCATTACATATGTACAAATTTTTCATTGTTCAATGTGATTTTATTGAAAAATTTTAATGACCATGGGATTAAAAAAATCATATTTGATTATTGCTAAGTAATTGTGCAAAAGACTTACCATCTAACAAATCAATTTATCAGCATAATGCATGTTGATCTATTTCACCCCTTTCATATTTCTCTCCCATCTCTCCCAGTTCACCCCGGCTTAAATTTTCTTAGTTTCATAGGATATGAATTGAATATTTTGACTGTATGCTCGCCCTCCCTTCCTTTCATTATTCATCACCCTCTGGTCCTGACCTCTTTCCCAATATAGGAATTGCTCTTAGAAACCTTCCATTCTCTAGAAAGGTAACAATAAGAAAGGAAACTGGAAGCCAAAACAAGTAGTTGGATTTGGAGGCATAAAAGTATAAGAAAAAAGCAATAACGGGGGCCGGTCCTGTCTGGCGCCCTTGGAGGAGGTGGAAAGAGCGAGTGTGCGGGAGTGGTTTGTTGGCCTTACGTACCTCTGTGCGAGGCTCAAAGGCAAATCCTAACTATTAAGAAAAGAAAATTGAAACCATGTTTCTAAGACCTGTGCTACAGGTGCTTCGTCAGTTTGTGAGACATGAGTCTGAAAGAGCTAGCAGTTTAGTTCTGGAAAGATCTCTGAATCGCGTGCAGTTACTTGGGTGAGTGGGTCAGGGCCCTGTCCTGAGACAGGTGGAAGGAGAAAATCCAGTCACATTTTCTCTATCAACAAACGAAATGTGGTGATCAGGGGAAAGTGAAGCATACCAAATGGGCGATGTCAATCAAAAGACAACATGGCACAGAATATCAGTGTTCCGACCTGGCCTTAGAGATGTGGCATATCAGTATGTGAAAAAGGGGGTCTCGAATTTATGTGGAAGGGAAAGTAGACTATGGAGAACTATGGATAAAAATAATGTGAGACGACAAGCAACAACAATCATTGCTGATCACATTATATTTCTGAGCGACCAGAAAAGAGAAAAGTCATAGAATGTATGATTTTTCGTTGGCCGATGTTTGGTACTGTCTCATTTCCAAATCATGTATAGTTCTTTATAGTTTCTAAGAACAATGATTAAAATGCTCTTTCATATTTTAAAAAAAGTGTAAGAAAAAATTCACAAGGGCACAGAACCCTGGAGGCAAATGCATGTTGTTTTTACCTCTGTGGATCTGGGAAGCCACCCCCTTTATTCTGGTTAGGATAACATAGTAAAGTGCAATGTTACATAGTCAATGATATCTAATTGCATAAACATCAGCTGTCCAGTAAGTATCTGACCTATAATGTTTTCCCTAAAATGTATTTACCTTCTTTCCATAGTAAATAGCCATTTCAATCAATATTGAAGAATTAATTGGCAACGATCGAATGAATCATTCATTAATTTTAAAATATACTAAATCAATGTCATTTGAAATCCAGTCCAAGCCTAGCAAGTGTGCATTGCTTTAAAGGAGGAGAAAACAAACACGCTAAACCTATGGAGTATAATGAAGAAGGAGTGTAAATTTTGGACTCACCCATGAATATAATTGAACGTAGGCTTCCTCTGTTTTAAAGTTATAGAACTTGGGAAAACTAAATGGCAAAATTTATCTGCCTTGTGATTATTGTGGAGATCTCTGAAAAAAATCAGGTTCCTCTGGTAGTACTCAAAGCGCTATCTTTCCTTCATAATTGCTAATAAAGCATTTATTTTCAAGCCATACGAATTAAATCCAAGATCACTAAAAGTCTAGTAAAATTTCTGAAAAAGTCCACCCTTTATTTGGATCTCAGGTGCAGCCTGCATACTATTTCCAAAGTGCTAACTTCAGTCACAAGAATCTTCTTACATTCTTTCACACTGTTCTTTCTTAAAATTATTAGTTGGCTTTGAAGACAGGTTTCATTTCATTTAAGAGATTTGACTCTCACAGGCTCTGCTGCTCACCCCCAGGGCATCCTCTTTCCATAGCCAACTGATTCATTGTACAGTTGTTACAGTTCATTAAAACAATAAGAGATACTGATAATTCTGCAGATGCAATTCACTGGCTTCTTTATGGGTCACCTACCACAGTGAGTTTTGTTCTGCGAAACAGAACAGCATGAAGTGGGGAGTGTTAAGAAAAATGATTCTTGCTTTTATTCTTTAGATTTAGCTTTGTACATCTTTGTGTAAATCAAACAAACAAACAAAAACCACCCTACTCTCAGATTTTCAGTTTATATTTCTTTCGTACTTTCATGTCTCTTTATTAGCATCATTAGTTGTTCAAGGGGATTTAGTTTTGGCACATCTATTTATGCATACCATATCTTTTGATTAGTCACCTTTCCTTCAGTATCCCTCTTTCTACTTCTGCTTTCCCCAACCCAACCTCCCAAGCTGCATTCTTGCATTTTCCTGCATGCACATATTTTGATAATATTCATACTCACTCACTCTCTTTGTTTACTCATTTCTGTCTCACCCTAGACACAATGTGTTTCACCTTTCTATCAGTATTTTTGTTAAAGTGCATGGTAATTGCTTACATTGCCTTACACCATGATATGTAATACATACATACATGCACACACAATGCTTATAAGTCTTATGTGAAATGAAATATATGACCTTTCTGAACCCTTCTTACTACGCTTAATGTGATGGTCTGCTGAATCTACTCATTTCCTTGAATATGGCTTAAATGTTCTTTAAATCTGAATAATATTTCATTGTGTGTACAGCTTTTTCATTACTTATCAATTGCTATTCCAGTGTGTGTGTGTGTGTGTGTGTGTGTGTGTGTGTGTGTGTGTGTGTGTGTGTGTGTGTGTGTGTGTGTGTGTGTAGCTTTTTATTACTCATCAATTGCAGGGCGACTGTGGATGTTGTTTCCTCAGTTTGGCTGTTGTGACTAATGTTTCAATGAACATAGCTGTGCAAGTACCTCGGCTATATCCAGATTTACATTGCTTTGAATAAATGCCCATGAATGGTATTGCAGGATCTTATATAGTTCTATTTTTTGTCTTATGAGAGGAAGTTCAAGGCATAGTCTACGGGAGATAGGTGAAGGGAGGGTGGATATTTCTCTCCTCATTCCTATTCATCAGATTTTAACATGTGGAGAGATTTCAATTCTGTTTCCCTCATTTGGACCCTGTTGAGTATTTCAGAGTGTCATATGTAGCATTCAGAGATATATTGTCTCATCTAAATCTAGAAAAGGAGAAATATCTGAACCCATGATCTGTTAAGCCAGTTGATTAATAGACTTTTTTTAAAAAAAGGATATTCTGGACTCTCGGAGCATATGACGTGTAGCTTTTCAATGCAATGGGAGAGAAAAGCAATAATTACATGTTGAAAGTATTTCATCAACAGAATTCATAGGCTTGTTCAGACTGAAGTGCAAAAACAGGGAAATTAGTCAGTTATACTTTGTCATTAAGTTCACATACAAAAATTTGCTTTGTGATATATAAAAAATAGGAAAGTAGATATGAGAAACAAAATGTTAAATTAAATATGTAAATTACTCTTATACAAATAATGTTCTATCTTCAGATTTTCCCAGAGCTGTTATTTATATATTTTTAGATTGAATTCTGAAGATTCAGAAATCTTCCTAAAATATTGAGAACTATGGAGAATTGGAAAGAAAAATCCATAGTGTTCATTGAAATGCTGAAAAAGAAAGCAATTGGACATTAGTTAACTCAGCTAAAATCAAAGAATATTTGCATAGTGTTCATTTTAACAAAAGAAGTTTACATAATTTATCTCTTCTAATCTTTTTTTATTGTTAGCTATCAAAATGGTCTCTTCCAAACTATTTACTCAAAGATGAAAGTGCTGACTGCTTCTTTTCAGAGCCCAAGCCATCAATATCTCTCGGTCAAAAACATAGAGAAAAAGTAGAATGGAAATATTTGACATTGAAGTACTGTGATATTTTGTATCTTAATTAACAAAATGATTTTAAAAAGTGTACATTTCCAAATAGTGAAAGTGCACTTTCAAGATTATTTAATTGCTATCTGCTCTGAACTTGTATTTGAGATGTACATGCTTGGATTTGAACTCAAGGCTTTACATTTGCTAGAAAGACATTTTTACCATGGAAATAATACTCCCAGTCCCATGAGTAGATATTGTAAAAAGCATTTTGCAGACTTTTAGGCAGAAAAGTCTGTTAAAAGGACACAGATAATTGTAGCCTTTGTTTCATGAGTTTCTGAGATCAAAAAAATTTAATATATAAAGCATTATTCTCTAAAGCCAAATCATATCTTTCAGAATATACACTGTACAATAATAACAAGGTATTTTTATTTGGTCCACAAATTGGTTAGAGTTATTCACTCTATCTAAATTATATACTATGTACCTTCCAATTTCCTCATCAATAAAGTCAGTCATCAAGATGATGCTATATGGCTAATGTACAGGCATCTTTACTAAATACACAAAGGAGTGTATATCTTTTAATTCATCAAAATTGCCATAGAATAAAAGCTCATCCACTTCAGCAATCCCTTCAAAATCATCCAGATTTAAATCAGGGTATTTTGTAATTCAGAGATAACAGGAAGAAGAGTGTGTAGTCATTAGTGTGGCATTTCGTCATGGAGATACAAGGATGGCACGAGAGTTTTAAGTCAAAAATTAAAACAACTTAGATTTGAAAACATCCTCCCAAATTCATATTTTAGTAACAATCCCTAAAGCAGCAGTGTTGGAAAAAGTGCCTGGTAACAGCTGACTAGGTGTTCAGGGTAAGTATCATTATCATGGAAGTAAGCTCATGATCTCAGTGGTGGATTTGTCAGAAGCGTCCATTCCTGATGGCTTTTCTGCTTTGCAGCACAAGTGATCCTTACTGATGCTTATGGGCTTTCCTCTCTTCTGATCTATGGGCCAAATAAACAACTATTTCCTTTAATAAATCACCTACTCTCAAGTATTTTGTAACAGCAATACAAAATTGACCCAGAGATTATGATGACAGTGTGTATAATTTTGTAAAGAAAGAAACACATTTTCTTGCACCTGTGTGCCTCTCTCTTGCACAAGGGCACAGGACATAGTTACCTATAGTTCTTTTTTTGTTTGCTTTTTTTTTTTTTTGGTCTGTCCTGGGGCTTGAACTTAGGGCCTGGGCATTGTCCCTGAGCTCTTTATGCTCAAGGCTAGTGCTTTGATCCACAGCTCCACTTCTGGTTTTCTTGGAAATAAGAGTCTTGAGGACTTTCCTGGCGCACCTAGCTTTGAACCACGATCCTCAGATCTCAGGCTCTTGAGTAGCTAAGATGATCGGTATGAGCCTTCAGCACCCAGCTTGTAGTTCTTACACAAATGCTGCTGGATCAGACTTTTCTGGTTGCATATACAACTGCTCAGATCTCTGGTCCTGCAAGCAATGCCTGAGATCTGTTGTTAGATCTATTGTCACATTCTGAGCATCAGGATAAGATTTTTTTTTCTTCTGCTTGACAGCAAAACACAGTGTTAGAGCTACTGATGTCAAAAGTCCTGTGTAACCAAGGATGCAGAAACAAGAATAGCCTACAGGGCTTAGCATAATGTTTATCTTTCCTCACTAGAAAATAAAAATTATCTTTTATCATTTTGAGGAAAGAAACATCACATGTATCAACCACATAATCTGACATTTATTGTACTTTTCTTTAGAGCATATAGTTTTAAAATGCAACAGAACCATTTTAAAATCGTCTACAAGTTTACAAAATTTGGGTTTAATATGCAGCACTCCCTAGAGCTAAATTTTAATGCAAGTTTCCCAGTGAGTTATACAGTTGAGCTTTTGCAAACTACACTGTGTATTTAGAACCTAAGAATTCATGAGACAATCTCAGCATTCTCATTAGAAACAGCATGTCTAAAAATCATTACTGTACCTGCAGGCTCCTTAGCTGATATATACAGAAATCTAACCTAGACTTAGTAATATATTTTAGTTGTCCTTGCCACTACACATACCTTTGCAGAAAGAAGGCTCATATATTTTGATGAAGACAAATTATAAGCCTGTTTCCCAAGGCACTTTTGTCTCTACTGAGTTTGAACCTGCCAAGGTTTCTGCAATCAGCACATCAAAACAAATGATGGTCTATGTGTGTGGCATGAAAACTTGCAGCTAATTGCCTGAGGATTTCCAATTACTGTCACAAGTGTACATTTTCATGTTTCACTTGTAGAAATGCTAAGAAAATATGGAAAATATGTCTGATGAGAAAATAATGTCAAACAATTCTATTTACAGATAGATCAAAAACAGGATTATTCAAGACACTAGAAATGAGTTAGTGGTTAGCTTTGGAGGAAGCAAGAATAAAGCCTTTGAGATGCTGGTAATGTATTTCTTTATCCAAGAAAAGGTAAAATACAGATGCCCATATGGTGTACTTTGGATTTGTATACTTTCCTCTGTGTAGACAATCACCAAGCAGTTTGATAAAGAAGACATTCTGTATGGTACTTCCATGAAGTCAAAAACAATTGTCTGAACATTTCTTAACTGTGGTAAACTACTTGGGAAAAATAACACAAAAAATACAGCCGGACGCCAGAGGCTTACACCTGTAATCCTAGCTACTCAGTAGGCTGAGATCTGAGGATCGTGGTTCAAAGCCAGGCCGGCAGGAAATTCCATGAGACTCTTTTCTCCAATAAAACCACTAGAAAAATGGAAGTGGCGCTGTGGCTCAAGTAGTAGAGTGCTCACCTTGAGCTGAAGAGTGCAGGAACAGCACCCAAGCCTAGAGTTCAAGCCCATGACTGACAAAACATAAATAAATAATAATTTTTTAAAAATCCAATTATATTAAGTGAAGTAATCCAGGCCCAAAGAAATATAGGCCCCATGGTGTCCCTTATTTGCAATAACTAAGATATGTCTGAGACAAACAGAAACTGTCAGACAAGTTGATGTTAGCTGAAATGAACCCCAAGATAAGGATTCAAATGTTTTTTTCTTTCTTGAGATTGTTTCCAACATATTTATAAGATAATTTCTTTGTTGCTTTGTATGTACGTCCCCCAGGGTATAAGCCCTGCTTTCACTGTATTTGATGTTGAATAATTTGTGGAGGGGAAGGGAAAAAACAAACTGTTTAAATAGGGATACAGATGGACCCATTACAACAATGAGATGTACAAGACGTTACATTGAAAAACAAACTCTACAACTTTGGCAAGGTGGGTGGTGGGGGTGGTGGGGATGGGGGTGCTAGGGAGGTGTGGGGATGCAGGCATGGAGAGGGGAAGGGACGGTATGGGGAAACAAAAGAGGAAGCAACAATACTTGATAAGAAATGTACTCACTATCTTGCCCATGTAATTGTAATCCCTCTGTATGGTATTTTCACAATAATTTTTTTAAAAATCCAAAAACAAATGGCGTAGTTCAGTTAGAAACAGAATGATTTCATACAAATACTAACAATTATGTCTGGATTTTTTTAATGTTTTTTGTTGGTTTGTTTGTTTTGGACAATCTATTGTAAGTACTCATTTTATCCATACAATACTAAATGCACAAATCTATGCAAATTTTAGTGATGCTGTTCTAAATTCTCATCTCTGTATGTTCATTAACAATTGGATACATGGCTTTATAGATCACAGTCTGAAATAGAAGTATAAACATTTTCTGATAGTTAATGCAGTAAGAATAGATGAAACTACCAAATCAGAGAAATCAACAAAGTGAAAAAATAGTCCAAAACACAATTGTCTGAAAAATGTCACCATAAAGAACAGATAGGATAAGTTGGTCAGTAGAAATTACTGGAAAGGAATAGCTGCTGTATAAGTTCACCAAAAAGCAAAGCGTTAGTGGAAAAAAAACAAAAATCTTCATGAAGCACATTCGGAGTCAAGAGAAATAATATGTAATGTTTAAGCATGTTTCACAAGTAAAAGGAAGAAGCAGTTCTGTTAGTTAAAAGAGCCAGGCACCAGTGGCTCACACCTGTAATCCTAGCTATGCATGAGGCTGAGATATAAGGATCACAGTTCAAAGCTAGTGCAGGTAGGAAAGTCCATGAAACTCTTATCTCCAATAAACTACTTAGAAAAGGCCAGAAGTAATACTGTGGCTCAAGTGGAAGAGCACTAACCGTGAGCACAGAGAAGCTCAGGGACAGAGCCCAAGCCCTGAGTTCAAGCCCCAGGACACACAAACAAACAAAAAATATAAGGATGAAAATTTAGAATTCAGATAAAATAAACTTAACCTTAATCAAATTTATGACTTATTTAAGTAGTTAATAATTTTCATATCTTAGAGTCATTTTGTGATCTAGCCCCAATATTGCAAAAATATTAAGATCTAATCACCATTTTCTAGATTATGATGCCAAATTATCACTGTTAGGGTAATTAAAGTGACTCAGAAATATCCATCTAAGATTCTGTCACTCCCTGATAGTTTATCTCCTGCAACTCAAAATGTTTTCAGCAAGTTATTTTTTTCAGTAAGTTATAATACAAAATTTAAGATGGTATTTTCATCAATCTATTCTTGGTCTTAATGTATTGGTAGTTTGTTTTGCAAAGGTCAGGCCATAATCAGTACCTCTTTTATATGTATTTAACAAAGACACACAGAGACATTACATATCTGTTCATAATGAAAATTGTGTATCTAATTAAAATGAGAATACAATACTTGAGAGAGTTCTAAGAATGTTCAAACAAGAAAACATTATAAAGTTGTATGCATCATCAACTTGATTCTGTGTATTTCTCAAGGTCAGTTAATACAATATATGAAAGAGAAAGGTAAATTTATCAAAAAAACATTACATTTAATCCATATGCCTGAAAATGGAAATACGAAAATTTTGAACTTCATGATACCCAAATACAGGATCTAATTAACATTTTAAAAATAGATGATGTATTATTCTGATTTTGCTTAAAACATTGTTAATAGGCATTCATTTTGAATAACCTTGTTCTTGTGTGTGCATCAATCATCCTTTCTGTTTTCTTCTGATTTAAGGTCTTTATTTTTTCAAGGCTATGGGTGAAACCCAGTTTATATGGACATACTAAGAAAATGCAAAGGCTAAGAAAATACATTTGGAAGAAATGAAAGGGAAAGAGCAAAGGCCAATACAAACACGTGCTGAGATTGATTTTTAAGAAAGGACTATAAAGCCTATATAGTTTACTTTGTACTGCCTCTCTCTAAATTGAATTTATTTTCTATCTCCTTTCAGCCAAGGTTCTCAGAATGTCAGTCACATCCACCAGGATTTGTCTTCTTTCAGCCTCATTTCCTATCAGGTCCTCTTGGACTCTGTGTTTACAAAATCCTGAAATCACCTGCAGGATTAGCAGTGTCCCAACCCATTTCAGACCTCTCTAAAGGGGCATATTTACAGCTTCAATAAATAAGAGCTTCTTTGTGTAACAGAATTGCTTTCTCTCTTTTGATCAGTCATCATTCATATTAAGCATCGTTAGAGATCTCCTACGGAATTCTGGCACCTATTTCAGGGGCTCTGCTCTTTTTACATGCTCCTTCTGCTAAAGTCCATGCCATAGCTCCATGGTGAGTTCTTTAGAGACAAGGGTCATAATTGAATCACCATAGTATCTCGATCGCCATGTGCAATTCAGAATACCATAAGAAATGTGTTCAACTTCACACAAATATGTTCAAATGATTTCAGACAAAAATGATTGAAGAAATTTAATGTAAGGACAAAAGCTAGTTCACTCAGTATCACTGGGGCAACTGGATATATGTAAAAGAGCAAAATAACCTTAGGCCCGAACTCAGCAATATTTATAAAATTTAACTCATGTTGTACTGTATATCTAAATAAAACATACAAAGACTATCAGGAAAATTCACTTTAAAATTATAAAATGATACTACTACTTACCTATCAGAGAACTTAATCATTTAAAATGATATCAACACACATGCACATTTTATCACACATGGACTTCGGGACTGAAATCCTTCTATCTTACCACTCTTTTTCTTTTCTAGTTTATTTATTATCTTTAAATATTTGTTGAAGGAGTTTCTAGTCAACGTGTCAATTTCTGTTGCATCTTGCTCAGTCACTTCTTTTATCATTTTCCCCCATCTCTCCCAAGCCCACCTATTCCCTCAAGTTTCGAATTCCATTTTCACATACATACATTGATTATGACTGTATTCACACCCCTCTTCCTCATTTATCTAATCCCTCCCTTTGACCTCATCTTCCCTATGACAATTCTCAAGTTCCACGTTAGAAGGAGTTACACAACTGGATTTCTCCCCTGCATATACCATACTTTAATATGTGTTTTTATGCATCTGACCCTGTATTTGTTTACATCTAATTATAAATTATATCAAACTTCCATATACTAGGGCAATGTCTTTTGTTTCTCTGGGTCTGAGTGACTTCATCTAACATAATTTTGTCCAGGTCCATCTATTTTCTCTGTCAATGATATAATACTTTGTGTGTGTATGTGTGTGTGTGTGTGTGAGTTTCTTGATCCATTCATACTTTGAAAGCCATCTGGGCTGTTTCCATAACTTGGCTATCATGATTAAATTTATTTTCTCATCATTTCTTTGGGGTTTATTACAAGAATATACTATTGTTTAGAATAATTTGGGGAGTGTTTTCTTGTATAAAATTGTTGTCTTATATCTAATTTTCTTTAGAGAAAGATGCTTATGTAATATTTCTTCTTTAAATTTTTATTATTGCAAGCATTTTAGCCTAGGGATTTTTGTTTTTACGGCTGAGACTGAGACTCGAACTTGGTATGTGCCGTTTTGCTCATTGTCTAGCACCCTGGCAATGGAGCAATGCTTCCAACCCTGCTAGTGGTATTTTAATCAAATTTATGGAAAGCATAATTTACACATAATAAGACATACTTAATATTGTGACATTGGACAATTCCATATACAAATGATAAAGGAATCAAGATGGCAGAGTAGTGACAGGGATTCATCTGAGTTCCCTCTGAGCAAAGAGAGAGACAGGGCTGCTAGCACCGAATTCCACTTCAAGAGATCGCAGCACACAAACTAGAAAGAATCGAAGCTTGGCACCAAACAAGAAAATTCAGACTTAAAAGACCAAAGGAGGGCAAAGAAACACAGAAAAACCGAATCAGCACCCAGCGAGGCTGAGATACACCCACAGGCTCCAGCTGAAGAGTTATCCTTTCTTTTTTTCCCTCTCCACCGTCCTTTTCCCCCTCTCTACCCTCTAGTGACCCAACCGCTCCAGCTGACAGCAACAACCTACCTGTGATCCAGAAACTGAATCTCCAAACGGGATAAGGCAGCCACAGCAGCATACACAGGAATGCCAAGTTCTGAGACAAAACAATTCAAATCAGTTCCAGAGACAAATGCAGAAGTCTGGTGGGGCAGGACTCAGCGGGTCCTATTAACTCTGGAATGCGCTGGAGTTGGGGGGTGGGGGTGGAGTTCTAACCCTGAGCCCACTCTTGGCAGGGATCTCTAAAATCTGGAATGCGCTCAAACACCAGACCAGTCTCTAGGGGTCTTCAACACCACACACAGACACAACACGGGCATCTAATGATCTAATGGTCTCCAGGACTTCTAAAGCCAGGGACAATTACTATGGGGAAGCAGATACAGCTGGGAGCCCTCTAAAGGCTTGCCCATGCACCCGCATGGGGGACGCTCTGGCGCCTCCTGCTTGGAACTGCACCCAGCCCACCTGTGCATCTTTAAGAAGAATGCCTCCAGCTGTCCAAGGCACTAGGGAGTCTGCGTTCAACCAGGCCCAAAGCCTGACGTTGCATTTACAGGCTGGACGCCTCCAGTGCTGTGCAGCGGTCCGCACTCTCTGGAGAGAAGCACCGGACTACAGCATGGAGGATTGTGTCCAGACAGTCCTCAAAAGCCTGCTGGGGCATCCGTTTGTGGGGACATCCCTGCCATAGCGCCAGGGATCTGTGCCTAGCCTGCGCCCTAAAGCATGCCTGTGTTTACTTCATCTTCAGCGCCCTCATCCACAGCGCGGAGGTCTACGCCCAGCCAGCTGGAGAAGCCCACCTGAACATCCGAGCACAGGGCACGGCTGCAGCCCAAGGCGCTGTAGTTCATGCCCAACTGGGCACAAAAGCCTTCTGTGCATACCCCCCACCCTTGTTTGTACATAGCCCCAGAGACAGCGCTCAGCCGGACCCAAAAGGCTACCCATGCCTTTCTGGGGAGACACGAATAGCACGGAGCCCACAAGAAAACAGAAAACCACAGCACATTACCACAGATCCTAATAGCTAGTCTTACTGGCCTTTATAAACCCTGAATCCAGACGTGAAATCACAGCAAAAGGTCACCAAATGCATTAGCAACCAAGACAACGTGCCACTCTCCAAAACCAACAAGTCAGGGAAGGATGCTAGTGAGAGGAAAGAAGAAAGGGACAACAAAATTGTTAAAGCAAGGATGAGAATTGGCTGATGAAATAAAAGGGCAGATGCAAAACAGAAGAATACAGGGAAGAAGTGATGAGGAAAATACAGGGTAGGGTATCCAAGAAGACAGAAACTTTACATACCTCACTGAAGTAATGAAAGATGAAATTAACCCCATGATACTGAAATCATCAAAGAGCTTGGAAACATGAAAAGGTCCAGCTCCCTATTGCAAAGCATAGTTGAAAGTATAGGAGATAGAATAAAGTAGGAAACAGAGTATCAGGAGTTGAGGAAATGGAAAGACCTTCCATGTTCATGGAGAGGTAGAATTAATATTATGAACATGGCCATAATGACAAAAACCATCTACTAGTTTAACAAAATCCCCATTAGAATTCCAAAGATATTCTTTACCAAGACAAAACCAATCTAAAAATTCTATATGGAACAGCAAAAGCTCTCGAATAGCCAAAGCAATTCTAAGAAGAAGAAGAAGAAAAGCAATGTTGGTGGTATCACAATCCCAGAACTCAAGCTTTCCTATCGAGCTATTATAGTAGGAGAAATACAAAGGAGGGGTAACAATGCTCGACAAGAAATGTACTCATTACCTTACTCATATAACTTTAACCCCTCTGTACAGCACGTTTACAATAAAATACATTTTTAAAAATGACCTGGCCATCTCACTCCTAGGCACCTACCCAGAACATCATAAGCCAGGATACCATAAGGCAATTGCACATCCATGTTCTTTGCTGCACTATTCAAAGGGCCAAGTTAGAGAAACATCACAGATGTCCTACAACAGAAGAATGTGGTACCCATACAATGGAATTTTACACAACCATTAGGAAGAATGATATTATATTGTTTATAGGGAAATGGATGGACCTAGAACAAATTAGGAGAAGTGAGGTAAGCCAAACTCAAAGAGACAAACATTGTATGTTTTCTCTCATATGAGAAAGCTAGATATCCAATACACTGGGACATGATAAATTATACAAGACTCTAATCACACACACACACACAGAGACCTAAAGGAGCATACACTTAGGGAAGGACCAGAAAGGCACAATGCCTCTGTGCCTCTGATCATACAATACACTATTTATCAAAATAAACTCCAGGAAATAGAGGTTACTTTTTTCTTTACATTCTGTTTTGTTTGTTCATTTGTCTGTATGGGGTAAGGGGGGACTGGGGATACAAGAGGGGAACCTAAATGGAGGGACAAATGATGAACAAATGCAGCAGTGGTATTCAATATACACTATGTTGACAATGAACTATACTTCTGGTAGAAGAGGATGAGAAGGAAAAACAGAGAGAGAGAAAAGAAGGGGTGATATTTTCAAAAAGAAATGTATTCATTACCTTACCTATTCAACAATAACCTCCTGTACATCACATTTACAATAGAATATAAAAGACAAAAATTAATAAAAATATCAAAAATTGATCCATTCATCTACTGAGGGGCATATAGGTTGGTTCCATATCCTAACTATGGTGAATAATGCTGCAATAAACATAGTTGTGCTGGTAGCTTTAGTATGGTCTTGTTTGTGATTGTTTGGGTAAATGCCCAAAAGTGGGATTGCTGGATCATAGGGGAGCTCTATGTGGATGGAGTCTTTTTAGGAACCTCCAGACTACTTTCCAAAGTGGTTGAACAAGTTTACACTCCCACCAACAATGCAGTAAGGTTCCCTTCTGTCCACATCCCCTCCAGCATCTGTTGTTATTAGAGTTCTTGATTTTAGCCATTCTAACTGGAGTGAGGTGGTATCTCTTCTTTTATGGCTAGGGAGGTTGAGCATTTCTTCATATGTCTATTGGCCATCCTTTCCTCTTCAGAGAAGTTTGTCTTTAAGTCTTTAGTGCACTTATTTATTGGACAGTTGTTTGAGGATTTGTTGTTGAGGGATTTAATTTTTGAATTCTAGGTTTATTTTAGATATTAGACCCTTGTCCGTTGTATGGCTAGTAAAGATCTTCTCCCAATCCGTGGGTTTTCTATTGATCTTGCTAGCTATGTCCTTTGCCCTGCAGAAGCTCTGCAATTTCATGCAATCCCATTTGTCCAACCTTTCTTTGATTTGTTGTGTTTGTGGGTCTCTATTAAGAAAATTTTGGCATGTGCCAAGGAGAATGACATTGCCCCATTTGTTAGGAAATGGAAAGACTTAGAAAAATTATATTAAGTGAAGTAAGCCAAGCTCAAAGAAACATAGGTCCTATGGTTTCCCTTATTTGCAATAACTAGTATATGTCTGAGACAAGCAGAAAAGGTCAGATAAGTAGATGTTAGGAAGTGAACCCCAAGATAAGTATTCAAATTTTTTTTGCAATTGTTTCTAACATATTTTCAAGATGATTTCTTTGTTGCTTTGTATGTTCCTCCCCCATGGTATAACCCCTGTTTTCACTGTATTTGATGTTGGTATAATTTGTGGAGGGGAAGGGCAAAAACAAACTGTTTAAATAGGGATACAGGTGGACCCACTGCAACAAGGAGATGTACAAGTCATTATGTCGAAAAACAAACTTTGCAACTTTGCCTGGAGTGGGGGTTTGTGAGGAGGTGGGAGGGGGTGGGAGAGGAGAAGGGATGGGAAGGGGAAACAAAGGAGGAGGCAATAATGCTTGATAAGAAACGTACTCATTACTTTGCCCATGTAATTGTAACCCTTCTATATGGTATTTTTACAATAAAAATTTTTTAAAAAATATCAAAAATGTTTCTCTTTTATGTGATGTATAATAGAAAGCAGACACCAAATATGTACACAATTTAAGCCTACTTATTTAATATTCTAGGAAAGTCAAGACATAATTACATATGAGAAAAAACTCAATTGTTGCCCGTCTCAGTAAAACATTAACTATTATAACATATTTAAAAATAATTTTATATTTAAAAAATCCTCAATTATCCATTACTAAAACGAGAACATTAAATAAAATTTGATTACATTTCAAATGAGTTTCTTTCATGCTCATAGCATAAACAGTTGGAGTTGATTAAATAAATTACTAGCTAGCTGAACATTCTCTTTGTTTCAAACAATGAGCTAGGGTCTCTCATACATGATTACTCTTAATTTTCTAAATGACTGTACCAAGTAATAGTATGATTTTCCTAATAATGCACTTAATGATGCTGAGTGTCTTTGAAATAACTTTGTCAAATTGTCCATCTAATCAGTGGCAGGACAATTTTTTGAACTCAGGCCTGTTTCTAGGAGCTGCCATTTGTTTGGTGTTTATAGTTAAATAGTATAAAGTTTGATGTTAACTCTGAGTCTCTATCAGCATTTCCCATTGAGTATAGTGAATTTTGTGTAGAAATATATTTTAATTTAGATAATTCCACAAAGAATAAAGAGTGTGAATCTGAGAAGGATTACAAGGAGGTGGAGTGATTTGTTTGTATATATGTGTGTGTGAATGTGAGACAGAGAGAGATCTGGGGATACAGAGACAGAAAGACCAACAGAAGTCTCACAATGAAAAAAAGAAAGACCAACAAAAGAGACAGAGAGGGAAAGACACAGACATGGATACACACACAGACACATACAGACCTAAACAGACACAAAGAGAAGAAGGGACAAGAGCTAAGGAAGGGGAATGTTCAAGGTATTCTGAAAGGGATTGAAAATATCAGAGTAAAGGGAAGGGCTAGGGATTGTAAGAGGAAAGTATTTTATCCTGTGACATGGCACAGAACTAGGACTCAAGGATTCAGGCTGGGATCTTTGAGGTGGCCTTGCCAAACTAACAGATTCATCTCTCTGTCTCATCATAAGTATTGGTGAATAATGATCTAATGAGCAAAGCCACTGGAAAGAACTGTTGCAAATAGTGAAGAATCTCTTCTTCCCTGACTCAGCCAGTGGCTCCAGGCAGGCAACTAGGAGAGGTCCCTGCCACACTGATAACTCAAAACATATGCCTGACTTAGCAACTGAATTCATTGGAATTTAATTACTCAACATGATTATATACTGACAGCAAACTCATTATTGGAAGGATTGATTATTATTATGCAAACATTTCCATTATTCATTTATTGAAAACTTGGGCAGACTTCCCAGACTAGAATTCAATCCTCACTCCTTCTCACTTCATTACCTTTTTAGTTGAATATGTTTAACTTTCCAAGGTGGTTATTTTGACTCATGTCATTCCTTAACATGATTAAGCCATTAAAATTCACCCAGGAAATGGATGTTTCTTCAGGAAAAGAGCAGCATTATGGTGATAAAATACAGGATAGGCTTGTCAGTTCTGCTCTAACAACTCAGCTTATAGTCATTTTCTTATTTGCTTAGACCTGTTTGTGAACTGACCTGGTTCATCCATCATTTCTCAAAGCAGACTCAAAAAGCAGCAATCTGGCATAACAGACTGGCTGCTAAAATATGAATCATAAGTGTTTGCTTTAAATGTTTGTGGTGTCTAGATGAATGAATGAGCGAAATTAACTAAATTACCTTACTTATCTAATGTTTTAAACTTGAAATGACATTGCCCTTATTATTGATTTTCTAAAGGGAATAGTTTTTGCCTTCAACCAAATCTCAATAAGCACTATATTCAAACAAAATTCCATTAAATTCTCATGGGCTTTTCATACTATTTTATGTTTTCATGGCTATATGGTAAAAAAAAATCTTACTAATAAAATCCTTATTTAAGCATGAGTTCACAAGACAAATCTCAGGTATTATAGTCCAATATTGAAATGTTTTCCAGTAATTCAGAAGAGTTTGGAGACAGGTGCTAGTGGCTCACCTTATAATCCAGGCAACTCAGGAGGCTGAAATCTGATGAGCAAAGTTTGAAGCCAGCCAAATCAGGAAAGACCATGGGACTCATGTCCAAGTAATCACCAAAAAGTTGGAAGTACAGCTGTGGCTCTAGTGGTAGAATGCAACCTTGTACACAAAAGCTCAAGGACAGTACCAGTATGAGAGAGAGAGACAGAGAGAAAGAGAGAGACAGAGAGACAGAGACAGAGAGAGAGAGAAAGACAGAGAGAAGCAGACAGAGAGCACAGAGACAGAGAACTGAGACAGAGACAGAGACATAGGAGGAAGATAGAGATAGAAAGACAGAGAGATAAAGAGATTACTCTTATTCCATAGATTGGGTGTTTGTTCCATATTTGTGGACTCCAAATTCTATTTGGGGAGTTTAAGATTTTCAAGATTTGAGTGACACTGTAGGATTCAGGGATTGTCCAATCTGTCTTCTTTCATCTACTCTGGATTATCAATTTGGAAGAATCATCACTTTCCAGATTATCCTTGATGGTGACTGTGCAACATGATTCTAAGAAATAGTTCAGATTTTAACGGTATTGATGACTGTATTTATGAACTAACCCATGCTTCTGTACATGTTAACATTGTATAGAAAGCTACAAAAGTCACTTTGTAAAAAATCAGGATTGATAAAAAATTAAGCAATATACCCAATTGCAGAGATGAATGCTTGAGATGTCTTAGAGACATAGAGATCTCTTTGTGTTTATTTCAGAGAATACTGCAAATTCTATGAAAGTTATTCAAACTAAATCCATAAAAATAATTTGGACTTTAACATGCATAAAACATACAGCTTCTCAGAATTTCCCTGGCTTTTCCATTGTTGCTTACAATCCTGATAGAAATGGAGTATTACAAATGAGATAGGGTTCAACCCTGAGATAGTAGATTTAAGCTGGTAAGGAAAATTTTAAATTCATCATTTCTGTGTTAAGATATGTCTTATTTGCCTAGGGCTGAAGGAGTTTGGCTTTAAAAATCAAAGAGTAACTCTAAGGGGGAATTGAAATTTCCCTTCTAGAACAAACATTTTAAAATTAGATCCTCAAAATAATCATAAGATTTGGTAAATGCACATAAAACACCCTAACATGCAGTTACAAATAGTAAAGTGTCTGGTATATGATGAGCCAATAAGGCTCTCTAAGTGATCTATAACATAGAGCAAAAGCTGGATTCAAATAACTCACAGTGTAGTCATAAAAATTCTGCCACACACTCACACATACACACATGTACATAAACACAAAGAGATTCCAATAGTAACTAAATTTGGTGAAATACAGCCATGTAGTAAAGTAGTTGCTAGAGGGCAAGGAAGGTGGCTCAGTGGTAGCATGAGGCCCTGGATTTGACTTTTTAGCACCACATAAACACAAAAAGCCAGAAGTGGTGCTGAGGCTCAAGTGGCAGAGCACTAGCCTTGAGCTGAAGAGCTCAGGGACAGCGCTCAGGCCCAGAGTTCAAGCCACATGACCGGCAAAAAAAAAAGTAGTTACTAGATCCATAACTACCACAAATAGGTTTGTAGTCCTTTCGACTTGACATATGTCTATCATTTCTGAAGCGTCCGTATTGCCTGTGAGAACTTTATATGTCAAAGGCAGTTTGCTCAAAAAAAGTGGTGTTGGGCTCACAGAAATAACAACACTCATTGCTGATAATGATAGAGGTGTCTGATATTAAAGCAAAGGGATGAAAACAATTCATATGACAGAAGAGGGGGGATATGAATATTCCTTTAGCAAATCATAGTGAGATGAAATCAGTAAGAGGAAATGAGAAGGAACAGGCAAAGGAAGAGAAAAATAAAACTGGACAAAGAGAAGAGGCACCTTCCACTGAAATGGCACTGATATGATACTCTGTGGTAGAAGTGTCAGGGGTAGGTGAAACATTTCCAACACCTACATTAAATTAAGGCCCGGCTAAGCAAGTTGAAATGTGAGACTACAAGGTCCTTGGAGCCTTGCAAAGATGTTTATGGTGCATTAGCACCACATTGCTTAGCACAGGTGTTCCAGTAATTGTAGAAACCGGGGAAATGTGCAGTGTTCCATTTATCTTCATCATATCCCAAGGTGATACACCAGTAGCAATTTAGCACCTGCTAGAGCAATTTGGCATCTGTGGCATTTACCGAAGTGTGTGGCCTTAAAGGTTGAAAGTGTTATTTTGTACTTCCATCTATGTTAGGAAATTATCAAGCATTTGCCAAAACCAAATGCATTGCGAAACCATCTTAGTGAAAGTTGTAAAAACAAACTTAATAAAAGCACAGTGAATAACAATGTTATATATGTGACAGATTATATTATTTTACACCTTCTACTTCAATAAAAACAAGCCTTTTCTATGACGATCAGGGAGAAGAATTATTATGGTACTTGTTTAACAATAAAATTTAAACACTTATAAGGAAGTAAACAAATTGGAAAGTAGTTGTTTTGACATATTCTGCAGTGAATATTTCAGCTGTGTAGCTGACCTTCAGGGCATGAAATATATTAACAGTCCTCTCTCCTCTGCATCTCAGAAGGATTTTGTGCTATGAGAAAACTAGCAATTTACCAAAAGGTAACCAAATAGGTAATCATTTTAAAAGTGACGATAGATAATAGGCAGGCAGATAATAATTTTAAATATGTCGATTGATAGATAAATGAGAGATAGATAGCTGGTGATCGATTGGTCGATAGATCAATAGATAGATAGTTGGATAGATGGGTAGATGGATAGATAGATAGTTTTCTATATACATAGACAGATGATAGATGACAGGTACAGTGACAACGGGGGATAAACCATAAGAAAAAAAAAGAAAAAAGAAATCACATAGTACATAAAAACCAACAACAACAAAGAAAAATCTCATGTTTTCATATCTTAGATAATTGGCATCATCTCATATGGTCATATGTGCATAGCTATTGAGCTATTGTGATCCTTTTCTAGGACTATCCTAGACATGTACTAATTATTACAAATGAGAGAATCATGGGATCTATGTTTCTTTGGGCAATAATTTCTCAAAAATCTATTTACTTACAGCCTGGAAAGATATTTCAAATCTAAGGTTTTTATGATAAACATTAAATTAGTATCTAATTTTAAATACTTATTTCTTACTTACTCTGGAGTAATTCTCATCAAAGTTATTGCTCCCACTTAAGCCAGGATTTTCGGACAAAGAAAGATTTAAATTTGTGGTAGTTATGGATATAGTAACTACTTTTTTTTTTGCCGGTCGTGTGGCTTGAACTCTGGCCCTGGATGCTGTCCCTGAGCTCTTCAGCTCAAGGCTAGTGCTCTGCCACTTGAGCCTCAGCACCACTTCTGGCTTTTTGTGTTTATGTGGTGCTAAAAAGTCAAATCCAGGGCCTCATGCATGCAAGGCAAGTACTGTACCACTGAGCCACCTTCCTTGCCCTCTAACAACTATTTTACTACATGGCTGTATTTCACCAAATTTAGTTACTATTGGAATCTCTTTGTGCTTATGTACATGTGTGTATGTGTGAGTGTGTGGCAGAATGTTTATGACTGCACTGTGAGTTATTTGAATCCAGCTTTTGCTCTATATTATAGATCACTTAGAGAGCCTTATTGACATATAATTCATATACCAGACACTTTACTATTTGTAACTGCATGTTAGGGTGTTTTATGTGCATTTACCAAATCTTATGATTATTTTGAGGATCTAATTTTAAAATGTTTGTCACTGTATTTGATTTTGGCACTGTAGGTATTATATATACATATATCTGAATTAGGGAAGGGAAGGGGAACAACAAAATGGTGAGACAAAGAACAAAGGGCAAACCAATGCAACAGTGATAATCATAAGACAAAATGTTGGAAATGAACTGTACAACTTGGAGGGGCGATGGAGGGAGGGAGAGTGGGAGAAAAATGAGGGAGGGGGTAACAAGTTCTAGTCCTCACTACCTTACATATGTAACTGTAACCCTTCTGTAAATCACCTTGACAATAAAATTAAATTTAAAAAAAGGAAAAACAAAATTGAATAATAAAATGATTCAGGAAAAAAATTAGAGAAAAGTAAGCTAAGAAATACTAGGAAAAGGGGTAAAAGATGAGTTAGGCATGTTTCAGATTCAACTGCCTTCATAATACATTTACTAAATATTATAACAATATAGTTACACTTCTGCTTCTTGAACAATATCATAGATTATGGATTATATGCTAGGTCTACATTTTAGCTGGACCTTACTCCTTCCACAAAAGAAAGAACTAAAAGACAAAGTAAAGGGAAGAGGAGCTTGTGGTTTACATTCAAGATTAACCCATGGTTGTTGTTTAACTAAACTTTTGTTGTTGTTGGTCATGGGGCATGAACTCTGGGCCTGGGCACTGTCCCTCAGCTCTTCAGTTCAAGGCTAGAGCCACAGTAACACTAGTGGCTTTTTCTACTTATGTGGTAGAGAATCGAACTCAGGGCCTCATGCATGCAAGGCAAGCACTCTACCACTGAGCCATCTTCCCAGCCCCTGTTTAACTAATCTTTGTGAATAAAGACTGTTTTTTGTTTTTTGTTTTTTTTTAGATTTCATTAAAACTGTATTTCTGCCTTTCTTCAGAGGCTCATGAAATACTTGAGAACCCTTAAAAGTGAATACATCAAATTATTAGGTGAATGTTAAAGTGAAATGTATCAGATATACAATGAATTCTTAATTAAAAACATTTGTGATGGAACAGACCATATACCTTGGTCATAATGGAACAAATTGAGTAAATTAACATTATTTTGTTTTGTTTTACCTTGAGGTATTGGGGACTGATATTGCCCAGTGCCAATTGCTCATGCCTGTAATCCTGGCTACTCGGGAAGCTAAAATCTGAGGATCATTGTTTGAAGCAAGTCCTGGCAAGAAAGACCATGAGACTCTAATTAATCACCAGAAAACTGAAAGTGGCACTGTAACTGGTAGAGCACTAACTACCTTTGAGTGAAAAGCTCAAGGACAGCTCCCAGGCCCTGAGTATAATCTCCACAACTGACCAAAGAAACAAGACTTATTATTATGTATTTCTTTTGGTCTAGTGACAATTTCTGACTGTGAATCATTTTCCAACATCCTCATCATACATATTTGAAGGTAAAATCTTCTACTGACATCATTTCCAGTAGGGCATCATGCTTTTCCAAAAAGCACATTCTTACTTATTTTTATTAGCAAGTTTCCCTAGCATTTCAACCAGTCTCTGGCAGTGCCAATATTCCATGGACATCCATTTTTCTACTAATCTATTTATGCTCCATTCCAGTTTAACTTTGATATCATGGTATTTTGTGTATTGGTTCCTCTTGTATTATTTTTGGCCAGTGCCGTCTTTCAGTTAGTAATTTTTTTTAAATAAAATATCATACAAAGTTATCAGTGAGTCAAAAGGAACAGCACAACTGTAGTTCTCTTTCTGAATGTGAAATAATTAAAAGTTCAAAGTGCCCAATACTTGGGAGACACTGAAAGAATGGCTAAAATCAAGAACTCTAATAACAACAGATGCTGGAGGGGATGTGGACAGAAGGGAACCTTACTGCATTGTTGGTGCGAGTGTAAACTTGTTCAACAACTTTGGAAAGCAGTATGGAGGTTCCTCAAAAGACCCCACATGGAGCTCCCCTATGACCCAGAAGTACCACTTTTGGGCATTTACCCAAATGTTTACAAACAAGACCACACTAAAGCTACCAGAACGACTATGTTTACTGCAGCATTATTTACTATAGTTAAAGTAACAGCTCTTGATGCACAGCTGTCATTTACATGGCAATTCTGAGCAGAAGAGCTACAATGCTCTGGTTGTACATACCCTCATTTACAGACAGCAACATCTAAATGAACACAGCAGAAAAATGGAAAAGGGACAAGTTATCTATTTATATCTGTTATGAATAGACAATTTTATTTTATTAACCTCATCACAACAAGCATGAATTCGTTTTTGATTGTTAAAATTCAAATGAGTGAATGCTTAGCAATAGGGAAAAATCATGTATTTTATTTGTATCCTTGGCAATGCGTAGGGTGATCTTGCTCATTCATGTTACCCATTTCATGATCTTTTTACAAATGCCTGACACTGTTGGCTAAGGGATATTTTTTTCTTATAGAAGCATACTAAATCAAAGCAGGTAATGTAGAAGTCCAGGAATACTGTCTTTAGCAGGATCCCTGAATCAATGATGAAAGGGTAGTTGTTAGATACACACTAACTCTTTGCTTTTCATTTGATATAACTCTAGGGGACATTTTTCACTGTTGGCCAAATTAAAATTGTGTACTGCCTTCAGTTTCTCTACTGGTAATTGACTTTAAAATTATCCCATCGATTTTCTGACCCTGTCCCAGGTATCCATATATCTCATGCACTTGATGGTGTTTCTTAGAACCAAATATACAACTTACATTCATTCTTGTCTCGGGGGAACCCTCTGGGAGGAAACTGATTTTTTTTTAAATAAAAAAAATAATCTGAGGAATTCTAGGAAAAATACAAACAAATCACCACAAACATCATATTGGATTCCTTTTGCCTCAGAAGCTACAGTAGCTGGAACTACAGTGATCATCACCATGCTCAGCTCTCGCTCATTCTTTAAGATGGTACATAGATTGTAGTGAGTAAAATATTCTTAGTCTTAAAAGAAGTTTTGGTTTGCTGTGGTCCATTAAGTAGTACAACAGTAAGCTGACGAGAAGTTTTGTGAAAGGGAATGAACATTGCTATTATTAGAGAGAGTAGAAAAACAAAAATCTATTCAGTTCAGTAGAAGATGATTTCATAGTTTTGTAATGTAGCATTTGCTAGAGAATACGATAAAAGAGTTAAAACATAAGCTATTTGAAAATTAGGAAACAAGGAATAAAAGTATTAATATTTCCATTTGCATAGGATCACCATCATCTTTAATTTTTATCATTATAAGGTTTACTTAATTTCATAATTCAAATATTCTCTGAACAGTATTTCTGATGAATTATGGATGGGAAAAACAAGTTCAATGTATTTTTAGCAGTGGGATAAATTATCCTGCTTCGTAGGAGCAGTAGTAATTCTCTACCATAGAATTCATGATAAGGGTGGAATTAGAGTGCTTCTATGGAAAATATCCTGCATTGATTAGAGAAACATACAGAATATCACTGTCTACAAGAATGTGCGATGTCATCATAGATTGGGTACTAGAACTGAACTTTTGAGTAATGAGGTAAAATGCATTCCCCAAGGACTGTTTCAATATAAAAGTTCTTGGGAATAAGCAGTTCAAAACTTTTAAACCCACTTCCATGTGTTCCAGCATCATAGTGGAAGGTGTGGAGACATTTTGGAAGAACAATGCCATGAAAATGTAAAGAAAGAACACAATCTATTCTGTAACCAAAAGAAATGAGAATAGCAGGACTCTTTAGGCATAAATGAAGAGCTTATAGAAAATTCTCATTTTCTTTATGGTCCTTGTAGTCACATTCCTGTTCTACAACATATCATTTATATGTGCTGGTTGTAGCTTTTACTTTGTTTACATTCGAAACTTTGCCCTGGCAATATCACTCAGGAACAAATCTTCAGGTGTCTTCTTTCTTTCCTATTTTTGATATTTAAAAAAAAAATCTCTCTTCTTTTTCTGGCTATTTTATCTTCCTTATTATTATTCCTTTTTAGTATTTCCTTTTGTACAAAGGAGTTGCCATTCACCAAAGCAGATTATAAATACAGTGCATTTTGATCAATGTCACCCTTTTCAACATTCTTACCCCTTCCTCCCAATCCACCCCTTCCCTTACTTAATTTTAGGTTATAAATTTTATTTTTTTGTCTTGTAACAAAGCAGTTTATGTATACCACACATCTTGATCTGTGTCAGTGCTTCAACACCTTCAGTCTCCTTCGACCAACCCTTTCCCTTATATTTCTCAGTTGTGTGGTATACACAATGAGTTCTTTTTTTTTTTAACTGTGAAAATACTGTACAGAGGGGTTACAATTACATGGGCAAGGTAATGAGTGCATTTCTTATCAAGCATTGTAGCCTCCTCCTTTGTTTCCCCTTCCCATCCCTTCCCCTCTCCCCCATCCCCCTTCCACCCCCTGCCCAGGCTAAAGTTGTAAAGTTTGTTTTTGACATAACAACTTGTACATCTCATTGTTGCAATGTATCCCTATTTAAACGATTTGTTTTTGCCCTTCCCCTCCACACATTATACCAACATCAAATACAGTGAAAGCAGGGGTTATACCGTGGGGGAGGGACATACAAAGCAACAAAGAAATCCTCTTATAAATATGTTAGAAACAATTGCATGACAGAAAACACATTTGAATACTTATCTTGGGGTGTTTCCACACTTTCTACCCTTCATCTTCTACACGTATCCCTTGACCCCACCTCCCCTCTTAACAGTACTCATTTACTAGTACATATTTTGTTTCTAAAGTTTCATTACAAAAAAGCTTTCATATATTTTTCCTCTTCTGTACTTTAATATTTAAAAATGTTTGGTGCCACAGTTCTATCAATACATTCTCACCTAAAATAGATATTTGAGAATCACTGCTTTGTTCATACTTAAATATTGGATTAGGGAGCTTGATCTAAGCAAATTGGAAGAGGAGGAAAAATGAAGACAAGAATCCAGTGTATATTCTACAAATCTAGGGACAGCTGAGAAGGTTTAAAGAGGTGACATTGATCATGATATATTTATTGTACTCTTAAACTGCTTTCTTTAAGTCTTAAAGAAAATTTAAAAATCTGAGGAAATTTATTTCTCCTAACCTTTCAATCCAATAATGTAAGACTTTTGCTTGAGTTTACCACCTTTTGGGTTCTTTTTCATCTTGATCTCCACATTACTGATATTATGATTTTTTTTTCAGGTAAGGGGTAGGTTTATTCATCTTTCGGGCTGGCACCAGGCCATCTTGGTCCTCCACGAGGTGGTAAAAGGCCTGGGAAAGAGAGCTGGGAGAGCTGGGAAAGAGAGAGAGAAGAGCTAGAAAAGAACAGAGAGAGCAGAGAGAGAGGAGAGAGCAGAGAGAGCTAGAAAAGAGCAGAGAGAGAGCTAGAAAAGAGAAGGGAGTTGGGAAAGAGAAGAGAAGGAAAAAGCTGAGAGCTAGAAAAAGACTGATATTATGATTTTTAAAAATGTGTAGTTATTTTATTCCTTGTTTTTCCATTTCATTTAATTTTTGTATTACTTGCCTCTAAATAGAACGGAAAATGAGGTCTTTGCTACATCTGTTGATGGAGAAATCATGGATAACTTGAAATCTCCATGTCAGAAAGACCTGTTGTTAAAGAGGTAATTCAGTGAACCATTTTATTTAATCCATCAGTGATTTGGAAGAAAGTAAGAGATATTCTGAGAGATAACAAAGCATTCCAGACACAGATTCCTAGAAACAATCTGCAGCAAAGCTGGCACTCTCTGGTGGACATTCCTCAGTTCCCTCTGATCTGTTCCTTCATTTGTTTTGGATGCATAACAAACAATTAAAAACTTAAAAAAGGGTATGAAACTAAATTAAATTTTTTAAACTGTGTCCTAAATTAGGCAAAACTTAGACAACACAGTGTACTTTATTTAGTAATAGCAGGGAAATTTCTGAGTTACAATGTAAAAATTCCAAAGCATAATATGTGAAAGAAAGAGAAAGCTGGTGAGAAATGGAAATTGGGGGGAAAGGAAGAAGAGAAAAATGAAAGGAAGGAAAGGAGGGAGGGTGGAAGGAAGGAAGGAAGGAAGGAAGGAAGGAAGGAAGGAAGGAAGGAAGGAAGGAAGTGAGGGAAGGAAAAAGAATGAAGAAGTAAGGAAGATAAAAAGAAGGAAAGAAGGAGGAAAAAAAGACAGGAAGGATAATGGGGATGAGAAAATAGAGCTAGGAAGGAAAAGGCAGCATAGGAAATTTACACTTACCCAAATTGTCATATAACAAAATAAAAAATATTCCAAAATAGTAAATAAAACTATAAAAGTACCAGTATAAATTCTATATTGGTTATTATAGGATTATCAAGTTATTGCATTGGCAATAACTATAGGTGTGTTAGTTTCTATTGCTTTCTGACAAGTTACCCTAACTTAGGATCTTAGAACAACCCCAATAGTAGTCCAGGTCAAGAAATAGAAAGAGTTGAGTGTATTTTCTCTCCAGGCTCTCTCACAAGACTAGAATTAATATTTCAGCGGGGCTAGACTCTTTGAAGGAATGCTCATCTAAGCTCATAATCTTTTGTGTGGAATTCAACACTTCCTATTATAGCAATGGCGTCCCCATTTTCTCTTGGTTAGGGGTTGCTCTTGCCTCCTGGATGTTTCTCCCTTCATTCACTGTGTGACCAACTCCAGCACACAGTCTTGAATAAGGAGCCTACATATAAGACTGCTATCAACTCCCAGCACATGTTGAATATCTGAGGTCCACCTTTTGCAACCACCTAAAGACATCTGAATAGTCTTTCTTTCCTCAGTGATCTGTGCCATCATGTTTCCAGGAGTATAGTGCAGCCTAACAACCTCAATGTTTTTATCTAGCACAAGGAAAATTCAGGCAAAAACCAAATAAAGCAAATGTGACAGAAATGTTCATTAGGACAAAAAGAAATACAACACAGATAAGGATTGTATGGCATGATGTCACAGGAAGACAGCACTTCAGATAGCTATTAGCTTTCTTCTGGGTACAGGCATGATTATTAAATTTAAGTAGAGGAAGAGAAAGGTGGGTTACAGGTGTGGCATATCTGGCCATTATCTCAGTTCTGGTTCTTTTAGGACCAGACAAAATTGTTAACACTGTCATCACTTGAAGTAAGCAATCTGGGTCTCCTGAGATGATTTTTCTGGTTGCAGGGCACAGCCTGATCATTATGGATAATTATCCTCATATGATGATGATCTGTCTTGTAGCACTCTCTTCCTTAGGAGTAGTTTTAGTCCTTCTCATATAGGAGTTATTGATCAGTCCTGTCTTTATTGTAACCCAAGGTGATTGCAAAGTGACTGTGGAGAGAATAGTTTAGAAAATGGAGGCAGAGACTCCCAGCTTTTTCTGTTGCTTTTAGTTAATTTGTGGCAGAAAGAATGGATTAAGTACATGTTACAATATACTTCCAACAAATTTCAAGTGGGTTGTCTCTATTGTGAGAACTACAGCACAAGTTCAGATTTTAAGTACTTCTTGAGATTGCCTCAGAAATTCTTAGGTCTTGTCTAAATGCTAAAAGTTGAGAAGTTTAATTCCACTATTGTCCTTTCATCCACTATTTTGGGATCCCTTTGTGTTTTTCCTGTCTCATAACTAGCTGCTACCTAACAATATAAAATGAGAAATACCTATGAGAAATGCCTATCTCTAGGTTAAATATAAGGACTGATTGAGAAGTTTAATAGGCAAGATACCCCATCTTATTCATGAGTTTAACCACTTGCAAAGACAAGAGATATACAAAAAGAAGAATATCATTGGATGCAATTCCAGATTCTGCTTAACATGAACAGATTCTCAAAATATAATTAAAAATGACAAAAGTTATGTCCAAAAGTATAATCAAAGATACAAACAAGAATTACAGCAATAAAATTGTAATCATTTGACTAAATAACTCAAACATTAGACAAAGAAGCCAAGGATTTTGTTGTATAATTTGAGAAAATAAATTCACTAAAATAAAATAAAATAGTGTAAGTATTTACCTCTAGAAAACAATTGAAATTTAATCCTGTATTTTAAAAATCCATGTTGCGATTTTCAAACCATCTAGTAAAACATAAAGCTAATTCATAACTAACAATAATGATAATCATTCAAAAACAGGAGTTAATGAGGAAAGGATCACAATTCATCAAAAAGTACGTAAGAGGAAAAACTTAGATATGTAAATAGGAAATATATAGTAAGACTCAAAAATAAATTCATGAATTATATGTATACCCTAGAGGAGATATAATAGTTAGCTTCCTACTCTATCTTACAATTATAGGTTTATAAGGTACAACATTAATGAGCTATGCAAAATTCCTAAGTTAATGGGAAGGAAAGCCCCATAGTAGTGAAGAAAGCATACCACCTTCATACCATAGGATAAAGAAGGACAAAACCAGTAAAGATGCTGAACTCCTCTGGATTACCATGCTAGGGATGGTTAATCACTTTCAAAAATTCAACATCACCTAAGCATCATAAAAAGACTGATGAAGAATAAAAATATGTGATTAATTGGCTAACCAAACTGCTACTGAATCATGGTTTCATTTAAATTAATATAATAAAACTAGTCATAGCCATATAAAAGAGGTAAACAGACAATTTAAAAAATAGGATATTTAACTTGGCTGAGATCACATCGTAGTTTGTACATGGTGCGTTCTGAAAGTAATTAACTTCTGAACCCAGGACACAGTATCCCAAACCACTGGTTTGCCTCTTTTTCAATGTACTTGTTTGAAGCTGATAAAACGGCATTTTACTCTAGGCACTGAAAAGTCCTTTTACAACACTGCATTTCCCTCTCCTGTCCTTGAAATTTTGTGATGATTCTTTCCTGCCATTAGCATTTTCAAGATTTGCTGAGCACTTTGAGAATTTACACTTCTCAAACACATGGGACAATGCCAAGGCAAAAAGATCTATCTCAAAGCAAGTTTGCAAGAGTACATTTCAGTCAAAAAACAAAAAACTGCCATCTAAGAATTTCCACAACAATCTGAGAATGCAGGTGTAGGATTTTTCCAGGTTTATTTACAAAAGCTATGTAACCTCATAAAAATCTAGATTCAGATGCAAAACAATTTGCCTGCACAGCTGCTTCCAACTCCAGTCCCAGTAATCAGCTATGTTTTGTAAAAGGGCCTCAGAAAAGTCCTTGATCTTGTTCAGGAATGGGCCCTTTTCAAATACAGGAAAAAGAGTTACAGGCAAGGTTTCTTAAAACAAGTATCTTCTCCAAGCAATTAAAGTGGAATATTACTGCTGTTGCTTTTAGCTCCACAGACATAAGGCATATGCCAAGAATGTATGAGGAATCTCTCTACCTACCTTCATGGCATGGACACATATTTTCAAGGATGTAACAATGCCATTTTTAAACAATACTGGTATAGTTCTATGTAGTGGTATCTTATAGCTAAATTAAATGATACTGCCTGTGTTTTTCCAATGATCTTTTCAAATATTAAAACATAATTGTTCTGAAATTCTCCTTTAGAGTTTTTTAAAATTTTATTTCAAGGTGGTGCACAGAGGGGTTATGGCCACATACATACGGTAGTGAATACATTTCTTATCGAACATTGTTACCCCTCCCTCATTCCTTCTACTTTCCCTCTCCTTAATCCCCCCCAAACTTGTAAAGTTCATTTCCAACATATAGTCTTATGAGTATCACTGTTGCATTGGTAGATATTTTATAGGATATTATTTTTTAACTTTCTATTCATGTGTTTATTGAAAAAACTGTGAAACATCATAAGCATGTATGGTAATGGATTCAGAATCACAGCCTCTGTATTCAAAGAGTTTATGATTTTGGTACAGTGAAAATTTTCATACTCCTTGGAGTTATAGAATAGCAATAAACACTCTGGAAACCTTTATTATGTTCAATTCAGTTAATATTTAGTGATTTTTTCTTTGGTATTCATGTGTAACTCAGACAAATCATTCTGGTCATATTTTGGGAACCTATAATCATTTGAGGATAGTTTCTCTCTTTACATTATCTAACATTTACATTATTTCACTGTTCTTTTTCTCATTGATTCCCTTAACTTAATTTTTCCTGATAAAGTTCTTGTCAAGAAAATGTTATTGTTTATTTGTTGAATTTCTCTAGTGTACAGAAAAAGAATAAAAATAAGTTCCTTCATCTTGTCCAACATTCAAAAATACAAAAACTGTTAACTCAAAAATGTAAGTGTGCAAGGACATAGCAGAGCTATGTGCATCTGTGAGGAACAGAATGTCCAAATATGTCTCTCTGTAGCTAACTTTTTTTAATACATCACACCAAGTCTGTGATAAATTGAACTATTTGCAATTATACAAGCATGTATTTTGACTTTAAAACTAAAAAAAATGTCCAGAATATTTAAATAATTTGTAATCAATCCTGTAAGCCCAGCTATGAGGGTTGCTGAGACTTGGAGGATCATGATTTAAGATTAGACAATATAGAAAAGTTTGTACTGAGCCGGGTACCAGTGGTTCACACCTGTAATGCTAGCTACTCAGGAGGCTGAGATCTGAGGATCGCAGTTCAAAGCCAGCCCAGGCAGGAAAGTCTGTGAGACTCTTATCTCCAATAAACCTCTAGAAAACCGGACCAAGCAATAGAGTTCTCACGTTGAGCTGAAGAGCACAGGGACAGTGCCCAAGCCCAGAGTTCAAGTCCCACGACCGACCAAAAAAAAAAAAAAAAAGTTTGCCCCTTCTCAACCCATTACTGTTCAAGAGGGCCCATGTTTGTCATTCTAGCTTCATGGGAAGCTGATATCAGAAGAATCATCATACCAGGTTAGGCTGGGTAAACATGTATGAGATTTCATCATATTGGAATAAAGCTACTTAAAACTCCTGGTTACCATTTTATGCAACTACTTAAAGATAATGAAATACAAAAAAGAATAAACACAAAAGCTGGAATATAAAGCATGAGTGATATTGCATAGTATTTAATATGTCTGTATTGTAATGCATGGTTAAGAAGATAGTGAAGCAAGAAATATTTGCATGTTATCAGATAACTTACATCTTAATATAATGAGCATGGAATTAAAACTTACCCTGTGAACTTTGTGGAATCTGTTAAACTTTTAGAGTGACATGAACAGATTTTGATTTGGTAATAATATGTAGAAAAAGTTGAATAGGAATTATTGGAATTATATCAGAATAGCAGCTTTTAATTAATCAAGTCAAGACATAGTAAGACCTCTCACCTCTTAAAACATATTTCAGAATTATTATAGTAGCCAGCATGTCTATAAGTATACAGCGACCATAATTTATTGTTCAATCTAAGAGACCTAGCGAATGGGAAAGGAGGGATGCTAGTAATTACATCAGGTTGGCCAGTGTACAAGAAAACTTCCATAAGAAAGTTAAGACATATGGTGATTGTCTCTTTAATGACATGCTCAATCATTCAAGATCTAATGGGAAACGAATCCAGTCTGTGAATGAAACACTTGCAAAGTAAGATCTTAAAGGGTTGATTCCATATCTTAGCCATGTTAAACAATGCTGCAATAACGTGGCTGGTGGCTTTAGTGAGGACTTGTGGTAATCTGGGTAAATGCCCAGGAGTAGGATTACTGTGTCATAGGGAAGCTCTATGGTTAGTCTTTGGAGGAACCTCCATACTGCTTTCCAGCGTGGTTGATCAAGGTTAAATTCCTATCAACAGTGTAGTAGCTTACCCAGATGCCCCTCAGTGGATCAAGAAAATGTAGCATTATACTTCCATCAGAAAGAGTGACATTGCCCCATTCATAAGAAATGGAAAGACTTGGAAAAAAAATTATTCAGTGAAGTAATCTAGACCCAATGCAACGAAGGCTACATTGTTTCCTTCATTTGTAATAACTAGAGTATATCTATAAATCTACAAGTAAATCCAATGGATAGTAAAAGTCACATAATTACACTTGGACATGATTAATTAAGCAGCACTCATGGCATTCACACAATGAGAACAAAGGAGGATATTCTTCAGAGAGGATCACAATGGCTCACTAGCTATGTGCATATGACCATATAAAAAGTTGCTTATTGAAATGACCTCCAAGAAATAGAAACAAGAAGTTTTCTATTTAAAAAAAAAAAGAAATCAACAGATGACACACAGATGTAGCTCAATGGTAGAGCTCTTGCCTAGGGTGTGTGAGATCCTGGGTTTGATCCTCAGCACTGCAAAAGGAAAAGACAAAAGAGCAAGAAAAAGTGAAAGAAAAGAAAAGGAAAGAAGCAGGGTGTTTTAACATTGATAATTTATACTACCTGGCTAGGGACCTCAGAAAGTTTAACAAAGTTATTATGAATTGATTTTTAAAAGAATGATACACAGTGGGGAAGGATTAAGTGACTAACCTAGGGACTGATTAACTTGTGTGGGGGCTTGAGGAAATGTCTGAGCCTAAGACACCAATTTGGAAGTGGTAGCATGGTGAAGATCTCAGCTGCTGTGAAGATAGCCGTGGAACCTGAAAGTTCTGATGTATGCCTGTGTGAGGGCCCTTCTCATTCTCATGAACCTGCCAAAAAAGTAATACCATTTATTTTTATCTGAGCAGATGTTGTTTGTTCAAATAAATGGGTATACGTTTTATTTTCATTTGCAACAGCAGGAAATTAGAAAAAGTTGTTCCCCCAGGACCTAAACTTTTAAGAAACAGATTATTTTAACAATTGCTGAGAGCTTTGCTTCCTAATTGAGCTATCAATCTCCATCACTCACATGAGACATTGCATTTTCAAAGGAATTAAGAGAATATTTACTTAATCTGCTCCTCCTTGGTTCCTTAACCCCCAAAACAGTGTCCATCTTGGGTCTGTGACTAAGTTAGCAAAACCTACAAAGGTTACCTTATTTTTATAGAAACAACAAGCTATTCATTTAGGAACAAATCCACGCTAGTTACAAAATAATTTTATATATGATTAATAAACATGTAATTTGTTAAAAAGTTATCTGGAGAAATCTATATATATTTCAGAATCAATGTGTTTCTTTGAGCAGATATGGGGGCAGTAATACATTACTAATACATGGATGTATCACACATTCGATAATTTAACCATTTTAAACCCATTTGATTTAAATAAATGCCAAAACACACAGCAAAATGTTGCTCAACAGAGTTATCTAGGCCAGATTTCTTTTGCAGATTTTTTTCTATTTCCAACCAGTAGGTAAAAATGGTACAAATCATGTACTTTGTTTTCAATATGTATCTATGTGTCTTATCTCCCTACCTAACGGAAATTTCAAGACACAAATTTTATTTAACTTTGAAAATATTACTACACCAACACTGTGAATCCCACATAATAAGTGATCAATTCAATTTTACAGAAATAAATTGAGTTGATATAACACACTAGTTATACCCCTTTCCAATCCCATGTTGTTACAGATGTAACTTCATTTTCTTCTTTATTCACTTCTGTGTTCATATAGATGCATCATTATTAACATACTACAAATATCTCATTTAAAAAATGGAAAGGCATTTGATGTAGACAATCCATTTTCTGTAATCATTTTCATATAACCCTATAAATGCATCATTGATTTCAATATTGCTTGAGCAAGCATTTATTGAATAAAACCAGCTATGTTTTAGGAACTATGCTAGGCAGTGGGAATAAAAATACTGACATTTAGAGATCACAGAGAAACAGGAGACTATTAAAGATTGTAGTAATGAGAAAGAAGTATCATGATAGAAAAACAAAAGGTAATTATTGTTACTGAGTATCTTCTATTTGCTAGACACTGCATACATCTCATTAGAGTGAAATAAGGTAAGTACACAATCTTTGGGGAATTTAAAAAGAGAAAATGATTAATTCATCTGGTGCAGTTAGGAAAGCTTCAGAGAACAGCTGCTGTTTGAGCAGTCTTTAAGAAATACTTGAAATTCAGCACACAGAAAATGAATAGAAGAATAATATGAGGAAGGCGCAACATGTAAAGATTGATATCCTGTGTGAGAGCATGTAGAGTCTTGTCTTTGATTTCAGAAATAGTGGTAAGAACCTAGCAAGAGGATGTTCCATCTAAAACAATATTACATTGAGTTATAAAACTATTTTGTGTTGAATACTGGTAATTATGAGTATTCACCCTTTATAATTTGATATTTTAGAGGTTCTTATTCTCCCAATCAGAAATACATTTACAGGACATTTTATACAACTATCTAAGGTTAAATCAGTTTAAAATTAAAGATACAGACTCTTACAAATTGTTATACTTATGAGGAATTAAAATGTATAACATACATGTGCATGTATTTCCATGTATAACTATGTTAAAGTGGGAAAGTGCCAATAAATAAAAGGAATATTAACTCGCATATCTCTTTAGGCCTACAAATACATATGAGAACAAAGACACATTTAAAATAAGGGCCCATACATATGTGCTATTTTTAGGTAAAACATCATTACGGGTAATTGCATTTCAAAACTGAAAATAACACTTAGTTAAAACAAGACATTTTGTTCCATTTCATTCTAAATAAATATTTTCCATGATAGTGTATTTAAGCATAATAAATAGTGTTTAATAAAGTAAAATAAATAGTAAGTTCTCCATTTCTAACTTTTATATTTAGATAATATTAATGTCTTGATACTTCCAATGAATAAATTAGCAATAATTCCTTATTATATCTCACCTGTGATTTCTTTTTCAGTTTGATCTTATTTTTACATCTGTTTAATGCCTAACACACCTCTTCATAGAGATTGAAACTATCAATCCAGTAGAAATGTAACCTAGGAAATGAGGAAATACTTGCAAACACCATGTCTGGTACCCCAGATAGGTAAGAATTTTCTCAAACTCCATAGCAACAAAAACACCTAAAACAATACACAAAGTAACCCAGTTATAAATGGAATATTATTATAGTTTTTTCTTCAAATAAAACTTTTTTACCCATAAAAGTAGTCAATGTGGCATGAAAAGATAGTCAACATCACTAATGACTGGAGAGAAACAATCTAAAGAACCCAAAGGTGCCACAAAAGGACTGATAACCCATTAATAATAATAATACAAGGTATGAAAAATGAAAGAAGAAAATGATGAACACAAAAGGGAACAAGAAAATGCAAGAGAGTGAAGAAGAAAAGAGAGGAAAGAAGGAGGTAGGGAAGAAAGAAGGGAGGGAGAGAGGAAGGAAGGAAGGAAGGAAGGAAGGAAGGAAGGAAGGAAGGAAGGAAGGAAGGAAGGAAGGAAGGAAGGAAGGAAGGAAGGAAGGAAGGAAGGGGAAAGAAGGAGCCATTCTTAATGAATACGAGGAGGAATAAGGATTGGTGTGTGTACTGTTAATAGGAATGTAAGATGGTACAACAACAGTAAAGTGTGGATATTCTTTAAAATAGAGTTTTATGGACCCAAATTTTTATCTTATCTCTATACCAGATACTAGTTTTACATTTCTCTTAATTGTTTATTCATATTGCACCTGTTATTTGAAAAAAATTATTGGAATAATGATAACACAGTAACTATCCTGGTTCAAGTGAAAAATGTGCGTGTTAAACAATGACTGAAGCACAATTTTATCTACTCCTGTGTTCTTTTTGAACCTTATAAAGATGACTTTGAGTATTGTAATGTCCATTATTCAACGAATATTGTTGTTTAGCGTTTTTTTAGTACTAGGTCTACTTAAACTCATAAACAAATTTGCCATATATATGTATTTAAAAACATATATACACACTAAAATCATATAATGGGATATTTGTATACCCATAAAAATCTTCCGTTTTTGCTGTTTTGAGAGCAATTTATTCTCTTTCCCTACAGGCTTTGACAATTATTGATACAATTTATGTCCCTACAATTTTGCTTTTTCCTGAATGTAGTTTATATTTAATACAATATCTAGTATTTATATCTTATTCGTTCACTAAGTTTAAAACTGTTGATATATGTCTATTTTATTGTATGCATGAGTAGTGTGTTTGTTTTGGTTGATGTATATCATTTGTTTATGTGTGAACTTCAATGCATGTAGTAATGCTGATTTTGATATAAAAATTAATTCATACTTCTCAAAGTTATGTTGCAACTTCATTTATCAATCATAATTCCAATATTTCATTGTGGAATAAACTGTGATTTCACTCTGTAAAAAATTGTAAGTTTGCTTTTACTCATTGGTAAATGGATACTGGACTGGTTCCAGTGTATGATCACAAAAATCATAATTCTTTTTTTTTTTAATTTTATTTTATTTTATTTGAGAACATACTGTACAGAGGGGTTACAATTACATGGGCAGGATAATGCATACATTTCTTACCAAGCATTGCAGCCTCCTCCTTTGTTTACCCTTCACCTCCCTTCCCAGCCTCCCCCCTCCCCCCCCACCCAATCATACCCCCCTCCCCCCCCCCCCCCACACCGACATTGTAAAGCTGGTTTTGACATGACATTTTGTACTTCTCATTGTTGCAACAGGTCTACCTGAATCCTTAAACGACTTGTTTGTCCCCATCTCCTCCACATGTTATACTGACATCAAATATAGTGAAAGCGGGGGTTACACTGTGGGGGAGGGACATACAAAGCAACAAAGAAATAATCTTATAAATGCGTTAGAAACACATGCATGAAAGAAACAAAAACATTAAAATACATATTTGAGGGTTCGTTTTCCTAACATCACATTATCTGACTTTCCGCTTGACTCATACCTATACTAGATATTGCAAATAAGGGAAACCATGGGACCTATGCTTCTTTGGGCCTGGCTTACTTCACTTAATATAATTTTTTCCAAGTCTTTCCATTTCCTAACAAATGGGGCAATGTAATTCTTTCTGATGGAGGCATAGAATTCCATTGTGTATATATACCACATTTTCTTGATCCATTCATCTACTGAGGGGCATCTGGGTTGGTTCCATATCTTAGCTATGGTAAATAATGCTGCAATAAACATAGTTGTGCTGGTAGCTTTAGTGTGGTCTTTTTTGTAAACATTAGGGTAAATGCCCAAAAGTGGGATTGCTGGGTCATACGGGAGTTCTATGTGAAGTCTTTTGAGGAATCTTCATACTGCTTTCCAAAGTGGTTGAACAAGTTTACATTCCCACCAACAAAGAAGTAAGGTTCCTTTCTGTCCACATCCCCTCCAGCATCTGTTGCTGTTAGAGTTCTTGATTTTTGCTGTTCTAACTGGAGTGAGGTGATATCTCAATGTTGTTTTGATTTGCATTTCTTTTATGGCTAGGGATGTTGAACATTTCTTCATGTGTCTATTGGCCATCCTTCTTTCTTCTTCAGAGAAGCTTCTCTTTAAGTCTTTCACCCACTTATTTATTGGGCAGTTGTTTCTTTGAGGATTTGTTGTTGGGTGGTTTAATTTTTTGAGTTCCAAGTATATTTTAGATATGAGACCCTTGTCCGTTGTATGGCTAGTAAAGATCTTCTCCCAATCCGTGGGCTTTCTATTGATCTTGCTAGCTATGTCATTTGCCCTGCAGAAGCTCTGCAACCTTATGCAATCCCATTTGTCCAACCTTTCTTTGATTTGTTGTGTTTCCGGGTCTCTATTCAGAAAATTTCGGCCTGAGCCAAGGAGACCTAGAAAAACCATAATTCTTATTACAATCCTATATAACTGTCCTGGTTCATAGCTAGCTGGCTAACTAGGTAGGTAGGTAGTTAGATAGATAGATGATAGATAGATAGATAGATAGATAGATAGATAGATAGATAGATAGATAGATAGATAGATAGATAGATAGATAGATAGATATAAAAACAACTCCAGAAGAAATGTACTCATTATCTTGCCCATGTAATTGTAACCCCTCTGTACAGTATTTGCACAATAAAAAAACAACTCCAGAAAGAATTGTTATAAGATAGAGTAGCAGTAAATTGCTGTCATATCAGAGAGTACATGTCTAAAAGCAGGAGCAAAATACAATACCCAGGATTCAAAATTCTTACTAGATATTTTAAATAGGCTTTTCAGAGCAAAGAAGTGAGGGTAATAATAATCATGAGTGTGACTATTGGCATTTTTCTGGTTTTAAGTATATATAGGTAAATATTATTTTAATGCATTTGTGAATTAGCCATATGTTTCCACCAATGAAATGCATAATGTTGGCTCTTGTTCAATGACCATATTTTGTTTTGCTTAGGTTTTTGTTTGAAGTGTTACTATCCTGAAACAGAGACTCAGTACAGGTGCACATTGGTGACTTATGCCTGCAACTAGCTACTCAGAGGCTCATATCAAAAGAAATGTGGTTTGAAGCCAGCCTGGGCAGAAAAGTCTAAGAGATTCTACCTTCAATTAACTGGCAAAAATGCAGAAAAGAGTATATTTTTAAGATGATATTCCAATTTACCTGCAATGACATTTCTATCATTAAAAATGTCTGTCTAGATCATTTCCAACATATTGTCTTATAAATGTCGCTGTTGCATTGGTTCCCGCCTTGACCTTCGTCTCACCATTCTGTTGTTTCCCTTCCCTTCCCTAATTCAAATACACGTATATACAATACCAGGGTACCAAAATCAAATACAGTGACAACACAGGAAATACCTTAGGGGAAAGAACACACAAAAGAAACAAAAAATCACATAGTACATTAAAAACAACAGCAAAAAAACCCTCTGTGTCCATGTCTTAGAGTTCATTTCACTTTGCATCATCATATATGGTCATATGTACATAGCTATTGAGCTGTACAACTTGAGTGGGTATTGGGGGGGAGGGAAAGTTGTAGAAAAATGAGGGAAGGGGTGACAAGTTTGGCAAGGAATGTACTTATTACCTTACTGATGTAATGGTAACCCCAGAGTACATCAACTTGACAATAGAAAAGTACAAAGAATGTCTGTCTATCAGTGCAACTAATAGGTATTAGTCTAATATTTCTGGAAAACAATCCTTAATTCTTGTTGCTTGGAAGTGGTGCTGTAGTTCAAGTGGTAGAGCACTAGCCTTGAGCTGAAGTGCTGAGGGACGGTGCTCAGGCCCAGAGTTCAAGCCCCACGACCGACAAAAAATAAAAATAAAAAAAATTCTTGTTGCTTGAAAAGACACTTCAATATTTCTAGAAAATCCCAGCTACTTTTGCCTTAACTATTTATAGGTAACCAAATTAGTTTATCAAATTATAGAACTAATGTTTGGGTTGTTGTACATCTAAGTGTAATTTAGAGATTATGACACATAAGAATTTATTGCAGCCCTCAACTCATGAGTATCAGAATATCCCTCTTGTAGAGGATGTTTTATGTGTTTCAATAAAGTTTTATGTTTTTGCACAAATAATTTGACATATTTATTAGAAGATACTTTGTCATTTTTTCTCCTCTTTATTATACATCATTTTAGTTTAGGCCTAGAAATTTTGCTAGAATTTTTAGGGTATTATGGCATAAAATTATTTGGTCTTCCTGAAGTACGTAAACAACTTCAATCACTGCATCAGATAACACTTTTCCTCATCACAATTGATGTTTTCATATATATAGATATATGGTTCATATATCTATATATATATGTTCATAGATATAGATATACACTGTGTCTGAACTGAATCATATCTGAACCATATCTCACTGAAGGTTGTGTAATGGGTTTTGAATCAGTCCACTGCTGCTGTTTAACAAGTCACTTCAAAATCAAGTGGCACAGACAATAACCTTTCATTATTCTTATTGTAAAGATACTGTACAGAGGGGTTACAGTTACATGAGTATATTTCCTGTCGAGCCTTTTATTATTCTTTACAGGCCTCTGGTGAGTAGTGAGGCTCTGCTGACATGGGCACACTGGACCTCATCTGAACTTGCTGGTATGTTTGAGCTCAGCTGGTAGACTGGGTAGAGCTGGTCCATGTGAGGTAACATCTCTCAGCCTGCTGCACTAGCTTGGGTTTATGCACATGGTGCAGACAGAGCTCCGAATGAAAATCCACTTGGAATTGGCACATGTGATTCACAGTACTCTGGTTCAAAGACAATCACATAGCTATATTTACAGTGGAGGAACAGGCTCCATTCCTTGATATGATGATCTTTGAGGTATTATTATAAAGATACACACAACTCT
This sequence comes from Dipodomys spectabilis, assembly GCF_019054845.1. Lineage (NCBI taxonomy): Eukaryota > Metazoa > Chordata > Mammalia > Rodentia > Heteromyidae > Dipodomys > Dipodomys spectabilis. The sequence goes on from NW_024870683.1 coordinate 14,198,383, forward strand.
TGTGGAAAATTCTGCAGCATAGCATAGTTTTTCCATCATTCCTTCTAAATTTATTATTTGGAACTATTTTGTTTCCTTTGTTAATATGTAACTGTATTGACATATAGATCATTTCACAAGACAGAATATATGTCAAATGTCTCTGTATATATGCATATGCACTTAGACGTTTTGTTTCTTTTATTTTATGCTTAATAAATTTTCAACAAAATATGGTGCAATAGCAATTTCCAATGATGGCAATGTCTTGGGAGCTTTCTTCTAGATTCAGTTATTGTCAAATATACTACCCATAATTCTACTAAAAGCAGAGTCTTGTGTTTCAAGGGAAGGTTTATATAAAGATTTCTAGCATTCTTCCTGTACATTTCTCAGAGCCTGTTCAGACATTTCATGACTTAATCTACAAATATTTGTTTTATAGGTGCAGGTCATCAGAATGAATGCCAGGCTTAAAGTTTTAAGATTATGCGAGCCTAATTTACTAAGCAAGAAAAAATATACTTTGATTCATTTCTGACAATAATTTAGGTAACTATGTGATTATGAAGATAGAAGTTTTATGTGTACATATAAAAGCATTCTTTCACTCCTCTTTATATCTCCTTTACAATAAAATTTAAAAAAAAAATAAAATATTCTTTCTTTTGATATCCCTAGATGCTATAAACACAGGCTGTTGAATAAAAAAAAGGAGAAAGAATAGAAATATAGGACTTCAAATTTTTTCTAGCCAAATATAAAAGCCCTAAATCCTGTAGGAAATATACACAAGGCATACTCTATAAATAAACAAGATATACAAATGACATATAAGCCACATATAAGCCATATATATGAAAACATATATGCTGCCTATGTACAAAGTATATATCATATGCTTTATATATAGTTTGTACATACATATGTGTATATTTACATGTAAGAGAAATGTAATATGTGGTACAAAGATTTAATTCTAAAGTTTCTAGAAGCCACATAATAGTGAGTAGGAAAAGTTGAAACCTATACTAATAGCATATTTTATTTAGTACAAAATATTAAAAGATCACTAGTATCATAGATATTTACTCCTTAAATATTTAGATATTTTATACTCAATTTTAAAAATTCAGTTTGTATTTTAAACTAACAGTACATCTCAACATGAAACCACATTTCCACTTTCTGAAGTTCTCTTGTAGCAAGTTGTAATTGTATAGTAGAGCATAAAACATTTAGAATAAACATATGTTTTGTGATTCTTGATCACTTTCCCACATTGTAAGTAGAGTGTTAAAACAGATTTCCTAACACAAAGGGAAGTAAAAAAGAAGTAAAAGAGGGAAGAACATAGGAAGGAAAGCAGAAAGGAAGAAGACACAACAGGAAAAGAAAGGAAAGAAGGAAGGGAGAGAGGGGAAAGATGCACTAAAATTCCCAAATTACAGGTGAACACATTGTCCTTTTTATTCTAAAAGAGCTGAAAGTCATTTATGAACACTCTTTCATACTTCTACAACGATGGTTTATGATTAGAGGGAGATGGGACTTGTCTCTGCCCTGAGATTAGAATAAGTAGCTTTCTCATCTCATGGATACATTATGCTGTAATTTCATCCTGTATTATAAAAAAGTACTAGAACTTAGAATGCCAACCTGAAGTCATGCAATAGCAGCAGAAGCACATGAGCTGACACAAATTCTTTTGAGTTTCTCTGGTTGTATTACTTGAGGGTTGAAGTAGCCACATGCAAAAATCTGCTGCGATTTCTTTTTCTTTCAGGGTTGTACTCAGTATTACCACTTCCAAATTTTCTTGCAGTGATACACTTAGAAAATTAAGATTTTTTTTGCACTGAATAATCTACATACAAGTAGATGATTGTTATTTTTTCACTCAAATGAAAGGATTGGGTTTTCTGAGTTAGAAATATCAAAGCAAACTCTTTTATAAAATGGTTTGATAAAGTGAATCATGAAAATAGTAATGAAGTAAAGGGGCCGCCATATCATTTTTGGTGCAATATTGCAGTTAAATTCACAAATATTTATGTTATCTGTTCAATTAGATGTAGGTTTTTTATGCAAACTAAGTTCTGGCTTCCTGGATACAATAAATTCTTTACACCTGACTAAGAATGCCAGAATTCTATTGATACCTTTTAAGTAACTTAAACTTTAAAATGTAGTTATTGACCCAGCAAAATTACTAATAAAATACTGCATATTAGATAATGATATTCACTATTAAATTAGAAAAAAAGATTAACATGCACTAGTGTATCTATCATTTGAGTAAAATGCCAAATTATCCTATATGGAAAATAAAAAAAAGTAAAAATATTAACAATTACATTTCAAAGGTAATCTAGGCACCTCTTTACTAATCATCACAATATATATAAAAAGTTATAATCTTGAATTTACATATGTATGCTTTCTTTAATTAGTCTTCTGGGTAAGCTGCCAAAAAGTATAGTGCGCTGAGTTTCCAAAGTCAGACCCTCATGCCCAGACACTTGATACTATTTAATATATTCTATTCCATAATTAACTGACCTTACACTTCATCTAAATACCAGAGAAAACTTGCAAATGGAAAGCACAGTTGGTGTTTCAAAATCCACAGTCAGCAATTTGAAAGCTGAGAAATCTAAAGACCCAACTGTTTTTCTCATTGGCAGTAATGAAGCAGCCACTTTAGGACTCTGCATTTTTGGGTAATTAGCAGGCCCCTCAGGTAGTAAAATTAATAGTCTTCAGCTCTGTATGTTTTAATGCCACCTGAAGTATGCTGTTATCATTCAGAAATGTGCTACCTGCCAAGTGCTACTGCTTAATCTACATATAGATTTAGTGCTATCGCCATTAGATTGTTCTTAAAACAGGATATGGAAGGGAAAATAGAGAAAATAAACATGTGCACATTTTCCTTTTATTTTAGGGTTATTATATCATGACTATGCTTGCTAAAGAAAGTAATATAGCAACAGCCAATTATCATCAGGTAATGTTTATTGATGTTACAGTCCTGCAAGTTCATCTTTGCAGCAGTTATCTGGCTCTGTGCTGTGGCAAGCACTGTCCTTCCAGTTTATCCAGAGAACAGACTGAACACAGATTTGGCATCATACTAATTTTAAATGCTGGATGTTGCTAGTCTCACCCTAGATCAAATGATTGCAACTTAATGTTAACAGATACAAAGATAAGAATTGCTCATAGGTCTGTAAATGTGTTGATCATTGATTCATGAAAAATAAGAGTACATTTAAAAAATATAAATATTTCAAATATTAAAAAGAAAATGTGTTCAATTTTCAAAAGGATAGAGGATTTAAGATCATTCCAATAGTATATTTTACAACATGTGCTGTGTATCTTCTCATGTCAAATGAAGCTATAATTATTTCCTTTTAAGTAGGATATTCTGCTTAATTTATTTTAAGGCTTTGGAGTTTAACTAGAATTATTATCAAGTTATAGATGTTTTTGAATTAAGGAGCATAGGTAAGGTTTCAAAATTTTCTTTTTAAATATATGAATTTTTAGAGAAAACATTAACATTATTAGTTCAACAATCAGTTCAATAAATCACTTATAAAAGAGCTGCTCTCTAATGTATCTTGGAAATGAGGAAGGCAGGTATCCTGGTCAGTGAGTTTACTTCAAAAGACAGCTTCTTCAACAAATGGTATTGGGAAAACTGGGCATTCAGATCCAGATGACTGAAAGCGAATCCCTGTCTCTCAATTTGTACTAATATCCATTCAAAATGGATCAATATAAGACCTAAAACCTTGAAACTACAATTGGAAAGAACAGGAGAAACATTAGAATTTATTGGTATAGGCTGGAACTTCCTGAATAGAATTCCAGAGACTTAGCCAATAGGAGAGAGAATTGGCAAATGAGATAGCATCAAGATACAAAGCTTCTTCACAGTAAAGGATATGTTACTAAGCTAAAAACATTGCCTACAAATATAATGTTTGCCACTTATGTGGCTGACAAAGGTCAGGTAAGCAGAATATACAAAAAACTCAAAAATGCCAAATTTCTTAGAACTAATCAATGTTGTCTTAGGACACATAATTGGAGAATTTTTGCTGGATATTATGGGTTTTAAATATTTTATAATCTTCTTACTCTTTTTAAGATGGCTTTGGATTTCAACAAGTAGACAAATGTCCTAAATTCTGAGTATATGGATAAAGATTTAGATGTCAACTTTAAAGATTGTTTTTATGGAAAATAAAGAAAGCATTATAAAGGTGAATGTATATCATTATATAATTGTCGAAGTACATAGAAAGTGTGGTTCTAAAAACAAACTATCATTAACTCTGGGCCTTGGGTGGCAACAGTAAACCCTGTAAGTTCATCTATTAAAACCCTGTGAGATCATCTATTATGATAAACATCATTATATTGAAGGCTATCTATAGTGAAGGGCTCTGAAATACGTTCTCTCTATTTCCTTCTAAATCTTGCTGTCAAAATATAACTACTATAAGATAAAATATATTTGTTTAAAAAACTATACCACTAATAAATATAATGTAAGTCATTTTGTTTGCTTATTTCATCTTTTACATACATACATTTGCTGTTTAATGAGAACTAAATTAAGTGGAGGTTGCTTTGTATTTCATACTACCAAATTCACAAAGCATTGAAATGATAGCCAGAAGAAAGAAAACAAAGTGGCATGCCCTGCTGCGTATACATGAAAACACAGATACCTGGGGGAAATAGTTCATTAGTCAGTAAACTCGATAGATACCAATAAACTCTAGTTGTAGGTAACAAGTAACAATACTTTAAAATCACTTGACAAACATGTTTTAATAATTTCAGTACTTATTTCCCTTGATGGTATCTAGGAAAAGTGAAAACAAAGAGAAGAATAAATATGAAATATATTTGTTGTGGGGTGAAGAGAGGAGAGGATCGCAATACACCGTAGGTATAATAGTTTTGCTAAATTGTATTCTTAGCTACTGCTGTTAATTTTCACTTGCCTAGTTGGAGTTCTAGAACACTGGAAATATTGAGACACCCTTCAGGCACTCAGCACATTTTTTGATGAGCATAAATTTTTTAACATGTTCTAAAATTTCATTTTACTTTTGCTTCAAATATATGAAATGATCTTTATATCACTTGCACGTGACAGAGAATGTTATATAGACCTTTTCTGTGTAATCAAAGATATGGCAAGAATCATGATAAAGTGTGAAATTTTGAATAACATTTAGAAAAATCTTCTAATCCATAAAGTTGCTTAGAGGCTCAAAGAGTCCTGGCTCCTTAAATTGCATAGCAATGGAAAGAGATGCATATAAAATTATGTCATGCCTTTAGAAGATAAATTAGCTCTTGCCACTACTAAGATGATAATAATCTTCAGTATTTGCCACATGCTCATTTTGTGCTATGCACTCTTATAAGCAGTTCATATCTATCCCTTATTTCTCAGAGGAGTCATTTAAAGTAAATGATTATGTCATAGATTATGAAGCAGAGGTATAGAGAGATGAAGTAATTTAATTAGGGTCACTTTGTTAGAGCTAGAGTAAAATTTCAGGTCTGAACTAAACTCTAGAAGGAAAAAGAAAAAATCACACAATGTTCTTAGTTAAAAAGTAGATACTTTGTTTAACACAAACAAATAACTTTATCACAAAATATTCAAGATTAATACTTCCTGCTAGACTTTTTTCAGAAAGTATTTTCTGTCATAGAAATGTTTGTATGTCAAAAAAGTATATGCTAAGTTAGTTTTGTTAATTTAGTCAATTTAATTTTGAAAAATAACAATGCTGATAGCTATATCAGGATGGAACCCATGTATCACTACAAAGGAATCATGAAGGAATAAAAATAATAGATTGAAAAACTTAAAGAGCCTTTTTTCATTTTCACATTACAAAGAAATAATAAATTGTTCCCCTGGACTACATAAAAGGAATCAAGTTGTACAGAGTTTCTGTGTTGTCATATATCTTCCTGAATTTCTACTAGTAATTGTATCCATGCAATCTGTGTTTTCACAGTACTTCTACCTACTGCCCCATGATGACCTGACAATTTCTGCTACTGCATACAACATTCAACTACCTTATTGACAGTCTTGTTTTTCTCTCAATTATTTTTCCATGCTTGAAGTTGACAGGTTTGAACCCTCAGTGTCTCCTATATCTGGAAAATAAAAGAGCTTTAATCACCTGCTTAGACTATTACCCCAGTGAAGGTTAAGCTGTTCTCAGTGGCCTTGGTTTGTATTGCATTATTCTGGTCATTCCGGGATGGCTTCATTTGAATTAGCACACTGACAGTCTAATAACAACTATCTGTAGTCATGTTCTCTGGTTCCTTTTGCTTGTCTCATATTTTCCTAATAGGATCTTTCCCTGGGGAAATTAATACACTGGTAACACTAAGAATTTCTTCATAAAGAATTTTTTTGTTTTATTTGTTTTTGTTTTTGTTTTCTTACCACTATTTTATACTTAACAGTGTTCGCACCATAATAATACCAAATCAATGAACTATTATCTCATTAGCTTTTCAAGGGTAATTTGTTAAATTTATTCTCTCTGATTCTGAAGGTGTACAAAGTCAAAGGACACAACACAGATAGATAAGCCAAGACTCATTCCAGAAGATCACAGACCACCTGAGTTTGCCAGTGTATTCTTCAGAATAACCCTCAAAGACAAAGTCAGGCTTTATACTTTTTTCTAGTTGGAATTGCTCAACCTTTTTAGATTACTTTAGCCCCTTCTCTCTCTATTGGATTCAGTTCAAATCAATAGCACTATAAAATATCACATGGTATGAATAGCATGATCATTATTCAGTGTGACTTACTTTTCAATCCTTACAAAGGCAGAAACCATGCGAGGAGATATATACACTTTCATTCCACAGGCCTCTACCAAAGATTGGTACATAACTAATTTAGTTCAACTAAACGTGCAAACAAAAATGTCATCTAATTGTACTGTGAGCCAGATTCTGATCTTCAAACCCCCTACTGCCCTCAGCCTACTTAATCTATGGTTATTAATCTACATCCCTGAGTCTCTCAAACTCCTTTTATTCACGAATATTACTAGATTTCTAAGTCTCTCTAACGTGATCATGGATAAAGATTGGATTTCTGAAGCCCTCCTGTTATAGCTACTCTCCTTGATTTACCTTTTCAGGTCTAATTTTCATTCGTTTCTTGAACCTCAGATATGTATAGCTTGATCTTACCTCATTCTGCTCTGTTATTTTGCCTATATTCTTGAAGATTCACCCACGAACTGTGACTTTATTAAATTGGAAAACAATCCACCTCATTTTGAAGTCATTTATGGTCTCAATAATATTCAATTTTACTTTTGAAGTTCTTTGATGACCTAACTGATGTCTTTACTCAAGTATATTTGAAAGTCTTAGCCATTTTCCCATCCTTAACATTCATATATTGTGTGAGAAAATTTGTATATTTTTCTATTTATTTGTATATGACCATATAGTTTCCACACATTGATGTCTTCATTTTAAAAAGGTCCAATAGTACAATTTTTAATAACACTAAGGTTCAAGCAATATTTTGCAACAGTCTCAGGAGTGCACATCTACTTAATTCATCTATAAGTATATAATTTTATTCATGAAAAATGAATGGCATTCTAGTTTTGCCAGTTTTGCTATATATGGCATGCTAAGTTTAATAAAAATAAATAGATTTCCAAAAGGTTGCTGGAATGACCTATCTCCATGGATCCAAAAAGCAAATTGTTTTGAGTGTGCCCAAAGTTTTCTGCAATGCTACTTCTGCTATGAAAAGTTTAATGTATTTCAATTAAATCTTTTAATGAGACTACTGAAGACTTACTGAACAAGGTACTTTGACAGAATTAAATGCATTTCTTATTATCTGGTTACCCTTGTAGATTTTGCAGATTCTAATCAAACTTTCTGAAGGTATTTTCAATTACCATTTAATTCATTTTACAATGTATTTGCTATGTGCCTCTCATTTAAGCAGCAGTCATTGATCTCATCTTGGTAAACACTTCATATAACTACCCCCCCCCCCCGCCTCAATTCTCTGAATTGTTTGTAGCTCTGAAATCCTTTGAGGTTGAAGAAAAAAGCAATTTCTGGTGTTCCTGCCTTGCAAATTCTTCTTTCTCCCTTAGAAGGAGACACTATGCATTTATGTTTGATAAGAGCACAGTGGAAATGAAGATGAAAGGTCTGTGTATGATCGTTATTGTCTAGATGTTTAAAACCTGTGGACAGTGGTTAACATGTACAAGAGAGGAAAAAGCATTGTATACTTCACCTTAAGGTATAAATGGAGAACTTCATATTTATGGCAGGTTTATTATGAGAACAATAGGCTTATTGTATAAAATATCACAGGGCAAGATGAAGATTACTTTCTAGAAGATTCACATATGTAGACTTAGAATAATGGCAGTACAGGGTAACACAAAAATAACTTATCATGTCAAGAAGCTTTATTTCATGCTATTTCAATTAAATTAAACACTTTACCTGGTTCCAACAACAGGTCTTGTAGTATTGTGCAAAGAAGCAAAATATAAAAATACTTATAGCATTGAATTGAACCAATTCACATGTTGGTCTGAGCCAGTACCTCTGGACCTTGCACAATCTATTTTATCTATGGTCCCTGGACCACACTGTGTCTCATTATCTCCTGCAGTTGGAACAGATACTCCCTGCTACTCAAGCTCCTGTTTTTTACCACAGAAGTCTCTAAGAACATTTATCTCTATTTTGTCAGTCTGACCCAAAAGCAGATGTACATGCATGGCTTCATTTTCTTTTGAGACTATGCCCAGATATCTCATTAGCAATGTACTGAAGGCTGGAGGATAATAAGCAGATTATTCAAATAATAACAATTAGCAACCAGATTTGTCAAAAATTAAAATATAGAGCTGGGAAGATGGCTCAATGGTAGAGTGCTTGCCACACATGCATGAATCACTGGGTTCAATTCCTCAGCACCACATACACAGAAAAAGCCGGAAGTGGTGCTGTGGCTCAAATGGTAGAGCATTAGCCTTGAGCTGAAGAGCTCGGGAACAGCACCCAGGCCCAGGGTTCAAGACCCATAAGCGACCAAAAAATAAAATAAAATATAAAGACTTGACATATTTTGTATTTGAAAAAAAAACAGGAAGCTCTCCTCATGCCTAAATGTTCATTATAAATCATTGGGAAATCTTATTAAAAATGAAGACTGATGTATATCGGATGTAGGGTAATGACTCTTAGAATCCCACCATTCTGCTGTTGGTACTAAAATAGCTCTATTCTCTACACTCAGAGCAAGTAGAGATGTTTTCCCTGGCCCCTTTCTAACAAGCAAGTCTTCCTGTGTCAAAATTTAGATATACCTCAGGGTGACTTAAGCACAGATCTTCCTAGAATGAAGTTCTGAATAAATGAGGCACTGAGAAGAAAAGGAATTCCCTGCACATTCAAATGACTATCAACTTCGCAGGCCATATTTCTTACCTTAAAAACTGTTGACAGACAAAATGAATGTCTTTTGTTGTTGTCAGCATTTGTTTTCTTCTGTAATGACCCAATTTCAAACTAAACTGGAAGATTTAACGTATAAAATTATTCATAATCTGTACCCAAACAAAATTTAAAAAACTCCAAGCAAGACAGCAAACTGAAAAATAATTAATAGTTTCTATTATAAACACTTTCTAAAACAAATAATGAGAAAGCCAGGATGTCTTCCTTTCCTCCGGAATTTATACAATGTGACTATCTGCTAAAGGGAGCCCTTATGTCTGATCCAGATACTGTAATTGGTCTTTCATTCGGATTCTGGTGAAGATAAAACTTGAATGAATTTCATGGAGTCTTTGGAAAGTGTTCAGCAGCAAAAGAACATAACAAAAGTATACCCCTCTTTAGAAGAATATTATTTTTTTTTCTTTTTGTTTACAGATACAGAGCAGTCTAAAACCATGCTAGAAAAAAGATAATTTTTTTCAAGGAAATATATACAGTATAGAAACACAGGACCCTCTTATATTTAACCTTTTTCATGATTATATCAGTAATTCCTCTCTTTTTCATTCCTTCCAGTTCCTCTGTTTTGAATTATAGTCCATGACCTCTGGCATTTTCAACTATAGACTCTGATTTACATTTATAAAAGTAAGTGGTTCTTTCCTTTACCTTCTTGATACTGAAAAGCAATGTATTTCAGAGGGATGTTAGAAGTTCTCCTTCAGATTCTGTAGAAATGGATTTCCCTTCCTTCTGACCCCACAATCAACTGAAATTTCTTTCTTTTTCTCCTACAACTTTGATGCTCTTCTTTTTCTCCTAAAGGAGTTTCTCAATATAATCTTGGCTCTAAATGTATGCATATTGAAATCCATAAGTAACATAAACATCATCAATTCACAGTTCAGTATTAAAAAAGAATGAAGACATCTCTAACAACCATAAGAGAAAAGAGCTGAAAATCAGTGGAATCAAAATTTTAAAAGGCTATCAAAAATCCTAAATCTTAGTAGACTGAAAAAGATGACCAAGTGTTTGACATCAGCTACAACATAATTTTAAGTCCATCCTAGGTTGCAAAAAAAAAACTAAAGCAAAACACAAACAAGCAAATCTACAGAAAACACTGAACCCCTGAATATAAAGTTTAAGAAGTAGATTAAGCAGTAGATGCATCAGATACACAATTAGCAAATTTTGGTGATAGATAGAAAAATTTTAATGTATGTATACTTCCAGAAGCTAATTGGAGAAACAAATTTCCAAATGCAATGAACACTTTTCTACATTAAATAAACAATTGGGTGAAAAGAATTGTAAGGAAATATGATACAGGGCTGGGAAGGTGGCTCAGTGGTAGAGCCCTTGCCTTGCATGCATGAGGCCCTGGGTTCGATTCCTCAACACCACATAAGCAAAAAAGAAAAAAAAATGGAAATGGTGCTGTGGCTCAAGTGGTAGAGTGCTAGCCTTGAGATGAAGAGCTGAGGAACAGTGTCCAGGCCCAGAGTTCAGGCCCCACAACCGGACCAAATAAAAGAAATATGATACAATTTGCTAAGTATAAATAGAATGAAACTGGATATATTAATACATGCCTTAATTCAGGTGACTCAGGTGGCTGAGTTGGGAGCAATAAGTTTAACACCTACATAGAAAACATAGAAAGACCTTGCCTCAAAGTAAACAAAATAACATAATTTTTAAAAAGAAAAAGAGAATTAAATTTTATGACATGAGTCTAAAAAATAAATTCAAACTAAGAATTAAGAAAAAATCATTTCAAAACATTATACTTAGACTTGCTCTCATATTTTATGAACCTACTGTAGAGACTGATAAGCATGGTATGCTATCTTTAAAGAGCTGGGATAATACTAACAGTCAACCTAATTGTATCTGCAGCTGAATTCATTCACTGAGGAGTGCAAGGGAATAAACAAAAAAGTTTCAGAAGAAGAATGAAGCCACAGCTAAGATTCGAAGAATTAGAAAAGAGATATTTGAAGAAGAAAATAAATAAATGAACCCACAAAGAGAAATGCAGATATAGGTAGCAATGATAAAATAACAAATGATAAATATGTTGGATGGGAATAAATTATTATTGAGGTCCTTGATACAATCATCTGGGCCATGATAACATCGTTAACAATGTTTTTGTCTTAATTCTCCTCCCGCTTTCCCTCTCTCCCACATCTACATCCTTCCTTCCTCCCTTCTTTCCTCCTTTCTTTCCTTCCATTCTTTTTGGTTTCCTATCATCTGAGTCTCAAATCTTACTTCATCTGCTAATGTGAAAGTAATATTTATGCAAAAGAACTGTTAAGAATTTCTGACTACTCATTATTTTCTCTAGTCATTAGAAAAAAATAAAGAAGTTGGTCCCAGCAGAGGGATTATAATGGTTGAATATATGAATGGTTTCTTGGTAACCTCAGACTGTACACTTGATACCACAGATTTGCTGAAATTCCTGCTTCACAGGGACATAAAGTCTTTTTTATAATGCATTTTTATTGTTTTAATAAAGGGCATGTAGAGAAGGGTTCTATAAGCCACTTATACAAGCCAGTTAAAGAGTACAATTTTTTGAACAATGCCATCCCTTCCCTCCCTCTTCACAAGTTTTTCCTCCTGTTCCCACCCATAAGTTGTACACTTCATTTCCAGCACAGTATCTAGTTTGTATCTCTGATATATTTGTTCACTCTTGGTCTCTCAATTTCTGTAGGTTCCCTTTCCCTCCCAAAGAAAGATAAAAGCACAAACAAGGCAAAAGGAAAACAAAAACAAAAACAGCAACAAAGAAAAAAAGCTCTTGTTTCCATTTCCTGGAGTTCATTTCAATTAATGTCATTTTATATGATCAGATGTACATAAGTATTGTGCCTTTGTGATCCTCTCCTAAGAATATCCTCCTTTGGTTTCACTGTGTGAAACCAAACAGGCCTACAGACCTGTATATTTTATCATGTCCCAGTGTTTTTGTTGTTGTTGTTGTTTTATAACCATCCAGTGTGTTTGCTGGTAGATTTATAGGCACATTCTAGCTTCCACAAATGAAACTATACAACCCAGGATTCTTAGGATTTGTATTATTTCACTTAATATAACTTTTTTCCATACCTTTCCATTTCCTGAGAAATGGTACAATATCATTCCTTCTGATGGATGAGTAGAATTCCATTGTGTATATATACTATATTTTCTTCATTGATTCATCCAATGAGTGGCATCTGGATTGATTCCATATGGACACTAGAGCCTTATATATATTACCCACACCAGAATCAATTCAAAATGGATCACAGAACTCAATGTAAGGCCAGATACCATGAAAATATTACAAGGAGGGAAACACTAGGGCATTAGGCACAGGCCAGAACTTCCTAAGATCCAGAATCACAACAAATCTAAGAAATACTAGATAAATGGGATTACAATAAACCAAAAAGCTTCTGCTTGGCAAAGAACATAGTTAAAAAGATAAATAGAAATCCCACAAAATGGGAGATTATTTTTTTTTACCATATATGCATCAGACAAGGGCTTTATATTTAAAATATACTTCAAGTTCAGAAAATTAAAACCCACAAAAATAAAGCTTCAAAGAAACAACAACCCAATTAATAAATGGACTAAGGACTTAAAGAGAGACTTCTCAGAAGAAGTAAGAATGGCCAATAGACACATGAAGAAATATTCAACATCTCTGGTCATAAAACAAATGCAAATCAAAACAATATTGAGATTCCATCTCACCCCAGTTAGAATAGCATTATGAAGAAAATTAATAATAACAGATGCTGGCTACAAAGTGGCCAAAGGGAACCCTTATACCTTTTGTGGGAATATAAGCTAAGCTTGTCCAAACACTCTGGAAATCAGTAGGAAGGTTCTTCTAAAGACTAAACATAGAATTTCTCTATGTTCCAGCAATTCCATTCCTGGGCATATATCCAATAGAACACAAACAAGGCCATATCAAAGCCACAGCACAACCATATTCACTAAAGCATAAAGTATTTTTTACTTGAAAAACTGTATTATCCAACTGAAGTAAAATATTTAGGACAATTATTGTCAACTCCAGGCTAGAGTATCACAGTAAAAAAATAAGCTCATTTTTGCAGATGAAATGTCTTTCTACACAAAAAATTCAAACAAATAAAATCTCCAACAGCTTACCAAGCTTGTAGAGAATTGTAGACAATATATTCCAGCTTTTACAGCATAGATAAATTTATATTTGGAGAAAGTGCTTGAAAATTTCCCAGATTATCTGGCTTGCACATTATAACATAAAGAGGTTTTTAAACAGCTGAATTTGACTATAGTATATCTTGAAGATTTAGAGATTCTAAATTTTCAAACACCTAGCATGATTGATCTAATATTTATATTCATATTACATAAATTTTTACTAGTATTCAAATATTTAAGAGAAAAAATGGTCTATTTAAATTTCCCACTTTATGGAGATTCATTATAAAATCTAACAATGCCATTTTCTATATGAAGTTAGCTTTGCTAATTAGATGAGCTATAATCAGTTAAAAGCAATACATATTCTCATAATGAACATGTTTGATCTTTATAATGTGTAAAACAAAAACTTTTAAAAGATGTATATTTTGTTTCATTGGGATCTAAAATGTCTCATGAAAATTTGATAGCTTCTATGTTAGAAGCATCCTGCTTAGATAAGAGTAATTCTTTGTACAACTAAGAAAGGGAAAGATGAGATTTCTTATAACAATAATCTCGACATAGAAATGCAGCAGCACTACCAGCACATCTATGTTTATTGCAGCATTATTTAACATAGCTAAGATATGGAACCAACCCAAATGCCCCTCAGTAGATGAATGGATCAAGAAAATGTGGTATATATACAATGGAATTCTATGCCTCCATCAGAAAGAATGACATTGCCCCATTTATTAAGAAATAGACTTGGAAAAATTATAGTAAGTGAAGTAAGCCAGGGCCAAAGAAACATAGGTCCCATGGTTTCCCTTATTGGCAATAACTAACATATGTTTGAGACAAGCAGAAATGGTCAGATAAGTTGATGTTAGGAGAAATGAACCCCAAGATAAGGATTCAAATGTTTTTTGTTTCTTGCAATTGTTTCTAACATAATTATAAGATAATTTCTTTGTTGTTTTGTTTGTTCCTCTCCCACAGTATAACCTCTGTTTTCACTGTATTTATGTTGGTATACTTTGTGGAGGGGAAGGTAAAAAACAAATTGTTTAAATAGGGATACAGGTGGACCTATGGCAACAATGAGATATACAAGTCGTTATATCCAAATTACAACTTTGGGGAGGGGGGGACAAGGGCGGGGAAGGGGTGGAGATGAGAACGGATAGGAAGGGGAAACAAAGGAGGAGGCAACAATGCTCGTTAAGAAATGTACTCATTACCTTGCCCATGTAATGGTAACTCCTCTGTACGATATTTTCACAATTACAAAAAAGAAGAAAGAAGGAAAGGAAGAAAGAAAGGAAGAAAGGAAGGAAGGAAGGAAGGAAGGAAAGAAAGAAGGAAAGAAAGGATGAAGGAAGGAAGGAAAGAAGGAAGGAAAGAAGGAAGGAAAGAAGGAAAGAAAGAAGGAAAGAAAGAAAGAAAGAAAAAAAAGAAAAGAAAAAAAGAAAGAAAGAAAGAAAGGAAAAACAGCAGCAGCCGGGCTTTGGTGGCTCATACCTATAATCCTAGCTACTTAGGAGACTGAGATCTGAGGATTGCGGTTCAAAGCCAGACAGGACAGGAAAGTCTATGAGACTCTTATCTCCAATTAACCACCAGAAACCCGGGAGTGGTGCTGTGGCTCAAGTGGTAGAGTGCTATGCATGAGCTGAAGAGCTGAGGGACAGCTCCCAGGCCCAGAGTTGATGGCCCACAACCCACAACAACAGCAACAACAACAACCAAAAGAAATGCAACAGCTGATATTATGTCCTAGCAAAATCTAAGCACAGAAGCCCCACTTTTAGTAAATTTTAAAAAAAGTTTTGTTCATTTGCAACATTTCTTTTCACAGAAGAAATAGATGATGAAAGAAGAATAAAGAAATGTAACTTCACTAGGAAGCATACGGAGTAAATAATTTCTTCATCGCAATCTCTATTTGCTTTCTTTGTGTTAGTGTGTCCTCAACCAAAATCTCTGAATACTGGAGAATTTTACAGGCAGTAGACATTCTATAATTCCCATGAAAATAAAATTTATTCAAAACATTGAAGAGGTAAACTGTTTGCAGAATTCTTTTCAGGCTAATCCCAAAGTAAATGCAGAAAATTCTTCCTGACCAACTTAGATGCTAGTGGCACTTAGATTCATAGAACTAATGCTAGAAAAAAGGAAGAAATTTTGTCAAGTTCTGGTTGTTTGATGTGTTTAATGGCCTGAAGTCTTTCCCTCTTCAAAAGCCAAAACTCAGACAGTGATAAAGTTCCTCTTAATATACATAATCACAATTTTGAGGGTATCAGAGCACTCTGAATAGGAAATGGGAAGTCATGTTTTTCTCCAGTTATATTCAAAAACTACGCAAATGGTTGCAGTTATCCATAAATTTCAGTTTTATGAACAAAATTGTAGCAAACTAATTTAAAAATTGAGATTCTATAATGTACTATGTTAACAATCCCCTAAGGGCTTTACCCTAACCTTCTTAAAACTTGAGTCAAACTCAGAGAGAAGCAAAAAATAATCTCTCTCACACTAAGTTGATGTAGGATAGGCTAATGAACTTAGAACTGAATCCTCATTCTGGGCTTGCTCTGATTCCTCCTAAAATCAAGTCCAATATGTGAAGGGCTTCTCTGTCCCTTCACCTGATATAAAGTAATGAGGACCTGGTAGGAACCGATAGAAGAAGTCTGTTGAAAGTAGAACTTGCCTACATCAAAGTGCTTCACAGAAAGGCAGGCTGTCACTGTGCCAAAATGGAGGTGGCCGTCTTAGGTTCCCTCAGCAATCCAAGTAAGGGGAATAAAGAATTCAACTGCATTTATCTCCCTCTTAGGAAAAATGGACTATATGTCTCAGAGGATATAAAACCTAAGTTTTCTCAAACAATTGATGTTGGTATTAGCTAAACCAAAAGAATTCTAGCATTGTGTTACTATTCTGATAACCATCTTGTAAGTATTTGTCACAGTAGGTTTCCATCAACTCATTAAAAAAATACCAATTTATTAGAAATCAACCAAGATATATGTTATGTTAAATTCTCATTCTGTAATCCTAAACAAGTTTCTACAACCTTATTTCTGATTAGCTGTCCATTAGAATCTCAGTGTAAAGGATAGTTCTAGATTTGTAAATTGGACAACATGATTTTTGACAGAGTAAATGTGGGATCAAAGTAAAAAATAACAAAATAAATATAACTGATATGCAGCTGGCATCAGTGGCTCACACCTGTAATGCTAGCTACTCAAGAAATTGAGATCTGAGAATCTTGGTTCGGGCAGAAAAGTTCATGATTCACTTATCTTCACTTAACCACCCAAAATCCACAAGTGGAGCTGTGGCTGTAGTGGTAGAGTATTAGCCTTGAGCAATAAATTTCAGGAACAAAATATGGTATGCAAATAAAATAGAATTCTACTCATCCATTAGAATGACACCGAACCATTCATAAAGAAATGTAAAGAATTGGAGAGGGTTATTTTAAGTGAAGTTGGGCATAGTCAGAAAACACAGGTTGCCTGGTTTTTCTCATTAGTGGGAACTAGAAATGTGCTTATAAATCAAGAAAAGTAAGCATAGTGAGTAACACCCACATGGTGATAAATGAATTAACTTCAATATAATAGAATCTATGGAGAATGTAAGTAGTATAATTCTCTAGAAAGACTAAGTCGAAGCCCAACAAAATGAGTCCTAGGAAATGGATGCTTGCAAGGGTGGAGAGATGAAAGGGAGAGGGTAGAAGAATAATGGGGGAAATGATAGAATGCTGGCAAGAATGCATTGTATATGCCACAAAACTGAGAAGAAATAAGGGAAGAGGTGGATGGAAGGGGAGAGAATGTTGAAGGATGACAGATCAAGATGCATTATATACATAAATTGCTTTGTTAAGTGGAAAAATTCAATATATAAACTAAAATTTAAGAAAAGTGAGGGAAGAGGTGAGTGAGATTGTTAAAAGAGGAGATATTAATAAAGAGGCACTATATTTGTAGACTGCTCTGTTGAATGACAATCCTTTTGTACAACTATATAAAGAAATTTTTTTTAATTCAAGGACTGTGCTCAAGCCCTGAGTTTAAGGACTAGTACTAGCATAAAAATAAACAAATAAATCATATGTGCAACTAGATACTCAAACACTAAATGTGATTAATAAGCATGTTTTATTATCTAATTTGATTAGAGGGTCCATGCATAATGAAAAGAACCTATATATTACAGTAGCAGAAATTTAACATTTAGACATAAAGAACATAAAATACAAGGCTAAGATTGGACTAACTTTGGTATGAATGTTCTCTCCAATATGAGCAGGTTAACAGAAAATGTGTGTTACTTATAGAGGTTTAGAATAATTATCTATTTAAATCCAGTATATAAAATATGCCCATAGTTTGGGTTAGCACTTAAAACTTAAAAACATTAAACACATATTCTCTTAAGGTTGAAAGTTCAACAATAGTTATGGTGGTACACGCCTGTAATTCTATATTGTGGTGAAATACGGATACTGGGAATAACTGATGTCAGCTTCGAAACCTGGTGGGTTATAGAGAATTTCCAAAAATTCTTAAAGTCCAAGCCCCAGGTTATAGAGCATGCCTGAATTCCTAGAGGCAGGACTGGCATCTTGGATAATAGGCTACTGGACATCTCAGGATTCTTTGAACTCTCTAGCTCCCTGTGAACTGTCCCCTGACCATGATGCTATTTAGGCCCCAACACCTCAGATGTCATTTTGTGCCATGCCTGGTTTTCTCCTGATTCCCCTTAGGTCACCATGGCATCCCTTCTCAATTCCCCATTAGAGTTGATCTGGTTTGTTTAGATTGTTTTTCTGCTCTTTCTGTACTACCCTCATGGCTTTCTAATAAAGACTTGGCTTCAGCCTCTCAAATGTGACTTCTTTGTGTCTCTGGATCAAATTCCCACATAACAGTGGAAGGAGCTTTCTATACTAGCAAAGATTTAATTTTCTCAACAAACTCAAGTAAAGATAATAACAAAAACAAATGAAAATACATCTGTGAACAGAGAAAGAAAAGCAAATTTACTTGTGATTTGATGGAATTGCAGTGAGTTTACATAACCCATAGGAGAAATTGTCTTGATTCTTTCAATTTGTGAACATTGCTTTCATGTATTTACTTTATGTTATAAATATGTAGTGGAAATTATGTTTCACTTTTCTGTTATCTTACTCTTCTATTTTTTTCTTGAATGTGTTATCATTTTTCTGAATTCCTTATTTGCTAGGGCAAATATTTGGACCATCTGTATGTTTTATCTATTGCTTTCCTTTCTTGTGATTATGACTCAGATATTTAGTTACATTTACTTTTTTAAAAACTAGATGTATCAAACTACTCTGAAAGTTTCAGATCGTTTATCTTTCATTCTACCACAGAGTTCCCAACTCCTTTTAGTTTAACAAGAACTGAGTTTGTCAGCTTAATCCACTAAACAAACAGGTAATTTAGGCATGTTTAGAAACATTAAAGTTACTTCCATTTCCAGATTGTATCTACAGTATGTTTGTCCAAAACCTTTGATTGGAAACCTAGATGGTCTCTGATTCCTAGCTCTGTTCTTGGAACTTATCAATGGATAGTGCAAAAATCCTGCCAAGTAACTTGGGGACAGACCAGAAAAGTATCTAGCTCTTATTTTTGACAGAATTTTATTTCCTAAGTCTAATGGAACTGAGAGATTTTTCCCTTTAGAAGATTTCTGCCTACTTCCACAAGTACCACTCAATAATAATTTATCAATATTTTTCTGTTAGTACATTAGTAATTCTGAAAGTGTATTTGAGAACCTTTTTTGGCAGTCTTGGGACTTGAACTCATGTCCTGGGCATTGTCCCTGAGCTTCTTTTGCTCTACCACTTGAGCCACAGCAATACTTCCAGCCTTTTCTGTTTATGTGGTACAGAGGAATCAAACCCAGGGCTTCATGCATGCTAGACAAGACTCTACCACTAAGCCACCCTCCCAGCCCGTATTTGAATACCTTTAACTTTCCTTTTATCCTTTTATACCAGCCTCATGAAACCCCTAGACCCTTGCCTATTTTTTTTACTTTCCAAGAAAAAGCATTTGCCTTAGCATGCATCCATTTTCTCGAAATACCCCACAAGGGCAAAACAGCTTGAGATCATCTTAAGTGACACATTAAAAACAATTCACCTCAAACGTTTAGTTGGTTTTCATCTTAAATGCCTTTTCCTTGCAAATATGACTATAGAATTGAGTTTGTTCTTCCCCTCACACTGGGAGCACCGACTTGTCTCTACCTACTACTATATCCAGAGTGCTCTCTATAACATTGCTGACTCTTTCACATCTCCACTTTGACATCCTATTTTAGGGGGAAAAGGGAGGAAAACAACTTAACTTTTAGAGCAATTTGAAGTTTATAAAAAAAATTGAGCAGAAAGTACACAATACATCAACATACCTGTTCTCCTGCTACAGTGTTTCCACATATTAATAGATCACATTAGTGTATGTTTGCAACAATAAGTGAATCATTGATATTAACTAAAATCAATAGTATATTTTGGAGTTCATTCTTTTTGTAAAAAATTCTATATATTTATACCAATGCATAGCATCATATTTTAATATGCTATTACAGTGTTGGACAAGATATGTTTATGGTTCTAATCATGCTTTTGGTTCTGTGATTCTCTCTTTCCAGCCAAAATTATGTAAATAACTGCTCTTCAGTTTCACTGTCTCTATAGGTAGGTCATCCTTTCCAGAATGGTATGCAGTTGGAATTATATTGGAGCCTTTCATTTAGAAATATTTATTTCATTTAGAAATATTTATTTACATTTCCTCCAAGCATCTTTTGGCTTAGAAATATATTTCTTTTCAGTTTTTATTTGTATTCAATATAATTGAATATTCCATTGAATCAATATATTCCAATGTGCTCATCAAAACATTCATTAGCAAGTACTCAGATATTCCTAGTTTTGAGCAATAATGAATAAAGTTGTACAAGTGTTTGTGTGCAATTAATATTCTTCTTTTGTTTATATTTCACTTTTCTTTGGTGAATCTAAATTTTCAAGTAATTTGGGTAATAAAGAGGAATTGGAGGAGAAATATTTGAAATTATAATAGTATTTTCTGAAATAATGACAACCAATAACTACAAGGACAGAACCTAGGATAATATAAAATCATGATAAATGCTTTAAAAAATCAATAACCAGGCATATAATACTCAAAATGTAGAAAATCAAAGACAGGCAGTTCTTCCCTCCTCTCTTATATAACTCTGACAATTCAATTTATGTTTAGTTCAGTTGAAAAATGAAATTCAATATTGTTAAGATCATTTTGAGCAAATTATGTGTTAAATGTATTAAGAATAATGGAAATAATGTATTTTAGTTTAGCTTCACGTGCTACTTCTCTAGCATCCTTCCTTCTTTTGTATAAACAAGTCTTCTCCCCTATTCTCTTTTCCTGCTCTCTGAGGACCATATCTAAGATTTTCTTGAAAGACTGCTGTGCTAGAAGCCAATTCTGTCAACTTTCTGTGAGAAGTCTTTATTTTTCTTTCCTTTAGAAAGAAAATTCCAATGGATACAGAACTCTAGGTAGATGGTAAATATTTCATTCTATTCTTCTAGAGTGTATAGATTTTTGTAGAATAAACTGAGTAAATTTCATATCTTTTTTCCTTGTAAGTTGTTTATTTTTCCTTGCCTTATTTCACTGTTTTCTTTCACATTTGCCTTCTATATTTTGAATATGATATGCACAGTTGTGGATTTTAACATATTTTAAAATGGTGAGAAAAAAGTTTAAAAAGGAGACCCAATGCAACAGGATACTCACAAGATACTATGTTGGAAATGATCTGTAGAGCTTGGAGGGTAAGGAGGAAAAGAGGGAGAAAAATTGAGGGAGGGGGTAACAAGTTCAACAAAATATGAACTCATTACCTTACTTATGTAACTGTAATCCCTCTGTACATCACCTTGGCAATAAAAATTTTTAAAATAAAATATTTATTCTGCTTTTTAGAGTTTCTATTATGTATGTATGAATAATTTTACAATTGGTCCAAAGTTCTTAACTATTACATTCTAATTGTTCTTATTTTCTTTTTGTTTCAACCTTTCTCTCTATTCCTTTGGCATCTTCAAGCTCCCTGATTCTTCCTTGGTTGTGCCAAGTTTCATGATCAAATCACTAAATTACTTCTTTTTAAAAAATCTATTTTTTGTCTGAAGGTCAGGTTTGAGGAGAGGGGACAGACAAATGTAGAAAGGAATTGTGAATGAGTCATCATAATACTCAATGCACATATGTGAAAATGGAACTAGGAAACTTAAGGGGATGGATAGAATTGACATGGAAGAAAGTTATAGGTGTAATTTATGAATACATTGTATTTACAAATATTGAATTAAAGCCCTTTTTACAACTATTTAATGATAATAAAATAAATTTAATTAAAAAAATCATCTAGCATTTCCCTAAGCCTCCAACAAATGAATCTTCAGCATACATTTTAAGATTCAACCAAACAGTCAAGGGAGGGAATTGAAGATATATTCTAAAGAGTAAATATTTCATGAAAGAAGATCCCTTCCTTCTTTACAGGCAAGCTTAGTGATATTATTTAATTTGGAATATTAGACCATGTATAGACTCAGAAAGTCCTAGAGAACATGCACTGCAAGCCTTTTCAATGTATCAACTCAAAAGTGCAACCTCATGGCATACAGTTTCTTTTCCCCCCAACTAAGGCCCTAATCTTGGCATACAAAACCTGCCTAGCATAACAACTGCACTTCCTTGGAAACTCATTTAATATGATACTTTTCTTCCAGTGCCAGATCAGTTTTCTAGGTTTCCTAGGTTTCACTTACAAACTTTCCTAACTTAGAAAGTTCTGTGTCTTGAAACAAATTGTTAGCATTTTTCTTTATCCAAGTATCAGTTATACTTGCCCCAGCTATCTGTCTTTTCTTGATAAGTTACTATGCTCCACATATTTTTCTAGTGCTAATAATTCTCTAACTAATATGTTTCCTTTCCAGAAGGGTACTATCCCAGGTCACCAAAAGTAATATTTTAACAATTGCATAGCTGTATTAAGGTAACATATACCTTCTACTGATAGGCAGCAAAGAGTAGCCTAATAACTATCCCATTATTTACTTTCTTGAATCTTTCCTTGTATCATTACAGAGACTGAGTTTGCTAGGAAGAAGAACCAAAAATTATCTTTTATGAGGCTTGTAAGGCCATATTATCCTATACTATTCCATAGCTACATACAATAGGAGAATATTTTCTAGTCCTTTTGGTTTGCAATGCTCAATCATATTAGAACCTGAAGCCCATATTTCTTAAGGTTCTATCTCATTTAATTTGAATAGATGAATAGGTAGCACGAGATCTATGATAGTTAAAAGCATGAATCATATCCACAGCAGGATGATGAAGGACATTCTGGGATTTTATTTTGCTACTCAGAACAGCACACAACTTTAAATGTATGAATTGCTTATTTCTGAAACTTTCAAGTTACTATTTCATGGTTGTATGTGGGTAACTTTACTTTGGAAAATGAACCCAAAGACTCGGGACTACGTTAGTGGGTTAAGATGATGTATTCCAACTTCTAAATTTTCCTTAAAGAAAGGGCCTGATCTGCTCATATAATTATCACAGAAAAATAACTGCCACTTGAAGTGCCATGAAAAACAGAAAATGTTCTTTGAGGAGTATTTCACACTCTTAAATTGTAGCTGAAGAAAAGAAATCAGAGGTGATTGTCTGTGAATGTAATTTTAAATACATCAAGTGTTTTGCTGGCAAGGTTTCTGAAGTTGAGGGTTATAATGGCTATGACAGCAAAATTGAAATCCTTAATGTACTTTCAAAATACTCAGCACTATTCCTTTCAGCACTTCAGTTTATTCTTTATGCTTGGAAAATTCATGTAAGTTAAAACACTTCTTTGTTTTGAATATATTTTCTCTGTAGACTCATTTTAGTTCAAAACAAAAGCAAACTGGAAAACTTTGGATTCAGGAGAGAGCAGGGAAAAGGGAATTTCAGTTGTTTAATTATGTAATCAAATGTTTGTTATTATAACCCTCAGATCCAATGTAATTGCTGTTACCTTATTTGGCCCCTGATTCTCAAACCTTACTAAAGAACTTATTTTCTTAGTCTTGTTTGATGTCTAAAGAGTTCTTTGCCATTCTCGCTTCAGCTTGATGATTCCACTCTGGTAAACTCGGATATCTCTGTGGATATTCACATGCTTACCAGCCCTGTGAAGTGAGATACTACCCCAGAAGTTTGTACCTGACCCTGGAATCCTCACTATAATCTCTGCCTTTGAAATCTCTTTACATCTCATGACTTGAACTGCAACAATTCTGCTGAAGATGTTTAATTCTGCACATGTAAAATATGAACACTGATTTCAAACTCCTTGAAAGACACACAGCATTCAGATGGTTTAAAAGAGATCATATCAAAAGGTCTTGTACAAGTATGAGGAATATGAGATGTTGAATTAAATATGACATGTTGAATTAAAACCGCTTGGTACAACTATTTAAAGATATTTTTTTATACAATGTGCACCTTCACTTACCAAATTTGTTTTGATTCTTCCCATATTCCTTTCCCCTACGATACTGAGGTTTAAAATTCAAGACCTTATATTGTTTAGCTGGTGCTTTGCCATTTGATCCAGTCCTGCTATTTTCTGGTTATTTTGGAGTCTAAAGGATTTACCTGCCCAAGCCAACCTTGCTTCTTAGCCCTCTGGTTGAGTAGCTAAAAATACAGTGCCACGCTTGCCTATATTGTTTAATCAAGATAATTCCATCACCATCCACCTTTCTATGGATATACTGTTTTTGTATCACTTTCCACAGCACTAACATCAATTCATAAATCTTGTTCATTCAATGTCCCCCAACCTCCTCAAACTTTAACTATCTGTGAATTCCTTACTCTAAGCGGTTGTAATCTTTCACTCAATTGCTCGGTGCAGAAGTTTGAATGTAGGTGCCCTCAAAGACTAACACAGAAATTTCATTGTAATTGTGTAAGGATACATAAATTGAGGAACTGATAGGAAAATAAGGATAAATCACAGTTGGGTGTGGTTGTGCATCCTGTAACACTAGCATTTGGGAAGCTGAGGCAGCGAGATTACACGTTTTAGGCTAACTTGCGCTACATAGCAAGGTATTATCTCAAGTCTAAAAGTAAGAAGTTGGAGCCCTGTTGGGTGGCAGTACTACCCAAAGAAAAATACAGTGCAGCCTCCATTGGTCTTTGCCCTTCTGCTTGCCTATCATTCTCCCTTTAAGGTGCAAACAGACAACTCAAGGCCACACTATGGAATCACATGTAAAAAACATGATACTGAACTTGCTAGCCTCCATAACTTTGAATCTACATTCATTATGAAGTACCCAGCCTCAGGTAATCTGATGCAGCAGCAAGCAAAAGATAAATAAAACATGTGCCTAACTACAAAGGTCTTCTAACTAATGTCTCTTTTCTCTGCTCATCTTTCAACTGAAATTTCTAATATCAGAATATGATAGTTTCTTTTTACATATCACCAATAACTGGTATATATATGTGACTCAACAAATATACATTTAATTTATATTACTTGCCTTCTCTCCTACAAGTCTGCAATCTGTGACAGAGTACCTTGGATTACATAGAAGAAAATGATATTGGAACCACCTCTGTATGTCATTTGTTGTCAGGGGCTTTTGTCTTCTGGGAAGGATAGAAATAACCTTAAGCAGACTACAGATAGAGACAGACAGACATATATAAATATAGATAAGACATACATTTATCTATATATTATCTATATATAGATATCTATATATTTATCTAGCTATATATAGATATAGGTGTATCTATGTATGTGTATATATGTATCTATCTATCTATCCATATCTTTGCAAATGATCTCTCTTAATTAGGTAAATGTTAGACGAGTCAGCATACACTGAGAACAGTATGGAAGAAAGTTTCATGACTTCATTAAGGAAATTACCTGAGATGGAAAAATATATCCTGATAGACAAAACTGGTTTCAGACAATGGGGGTGGAGGTGGGGATGGAAGTATAACATTGGTAATAGCTTTCAGTTTTGCAGACAAAGGCAAAGAATCAAAACTCCAGAAATCGGTAGAAACTGAAAGGTAAATTTCCTATCTGTCTTCGTGATGAACTCATACCTGTCAAGGAGTTTTACATTTCATGATAATAGAAATCAATTTGTTTACTCGACAATATAATAGCAACAATACCAAAAGAATCAAGTACTCATGATTACCTTAACAGGTACAATAAAAACATTTGACAAAAATAAAAAACATATTCACAGTAAAAATCCTTAAGATATTAGGAACAGAGGGCACATCATAGATTCAAGAAGTCAATTTCTCTCTTACATACATACATAATAACAACAATAAACAAACAAACAGAGAGACGGAGAAAGGAAAAGAAAGACAGAGACAGAGAGAGTGTTACAGAGCATGAGCGAAGCCAGGCAGGTAGGTTCACAGGCAACCCTGGGATTCCATCGATGTGACTCATTCAGAACAAGTTGGCTAGGTGTAAGGGGTGTGGAGGAGAACGAGATACTATGAATACAGGACACAGGGTTTCCTTTTGTGGTTTCAGTTTTCTACAGTTTAACATAGCAATGATTTTACAACTCTGAACATGCTAAATCCTATAAAGTCAACCATTCACATACAGTATTAATGGTATGCGAGTTATATGCCAATGAAGTTGTTTAAAAAGTGTTGTAATATGGGCAGGCACACAGGATATCAACATTGTTTAGAAATGTTGATAATTATAAAGATTAATCAAAGTGTGCTTGACATGTTCTATCTTTCAATTTTGGCCAACACTCTAATTACCAACTATAAATCTTTTTGTGTTGCGTACAAAATAATATTGTTTACCTACCTAATATTAATCTTTTAATTTATTCACAGTTGTTATTAGATACCTACTCTTTCCACCTACAGCCTTGCACTGCATTGAGCTAACACTGTATGTACCAAGAATGCATCTGACCTCTAAAATGTTCATTTCATTCTCTTCACTGATCATTTAACCCAAATAAAGTAAGGGAAAGAATAGAAATATGCTTAAGAATAACTGAAAACTTTCCTAAATATTCTTAGCAAGCTACTGTAAATATTTCTCCCTCTAGACATCGCCTGACTACAACAGCTGGAAGTTTTCAATTTAAGTACCAGCCTGAAGATAAAGGAAACAGTGGTATAGCAGAATATCATGTTGCCAAGACAAGCAATCCCAGAGCTTGCTCTAACTTTAGACTTTGAAGGATGATAAACATTTCCCTTAGATTTTGACCAGTTTAAATTTGATGTTCCATTGTCTGGTGTTAAAATATGCATTTGATATATATTGAGTTGCTGAACTAAAGCATAATTGTGAGCAAATATCTTTCAATCTCTGTCACATATATTTTTCAATGTACGTTTAGCCATCTCTTGTGATATATACAAATAACATGCTGTTATCAGAAAAAATAATCTGGGTAGTAAATTTATACTTTCCATATGTAATTTAAATAGCACAAAAGACAAGATTATCAAATCAGTTCACAAAATTTGAGCTCTTAGCCCTTATTAAACATGTAATAGTTTTAAAATACAAGCAATCACAAGGCATAAGCTCAGAAAACACTGTGAATAGTTTTAGATATCCATTATTGCTGCATGTGTTCTATAGGGAATATCAGTGTTAACAAAAGTAAGCATTTCATTCCAAACACCTACATTTAAAATCTTACAAGTACCTTCCATGGCAATGTCTACAAAACCATGCCTCATGAACATATATCAGAGTTTTAGCCACAATAAACAAATTAGACTAATCAAATGCAGATTTGGTCTCTCATTAGTAACTCTCATTAGCATATTACCAAGGGGATTTGATTGGGGTGACATTTTTTTTCTGTAGGCATTTTCTTTTTTTTTTTTTTTTAATTTAATTTTATTTTATTTGAGAACATACTGTACAGAGGGGTTACAATTACATGGGCAGGATAATGCATACATTTCTTACCAAGCATTGCAGCCTCCTCCTTTGTTTACCCTTCACCTCCCTTCCCAGCCTCCCCCCTCCCTCCCACCCAATCATACCACCCTTCCCCCCCCCCCCCCCGACATTGTAAAGCTGGTTTTGACATGACATTTTGTACTTCTCATTGTTGCAACAGGTCCACCTGAATCCTTAAACGACTTGTTTGTCCCCATCTCCTCCACATGTTATACTGACATCAAATATAGTGAAAGCGGGGGTTACACTGTGGGGGAGGGACATACAAAGCAACAAAGAGATAATATTATAAATGCGTTAGAAACACATGCATGAAAGAAACAAAAACATTAAAATACATATTTGAGGTTTCGTTTTCCTAACATCACATTATTTGACTTTTTCCGCTTGACTCATACCTATACTAGATATTGCAAATAAGGGAAACCATGGGACCTATGTTTCTTTGGGCCTGGCTTACTTCACTTAATATAATTTTTTCCAAGCCTTTCCATTTCCTAACAAATGGGGAAATGTCATTCTTTCTGATGGAGGCATAGAATTCCATTGTGTATATATACCACATCTTCTTGATCCATTCATCTACTGAGGGGCATCTGGGTTGGTTCCATGTCTTAGCTATGGTAAATAATGCTACAATAAACATAGTTGTGCTGGTAGCTTTAGTGTGGCCTTGTTTGTGATCATTTGGGTAAATGCCCAAAAGTGGGATTGCTGGGTCATTGGGGAGCTCTATGTGGAGTCTTTTGAGGAACCTCCATACTGCTTTCCAAAGTGGTTGAACAAGTTTACATTCCCACCAACAATGAAGTAAGGTTCCTTTCTGTCCACATCCCCTCCAGCATCTGCTGTTGTTAGAGTTCTTGATTTTTGCTGTTCTAACTGGAGTGAGGTGATATCTCAATGTTGTTTTGATTTGCATTTCTTTTATGGCTAGGGATGTTGAACATTTCTTCATGTGTCTATTGGCCATCCTTCTTTCTTCTTCAGAGAAGCTTCTCTTTAAGTCTTTCGCCCACTTACTTATTGGGCAGTTGTTTCTTTGAGGATTTGTTGTTGGGTGGTTTAATTTTTTGAGTTCCAAGTATATTTTAGATATGAGACCCTTGTCCGTTGTATGGCTAGTAAAGATCTTCTCCCAGTCCGTGGGCTTTCTATTGATCTTGCTAGCTATGTCATTTGCCCTGCAGAAGCTCTGCAACCTTATACAATCCCATTTGTCCAGCCTTTCTTTGATTTGTTGTGTTTCCGGGTCTTTATTCAGAAAATTTCGGCCTGTGCCAAGGAGACCCAGGGTTTCTCCTATTCCATCCTGTAATGTTTTCAGAGTGTCTGCTTTGAGTTCAAGGTCTTTGATCCATTTGGAGTTGATTCTGGTGCAGGGTGATATATAAGGATCTAGCTTTAGTTTTCTACATGTAGTTAACCAGTTTTGCCAGCACCATTTACTGAAGAGGCTGTCTGTCTTCCATTCTATTGTTTTAGCTCCCTTATCGAAGATTAGATGGCTATAGGTCTGTAGGTTCATTTCTGGGTTTTCAATTCTATTCCATTGGTCCTGAGGTCTGTTCTTATGCCAATACCAAGCTGTTTTGATTACTATGGCTTTATAGTAGAGTTTGAAATTTGGTACTGATATTCCTCCAGCAGTGTTCTTTCCGTTGAGGAGCGTTTTTGCTATTCGGGGTCTTTTATTGTTCCATATGAATTTTTGGATTGCCTCTTCTATTTCCTTGAAGAATGAGGGTGGAATTTTGATAGGTATTGCGTTGAATTTGTAGATAGCCTTGGGGAGTATTGCCATTTTCACGATGTTAATTTTTCCAATCCAGGAGCATGGGAGGTTTTGCCATTTTTTAAGTTCTGTGTTGATTTCCTTTTTCAAGATTTTAAAGTTTTCATCATAGAGGTCCTTCACTTCTTTAGTTAAGTTAATTCCTAGGTATTTTATTTTTTGTGGGGCTATTACAAATGGAGTTGCTTTCCTAATTTCAGCCACACTTTTCTCATTGTTGGCATACAGAAAAGCCATTGATTTTTGGGGGTTAATTTTATAACCTGCTACTTTGCCAAAGTTTTGAATCAGCTTGAGTAATTTGGGAGTGGAGTCTATGGGATTCTTTAAATACAAGATCATGTCATCTGCAAAGAGGGAGAGTTTTATTTCTTCTTTCCCTATTTGGATCCCCTTTATGTCTGCATCTTGTCTTATTGCTGTAGCTAGGCATTCTAATACTAGATTGAAGAGAAGTGGAGAGAGTGGGCATCCTTGTCTTGTTCCTGAGTTAAGAGGAAATGGCTTTAGTTTTTCACCATTGAGTATAATGCTGGCTGTAGGTTTGTCATATACAGCCTTTATTGTATTGAGGAATGTTCCATGGATTCCTAATTTTTTCAAAACCTTCATCATAAAGGGGTGTTGGATCTTGTCGAATGCTTTTTCTGCGTCTATTGAGATAACCATGTGGTTCTTATTCTTGCTCCTGTTGATGTGATGAATAATATTAATTGATTTGCGTATATTGAACCAGCTTTGCATCCCTGAAATGAATCCTGTTTGATCGTGGTGTATGATTTTTTGGATGAATTGTTGAAGTCGGTTGGCCAAAATTTTGTTGAGAAGTTTTGCATCAATGTTCATCAAAGAAATGGGTCTATAGTTCTCTTTCTTTGATGAGTCCCTGCCAGGTTTTGGGATGAGGGTTATGATGGCTTCATAGAATGTGTTCGGTAGTGAGCTTTCTCTTTCAATTTCATTGAAGAGTTGGAGGAGAATTGGTGTGAGCTCTGCTTTGAAGGCCTTGTAAAATTCCGCTGTAAAACCATCTGGTCCTGGACTTTTCTTAGCTGGGAGGTCTCTTATTGCTGTTTCTATTTCAATGCTTGATATGGGCCTGTTAAGATAGTTTACCTCATCTTGGTTTAGTTTTGGCATGTCAATATTTGCTAGGAAGAGGTCCATTTCTGTCAAGTTCTCAAACTTATTAGCATAAAGTTTTGAGAAGTATTCCCTTATAATGTTCTGAATCTTGCTTGTTTCCGTGGTGATGTTTCCATTCTCATCTCTGAGTTTATTAATTTGGGTGTGTTCTCTTCTTTTTCTGATAAGATTTGCTAAGGGTCTGTCAATTTTGTTGAGTTTTTCGAAGAACCAACTCTTTGTTTTGTTGATTCTTTCTATAGTTTTTTTGGATTCTAATTCATTTAATTCTGATTTAATTTTGATTATTTCTTTCCGTCTACTGGATTGGGGTTTATCTTGCTGCTCTTTTTCAAGGAGGTTTAGATGTGTCATTAAATTGTTAGTTTCAGATCTTTCCAATTTGTTGATGTAGGAGCTCAGAGCTATAAACTTGCCTCTGAGTACTGCCTTTGCTGTGTCCCAGAGGAGCTGGTATTTTGTGTGTTCATTTTTGTTGAATAGCATGAACATTTGAATTTCCTTTCTAATCTCTTCCATGACCCACTCATGATTCAGCAGTGTGTTGTTCAGCCTCCATGTGATACCGGACTTTCTTTGGTGGCTTTTGGTGTTGAGTTCTAACTTTATTCCCTTGTGGTCAGAGAGAATGCAAGGTATAACTTCAATGTTTCTAATTTAGACAAGTTTGCTTTGTGGCCTAAAATGTGGTCTATTTTAGAAAACGTTCCATGTGCTGCTGAGAAAAACGTGTATTCTGATGCTGCTGGGTGAAATGTTCGGTAAATGTCTGTTAAGTCTAGTTGATCTATGCAGCTGTTTAGATCTGCGGTTTCTCTGTTGAGTTTTTGCCGAGTTGATCTATCTAGTGGGGAGAGTGGTGTGTTAAAATCCCCAACGATTAATGTCTTTGGATCTATATGGGATTTGAGGGAAAGTAGTGTTTCTTTGATAAATTTGGGTGCTCCATTGTTTGGCGAATAGATATTTAGAATTGTAATATCCTCCTGAAGGAGAGATCCTTTAATTAGTATGTAGCGACCTTCTTTATCTCTTTTCACGAATTTTAATTTGAAGTCTATTTTATCTGATATTAGGATTGCAACTCCCGCCTGTTTATGCGGTCCGTTTGCTTGGTAGATTTTGTTCCAGCCTTTAACATTGAAAATGTGTTTGTTTTTACGGGCAAGATGTGACTCCTGCAGGCAGCAGATAGAAGGGTCTTGTTTTTTAATCCAACTAGACAGTCTATGTCGCTTAATTGGAGAGTTCAGTCCGTTAACATTAAGAGATAGGACTGAGAGGTATTTGGGAGTTCCTGCCATGTTATCTACCTTCTTTGGGGCTGCGAAAACTGGGTTCTTCCTATGGTTCTTGGATTCTCAGTTTGGGTGCAGTTTCTTGGCCTTTATTGCGGTCTTGTTGGTTTTCTATGTGTAGGACATCTTTAAGAATCTTTTGTAGGGCTGGTTTGGTGGAGATGTATTGTTTCAATTTTTCTTTGCTATGGAAGGTTTTTATTTGGCCTTCAGTTATGAAGGAGAGTTTAGCTGGGTACAGTATTCTTGGTTGATAGTTGTTTGTTTTTAGGGCATGGCATACATCATTCCAGGCTCTTCTTGCTTTGATTGTCTCTGCTGAGAAATCTGAGGTGATTCTAATTGGTTTCCCTTTATAAGTGATTACCCTTTTCTCTCTGACAGCTTTAAGGATCTTTTCCTTGTTCTGAGTTGATCCTGTGTGGATTATAATGTGACGGTGGGATGTCCTATTCTGGTCTGGTCTATTTGGGGTTCTAAAGGCTTCTTGTATCTGGACAGGCCTATCTTTTTGCATGTTTGGGAAGTTCTCTGCTAGGATCCTGTTAAACAGATTTCCTAGACCATTAACTTCTGTTTCTAGGTGCTCCTCTACACCCATTATCCTTAGATTAGGCCTTCTGATGGTGTCTTCCAGGTGTTGGATAGATCTATCATATTTCTTGGACTTGTCTTGGATGGTTGTATGTTCTTTCTCTATAATATCTAGGCTGTCTTCAATCCCTGAGATTCGATCTTCTGCATGTTCTAACCTGCTGTCAAGACTCTCTACTTTGTTTTTTATCTCTTTTCCTTCTAGTTGGTCAGCTTTGATGGCTTCAAGTTCTTTGTTGAAGCTCTGTTTTAGGTCTTGTATGAATTTCTTTACTTCCTTAATTTGGTGTTCAGTGTTTGTCCTCAAATCACTTAGTTGATTGGTTATGGTTTCTTTGGGCTCCCATTCCTTCTGTTGGGTTCCATTCAGCATTCCCTTTGTGGTCTCCCTGACTTCCTTCATCTCTTTGTTAATGGATTCCATGAATGCCTTTAGTGATCTTTGTGTGTTCTCTACCTGGTCTCTCAATTCCTGTATTACTCTTTGATTAGCTTCCTCCCGTTCGCGGGATTCCTGCAGATCTCTTTGAGTGTTCTCTGCCTGCTCACGCCATTCCTCCCTTTCTCTTTGAGTATTCTCAAGTTGTTCACGCAAATCCTGTATCAGTTTTTGAGTAGCTTCCTCACGCTTATGATATTCCTGTATAAACTTCTGGGATGCCTCCTCTCTCTCCCTATCACGCTCATACAGAGTCCTTTGTACGTTGTCAAACTTTTCATTTATCATGTTTGCCAGCAGTGTTTGTAGAGCTGTTTGGGAACTCTCCTCTGGATTATTCATTATCTGTTCTAACCCCTGATTATCAGGATTGGGAGTTGAGATACCCGAATTTGCCATTTTTCTTGTGTTTTTCCGGCTTACTCTGCCCATTTGAGATGAAGATAGCACCAGTTTTGTGCTAGAACACTATCTTAAGGCAACCATCAACCAAAGTTTGCATTTGTACAGTCAATAGTCTACAGATACAATCTAGTTCAACAGATACATCTATTCGACATCAAACAACTATATGTTAAAGGACTTTGAACCGCAGAGAAGAATTTGGAAAACCAGAAATTATTAGGGTTAGGGAGAGATGTGGGTAAAAAATAGGAATAGATTGGTGTGGGAAGGCACAGGGAGAGTTAACTATGTCCTAATCACAATGCAGGAAATAGGTTGGGTAGGATGTAAGTAGAGAGAGAGAGAAAAGGGAAGAAAGGGAAAGGGGAATGAAAAGAGACCAGAAAAAAAATAGAGACGTAAAAATTAATGTTATTTTAGAGATTAAAAGACCATCTATTTATAGAGGGATATGAATATGTTGAGAGAAAGGGAGGGACATAGAGGAGATGAGAAAAACTTTTAAAAAATGCTTAAAATATTATATAGGTATAAAGAGGTAGTACTGTTATTAATGAATTTAAGTCTCAGAGGTTTTGAATTGAGTAATAAGTTTGTGGATTAAGTGTGTACACAATGGGGGATAGGGTCTACTGGTTAACTACGGGTTTATCTGAGGATGTGCAGGACAAGAGTTAAGTCACATAAAGGTGAACAAAGAGGAAAAGTTGGAAAGGATAGGAAAGTGAGAAGAAAAGATCAGAAGTTCAGTAGAGCTAGAAAAAAAACAAAAACAAAAAGATAATTAAGAATGAATGAAAAAGAGAAAGAAGACAAGAAAAGAAAAGAAAACACACATTCACGTATTCCTAAAATAAAAATTATAAGAGGAGAAAAAAAAATTAATGGAAAACAATTATTTTTTCAGAAGAGGCAAAAATTAAAGATTAATAAAAGTTTTAGAAAAGCAAAAAAAAAAATTTTTTTATATATATATAAGGTAACAAAAAACGAAAAAAAAACAAAACAAGAAAAAGAAAAAAAGAAAAGAAGAAGAAGAAGAAAAAAAAAGTTCTTTGATTTTTTTTTTTTTTTTTTTTTTTGGGAGGGGTGGGAAGAGTCCTGTATCTCCCTTTTGTCTGTAACCAGAGTCTGGTTGGAGTCTCTGGTCAGCTTGAGGTCCTGTGGCTTGATTGGTTTCTTAAGTCAGTTTGTTGGAACAGGCAGAAAAATGCTCTGCTTTACCCAAGATTTTGAGATCCCCCTCCCAGGTTAGTTTACTGGGAGGGTGATCTGCTTTGAGAATCACAAAAGAGGGGGATGCAGTGATGAGGCTAGGTTCTGGGTAGAGTTGAGGTCTTTCAAGGAACAGTAGCTTTTCCCTGGGGCTATTTTGTGAAAAAAAAAAAACTCACAGCACCCAGCCTGGAGCCATTCTCAGGGTTTCTGTTTTTCAATTGATTGTGGTGGCTGCTAGAGGGAGGGGCAGCCTCTGGCTCTGGCCACCCAGCGAGGAGAGCCACTCCAATGGCTGGTGCCTGAGCTGGGCGACCCCTCCCTGGATGGAACTGAGTCTGTGAGGTCACCTCGCCACCAAGTTCCCGTGAACTGCCAAATGACTAGCTCTATTCCAAGGCCTGAGCTGGAGCTAGCCGCTCCTCCGAGCTTTGTCGGTATCCAAGATGGAGATCA
This sequence comes from Dipodomys spectabilis, assembly GCF_019054845.1. Classification (NCBI taxonomy): domain Eukaryota; kingdom Metazoa; phylum Chordata; class Mammalia; order Rodentia; family Heteromyidae; genus Dipodomys; species Dipodomys spectabilis. The sequence goes on from NW_024870683.1 coordinate 14,233,631, forward strand.
CCGGTGCTGGTGGGGGGAGGGGTGGCCTTCCCTCCTCTGCTCCCAGAGGAGTGAGGAAGTGGGGCTTCTACTCACGGGGAGTCATGGATCTCGGGTCGTCTCTGGTCTGCAAAGTGCAGGATGAAGTTGTGGGCTCCTTGTCGGTTCTTGCTGGTGTTGAGTAGAATCCGCTCGTCTGCTGCGTCTGGCTCCTTCTTCCCGGACTGCGTCTCAGGTATGCCTCTGCGGCGGTGCCGCCGCAGCTGCTCAGATGTGTCTGCTTGGCTTCCTCTGTAGGCATTTTCAAAAGAGAACTTTTCACAGTCCACTTACAAGTTTTTATCAATATTTCTCTTTCAAGCATTTCATAGTTCTTTCGTAACATTTTCTAGACTTGCAAATAAATAAGCCACCAGGACTTGAACCATTTGATGGGACGTGTACATTCCACCCACAATGTATGTAATTATAATAAATTCTGTGCAGTATATTAATATTCTGTGAGAATTTTCCTAGACAGTTTCTTAGTCACATAAATATTACACAAACATTTCTATCTTCATGGAAGTATAATTTAGATACAGCAAAATTAAAGTTTAAATGTATAATTGTACAAATTACCACAGGCACATAAAGCCCTTTAATCATAACCACATGAAGTTTCGAATAGTTTAATAAGTCTCTAAGCTCCTCCCTTTGCCTTTGAAGGTAAAATTTCCCCACATATTTAATCCCTCTAAAAATTATAATTTCTTTATTGTCATTTGATTGTTGGAATGTCATACTAGTTGAATAATGGAGAATACAGTCTTTTGAGAATCATTCTTTTACCATGGCATATTTGTAACTCACCCATGCTGTTATGTGCGTTACTAGTTTTCTGTATTTTATTACAGAGGAATACTCTGTTGTATGTATTTTTCTGTGTGTGGTTAGCCCTCCTTTACTTGTGGGGTATATAGATAACATGTTGTGATCAGGAATAAGACCACAATGAGACATATTATGGAAATATGTCTTCATTGTCTTGGGGAAGAATCTAAAATTGGGAATGTTGTGTCATAGGAGAGCACTCAATTTTTCTTCCAAAGTATGGGCACAAAGATCACATTTCACTACCAAAGACATATGAATTCACAATTTTGCCAGATTTTGAAATTATTATATTTTTTATTTTGTCTGTTCTACAGGTTTATGAAATTTGTTGTTGTTTCTCCAAATTTTGTGTTGAGAAAGGAATCTTTGTATGTCAGCAAGTGCACAAGTTAGTCTCTTAACATCTGGGTTCATGTGACTTTTCTGTTTCAGTTTTCCAAGTAGCTGGGACTATAGGTATATAGTATTATTTTTGTTTTAGTCAGAATTTTACTAGATAATCATGACATCAAGTTTCTTTTGGGGGGATTTATTTTGCCATCGATAAATCTTAATTGAAAAGGGCCGGGGTGGGAAAGTGCTTCAGTGGTACAGTGTTTGCTTTGCATGCATGAGGCCCTGGGTTCAATTCCTCAGCACCACATAAGCAGAAACGGCCAGAAGTGGCACTGTGGCTCAAGTGGTAGAGTGCTAGCCTTGAGCTGAAGAGCTGAGGGAGAGTGCCCAGGCCCAGAGTTCAGGCCCCATGACCTCCACAAAAAAAAAAAAAAAAAGTGCCCATTCTAACATTTTGGAGATGCAAAAAAGTAATTCATGGTAGCTTATAGTTAAACAGAATACTAGCACCTAGGTCTTTTCCTATTTCCTAACAGCTTCATTCTTTTGTGTACCTTTAAGTTTTAAATTATTCAGAAATATTATTCCTTCGGCCTTAATACTTCCTTTAACAATTCTTGAAATGATGACCCATTTATGAACTCTCTCCACTTTCTATTTTCTTAATTTTTTTATTTTGCTTTCAGTTTTGAAAAATATTATCTTTGATCATCTCTTTCTAGATTGACAGCTGGTTTTTTAAGTTTTCTTGTGACACTTTAAGAATGTCACTTCTAGGGCATCCAGTGCACATGAATTCTGAAAACAATCTGCTGTGTGTCTTCTTTTTCTTTTTTGTGTATATATCATCTTATTTCTCTGGATGCCTTCAGGACACTTTGCTGTTAGGCAGTCTGAATATGATGTGTATTATATTCAATTTCAAAAATGTATTCAACTTGGGTTCACTAAATTCATCACATCTCTGGCTTAATGTCTTTAATTTCGATATTTTTGGAAGCATTAAGTTTTAAAATACTTTTTCCCTCATCTGTTTCTTCTCTTGAGATTTTGTGAAATATCACTAAATTTGATATTTTTGTAGCTCTGGAATTTCATATTTTTCCTGTATTCTATTTTTCATATTAAGGTCTGAATGTCACAGATATGTGGGTTAATTCTGAGTCTCATTCTGTTCAGGTCTTTGTCTGTAGGTTGATGTTTTTCTTCTTTTTTAAAATCTACCTCTTAATTTGTTATATTTGTAGCTCTATATCATTATTATCACAAAAATGTAAATAGCAACTATGGGATTACTGTGTGTACTGCAACAATCCAATTGGGAGCTGATCCGACTCTGGGATTTCTGGGATTTTGTTGTTGGTTGTACCAACAGATTTTTTTTCAATGCTTTTGCTCCACCGTCATATTTCAGCTTTGATTTTACACATAGTATCTCAAAGGAATTTTACCTTCATGATATTGTACATATACCAGTGATAAACAGGGGTTGCTTGATATCAAAGATTTCAGCTCCTGGCAAAATCCTATGACTGATTTTTTTTCTTAACAACAGACATTAAGAAATGATTTACCTCTCAGCAAAAGCTGCCCTTCCCAATAAGAATTAGTGCATTAAAATATGCATTGAAGTTGCTAAAGGGAGCTGCTGCGGGCAATACTCTTTCACCTGCCAGAGCTGGATCTAAAACCCTCTGCATTCCACATCCACCTTCCGAACTCTGTCTAACTCCATGGCACGGCACTTCCCAGGTGCAGAACCTCCTCACTGAGGTGACTGGGGGGAAATGGATTTGAAGATTCCCTTCTCCTACATTGAAACTCCATACTCAGTAATTTTCAATTTCTAGAACTCTCCCTTTTCTTTCCCCAGCCACAAGTCTATATCTTTGTGGGATATTTTGTTCATGATAGCTCCATAGTTGAATAATTCCTACCTGTATGCTGAGTGCCTCCACCCACTGCCAGGCCATTCCAAGGTGGGAACTGAAGAGGGAGGAGTTCTATCTTCTGCAGTTTGGTCCTTGACTGCACTACAGAAGTAAATGATTAAAGGCTCTAAGATTACTCCATTCTGGCATACTGACTCAGTTGGCTACCCCAATAGCTGATTTTTCTGAGGCTCAGCTGAACTCTAGATAGTGCATAATGTTTGCTAAATTGCTAGAAGGAAACAGAGTTTTAAACTCAGCTGTGGGTCATAAGAGTTGAGTTTTCCCAGGAATCCTAACCTTCTGGTGGTTAGAGCTGTTTAATGGCCAAAACCCACTTTGCAGCCTCCTTCCAATGCATACAGTAATTTAAAACAAAAAATAAATCCTTTCTTCAGATGTAGTATCTATTTATATACTGAATTCTTCAGGTCTTATTCTTGCAGTGGCTTACGGCTTTGTTTTCTGCTTCAGAGAGGATCTTGGTAGAGGATTTGTGTGTGTGTGTGTGTGTGTGTGTGTGTGTGTGTGTGTATCTTTAACAGCAGAATTCCATTCTTTCATGCAAGCATGATTGACATGTGAACTGTCTACGCCTTCACCTTGCCTCTTCCTTTTGTGTGTGTGTGTGTGTGTATGTGTGTACGTGTGTTTAGCTTTCAGGGAAGAGCCTGTGAGCCCAAACTACTCAGCTGTCTCTCACAAATCTACACCTGTACACTACTAGAGCCTGCCCAGTTTATATCAATCCAAACAACCTTTTATCTCAACTTTTCATCCCTACTTGTATGTGACCAATCATAGCATTTCTCCATACTCATCAAGAGATAGATTTGGATTTTTGTCTCATTTACTTCTGAGTTTCATTTAGTTGTTTTCCTTCTCCAACTATCTCTTGGGCTCAAAACAGATTATTATTTGGTAAATCATCTGTATTTTCATTACAGTTATTCTGAAAGTGATAGCATTTCCCAAGTTCTTGCATAGTAAGCAAAATTTCATATTTTGATGAACATTTGATGGTGAACATTTTTAACCAAAAAGTTACTGCTACTATGGTTCTGTGTAATGTAGAGGAATTTTATACCTTTTCTGTTTTGAATCTGGACGTTTTAATAGTTGTCCACATATATTTTGATTGCATTCTCTATCAGTTATCTTGAATAAACACTTTCATTATAGCAGAGACTGACGATCAGCACAACAACAGAAAAATCATACACAGCTATTCCTTTCAACAGACACCACTTTTTCTTGTAAACTGCATGTTCTTATTCAATCGGTCTGTCGATGAGAGGCTATCTTTCAGTAAATTCTAGGCTCCATCTGCTTTATGGTCATAATTGTATCCCAGAAATCCTAGTAAAGGTTTTACAGATACTAGTGTATAAGTGCCATCATGTAATAGTGAAAGCAGCTATTTTATTTCATCTATCCAATTCCCAACTAGCTGTATAAAAGAGAAATTGCCTTTTATTCTGTAGAACAAAGCCACTGAAGTCAACATATCAGACTATAACAACCTGCCTTAATTTGTTTTACCACCAATCTCAAGCCCCTGTCCTGTCCTTTTAGCTCTGGTAAGCATTGGCTTTTATGTATTTTATATTCCATAAATGCTAAAAGAAAAAATGTCCTAATTTTTCCTTCAACGAGAGTGCAAGAATGATTTTGGTAATGTATGTTTTTCAGCGGTAATTATTCAGTTAGTCCTTATTAAATAATCTTTTAGAATATATTAAATGGTTTCCAGTCTTGGTCATTGCCTGAAACAGAAGTCCCTTTAGTATTTCTGTCTGGGTCAGCAAATGATGATAAGTAGTTGAAGATCCATTTCTTGAATCTTCACAGATTTTTATAGTGCATGGCTAGTTCTGATCAAGCCACTACGTATATTCATACTATGTAAATTGTGTATGATTTTCATGAAGTTATGAAAACCCTAACCTCCCTGAAACATCATGAGCCACATAAGGTTATCATTTAGGTATATTCAGTCCTGCATGAACTTATGGCATCATTTATCACCCTTGAATGTCTCCAAAGAGATACAATTGGTAAGACCTCGAGTCTCATCCAAATGGACCTATCTTGACTCTCTTCAGGTTCCATTTTCAATTGATATTCACATACCAAGTATTCAACGTAGCAAATAAAGTTCTGACAGGCTGGGCAGGCAGCAGCAATCTGCTTCCTGTCATTGCCTGGCAGCTGTCTTAGCCATGCATCATCCTGATTAATAGCCAGGCAGAGTGGCAGAGCTTTGCTGTTGAGTATTCTCCACCCTCTGTGATTCATTGGTAGTACTTTTTCAAATCATCAAAAAAAACAGAATGCTAAATATAACCTGTGAATCAACTGGTAGTAGTTGTTTACTAAGTTGAGATATCCAAGCATTGTGTCACTTTTTTTTCACCAACTTATCTAGGTGGAGTTTTGCAGGCAGAGTTCATAAATCAGCAAGAGATCTATGGCTCTTTCCTGGGGAAAGTAGGTCCAGAGTTTTCCCCCAGCATCTAGTGAATGCCAATCTGAGAGAAATAGCTGGCAATTGTATTCTCTGTCTGTGATGTAGTCTTGTGGAAATCATGTAAAATACATTGTTTGCTTAGCTCTGTGAGCACCCAGTTATTCTATTTCCATGTACTCTTTCCATTTCTGTGACTAACACAGTCACTTCTTGGTTTCATTTTGGGGCCATAGAGGAATTCGACATCCATAGATGGTTCAGAGGGCATATATGCTAATGCTACAGTATCATCAGAGTTCAGTATACGGCGAAATAGAAAACTCTGTATTAGAAACTATAAACCTTTGGAAGATAAAGATGAAACGCTAGGTCCATAACTAGAAATTGATCATCTCCAGGGAATTAAAGAGACGGGGACATGGCAAGCACATAGAGATTTTAGCTTCTACCACAGTTTTGTATTCTACTTCCAAATGCCCTGATGACATTACCAAAATAATTGGTAAAGACTGTGATTCAAAACTAGGAGTCAGCATTCTTCCTTGGACTTCAGAGGAAGGAAAGGTACAGCTCTCAGAGAAACACCAATCAATGTACTCACAATTCCTAAACATTCCTCTGGGATATTTGGAGAAATCTCAAATTAACTGTTAACATAGAATCAAGATTCTTCATCCTGAAAAGTTGGAGTTAAGAATCTCACATTTAAAAATGCTTACATTTAAAAGTGATTTATAATGAGTTGGGCTGGGGACATGGCTCAGTGGCATGAAACCCTGGGTTTGATTCCTCAGTACCACATACACAGAAAAAACAGCAAGTGGCACTGTGGCTCAAGTGGTAGAGTGCTAGCCTTGATCAAAAGAAGCTCAGGGACAGTGCTCAAGCCATGAGTTCAAGCCCAACGACCGGCACAAAACAATAATAAAAAAAAGTCAACAACTATAGCCAGCCTTGTGCTAAGTGCTTTATTCATATGGACTTGCATAATCTGCATAGCAAATGTCTGAACTGTGAAATTTATTTCATACCATAGTTGGGTAAAAGAAGACCCTGAGCTAACAAATATCATGTCAAATATCAAGGTCACAGAGCTCATGTGTGGAAACTAGAGTAGGTAGAATATATTATCTCACGAATTGACATTTTCAAGTAATTATTTGACATAATTCCAAGTAATTTATAGAATGTTTTACAATTTCACTTGTATTGTTTGAGAATAATGATGAATAAATAATTTGTCTTCTAGTAGCCAACAAAGAATGTTTTCCTAAGGAAGGCATGAGTGTTAATAAGACATATATTTCATTCAAAGTCTGTCATCATTTTAGATTTATGTCAAGGGGCCAGTACTTAAGTTATAGTTTATTTATATGAAAACTAAAAAAATATATTGCTGTTTTAACTGTTTATAGCTTTCTTATGAAGTTGAAAGAGAAATATTTCAAAAAAAACTCTTGTAATCCTTAAACTGAATTTTATTAACAAAATAGTGTAAATGGTGAATAAAACCATAAAGCAGCAATTAAACCTTCAGCTTTGGAAATAATATTGATTTTATTCCAAAACATTTTTCAGAAATAAACACTCCCTTGTGCATAATTAGAGTCTACTTTCTAATCTATCTTAACATTGAAAATGAGATTAGCAGCTGGGTGCTGGTGGCTCATGCCTGTAATTCTAACTCCTCTGAAGACTGAGATCTGAGGAACACAGTTTAAAATTAGTGAGACTCTTATCTCCAATAAAGTACTCAGAAATAGTTTGAAGTGGTGCTGTAGTTCAAGTGGTAGAGCACTAACCTTGAGCAAAGAGGCTCAGGGGCAGTGCTCAGGCCCTGAGGTTAAGCCTCAGGACTGGCAAAAAAAAAAAAAAAGAAAGAAAAGAAAAGAAGGAAAACAAGATTGGATTTTCATTCAAGTAGATATTCTAAACCTGCTTATTAAAATATTGAGATAAGTTATTAAGTAGATTTAAATAGAACCAATGAATAAATCAATTTTCTTGATTAATTTGATGATTATGTTCCATTTCATGATATCTTACTTTTAGTAAAAGAAATATTACCTCTGAAATAGAATAAAACAAATAATTTTCTCAAAAAATATATTTTTTTGAAAACTCAAAAACTGCTGGTTAATCTTTTCTCAAATCCTATCTGCCATGAAGAACATCTGTCCCAGGCCACTGCTTTTCTAAGAGAATACTAAGGCACTTCAAGCAGTGCTGAACCCAAACTACAGCTGCAGCCAAGCCAAGCTCCCAGGCAGCAGCAGAAGATTCTCTGCCTGGCTTAGCCAGTGGGTGACTTGGGTATACAAGTCACAAGAACAAACAAGCAAGCACACTTCCTTGGAGATCTGAGTGTTTTCTGTTTTGAGCAGTTTGCTTGATATGGACATAAGCTATTAAGTGACTCAACAGCAAAATTGTTACAATTACAGCATGGGACTGTAATAATTTCATGATTTTGGGACAATTTCATTATTTCGTCAAAAAGGATTTTCAGAAATACATGACACCATACTGATAGATGGACAGATAAAATAGATGTATTATTTAGGAATGGTGATACAATTTCATCTTGTAAAGAACATCCTAGTAGCAGATAAAGTATGTTTTTCTAAGGAAAGCATATATGGTGCTTAATAATACAATGCACATATACATAGTATATATAATATGAATAGTATATAAATAGTATGCCATTGATAAATATTATTGATTAGTTTTTAATTAAGTACTGTTTAATAAAATAGTATTTACATACTACACACACACACACACACACACACTATATATATATATATATATATATATATATGTATATATATATATATGTATATATATATACACACACTACTAGCACTGAAGTCTTACTTTGATTTTTCCATGGCCTTTTCTAATTTAAGTCTTCATTATGTAAGATAATCACATAGAAATGAGAATAAAAGACAGCCTTTTATTCTAATGATAAATACTATTTTAGGCATTAGTAAATGTGCTGGTTATATAGAGTAATACTAATTTTTTCTTTCTAAACTTTCTGGAGTAACTGATGTTAAAAAAACTCAAAGAATTTTTATAAACTTATTCCTTCCCATTCAGTTATCACTCTGCTTTCTGACCACACTTATCTTTTTCAGAACTTCAAAAGTGTCATGCTCACTGCCACATCAAAACACCTACCTTGAACATCTCTTCCCAACTTCTTCACAAACATATGATGTAGTTTATGTTTGAAACCTCAGTACAGAAATATTCTTGGGCAACCTGTTAAACAATGCAGTTTCTTTTACATACATACTCTTGTGATTTTGAATTATTTTATCTGAATACCACCTCTCTCCTCTAATCAGTTGCAAAATCCAAAAGCAAAAGCAAACATACACCCACAAATACACATACACTGTATAAGAATTAATGCACATATATACATATACATATAGTAAATACACACTTATAAAAAGTAGAAAGGAATTTAAGATGCAAAATGCTGAATGAAGTGTTTTGGGGAAATCATTCACAACGCATAAAAAGATACTATTTGCTTACATGACTAAGACTTCTGACTATTGTTCTCTCTAGAATGCCAGTATTTTTTCCTTTTATCATTTTCCTGATGTTTTGGACATTTTCATTACTCAGCTCAAGGAATACATAAATATTAATGAGATTACAGCTAGTCCTGTTGGTCAGTTAATAACTTATAATGATGCATTTCATTTTGAATAGAGGAAATAATTTTGTCAAGGAAATTTCATGCATGCTTTGTTTTTGGTATGCTGCAACTTCAAGCAACAACTCTTGGGTAATTTATATAATAGCAGTCCTACTTACCCATGCATATGTCACAATATAATTCTCTACAAGACAAATATGTGTGATTACATTCACTAAGTAACACTGAGGAGCTTCAAATCACTCACTGTGAAAGCTGTAACTGCTTGGGCAAAATTAGTTTGCCTTTTCATTTAGTTTCTAGTTTGTTTCATTCAGAGATTTAGCTTTCAATGCTCAGGAATTAAAGGAAGGAAATTTGGACATATTCAAGATCAGAGAGTGGAAGGATCAGGAGAGTCAGGGATGAAGAGCTAAATAATTATCTTTGATATTTTTATTGCTGTTGTACTATTTCTTTGCGTGAAGTTAGAAACCTTAATGTACCAAAAGGACTAAGAAGAAATTATTGATTTTGGTTAAATTATAAACACCATTGACTTGATGGAAGTAAAATTAGTATAACCTTGAGTTTAAGATTACTTGTTTATCCAATTCCTTATACCTCTGGAAAACAGGTTAATAGTCACGTACTGAGAGCTTTCTAAAAGTTTTCCATACACTCTGAATGTTATATATCATTCTCAGAGTCTGCAAGGGCAGATGCTATGGTTTGAATTTGCTGTGTACCCCCCTTAAGTACCTAGAGTGGAACATCAATGCAATGAGGTTGAGCTTTTTTTTTTTTTTCTTTGTCGGGCGGGGCCTGAACTCTGGGCCTGGGCACTGTCCCTCAGCTCTTCAGTTAAGGCTAGCACTCTACCACTTGAGCCACAGTACCACTTCTATCTTTTTCTGCATATGTGGTGCTGAGGAATCGAACCTTGGGCCTCATGCATGCAAAGCAAGCACTCTACCACTGAACCACCTTCAAGCTGGTGATCTTTAAGAGCCAGGTCCTAGTAGTAGAAAGCTCAAGGCCATAGTGCCCAACCTGCAGAGGGATGAATGCAGTTCCTCAGGGCAGAGTTAGTCTTGGAGAAATGGCCTTTTCTTCAGGCGGGTCCCATGTTTCTTTTTCTTTCCGTTCCTCTGCCATGTTGTAACACAATCACAGGACCCTCATCAGGTACCATACTGATGGAATTTTAGCCACCAGAATCATGACTGAACAACCCCATTTTTCTTTAATAAATACCCAGAGTCAGATATCTTATAAGAACAGAAAGAACACATAAACATTATTTTCGTCTAGTATGCCATATAGGAGACTCTAAAATAGAGAACTGAAGTAACTGATATAACACTCAATGTTATCATAAAGTCTAGCTTAGATTTGAGACATGCCTTCAGTAAGAGTAGGCTTGCAGACAGGGAAAGGAGGCTACGCTCATGAACGATAACATAACATCTTCCATACTTGTCAAAGTGAGTGACTGCTTATGCTCAACTTTTTCAAAAAGAAAGCAGGAAAGTATACTTCTTTAGCACTCTTTTGGTGTCTTGTTGCTAGAGCCCTTGGAAGAAATGAAAAGTAAATTGAATGTTCAACATGTGCCTTTCAAATTCATTGAAAATGGGCAAATAATTGGCAGTCAATTATTTCTAAAAACAGTCTTTTCTAATATCTAAAAAAGCCCATTTTTTTCTCAGTGGATGTGTCCTTGGTTTATAATTGAAGCCTAAGTAGTACTAATTCACTCTCATAAGTGCTTTATTTTCAATTTGTTTAGTCACCATGGCATCTAATTCAAACAAGCACATTTCACCAATACGAAAATTGAAGTAAAATGAATTTGAAAAGTAAAATGAATTTGAGAAGTAAAAATAAATTTGAATCCAAACTTGATTAATTCTTAACATATGCTCTATTCAAAATTCCAAAACACATATATGTACATTCTGAGTAACTAGGTTTATAGGTGTCCATCTATACTATTAAACTGGCTTCAATTTTGCCTCTAAAACACTAGACACTAAATGCAGAAATAAAATAAATTAATGGCTAACACATTTCAAAAGAAGTCTTCTTTGAATGTGGAACACAGAAAATTTCTGAAATATACAAAGAATGAGAAATAATTAGATACACATATTACATATGAAAAATAGTTAAATGTGGTAGTAATCTGACAAGATGCAAATGAAAATTAAACATGGCTTAGATTAAGTTAACATTCTAAAAGAACCACCAAGGTCAACAATAAAACTGTATTATAAACAGTGACTAGAAGACAGTGGTCAGAACTTATAGACTTGAACCCTGAATAACTGTGCGACCCAAAAAATGAATTACTCATATTTTTACACTTATTTTTAATTGACTAGTAAAAACTATGTATATTTATGATTCATATCCTGTTTTAACATACCATAGATTTCATAAAAACATATATTCATATATTTATTTATAGATGTGAAGTTTGATATCTGATATTAACTAATTTTAAACTAAAAATTTAAAATTTTAATTTTAAACTAAAATTATTTTTCATTATTTTCCTTCAGAAAGATCCCTAAGAAGATCTGAGTAAGCTTCTTCCTATTGTGTGATTAAAGAGTTACACTCAGAGTTTTATATTCCATTATTTGGAATATTCTTTTTTCCTTTACCTTACCTAAAAAATAAAGTAGTTTGTTTGTCTTATGGGACATGGTATTTACTGAACTGGTGATTAGAATCTGATCCCTTTTCCGTTCACATTCTTTTTCACTGTCACTCACCAGGAAGTAGTCTCCTTCAGATATCATGCCAGCTCGGGTTTACTCTTTAGAAAACAATGGGCTCAGTCTTCTTTTCTGCTTTTGTTCCTTTCCCTACTCTCACAATACACTCTTCTCTGAATTTCACTTCAAGTTGCCTTTCTGTATAGAATTCTTAATGACTTTCGCTATTACTCGCCCTTTATATTCCTCTGTCAATGACCAATTGTGTTTTACTATAATTGTATGTCTAGCTTTACTCATATGTTTCACCAATATATTTTAGATATTTATGTATCTTTTAATGTATCTTTAAATGCCATTTGAGTGTAATTGAGCTCAGGAGCATGGAGGGAAGGGTAAATGTATATAACAATACTAAATATTATCTCAACTATTGGGACACATTCGCTAATAACTCTAGTTTCAATTCACTATTCAATGTCTAAGGGAAAAACCTGATCAAAATCTAAACCATATAACTTAAAGGATGTACACAATAATAGAGCATACAGGAATCTGATTTCATCATTTCCACTGTGATATTAAGCTGTCAAAATAAGACTCATCAGGAATATCATTAATATTTAAAGAGATAATGCATGGATTTTGAACCAGAATAATTAATAATATGCTATTATTTATTATTTACTATTATATTTGCTCTCATTCTTTCCTATTTTCCAATTATAGGATAATCCAAATGGTAATAAAGAATCTTTGCATTTCTAATTCCACAAAGACATTGTCTTAAAAAGGGTCCTACCTTCCTTTCATGTCTTTGGATGTCTTAATTTTTCCTCTTTTGAATAATAGTACAGTAATATGGTTTGCTGTTGGAAATCATTTTGTAATCAACATTCACTTAAGTTGTTGTCTTCCCTAGATCATCATAGTTAAAAACCATACAGAATGTAGTATATACATGTAATATATGTGTGTGTGTGTGTGTGTGTGTGTGTGTGTGTGTGTGTGTGTGTGTGTGTGTGTAGAAATACTGTATGCAATTAAGGTTCTTCTATATCTCTTCATCATGTAATAATTCATTTCAATTTATCATTTTGTGTTTTTACACAATATGAAAATGTTACTGTTTACTGGCTTATGGGTTGGAAATGCACAAGTTGACCCATTGTAACAATGATATGTACAAGACACTATGTTGAAAATGAACTTTACAACTTGGGGCAGGGGTGGGGGAAGAATTGGGAACTGGGGAGGGAAGGGATTGTAGGGGAAAAATCAAAGGAGAGGGTAACAATAGGAAATGTACTCACTACCTTACTCATGGAACTATAACCCCTCTATACAGTATCTTTACAATTAAAAATGTAAAAAAAAAATCAGGTGTTTCCAAATACATATGGTGAAACTACTACAAACAGCAATCTTAAGTTTTTAAGCAAACATACATTGCATAAATATCCAGCAACATGATTGTTGGTGAGAGTACTTTAGCTTTATTGGAAACTGGGATATTGTCTTTCAGGTGACTGCACCATTTGTATTTCCTCCAACAATTAATGAGCATTCCTACTGCTTTACATCTTTGCCATTAATCAAGTTGGAAGTTGATTTATTTCTATCCTTGACTCTGAGCAAGCTTTTGCCATGAATAAGTGATAGAGGTTATCAAATATTTTCTCTATCAATGATATTATCAGTGATATTATGTGTTTCTTCTTCAGCTAACTTAGAGGGTTACTCTGATTGGTTTTCCAGTGTGTAACAATTGTTGTATATGTGGAATCATGTTCCTTTGGTCATTCTCTATAACCCTCTTTACACATTTGGGGGTTTGGTTTCTTTATACTTTATTGAATATAATTTTGTAGAAGTTCACAAGAGATAGCATTCTGTAAGTTACTTTTTTTAAAAAATGTTCTTTGTTAATATTGAGATAATACAGGTTTCATAATATCTTTTGGGAAGTATTTCATCCTTTTAGATTCCTGAAAGAATCTGGAAAGTTTGTTTTATTTTAACTATATTTAGCAGAATCGTCTCAATATATCAACTTGCCTTGAAATTCTATTTTAAGGGAACTTAAAATATTATAAAATCAATTTCTTCAATGCCTATTTGAATATTCAGGTGACATATTCCATCTTAAAGGGATTGTACTTTTGTTTTTCAAGTTACTAGATATATCTTCTGAGTGGTTAAATGGAAAAAATATAACATTGTTTAATATTCACTATCTTTTGCAATGACTTCACTCTCTTTAATGCTGCTACTTTTCATTTCTGATATTGATAATTTGGAAGCTCTCTGTATATGCAAACATTTAATAAACACACATTCTCAACATTAATAACTACAAATTAAACCCCAATGTTGTACAATACATAATTTATAGAATGACTAACATTCAAAAGTAAATCTTACATTCACACTTACTGAAAGAAATGCAGAACATTAATTCACAAGTCCTTTAAATAGAAATGGTACAAACAAATTGGAAGGCTAAAAATTTACTTAAAAGCTAAATATTCACTTAGCAAGAAACTCAGCCAGTTTACGGCTGGCTATTTACCCCAAATAAAAATGTGTGCCCACTTAAACAACTCTCAAAGGAAATGTAGACTGCCTATGCAAAAGAAAACTAGCTCAACATGAAAATCAATATTCCACGGATCCCCAAATGAATGGATTTTAAAATAATTGTTTATATTGGATGATTATAAACTTACTTATACTACTGAGGTTTTTCTCTGCTGTCACACTGTGGTGAGTAGAGCTCATTAGTATTATAGCTCTTTTAGTTCTACCCTAGGCAAGGCCTGAAAGTCAGCAGTCACTGATTCTGCCTTGAGTTGTTACTTCTTATTTTGGAAGAATAAAATCCATTAAAAAAAAACTATGAGTAGGTAAGAGGTGTTGTTAGGAAACTGAGTCATGAGGGTATTAGAATAAAGAAAGAGCAGAAAGTGAACTCAACAGACAAGATCAACTTTAATGAAATGTTGAAGACAGACACCATGTTGATCTGAGGAGAGTTAAGAGACACAAGGCACAATGGCGGGCAGGGGTGGGGGGATTTAAGTAGGGTCTAAGGTACAGGCAGGGTGATAGGTAGCTGGAGAGCTGCAAGAGTTTCAGGGTGTACCTTGAGAGTTCCTAGTAATGGCCTGAAATGGCCTGGTTCTCGGGAACCTAGTGGGTAGGTTAATAGTTTGGCCAAGTGTGGCCTGCATGGAGGAGCTCAGGTGCAATCACCAGAGGAATAGGGATGGGAGGGATGGTCTTTTACATTTAGATCAAGATTCTGGGCTGGAGAATTTCAAAAGGTCCTCCTGGGTGGGCTTAGTCAAAGGGCAAAGCTAAGGGAACAACACTGAATTATGAAAACAGAGCAGGTTCCTATCAGATGTCAGAGGGGACCTGATAAAGTATTGCCAAACAAGCAGCTGAGTCTAGGGGGTTTAATGATCAGCTTTGAGTAGTGCTTAACATTTATGATAATTAAGTGTTTGGCAGGTGACTTGTTCATCAATGAGCTTGCAGCATTCTGATTGGTTTTGCCCTCTCAGCAGTAGTTCTCAGATATGTCTGTCCTGCCTTTCCTATATTCTGTCTCTTGGGGTCAAAAGACAGTTGCTTTTATTATCACGTGTGAAGTTGTACTGAAGCAATCAAGCAGTTGCTATGTAAACCTCCATGTATTGTTGGCAGTCACAGTGCTGGAGTCACAGTCGCATTTCCAGGGGTCCCAGCCTGTCTTAGCTATACTGCATATAACTATCATGCCTATTTACTTATGTATGAGATATTGCTTCTAGTGAATGATGTGTTTAAGTGTCACTGTGTGCATTTCACATAAAACGAGAAGAAAATCCATCCATAATGTACACAGTTTGAAATAGTCTGCGGAGAGATAAAAGCACCAGTAGGGAAGGGATGATGGAAATACTTTGTAACCTTAACTGCAACAGTGATTTTTATAGGTGAATACATATCTAAAATGCATCATTTTTAGTAACTTGTTAGATGTGAGGAAAAGTACCCATCAGAATAATTTAAATGAGGAAAGGATATTTTTAATCTCATAATTTCAGTGTTCAGTGTATGATCACTTGGCCTCCATCATGGTGATGTTGAATGAGGTAGAATAGCAGACAGGAAGCAGGGACAGGGAAAAGGATAAAACAGAGCTACCCAAAACACCATCTTGTGGTTTATTTTCTCCAGTTAGGTCCCAGTCTTTACCTTTTACCAGCCTCATTATATTTTCATAATATAATGTCATTATATTATGATGCAAGAAGAGATTACTCCATTATGTCAGAAGCCTTATAATTTGATAGTCTCTAGAACCAGCTCACAGACATCCAGTGGAATGTTCTACCAATCTTATAGGCATTCCATAGTGTAATCAAGTTGGCAATTAAATTATTGACCCTATTAAATTGCATATTCCAGATAACAGTTTCTTTATAGCACTCCTTACAGGACTTAGATCAACTATGCCCAGATATTTCTAAATTGCACCTCTAAGTTTAAGAGTACAGACCACTTATCTATTCTTCTCTTACAAGGGTGTATGTTAAGATACAAGAAAATGTATATAAAGGCATTGAACAACTGTTAAGGCGTTTATATTTTATTTAAAGAAAAGATTCTGCTAGGAATTGAGTGCAGAATTCAAAGTACTAACCCATGTCTTTCAATTTTTTTACACTGCGCCCGCTATGTTGTTTGTGTTGCTTTCCTGGAGTGTATATTCAAGTTTCAGGCTCTTTTAGCTTGTTTTCACTTTTGGTTCCTTGCAGTGAAAGGTCTGAGATGAAAACTTGTGGCAAGCTCTTATCTGGGTGTGTTCTCTGACACTAGACACTGCCTACAGATTCTAGTCATCTAGGCCTCTCACAATACACCAGGTTCAGGCCTATCACAATATACCAAGTTATTTATTTAAAAGCAAAGGAGAATTTCTGCTGCTTCTGGTTTTCCTGTGTCTTTTTATAGCTGATATCTGTTATCTTTTATGAAATTTATCTTTTACTGGTTTGATCTGATTTAGCTTACCAGAATTATCTTTTCATTTGAACCTGTATTTATTTTATTAGTTATCTCAATTATACCTGCACAATTATCTCTTATCATAAATATTACAAAATTATAGGAGTACTGCCACAAAATATTTCCAATTTCATCCATACTTTTGGCAGGCGATGATGGCAGTATTATAGAGAACATGTAAATTAAGACATGGTATTCTAGAGAGTCAATTTTACAACACTGTCCACCACAAGTGGAAGAGACCATTTTTTTCTGCCAAGGGCTTCTGGATATTTACAACAACATTCATTGGCCATACAAATTATAAAAACAGTCAGGTGATGCAGGCAGCCAACAAGAACCACAAGACAAATGTGTCTATCTTGTAATGTACCACATGATTTCATGGGCCTTATTTAGCCTGTGAGATAGATTCTCCCTATCCCCAAGAAGAATAAAAGAAAGGAAAGACTGTCTCTACTATATTAGGGGTAAAGACGTAGGAGTGTTTCAGAATAGGATTCTGAAAGGAATTAAAGTTTAGGAAGAATATGATGTTTAGCTTATCATAAAAGTGAGATTAGTTGTTTGATCAGTCTAGATATGCGAATTTAATGGATCAGGTTAATATTATGTCAACTTAAAAATATTTCCTTCAAAGGGAAGAGAATAAATATCTAATATCTTTGTCAAGATCCTGAAAATAATCATTTCAAAAAGTTTTGTTTTACTTTATTATAATTTTCAAGTTCCTAAAAACTTATTTAAATCACTTCATGCATAGGGTGTCAGTAATTTATGCCTGTAATCCTAGCTAGGATCACAGTTCAAAGCCAGCCCTGGCAGGAAAGTCCATGAGACTTTTATCTTTAATAAAACACTCAGAAAAAGCAAGAAGTGGTGCTGTGGCTCAACTGGTAGCCTCAGGGACAGTGCCCAGGCCCTGAGTTCAAGCCCCAGGACCAGCAACAAGTGAAGAAGAATAATGATAACTCATAACCCAAATTCTAGGGCCAGCATACCTAGATCTGAATATTTGTTTTGCCACGTGTGTGCCCTATGAGCTTCATTCTTGACCAAGGCTCCATTTCTTGCAATGAAGTCAGCAATAATGCTTCACTTACAATATGGTTTGTGAGGCTAAATAAATTACTTCTATAAATTACTTAAGATTATAGATGTAATTTAAGTAACATATAAGTATTTGCAATTATTAATCCTTCATAGAATCCAAAGACTGTTACAGTGATACTGAGTGCATAAACAATAAAATTAAGAAAGTAATTTGTTCAGAATTAGAGCTTGATATGCATGATTTGCTATTAGTATAACACTTGCTGATACTTTAAGAAAATACCAGGTAACTTTAACAATAAAAAAAGAAAAAGAAAATACCAGATACTGTATCAGGACTTGCACAGGCCAGAATTTACTTTTCATTTATGTACTTATTCACTCACTCTTTGGAATACACCTGTTGAGAAGGAGAAATAAACTAGTTTGTGTCCTAGACTATCAATTTACTGCTCTCATATAGAAAGCATAAATGATCAATACAAAAGACAAGTTATGCATATCATTGCATAATCTAAAACAAATTTCTCCTTTATTAGGCAATTGAAGATTAGGGAGGAAAATACTGACACTGGCCCTTATTTGTAAAAGTTTTCTGCTGAGATTCTTAAAGAGTTTCTTCAAATTTACCTACTGAGATTTTTATCCACATACATAGTATGATTTTAATCCCTTAATTTTTTTCTGGTTAGCAACTTTTTTCAAATCTTCTTGGTTTCATTGAAAATTTTGGCCAAATTAGTAGAAACAGATGAATGATTACAAGTTCAGCTGTCCCTTCAATGTGTTCCTTTATTTATATTAATCATTATCTTTAATTACTAAGAATTTGTAAGTGTCATATCAGAGAAATAACAATATAGAAATGTTACATTATAAAATGAAGCAAATGTTGGATATTGTAATGAATTGTATCATAATATAGACGTCATATTAAGTCAAAGACAGTGACTTAGCAAAAACGGGAACATATCAAGCAATATGGATGGTTTAGATCTGAGTCATTGACAATTATTGAAATTCTCATTCTCCCAAATAAATGTTTACCTTAGCTTAGAAAAATTTTTACTTTGTGTTGTTCATCATATCTTTTGTAGATCTAACGACAATCACATCTATTTTAAACCTGTTTCTTGGGTCTGAGGTTTGGCACTCTGAATGGAATTGCTCAAACGTGTCTGTAAGTGCATCCTCGAATTGACGGCACTATATGTCTGGACATACATTCTTTCCTTGCTCCCTTTACTCCTATGAGCTTACTCCTCATCCTTTACTTGATTTATGCTATTCAATATTAATATGCCACATTATAAATACATAAATAATGCTTTAGTTGTTCTGAAATTCCTTTGACAATTAACTTTGTTTAATACCAGCAATATTTTTAATTACCTTGATTATTGTGTGGATATTAACAATATTGGAGCCACCTGTGAATGATGCTTATCTTCTTTCCAAGTACTCAATAATAGTTCTTGATTTTTGTCAAAAGGGTTTGTTTCATTAAAGTCCCAATAATCCAAAGCAGCAATATATATGCTTCAAACTTTGACTTGATGTCTCATTATAACTGTCAGTCACAAAGAATTGCTTATTTGTATTAAGGGCTACATTCAAAATTTCTAATTACATTTTCTTCAATTATCTTTTACTAGTGTACATTTACAAGTTATTTAGTGAAATCAGGTGACCGTTAAATTACGGTAGTAATCAGAGATATATTTAAGTGTTCATAGAGCCAGAACTATTTGTTCTCATAAATATGGCTGTTAACACCATTGTTAACATTGCCCTTGGTATATAACATTAACCCACCCTACTTAATGTACATAATAAATCTTCATGTACCTCTACTTAGGAATTTGAGTTCCATGATATACACTCAGTCATTTAAACAAAATAAGTTCTCATAAACATATCTTCTTAAACTCTACCCTTTAAAGCCATACTTCATGTATCTACATTTCCTAATCTATACTTCAGTCTCTAATATTTTTGAAATTAATATCTAAACTTCCATCTTCTGACTATGTATTTGTAATTAGGAGTCAAAAGTGTTTCTGATTCTTTTCTAATCTGAGTTTATTTACCTGTTTTCTGCATTAATAATATTCTCATAGAATCTTTACTTAAAAGAAGATAATTGGCATCCTTTAAAATATAAAATGAATACCAGGAAGCTAAACCATGTCTTATCTGAAGTGGGTAGGGCTTAATGAGAGAAAAAGGCAAAATACAGAGAGAATAGGCAGACAAATATAGTCATAATACTCAGAGCAAATATGTAAAACTGGAACTAGATAACTTGAGAGACTGGAAGATGCTAGATATGGGGAGAATGATGGAAGGAGTGACACTAATTAAGATTCATTGTACTCATAAATTGACACATTGAACTGAAAATCTTTTCATTCAACTATTTTAAGAGAATAAAAATAAATTTAAGAAATAAAAATTAAAATGTTGACTTATTGAATAAAGATTACAATTCTAGCAGAGCTTTCTCTTCCCCCAAGGCATTTGATTCAAGTACTAGCTTTTACAATGTTCTTGAATTTTTCTATCTAAGTCCAGTCTCAACTATCCCTCAATACTTTATAGTTAGTGCTAGTAGTAAATTGAATGCAAATTAGCATTCTACTAATTTTGTCTAGCCATATACCACATATGTTTATTTACAAAAGCACTCTACCCTCAAGCTTTTCTTTCTTTATCTTCAGGTTTGAAATAAACATATATGATGATAAAACAGACACCACAAGCTTGTTGAATTGTCAAATGGCTAAAGTATACTACACCACAAAAAGTATTTCACTACTTGATTTACTTAATCATCACTGCCTATTTAAAGATAAATATATGAGTATGTATATCTTCCCTGAATAATAATTCCTAAGTACTGGTGATGTTATTTTGTGTAATTTCAAAATACTTTACTGATACAAACAAATGAAAATCACTTCTTTACTCATACAACCAAATCAAACAGATGAGATTTACATAATTTTCACTAAAATATGGATGACAGCAAAAATATTTCATTTCTATACTTTTCAAAAATTAGGGCATGAAGTCAATTTTGTTACTCTGGAAAAATTTACTTCCGTTTTTATGGAGTTTTAGGTACTATTTTTTAATTCAATTTGTGTTATTGTCAAGGTAATGTACAGAGGGGGTACAGTTACATATGTAAGGTAGTGAGTACATTTCTTGTTGAACATTGTTATCCACTCCACCTTTCCCTCTCCTCAAGTTGTAAAGTTCATTTCTAGCATATGGTTTTATGAGTATCACTTTTGCATTGACTCACCCTTTGTCCTTTTTCTCACCATTTTGTTGTGTTTCCGGGTCTCTATTCAGAAAATTTCGGCCTGAGCAGAGGAGACCTAGGGTTTCTCCTATTCCATCCTGTAATGTTTTCAGAGTGCTTTGAGTTCAAGGTCTTTGATCCATTTGGAGTTGATTCTGGTGCAGGGTGATATATAAGGATCTAGCTTTAGTTTTCTCCATGTAGTTAACCAGTTTTGCCAGCACCATTTACTGAAGAGGCTGTCTGTCTTCCATTCTATTGTTTTAGCTCCCTTATCGAAGATTAGATGGCTATAGGTCTGTAGGTTCATTTCTGGGTTTTCAATTCTATTCCATTGGTCCTGAGGTCTGTTCTTATGCCAATACCAAGTTGTTTTGATTACTATGGCTTTATAGTAGAGTTTGAAATTTGGTATTGATATTCCTCCAGCAGTGTTCTTTCCGTTGAGGAGCGTTTTTGCTATTTGGGGTCTTTTATTGTTCCATATGAATTTTTGGATTGCCTCTTCTATTTCCTTGAAGAATGAGGGTGGAATTTTGATAGGTATTGCATTGAATTTGTAGATAGCCTTGGGAAGTATTGCCATTTTCACGATGTTAATCTTTCCAATGCAGGAGCATGGGAGGTTTTGCCATTTTTTAAGTTCTGTGTTGATTTCCTTTTTCAAGATTTTAAAGTTTTCATCATAGAGGTCCTTCACTTCTTTAGTTAAGTTAATTCCTAGGTATTTTATTTTTTGTGGGGCTATTACAAATGGAGTTGCTTTCCTAACTTCAGCCACACTTTTCTCATTGTTGGCATACAGAAAAGCCATTGATTTTTGGGGGTTAATTTTATAACCTGCTACTTTGCCAAAGTTTTGAATCAGCTTGAGTAATTTGGGAGTGGAGTCTACGGGATTCTTTAAATACAACATCATGTCATCTGCAAAGAGGGAGAGTTTTATTTCTTCTTTCCCTATTTGGATCCCCTTTATGTCTGCATCTTGTCTTATTGCTGTAGCTAGGCATTCTAATACTAGATTGAAGAGATGTGGAGAGAGTGGGCATCCTTGTCTTGTTCCTGAGTTAAGAGGAAATGGCTTTAGTTTTTCACCATTGAGTATAATGCTGTCTGTAGGTTTGTCATATACAGCCTTTATTGTACTGAGGAATGTTCCATGGATTCCTAATTTTTCCAAAACCTTCATCATAAAGGGGTGTTGGATCTTGTCGAATGCTTTTTCTGCATCTATTGAGATAACCATGTGGTTCTTATTCTTGCTCCTGTTGATGTGATGAATAATATTAATTGATTTGCGTATATTGAACCAGCTTTGCATCCCTGAAATGAATCCTGTTTGATCGTGGTGTATGATTTTTTTGGATGAATTGTTGAAGTCGGTTGGCCAAAATTTTGTTGAGAAGTTTTGCATCAATGTTCATCAAAGAAATGGGTCTATAGTTCTCTTTCTTTGATGAGTCCCTGCCTGGTTTTGGGATGAGGGTTATGATGGCTTCATAGAATGTGTTCGGTAGTGAGCTTTCTCTTTCAATTTCATTGAAGAGTTAGAGGAGAATTGGTGTGAGCTCTGCTTTGAAGGCCTTGTAAAATTCCGCTGTAAAACCATCTGGTCCTGGACTTTTCTTAGCTGGGAGGTCTCTTATTGCTGTTTCTATTTCAGTGCTTGATATGGGCCTGTTAACCTGGTTTAACTCATCTTGGTTTAGTTTTGGCATGTCAATATTTGCTAGGAAGAGGTCCATTTCTGTCAAGTTCTCAAACTTATTAGCATAAAGTTTTGAGAAGTATTCCCTTATAATGTTCTGAATCTTGGTTGTTTCCGTGGTGATGTTTCCATTCTCTTCTCTGAGTTTATTAATTTGGGTGTGTTCTCTTCTTTTTCTGATAAGATTTGCTAAGGGTCTGTCAATTTTGTTAAGTTTTTTGAAGAACCAACTCTTTGTTTTGTTGATTCTTTCTATAGTTTTTTTGGATTCTAATTCATTTAATTCTGATTTAATTTTGATTATTTCTTTCCGTCTACTGGATTGGGGTTTATCTTGCTGCTCTTTTTCAAGGAGCTTTAGATGTGTCATTAAATTGTTAGTTTCAGATCTCTCTAATTTGTTGATGTAGGAGCTCAGAGCTATAAACTTGCCTCTGAGTACTGCCTTTGCTGTGTCCCAGAGGAGCTGGTAATTTGTGTGTTCATTTTCGTTGAATAGCATGAACATTTGAATTTCCTTTCTAATCTCCTCCATGACCTACTTGTGATTCAGCAGTGTGTTGTTCAGCCTCCATGTGATACCGGACTTTCTTTGGTGGCTTTTGGTGTTGAGTTCTAATTTTATTCCCTTGTGGTCAGAGAGAATGCAAGGTATAATATCAATGTTTCTGAATTTAGATAAGTTTGCTTTGTGGCCTAAAATGTGGTCTATTTTAGAAAACGTTCCGTGTGCTGCTGAGAAAAACGTGTATTCTGATGCTGCTGGATGAAATGTTCGGTAGATGTCTGTTAAGTCTAGTTGATTTATGCAGCTGTTTAGATCTGTGGTTTCTCTGTTGAGTTTTTGCCGAGTTGATCTATCTAGTGGGGAGAGTGGTGTGTTAAAATCCCCAACAATTAATGTCTTTGGATCTATATGGGATTTGAGGGAAAGTAGTGTTTCTTTGATAAATTTGGGTGCTCCATTGTTTGGTGAATAGATATTTAGAATTGTAATATCCTCCTGAAGGAGAGATCCTTTAATTAGTATGTAGCGACCTTCTTTATCTCTTCTCACGAATTTTAATTTGAAGTCTATTTTATCTGATATTAGGATTGCAACTCCCGCCTGTTTATGGGGGCCGTTTGCTTGGTAGATTTTGTTCCAGCCTTTAACATTGAAAATGTGTTTGTTTTTACGGGCAAGATATGACTCCTGCAGGCAGCAGATAGAAGGGTCTTGTTTTTTAATCCAACTAGACAGTCTATGTCGCTTAATTGGAGAGTTCAGTCCGTTAACATTAAGAGATAGGACTGAGAGGTATTTGGGAGTTCCTGCCATGTTATCTACCTTCTTTGGGGCTGCGAAAACTGGGTTCTTCCTATGGTTCTTGGATTCTCAGTTTGGGTGCAGTTTCTTGGCCTTTATTGCGGTCTTGTTGGTTTTCTATGTGTAGGACATTTTTAAGAATCTTTTGTAGGGCTGGTTTAGTGGAGATGTATTGTTTCAATTTTTCTTTGCTATGGAAGGTTTTTATTTGGCCTTCAGTTATGAAGGAGAGTTTAGCTGGGTACAGTATTCTTGGTTGATAGTTGTTTGTTTTTAGGGCATGGCATACATCATTCCAGGCTCTTCTTGCTTTGATTGTCTCTGCTGAGAAATCTGAGGTGATTCTAATTGGTTTCCCTTTATAGGTGATTACCCTTTTCTCCTTGACAGCTTTAAGGATCTTTTCCTTGTTCTGAGCTGATCCTGTGTGGATTATAATGTGGCAGTGGGATGTCCTATTATGGTCTGGTCTATTTGGGGTTCTAAAGGCTTCTTGTATCTGGACAGGCCTATCTTTTTGCATGTTTGGGAAGTTCTCTGCTAGGATCCTGTTAAACAAATTTCCTAGACCATTAACTTCTGTTTCTAGGTGCTCCTCTACACCCATTATCCTTAGATTAGGCCTTCTGATGGTGTCTTCCAGGTGTTGGATAGAGCTATCATAATTCTTGGACTTGTCTTGGATGGTTGTATGTTCTTTCTCTATAATATCTAGGCTGTCTTCAATCCATGAGATTCGATCTTCTGCATGGTCTAACCTGCTGTCAAGACTCTCTACTTTGTTTTTTATCTCTTTTCCTTCTAGTTGGTCAGCTTTGATGGCTTCAAGTTCTTTGTTGAAGCTCTGTTTTAGGTCTTGTATGAATTTCTTTACTTCCTTAATTTGGTGTTCAGTGTTTGTCCTCAAATCACTTAGTTGATTGGTTATGGTTTCTTTGGGCTCCCATTCCTTCTGTTGGGTTCCATTCAGCATTCCCTTTGTGGTCTCCCTGACTTCCTTCAGCTCTTTGTTAATGGATTCCATGAATGCCTTTAGTGATCTTTGTGTGTTCTCTACCTGGTCTCTCAATTCCTGTATTACTCTTTGATTAGCTTCCTCCCGTTCGTGGGATTCCTGCAGATTTCTTTGAGTGTTCTCAGCCTGCTCACGCCATTCCTCCCTTTCTCTTTGAGTATTCTCAAGTTGTTCACGCAAATCCTGTATCAGTTTTTGAGTAGCTTCCTCACGCTTATGATATTCCTGTATAAACTTCTGGGATGCCTCCTCTCTCTCCCTATCACGCTCATACAGAGTCCTTTGTACGTTGTCAAACTTCTCATTCATCATGTTTGCCAGCAGTGTTTGTAGAGCTGTTTGGGAACTCTCCTCTGGATTATTCATTATCTGTTCTAACCCCTGATTATCAAGACTGGGAATTGAGATACCCGAATTTGCCATTTTTCTTGTGTTTTTCCGGCTTACTCTGTCCATTTGAGATGAAGATAGCACCAGTTTTGTGCTAGAACACTATCTTAAGGCAACCATCAACCAAAGTTTGCATTTGTACAGTCAATAGTCTACAGATACAATCTAGTTCAACAGATACATCTATTCGACATCAAACAACTATATGTTAAAGGACTTCGAACCGCAGAGAAGAATTTGGAAAACCAGAAATTATTAGGGTTAGGGAGAGATGTGGGTAAAAAATAGGAATAGATTGGTGTGGGGAGGCACAGTGAGAGTTAATTATGTCCTAATCACAATGCAGGAAATAGGTTGGGTAGGATGCAAGTAGAGAGAGAGAAAAAAAGAAGGAAGGGAAAGGGGAATTAAAAGAGACCAGAAAAAAAAATAGAAACGTAAAAATTAATGTTATTATAGATATTAAAAGACCATCTATTTAGAGAGGAATGTGAATATGTTGAGAGAAAGGGAGGGACATAGAGGAGATGTGAAAAACTTTAAAAAAATGCTTAAAATATTATATAGGTATAAAGAGGTAGTACTGCTATTAAGGAATTTAAGTCTCAGAGGTTTTGAATTGAGTAATAAGTTTGTGGATTAAGTGTGTACACAATGGGGGATAGGGTCTACTAGTTAACTACGGGTTTATCTGAGGATGTGCAGGACAAGAGTTAAGTCACATAAAGAAGAACAAAAGAGGAAAAGGTGGAAAGGATAGGAAAGTGAGAAGAAAAGATCAGAAGTTCAGTAGAGCTAGACAAAAAACAAAAAGATAATTAAGAATGAAAGAAAAAGAGAAAGAAGACAAGAAAAGAAAGGAAAACACACATTCACGTATTCCTAAAATAAAAATTATAAGAGGAGAAAAAAAAAAGTTACTGGAAAACAATTATTTTTTCAGAAGAGGCAAAAATTAAAGATTAATAAAAGTTTTAGAAAAGGAAAAATTTTTTTTATATATATAAGGTAACAAAAAATGAAAAAAAAAACAAAACAAAAAAAAACAAAAGAAGAAGAAGAAAAAAAAAAGTTCTTTGATTTTTTTTTGGGGGGGGGGGAGGGGTGGGAAGAGTCCTGTATCTCCCTTTTGTCTGTAACCAGAGTCTGGTTGGAGTCTCTGGTCAGCTTGAGGTCCTGTGGCTTGATTGGTTTCTTAAGTCAGTTTGTTGGAACAGGCAGAAAAATGCTCTGCTTTACCCAAGATTTTGAGATCCCCCTCCCAGGTTAGTTTACTGGGAGGGTGATCTGCTTTGAGAATCACAAAAGAGGGGGATGCAGTGATGAGGCTAGGTTCTGGGTAGAGTTGAGGCCTTTCAACAAACAGTAGCTTTTCCCTGGGGCTATTTTGTGAAAAAAACTCACAGCACCCAGCCTGGAGCCATTCTCAGGGTTTCTGTTTTTCAATTGATTGTGGTGGCTGCTAGAGGGAGGGGCAGCCTCTGGCTTTGGTTACCCAGTGAGGAGAGCCACTCCAATGGCTGGCGCCTGAGCTGGGTGACTTTTCCCTGGATGGAACTGAGTCTGTGAGGTCACTTCGCCGTTAAGTTCTTGTGACCTGCTAAATGACTCGTTTTATTCCAAGGCCTGAGCTGGAGCTAGCCGCTCCTCCGAGCTTTGTCAGTATCCAAGATGGAGATCACCGGTGCTGAGGGGGGAGGGGTGGCCTTCCCTCCTCTGCTCCCTGAGAAGGAGTGAGGAAGTCGGGCTTCTACTCACGCAGAGTTTTGGATCCTGGGTCGTCTCTGGTCTGCAAAGTGCAGGATGAAGTTGTGGGCTCCTTGTCGGTTCTTGCTGGTGTTGAGTAGAATCCGCTCCACCGCTGCGTCTGGCTCCTTCTTCCCGGACTGCGTCTCAGGTATGCCTCCGCGGCGGTGGTCGCTGCTGCGACCCTGCCGCCGCAGCGGCAGCTGCTCAGATGTGTCTGCTTGGCTTCCCCTCTCTTGACTAACTCTCTGTCCTGTGATGGCACACTTGGTGTGATTCTCTGGCTTGGGACTGTTCACTGGAACTCTGAAACTGTTTTCTATGCAAGAGCTTGTTCAGATTCCAGCTTCTCCTCCGCCATCTTCCCGGAACTCCTCGGTCTCAGAATTCTTAAAGTACATTTCTTTTTTTTTTTCTTTTTCTTCTTTATCTTTGCTTTTGTTTTTTTAATTGTGAAAATATTGTACAGAGGGGTTACAATTACATGGGCAAGATAATGAGTACATTTCTTATCAAGCATTGTTGCCTCCTCCTTTGTTTCCCCTTCCTATCCCCTCCCCTATTCCCCCACCCCCCTACCCCACCTCCCCTTCCCTACCTCCCCTCACTCCCGGCCAAAGTTGTAAAGTTCGTTTTTCGACATAAGGACTTGCACATTTCTATGTGTTGCTGTTACTGAGGCAAATGAGTCATACTCCTTTGAAGCTAACAGCCTCAGGTAGTCATATAGCTATATGATATGTATGGCATGAAGAAAAAGACAACATGAAACTCACTCAGGAAACAGGAGGAACAAGTGTCACCAAAGGTACTAAACTAAAGGAAACATTTTCTTCCCTTTTCAAAGTCTTCTTGATCTGTGCTGCGTTTTTTAATCTATTACTTGAAGTGGCACTTTCATGAGTACAGTCTTCATCCTTCTGAGCTTCTCACTGTGTTACCAATCCAACCACAGACAGATTATGCCAAAGATAATGCAAACAATATTAAAGCTATGTTTAATTCTGGACTCAGGACCCCAAAGATGAGCAAGGTCAATGTACAGACAGCAGCGTTTCACACACTGAGATGGAACAGACACTCAAGCCTTTGCAGCTCTCATGGAAGGGGGCAAGATCACAATTATCATTGATGTGTTTGGGTTGGGAAGGTGGAGGGAAGACCAAAGCACAAGACATTGGGGAGTTGGCTATTGTGTTTCTATCCAGCAGAGGTGAAAAACAATGGAAGGTTAGATGCCTATGATACAAAGCTCTAAGCCCTTTGGAAGTGGCGCTGTGGCTCAAGTGGTAGAGTGCTCACCTTGAGCTGAAGAGCTGAGGGACAGCGCCCAGGCCCAGAGTTCAAGCCCCACGACTGACATAAAAAAATGCAAAAAAAAAAAAAAAAAAACCAACAGCAAACAAAGTTCTAAGCCCTCTTTTCATTCCTCTCTGTCTCTCTGTCTCTCTCTGTGTGTCTCTATTTTTGTCTTTCTATGACTCTTTCTCCTTCCCTCTGTTATCCTATGGTTATCTGAGAGTTCAAGCATGCGGTACCGAGAAGCCACATTTTGAGAGGTCTAGAAATTAAAGCAGACAAATTAAAAACAAATGAGGAAATATACTAAATCAGGTCACTACTTAGCCCTGCAGGTCTTACTGAGGATCTTTGCTATAACCATACAGAAAGCTGAGTGTCACTAAAGGTGACTAAGTATGGGATTATCATGGTGCCAAAGCATGAGATGCATTCTAGTTAATGTCAGTTTGATATGAGTATATGTGCCAACAATTTGTGTAAGACCATGAGTTTCATACACACTTGTCTGCATTTTAAGATAAGAAATGCAGAGAAGTAATCCTTGTTCAATCCAAACCTTTACATTTGTGAACTTGATAATATTATGTTTCGTATTTTATGCAATGTTCTTTTGTTTTTCCCAGTCCTAGGGCTAGAACTCCAAGCTTGGTCACTGTCCCCTAGCTGCTTTTGCTCAAGGCTAGCACTCTAACCTTGAGCCACAGAGTCACTGCCAGCTTTTCCTGTTTATTTGGTACTGAGGAATTGAACCCAGGTCTTCATGCATGCTAGGCGAGCACTCTAACAGTAAGCCACATTCCCAGCCCTATGAAACATTCTTTTTTTTTAATTTAATTTTATTTTATTTGTGAACATACTGTACAGAGGGGTTACAATTACATGGGCAGGATAATGCGTACATTTCTTACCAAGCATTGCAGCCTCCTCCTTTGGTTTACCCTTCACATCCCTTCCCAGTATGAAACATTCTTGAAGAGCATTCAATGCAAGTTTGAGACAGATCCACTGATAGTATTTGAGCAGATTGATATTGAAATTTCTCCTTCACAAAAAACTGACACACTAAAACGATTTGGGGTTGATTCTTCACTGAGAGTAGATTTGAAATAGAAATAGCTAGGAATTAGAATGTATTCACCAGTGCTCAAGTCATATGGAGACTCTGAGCTTCTTGTTCAGGTTTTTCTTTCTGTACTTTTATTCATTCATTTGAACACTAACTCCTTATGAACTTAGAAAAATGAAACCCAAACCACAATTACTATGAATGCATATTATGTGGCACTCCTCAAGGCACTTCCACATCAGATTTGAAAACAGATTTAGCAGCATTGGTAACTGCCTGAAGGCATAAAGCTAGGAAGTGGCTGAAGTGGGCTTTGAACATGAACTATCAGCCTCTAGAGCACTTATGCATAAACTTGCTGCTATATCCTTAGAGGAGAGTGATGCATTGTTTAGCCTGCTTTAATCAAGATAAACTGTTTGTCAGGTCCTTATATGTGGTTGAGCACAGTATATCACAGTGCATCATGGTTTTAATTTCCCCAAGGCCCCAAAGAAATAAAATGACCCTGTGTTCTTTGTGTCTTTTGTGTGTCTCCTGAGAATGTGGGAAAGCTCAACAGATTGGTAGTTGATTATTATATATTATAGGAATCTTGGTCTTCCCACGGAAAAGCAGGAAGAGAAAACTAAAAATAAGAAATTTACCAATAACCTCAGGACACATTTTTCCTCCTCTATGAAGTGGAATACTAGCAAAATTAAATTAAATCAAATATTGTTCATGAACAGAACTTTAAAATATATACTTATTTTAAACTTGTAATGTTAAATTGCTTTCCATAAGTAATGTGAAATTTATTTTAATCAGAATCACACACACATACACACACACACACACACAATCTTAATACAGAACAGAAAATGTAAGGAAAGGACTTTGCAGTTACTAGAGAAGAAAAACAAACAATTGACGAATATAGCGAACTCATGTGATTTTTGACTCTCTGCATTTAGTGTCAAGTAAACATATCCAAAATTAGCATCTCTATATCCCTGTGAGGTATTGGCACAGTTATACACAGTACTCTTACATTATTTTACTTGTTCGGTATATAAAAGTGTTCAAATTGATTTTATAATATTTTGGAAATGAGTGTTTTTCTAAAGAAATTCATAATACTGCATCAGATTAATGATGACTGGAAGATAAAGAAGAATACATTGCAAGCCCTATAACTGCAATATTTCCTAGTATAAGTCAGGCAGCCATCACTGAGAGAGAATGAAATTCTATAGTGTCAATGCAGCAGGGTGATTTTATTTTGAACACACATTTTGTGTCTGAGGAACTTATAACCAGGAAGGATTGTGCATGTCAAGGATGTTGTAGCTAGTTAATTTGAAATGCATTATTTATAGAAATCGGATCCATGTTTCCTCATGGGAAATGCTGTAGCTGCTATTCTGAGCATCCCTAATTCTAATGCCTGGGGTAGGGGCAAAAGCAGACAATATAAAATAAGCAATTTATAAAGGATCAAATGCAGTTGTATCTGTATTTCAGCATTTCCAAAAATAGAAATGACACTACATTGCCCTCTTTCTGCCATTTATAATGCTTTTGCTTAATGATAGTACTATGTGAAATCTCAAGAAGCAGGAAATGAGAAAAGCTACTCTAGTTTTATACATTTATTCGATGACATAGGTCAAAATGTTCACAATACCAAGAGACCCAGAGACAAACATAGCCAGTAAAGTTAATATGTTCGTTAAGGGTATATTATGTAAACCAAAATATACAGGTTAAGGATTGCACATGAATTTTAAGCTATTTTTGCTATATAATCTACATTCATATCCATCTATACACTGAAATACATTCAGACAAGGAAGCTGAAGAATGTTGCTCTTGTATATACATTTTTCTAATATGGAGAGGGGAAAGGAAATAACAAAATGCTGAAATAAGGATACAGGATGACCCATTGTAACAACGAGATGTATAAGACACTATGTTAAAAATGAACTTTACAACTTTGAGGGAGGAGTTGGGGAGGTGGGGAGGAAAGGGATGGTAGGGGAAAAACAAAGGAGGGGATAACAATGCTTGATAGGAAATGGACTCATTATCTTGCTCATGTAATTGTAACCCCTCTGTACAGTATTTTTACAATAAATACATGCATTTAAAATAAAAATAAATTAATAAAATAAATTTGGTATGTAGACTTATTAAGGTAAGTATTTGGATCATATGATGTTACAAAGAACACTTGCCATTTTCTAGCTGATACATGCAATCAGATCACATTTACCTCTTCCTGCTTCTCCTCCCAGTGGGTAAAATAAAATAATGGTCTCTATTATGTTTTCAATGTCATAAATAGTATAACTCAATCACTACCAGAGTCTCAGATCCTTCGTGGACTTACATATAAAATTTTGAGCTCCATAATTCCCAAACATTTACCAAATACAAATGAAGAACCACCTTATTTAATGTGATTTCTAAAATTCCTGTATATGAAAAATTTATACAGTTTTATGTCAACTTGAATCCACCTCTTATTTCTGAGAAAAAAAAACCCCACAACACTATGTACACATACACACACACAATAATACATATACATACACACATCTTTCATCTTAAGAAATGGATTATTAATAAAATAGCATTAAATATTTGGGGAAAGTGTTAAATAGTGAATGAAGTTTCCTAGCAATGTTAACAGTGCTGCTTCATGATGTGGTGAGGACATCTACCTACCCTAACTTCTGTGGTCTGAATCTTGTTGGAGTTTCTCACACTTCTCTCTTTTCTTTAGAGTTTTTACTTATTTTTCCTATGAGGAAACTTGCTCTCACACATGCTGTAATTTGCCTTCTCTGCTTTACTCCATGAAAGCTGTTTGTTTTCAGCATTACAACTCGCATTTTTCTTCCTATTACATAGGAGCCAAGCACTCTGCTGGAGTATGAGGTGTACTGGTATTTTCAAGGTAGAATAATTTTTTATATACCAAGTATTAGAAAACTGTAAATATGAGATTCACTATTATTTATTCTTTGCAATGCTCAGAGGAAATGTAAAGGTTGCTTAAGAACTTTTAAAGTTGTTTTGAGAGGCTTTAATTTTTTGAGCTCTAAGTATATTTTAGATAGGAGGTCTTTGGCTGATGTACAGTTAGGAAAGTCTAATCTATGGTCTTTCTATTTATCTTGCTACCTATTCCCTTTGCCATACAGAAACTCTTCAGTTTGATGCAATCCCATATGTCTAGTCTTTGATTTGATGAGATTCTGAATCTTTACTGAGAAAGTTTCAACCTGTGCCAACTACCCTTAGTGTTTCCCCTATCCCTTCCTGTAACATTTTCAAGGTATCTGGTCTTACATTGAGGTCATTGATCCCACTGAAATTGATTCTGGTGCAGGATGGTATATAAAGACCTAATCAGTTTTCTGCACATGTATAGTCAATTCTACAAACATCATATTTGGAAGAGGTTGTTTTTCTTCCATCCTGTGTTTTTGGCTAGGTCTGTGGGTTCATTTCTGGGTCTTTAATTCTATTCCATTGGTCCTTAAGCTTGTTCATGTGTCAGTACCAAAGTGTTTTTATAACTGTGGCTTTGTAATAAAGTTTGAAGTTTGATATTGATATTCTTACAGCACTGTTCTTCCTGCTAATGATTGTTTTTGCTATTCGGGGGGGGGGGTCTTCTATTATCCCATACAAATTTTCAGATTTCTTCAGATTGAAAAATGTTGTTGTGATTTTGATGGTTATTGCATTGAATTTATAGATAGCTTTGGGCACTATTGCCATTTTCACGATTTACCATAGCTAAGACATGGAATTAACCCAGATTATCCTCAGTGGATAAATGGATCAAGAAAATGTAGTAGATATACACAATGAAATCCTATGCCTCCATAAGAAAGAATGGCATTGCCCCATTCATAAGGAAATGAAAAGACTTGGTAAAATTATATTAAGTGAATTAAGCCAGACCCAAAGAAACATAGGCTGCATGTTTTCTCTTAATTATAGTAACTAGAATATGTGTAAAAATCTGCAAGTTAATCTGATGTGTAGCAAATGACAAATAGTTACACTTGAATATAATGAACCAAACAGCACTCTAAGCATTCACACACTGAGAGCAAAGGAGAATATTTTTAGGAGAGATCACAATGGCTCAATAACTATTTGCATATGACCATATAAAATGATGCTTATCGAAATAAACTCCAAGAAATGGAAACAAGAGTGTTTTGTATTTTACTGTTTGCAGATAATTATTTTTCCTTTCTTGTTTCTTCTTTGGTTTATTCCCTGCTGTCACTTTTCAAATTTCTGTATCCTTCGTCTTGTATATAAGTTCGTCTGATTTAAGGGAGGGAAAGGGAATCACAGGAATGGTGGGACAAAGGGTAAGCCAATTCAAAAGTGATGCTGTAGATACTATATTGGAAATGAACTTTACAACTGTGGGAGAGGGGATTTGCGGTAGGAAGTGGGAGAAAATGAGGGAGGGAGTAACTCTGTTCAAAGAGAAATGTTCTCATTGCCTTATATAACTACAACCCCTCGCTCTATCACCTTTACAATAAAATTTAAATTAAAAAAGAAACTTTTAAAGTTGTAGAATTTGTACATCTTTCTAGCAACGTTCTCTTCTGGGAGTCAACACTTCGAATGTGGTGTTTGTCCAATTTAAAGATAATAAAAAGATAATTAGTAAAACTAATAAACATTATTACTTCTTAGGACTACTTAATATTAAATAGTAGTGATACTTATTATACTTGTAATATACAGTACAAGAATGACATGAAAACCTGCAGATATATCCCTAAGTTCAATGTGACCTAAATGACATACTTATTAGAACTTCTGTCCATAAATAACCTAGAATCCCCTTTGTTCACTCCATGTTTTTCAACATGGCTTGTGCTGTTGCTTCCTAAGGATTTTAGGTAGGCCAATGATATAGAAAGAAGTGCTTATTAGGGTGGAAAACCCAATCACTATCCACCAAAGGAATCAACAGTTGTGAAGTAGCTGGCTGACACTTTAGTTATCTCTTTGATACAGACTCCAAGTGCCTGAACCAGATAGTAGGTAGAGGCAGAAAGATAAAGCATTGCACTTTTAGTCTGGCAAAATTGTTCTTTTAAGATAGTGAAACTTGAGTTCATCATTGAATATAATTCTGACTTCACTACCACTGTCTTGAAGCTGGTGAATAGTATTTGTACTCAGATGTTATCCTGACTTCCAAAGGTCTCATTTGTATCTGTTTTAATTTGTTCCTAATTTTAAAACCGTATAATCAGAATTTGACAGGCAAGATCCAGGGTATTAACAAGATGATTTTTTGAGTAGCTATAATTCAAAAGGTTATGCACTTCATAAATGGTCAATCATATAGTCATTGCTGAGATGAATAAATTAAGACATGTAATAACAATACTGGTAATAATTTCAAAGTATTAAAAGAATAAAAAGCTTTAAATATCAGGGAGATTTTTGAGATATGATTCCAAAGGACTGCTTTCTCAACAGAAACAGAGGACTCAGGTTTTTCTCTATTCTGAAAACAGGTGATATTACTAGGGTAAAGTATTTTATAAAAGGAAATGTAAAAGGTTATGTAATAGTTAATGCTTTATTCATTCTGCTGTGCATTATTTTCCTCAGTCAACTTCACCCTGCTATTTGTTTCTTGATGTAAATTTTACATATTTAGTCAAACTTAGTAGCAGTCATTACTGTAGTTGGAAAACACAAGAAAATTTATTTCATGGCTTGGCCTTTGGGTTATGATAGGACCACCAATAAAATAATGGGTCACTATGTGGTTGTGATGATTAAAACCAATAAGTATTATTGTTATAAGTGTTATTTCATACATGATGCTTACTGAATTTGTTTTACACTTAATAGGTGCAATGAACTTGCACTTCCAAATATTTGTACTCCCCTTGATATTAGCTTTATGGCTTCTCATTTTACAATGGAACCAAACAGCAGGTTCCTGATAGGGTTAATTTAGCCATCCATAGGTCTTGAGTAGGTAGTTAAATTACTCTTTTTAAAAATTTTTTATTGTGAAAATACCATACAGAAGGGTTACAATTACATGGGCAGTGTAATGAGTACATTTCTTATCAAGAATTGTTGCCTCCTCCTCTGTTTCCCCCTCCTATCCCTTCCCATCTCCGCTCCCCCCTCGCCAAAGTTGTAAAGTTCGTTTTTGGACATGGACTTGTACATCTCATTGTTGCAATGGGTCCACCTGTATCCCTATGTAAACGGTTTGTTTTTGCCCTTCCCCTCCACAAATTGTACCAACATCAAATACAGTGAAAGCAGGCGTTATACTGTGGGGGAGGAACATACAAAGCAACAAAGAAACCATTGTATAAATATGAACATTTGGGCTGGGAAGGTGGCTCAGTGGTAGAGTGCTTGCCTTGCATGCCTGAGGCTCTGGGTTCGATTCCCCAGCACCACATAAGCAAAAAGAAAAAAGCCGGAAGTGTCACTGTGGCTCAAGTGGTAGAGTGCTAGCCTTGAGCTGAAGAGCTGAGGGACAGCGCCAGGCCCAGAGTTCAGGCCCCACGACCGGACCCCTCCCCCCAAAAATGAACATAGCATCTACTTTGCATAGGAATTCATGTTGCCCTGCAAATAGTTTACAAATACTTCCTACAAGGTAAATAGAGTATCCTTGAAGTGTCTCTTGGAAAGAAAATGACTTTATGGTGTGTAGACAAACAGGCAAGACATATTAAAATGAATAATTACAGTATCCATAGATATTTAATTAAATCTCAAAAGGACACTTGATCAGAATATGGGCTATTTGTAAGCTTTTGCATTCATACATATTCCTGAAATAAAATATAATATTTTTATACCAGGCACCGAAAGCTCACTCCTGTAATCCTAGCTACTCAGGAAGCTGAGATCTGTGGATCATGGTTCAAAGCCAGCCCTGGCAAGAAACTTTGTGAGATTCTTATCTCCAATAAACTGCTAGGAAACCGGAAGTGGCGCTATGGTTCAAGCGGTAAGAGCACTGGCCTTGAGCTGAGGAGCGCAGGGACAGCACCCAGGCCCAGAGAACCTGATTTACTTTCTTTTGGCAATCTATTTGGGAAATTTTACGTTTTCCAGTTTGATAATTGATAAAATGGAGACTTAAATTTTATCATTCTAAGCCGGGCGCTGGTGGCTCACGCCTGTAATCCTAGCTACTCAGGAGGCTGAGATCTGAGGATCACGGTTCAAAGCCAGCCCGGGCCGGAGAGACCGTGAGACTCCTATCTCCAATAAACCACCAGAAAACCGGAAGTGGCGCTGTAGCTCAAGTGGTAGAGCGCTTGCTTTGAGCTGAAGAGCTGAGGAGCTGAGGGACAGCGCCCAGGCCCAGAGTTCGAGCCCCACGACCGACAAAAAAAAAAAAAAACCTTAGTTCAATTAATAAGGATAATAAACATTTTCACATGTTGTCTGGTTAAGCAAGTAAGAACATTTGGAGTTCTTAAGCGTATAGTTATGCAGTCTTTAATTTTTCCATTATTCATATAATCATGCATTCAGTAAGAATTTATTGAGTGTTTAGTATGAGCATGCTATATTCATAGTAAACATTTAATAAATTTCTTGCTAAATGTAGTTTTTCTATAGAAAATTTACTAACCTTTCAGTAAAACTGACTAAAGGTATTTTTGTTTTAAACTGTCACTATGCATCTGATAACTATACCAATGTCACGGATATTCTCAGGAAAGAACACTCCTGCCAAACTTGTTTTGGAAAGGATCTGGTTAGACTTAACATCATAATCTTGTTTGATGCCATATAAGGGGAAGTGCTTTCCTTCTGCTTTGCTCAACATTAACCTATGGAAATTGAACTGCTAATGAATGCTAGTTTTGTGTCCAACAACTTTGCCAAATCTTTTCATTAGTTATGACTTTTAGCTTAAATTTCATAGTTGTGAAAAATTTAAGGCTTTTTATTATGGCAAATCACATCATATTATCTGTGCAAAGAAGTCACTGTCCCAATTCCTTTCAAATTAGTATGTCCTTTATTGCTTTACCCCCAACTGATCAGTTGAAACTTCCAGTAGTCTGTTAAACAGAAGTGGTAAAAGCAGGCATTTTATGCTTCTCATATACTTTATTGATGCATATGAATTGTCCAGTGTGAAGGGTTTTGTTGTTATATTTGCACACAAGTGTATGATTTACATTGGATATACTACTCAATTACTATTGGTCACCAACTCGATTACTATTTTGGATTCCCCTTTCCTACTTGTATTCTTTTTATGTTTCTTTTGTAGTTTTTGTAAATTAGTTTAATCATGAATTTTTCTCATGAATGTATGCAATGTTTGTTATTCTTCACTAATAAGACTATGCTGAAACAAGGACACAGGATGATCAATTACAACAACGATACCCACAAGACAGAATATTGGGGGGAGGAGCGAGGAAGGTGGGGAAGAGAAGGGATAGTAAGAGAAC
Organism: Dipodomys spectabilis; assembly: GCF_019054845.1. Classification (NCBI taxonomy): domain Eukaryota; kingdom Metazoa; phylum Chordata; class Mammalia; order Rodentia; family Heteromyidae; genus Dipodomys; species Dipodomys spectabilis. The sequence continues at coordinate 14,272,065 of NW_024870683.1, forward strand.
AGGGGAAGGGGTAACAATGATCAATGAGAAATGGACTCATTGCCTGACTCATGTAACTAACCCCGCAGCATCTTCTCAATAAAATAAAAATTTAAATAAAAGACTATGCTGGCTGTGAGTTTTAATATATGGCCTTTTTCATGACAAAAAGTATCTTACTATTCCTCATTTATTGTGTGTGCTTATTATAAAAATAATTGTATCAAGCACATTTTCTTTCTGCTCTTGGGGCTTGAACTTAGGTCCCAGGCGCTGTCCTTGAGCCTCTTTGTGTTCAAGGCTCACACTCTACCACTTGAGCTACAGCACCACTTCTGGCTTTTTCTGAATAGTTTGTTGGAGATAACAGTCTCGTGGACTTTTCTGCCTGTGCTGATTTCAAACTGTGATCCTCAAATCTCAGCCTCTGGAATAGCTAGGACTTTTAGTATGAGCAACAGGCACCCAGTTTCAAACGCATTTTTTTTTTCCTGCAACAAATTTGTGGCTGAGATGACTATCTTAGAGTGGGAAGCTTCTGGGAATTAGCAAGTTTCTAACTCTCAATTGTTTGATTATGATTATTCTGGCATTTTTGTCTTAGAGCTACAAAATTTGAAATCTGGAGAGACAAAACAATACTTATTCTTTTGAAAGAATTTTTGAAAGTAGCTTTCTCTAATTGAGGTCAAGAAAGCTCACAGATATTGATGTGGCTGCCAATTGTCTTCATACCAGGACTAAGGACAGAACAGTATAAAAAAAGAAAAGTGAAATTGAGAGTCTCAATTGGTTAAACCCTAAAGTCCCCTAAATTGCAAGTAGTGTGATAAAATAAGCTAATACATAAGTGTCTTTATGGTTTAAAATGGATGGAAAAGCTTTCCTGGCTGCATGAAATTTGTCACATCAACCTTTACCCTTGTAGTAGAAAGGATTATGAAAACTTTATTTTTACCAATGCCATTTTCATTAGTTTTTCTGTTGGTAATTCCTTCTTTCTAATGTCTTTACCACTCACTGACTAACCCCATGATCATACATTTCTCCAATATTTGAATGATTTTTAACGCCAACGAGTGAAATGTCCCAGAACTGGAAGATTCTAATTGACCTCATAGCATGAGAAGCAGCCACAATACAACACAGCCACATGAACAGCATTGGGTTTCTGTAATATTTTATATAAAACTGTAAAGTGTATTGAATTAACTGTATTTGTTTTACTTACAGAATACAAGGATTGGTCAAAAATACCAAGATTACCTATTGAGACACAGATCATGAGAATGAAGTACTTAAGCATATATTTTGCCTTCTCCCTTCATGTAAAGCATGTACTAATAATTTGGATCATAAATACTTAAAGTAAAATATTTGAGTATTTTATATATTCCATTTGTGCATTTATACATTCCATTCATGCAACTTCATCAAGCATATGTATGATGCACTACTTAAGTACTATCACCTTTACTTTGTGATTTTTGAATACATATATTACAATATATTTATAATATATCACATATATTTTAATGCCTCACATATAGGTTAGTGCATGGCCAATCTTTTTCTGAATTGGAACCTGGGCATTTTTCATCTTTTTAAACCTCTTGCTATAGCTGTAAAGATTCCCAATATATAGGATATGATTCTATATTTCTAAGATTCTAAGTGGAACACAATCTTCTCTCTCTAGATACTCCCTCTCTTGTAGTACTTGGTCATTATAGAATGGTTGTTGAGGAAGATGGGTAGTTTCTTAAATAGAATCTTTCAGTCTACTCAAGTCTCAGTAGGATTTCTATTTCTGTTACTATATAAACTGCATCTCATAGGATAAGTAATAAAACATATGGGTATTTTCCAAAATTATTCTTATTTAAGAATGATTCACTTCATATTGAACTTTGAAATATTATTTGGGGCATTTTTCATTATTTGGTTTATGATATGTAAGATGATTCTATTATCTATCAATAAGAAAATACAGAAAAATATTTCCTTTAAGAAATGATTATTTGTTTTAATGAACATCAAGAATATTTATTTAAATAATAAATCAATTGTATATTTATATGTGATCAACAATACACTAAATAACAATATAAACATATCATCTTCCTGAAAGCTAAGTATGTATCTTCTCTGCTTCATTCGTACATTTTGTGTATGAACTATTTATGTTACATAATCATCTAACACATTAGAATAAGTAAAATGAAGTAAACTCACATTTAGATTTTTTTAATTCTTACACAAAGGCTGATACTACAATATTTGATAATATCAACTTACCTGGTAAATATATATCTGTAAAATTATAAACCATTTAAAAGCACCAAATCATGAAATATTTTGTTCTGAGTGTTAAAATATACCAGAAATGGAAACTAGAAAACCATAGGATCACTGGAACACTCATAGAAAACTAGAAAACCATAGGATTACTGGAACACTCATAGAAAACTAGAAAACCATAGGATCACTGGAACACTCATAGAAAACTAGAAAACCATAGGATCACTGAAACACTCATAGAAACTAGAAAACCATAGGATCACTGGAACACTCATAGAAACTAGAAAACCATAGGATCACTGGAACACTCACAGAAAACTAGAAAACCATAGGATCACTGGAACACTCACAGAAAACTAGAAAACCATAGGATCACTGGAACACTCATAGAAAACTAGAAAACCATAGGATCACTGAAACACTCATAGAAACTAGAAAATCATAGTATCATTGGAACACTCATAGACATTCTTCTAAAATACAAAGAAATGTTCTACCCCCAGAACTTACTGGCCTTTTTCTTTACTCAACACCATGAAAAACTACATCTGAGATGATACCTGTGACAATACCTCAAGAATATTATTGTACAGTGTTGATATTGGTTTCTATTAATTTGGAACAAATTAAAGGGAAAAAATTCCCATAATTTGCTTCTAATCATTTTTCTGGGATCATGGCCCATTTTTTGCAGGAAGATCAACAAATATATAGCTGATAAAACAGTGTCTTCTTAAAGTGGAAAATTAAAGTAAGTAGTAAGAACATCATGTTTATGAGTCAGACTCCCCTTTCTAGCACTGAAGATGGCCTCCTCTACCTACAAATATGGACCTGTGGTAGTTATTTCTCATCTCTAAGGAGAAGGTAGCAATAGTTTTTTGAAAGATTAAAATAGGTACACAATGACATAATACACACTCAAAAAAGTAATTATCTTTTTTGTTGTTGTTCGTCATGGGTCTTGAACTCTGGGCCGAGGCACTGTCTCTGAGCTCTTCAGCTCAAGGCGAACACTCTACCACTTGAGCCACAGTACCACTTCTGGTTTTCTGGTGGTTTACTGGAAATAAGAATCTCATAGACTTTCCTGACAGAGCTGGCTTTGAACCATGATCTTCAGATCTCAGCCTCCTGAGTAGCTAGGATTACAGGCATGAGCCACTAGCTCCTGGCTCATTTTTATCTCCTATATTCAAATTTACAAATAAGGTTCCATGAAATTATGCAAAGCTTGTGGGTTGAATACGTTACTAGTTAAATTTTCCAACAAGACCTGTTTGAACTTTACAAATTAGAGTTGGTTAGTGCTGTATTTTTTTAGCATTTGATATTTATTTTTTTTCCAAAATTTTTATTGTGATTAAGTGGTTACATAATTTCCCAAATTTCACAGTATTGTGGGATAGTGATGCTCAGGTAAAGTCACAAATACATTCTAACTTTCCTGGAGCAAATTGTCTATTAGTGCTGTATTTTTAAAAACATAGTTTTTGCTATTGACCAACCTGGCAGGCAAGAAAAGTTGTAATAAAAGAGAAGTTAAATGTCCGGAAATCCCACAATGGTAATCTGTAGGAGTGTGACTATGAGTTGTGTTTGAGAAAAGAATTCAGCTCATTGGATTTATAACCTTTGCAAGAGGCTCGTGTGAGACTTACTTATGGAATTGTATTTAAAATATACTATTTATTGTGGCAGGGTTTTCCTGTGATAGTTTGGTACAGGGAAATAAAAATAGTTTTCTAAGAATATCTTTGAAGGTAACACAATGGCAGGAGGATTAAAACATCTTTGCTCAACAGTTACATCTAACTTATGTAGCAGAAAATAAATGTGATGAGTGAATGTGAGTGTGTGTGTATGTGTGTGTACGTTTGAATTATCAGCAAGTTCCTCCCAAAAGGTATAAATGTAATACCTGTCAGAAAGCAGGCAGCTGCAGATGTATAAATTAAATGCTCTGATCTGTTCTTCTGTTTATCTTGTCAATTTCCCAATAGAGCAGACCAGCTATTTAGCATTTTTTCTGTCTTTTCCATTTGCATACTAATAGTAACATAAAGCATGAGAAAAAGCTGTCTTTTAGTATATGAGGTGCTACCCTGTTTTAAAAGCATAATTGTTAACCTTGTGATATTTTGTTGCAATTGTATTTATTTTATACTTAATAATGGATAAAAGTTTTCAAGAGTTACTTTAATCAGAATTCTTATTAAAAGTATTTTATACACTTGCAACAAAAATAAATTTTATTTTCCTTTGTAGTTATAGAAACTGCCCAAAACATCTTTAAAAAACATTATGTACTGAGTGTATTAAATAATTATTTACACAATTAAACTTTTTTGTTTTTGCTTTTTTTTTTTTTGTAGGTTGTGGGGCTTGAACTCTGGGCCTGAGAGCTGTCACTCAGCTCAAGGCCAGCACTCTACCACTTGAGCCCCAGCACCACTTTGGGTTTTCTGGTGGTTTCTTGGAGATAAGAGTCTCACGGACTTTCCTGTCTGAGCTGGCTTTGAACCATTATCCTCAGAACTCGGCCTCCTGAGTAGCTAGGATTAGAAGTGTGAGCCACTGGCACCCAGCTCACAATTAAACTTCTTAAGCTTAATACAATTTTGTATTATATTACTTCACAATGTATGAACACATGGGTTGTTTTATTTTAAAATTATTATACAAATATACATACAATATGTTACTTATATTTTTGTAATATACGCAGTTAACTCATTTTAATGTCATTATCTTATTTTTAAAAATTGACATTTACATTTGGACTTTTAAATTTTTCTGAAATTGTGCTGCTAAAGACAATGGTGTAAAATATTACTATAATTAGTCATTTCCCTGATGATAGGAGAGGTTGGAAATAGTTATTGATTTTCACATATGTACTTATTGGTATGATCACATCAACATATACCAATCATTTTTATTTTTTTCTTTTAAATTTCTTATGCTTTCCAAGTACTCTTCCCATGGAACTTTATTTTGATTTGTTGGTAAATCTATGTATTAAAGCAACATACCCTATTGTGAGGACAAAATACAATATGAATTAAAATATAATACAAATAGAACTTAATTTCAAATTGTTAATTTTTTAATGATTTTTATGTTGCAAGGATTTTGTTGTATTTTATTATTTGCTTTTAAGTATGCTTGTTGTATTATAGCATAAAGTTTATTTTATCATATTATTTTTTACACAATCTTATCCTGATTGTATATTTTTACACAATCTTATACATAAGCTTATACTGATTGTTATGGTTTCTTCCTATCATATTTTTGATAAAATGGAAAAGAAACAATGTTTCAGATATCAGTTTTTAATGATGTCATTCTCAAATAGTTCATCATCATATGTCATTGATCCTAGAGGTTCAGTGACTGAGTGTAGTTACAGAAAGCATGAAAGGAATGATAATTCCTTCAAAAGATTATAAATAAAGAATAGTGAGGGTGACTAGTTGAGAAATCTTGTTTGCCAAAGATCCTTAATTAAGGGTTAATTAGATAAGTGTAGAAACAATGCTTTCTATTTCTCCAGCTTTCTTTAAATGATCACCAGACTAAGCTCTTATTGGCTATCTGAGTTGTGGACAAATAAGAAAAACATAAAACACCAGGGACAAAGGAATAACAGGCATTTTTCACAAGGATTATTATATATAACTTTGTAACATAGGTGTACTGGTAGCCCAGGTTAGTGGTTTTGTTTTACTTAAATAATTTCATATGTTTCTTCTTTTGCTTTTCTGCATGCACATTTCTTTCAAAATGATAAAGCTCAAGTAAATACCAATAGATATAGCAAAGTATTTATCTGTTGATATCTTAACTACCTTAATTTTCACCAGGTTATTGATCAGTAAAGTCCAAGTTACTAGCGAACATAGATTTAATTTAATTAAAAGTAAAAGGACAACTAATATATGTCTGAGACAAGCAGAAAAGGTCAGATAAGATGTTAGGCGAAACCCCAAGATAAGGACCAAGTGGGTTTTTTTCTTTCTTGCTATTGTTTCTAACGTATATATGAGGTGATTTTTTTGTTGCTTTGTATGTCCCTCCCCCAAGGTATAACCCCTGTTTTCACTGTATTTGATATGATATAATTTAGGGAGGGGAAGGGAAAAAACAAATTGTTTAAATAGGGTGGACCCATTACAACAATGAGATATATAAGAGGCTATGTCGAAAAACGAACTTTACAACTTTGGTTGGGGGTGGAGGGAGATATATAGTCGTGGAGATGGGAGGGCAGGGATGGTAGGGCAAAAACAAAGGAGGAGGTAATTGTAACCCCTCTGTACGGATTTTCACAATAAAAAACTTACTTAAAATAATAAATAAAAGTAAAAGGACATTAAATTTCCCAAGCATATGAGCAATGATTTTTTTTTTTCCAACAATGAATAGGGCATGTTTCCAGCTTATACTCCTAGCTACTCAGAAGGCAGAGTCAGGAAGATCATTACTGTGAAACTAAGCCAAGAAACAGCTTGCAAGAACTTATTTCAATCAACAGATTAGAGGTATGGCTTAAGTGGGAAAGGGCTTGCCTTGAAAGCATGAGGCCCTGATTTCAATCCCATGTGTTGCATAATTAAAAAGAAAAAGAATTTTTCTAAAATGTATATATATATATATATATATATATATATATATATATTTTGTCGGTCATGGGGCTTGAACTCTGGCCCTGGGCGCTGTCCCTCAGCTCTTCAGCTCAAGGCGAGCGCTCTACCACTTGAGCTACAGCGCCACTTCCAGTTTTCTGGTGGTTTATTGGAGATAGGAGTTTCAAGGTCTTTCCTGCCCGGGCTGGCTTTGAACCGCAATTCTCAGATCTCAGCCTCCTGAGTAGCTAGGATTACAGGCGTGAGCCACCGGCGCCCCGGCAAATATAAAAATATTTTAAAGTAATATTTAAAATATTTTAAAAAGTAATGTTTAAAATATTTTTAAAAGTTCAATTATATTTAGTTGAGAATAATCTTTAAATAATTCTCTTATTCTTTTTTTTTCTTTTGTCAGTCCTAGGGCTTGAACTCTGGACCTGGGTGTTGTCCATGAGCTCTTCAGCTCAAGGCAAACATTCTACCACTTGAGCCACAGCACCACTTCTGGTTTTCTGGTTGTTATTTGTAGGTAAGAGTCTCAAGGACTTTCCTGATGGGCCTGGCTTTGAACTTTGATCCTCAGATCTCAGTCTCCTGAGTAGCTAGGATTATAAGCATGAGCCACCAGTGCCTCACATAATTTTCATAGTTTTATTTTAGCCACAAAATGAATAATTACAGGCTTTTGCTGCTACTGAACTCAGAATTAAAATCATTGCAAATCTTTAATTGATAAATTTAAAGATTAATTTTTAGAGAAACACTTATCTTTTATTAACGTAATTCTGATGGACTGAAGATATAGTATATTTTTAAATATACTAGCTTCCTTGAAATTGGAATTTATACATGGCTATATATCAGTATACAACAATAACTAGAATATAACCTCTTTTGACAAAGTTGGTTGTAAGAAATCATGATTAGTGCTTCTGTCATTATAAGTTTTATCATCTTTCCAGAGATTTATGCTCTTCCAGGAATCTATGCATATCATTAATATTTAAAGTATTTACAGGTAGAAAGAAGGCTCACTCCTTAGAAAATAACTAAAGCTTAATGGGAAAAATACAAAGTACAACTTTTCACCTTGAAGGGTTAAGTGTGTTATATCTTTTCAATTATCACTTCTAAAGCAATTATTTTCCTTACTACACTCTGAGAAATCAGAATCTTTTGTAACATGGAAACTACTTTGCAAAATGGTCTGCCTAGCACAGGTATGTAAATATGATGAATGTGTACAGAAAATTTTTCTCCAAACTCAGCTATTTTAAATAATTAGGATTTGCAAAACCTGGTGTAATCATGTACTAATGCCTTATACACAATGGCATTAATTATTTAAAACTAAAAATACATATTATCATCATGTCTCCTTCATCTACTTTTTTAAAAAATATTCTTCACCCCAGATGCAGGGTAAATTAGAAAAGCTTAATGTGTAATTTCAAATAAAATACTTAGACACATATTTGGGAATATTAGAAACCCTTTCCCCTTATTTTGTGAGATACCAAGCTTTTATTCTTATGTCCAGGCTTTTCAGGCAATTTTTGAAGAATGTGGTAGCATGTATTGGTCATAATCCTCAGTCACACAAAAAGAATTTCCTTGACATAGAGAAAAATCCGTCATTGATATCTCCCTATCTTCTTGCCTGAGTTCTCTTATGGAGGAAAAAAGAAGGGCAATGAAAAAAGCAAAAGAAAGGATCATGAGTACCTCAAGACATCTCTGAGTAGAACTCATAGTCTCAGAGTAGACTTCCATCACATTTTCTTCCACAGTCACAGAAATGTAACTTGATGACATCTGGAAAGAGTAGACACAGTGAAGTATGCTCAGAAAATCTGTAGACCTTCTGCCTGGAGAATCAGTTTAACTACATTTCATAAGACAAGGCTAACTCAAACTGACTTCATACCTCTCTGTCTCTGTCTCTGTCTCTGCTGTCTATGTCTGTGACTGTCTGTCTGTCTGCCTGCCTGTCTGTCTGCCTCTCTCTCTCTCTCTCTCTCTCTCTCTCTCTCTCTCTCTCTCTCTCTCTCTCTCTCTCTCTCTCCCTCTCTCTCTCCCCTCTCTGTACAAGCTCTTAGGTGTTCCTTCCTTTAAGGCCACAAAACCCACTATTAGCAACTCATCTAATTTTACTTTCCTGCCAGTGACACCACCTTCAAATACCACCATATTGGATTTAAAATTTCTCCACGTGAATGTGGAGACACTGATATTCACTCTATACCAAACATTTCAGTTGATATATAATATTCCAAGTTGAAAATGTTTATATATATATAGCACTCTGTGTTTATTATTCTACTGTTAACTTTAAATGTATAAGGAGGCCTAACACTTGTAGAACTCAGATAAAATGAATGATCCCAGTACTGATGAGTCACAGATCCCCAAAGAGGAACAGGCAACAGAAACCTCTTATCTCAATGATTTGTTTAGAATCTGGCTAGCTTGGATCACATGTATTGAAAAATTTCTGACAAGTGTGACATTTTAATACCTTTAATAAAAGCATCTTGTCAGTGACTAGTGAAGAACTAAGTTGTTTAAATGAACTACAAAGCTACTTAATCCCTTCAGTGTTGTCATTCAATTTATAAAGAATCCTTTCAGCCAGGTACTGGAGATGCTAAATTACCTTTCTTGACTTGAAGTATCCTACTGAACTTGAATGTAAATTAGAAGTTATACTACACTTATAAAATATTATACATAGTATATATACATATATATAATCTGTTTAATGTTACATGGCAATGAAAGCAATATATTTTATAATTATGAATGTATCAATTCCCCAGAAGGTATAAATATCCTGCACATATACTAACAAAGCAGGCAATTAACACTGAAAAGACTTAATCAAGAAATTGAAAGACCACAATTTTATTTGGATATTTCAGAACTTTTGTATCAGTAATTGATAGACAGCAGACAAGAAGGAGAAACATGAAAACACCCTTGAACAAACTGGCCTACTTGACACTTGTAAAACTCAACAGCATCAGACTACACATACTTCTTAAAAGCACACAGATCATTCATGAAGACAAACAGTATTCTTCTCCATAAGATACGTTTCACAAAGTTTCAAAAGGGTAAAAAATAAAACATGTATTCTGTGACCAAACAAAATTCAACTGGAAAGGTGCTAACAACAAGAAGGAACTGTCCCATATAAGAAGAAGAAGAAGAAAGATAGAGCATCTGCAGTGTGCCAGACACTGCTGTGGGCTCTAAGAATGCAAAGATCAGAAGATGAACCAGGGGTTTGGTTTCACTCCTCAAGAAGGGGTGAAAGAAGCATCTTTAAACTCACAGCCTTCATCCATTGCTCCCTTAATGGTGATACATTAAAATGCTTGTGGCTAATATTTAATCATAATACTCCTTGTCTAGGACCTCTTGTCAGAATTCACATCACCTATTCCCACCATCCCTGACAGTTAAACAATAGGCCTTAAGTCTCTCTTTGGTTTCAATACAGTGCATATATAGTAAGATTTCAAGGTTTCTTTGGCTGCCTGCCTGCCTGCCTGCCTGCCTTCCTTCCTTCCTTCCTTCCTTCCTTCCTTCCTTCCTTCCTTCCTTCCTTCCTTCCTTCCTTCCTTCCTTCCTTCCTCCCTCCCTTCCTCCCTCCCTTCCTCCCTCCCTCCCTTCCTCCCTCCCTTCCTTGCTTTATTCTTCTTTCCCTCCTTTTATATGTTTTTATTGCAAAAATACTGTACAGAAAAGTTACAGTTACATGAGTAAGGTAATGAGTATATTTCCTAATGAGCATTGTTACCTCTTCTCTTTCCCCTCACCCCACCCCCCACCCCCTCTTACAGTACTGGGACATGAACTCAGGGCCCAATGTTTGCTAATAAGCAAGCTTGAGGCACCCTCAGCCCCCTTAAGTCTCAATATTAAGTGTTCATCACCAACTATCCCAAGTCCTGTCTAAATCTCTACCTCTACTCCAGCATATTCTCTTTTCCTGAGAATCTGCTCCCCAAATAGCTCAAACCATACTCAGTTTTTACTCAATTATGTAGCACCACCCCCATCCCAGGACCCTAGAACATTAAAAATCAAAAGGCAATGTGTACTGGTCTATGTTAAATGTTAAAAGAGTCTATTTCTGAATATCTTCATGACATATAGGGCAAAAGAGGTAAACTAAGGATGTGTAGTTGGGGGACATTACAGTCTCACGAGTGACACAATATAAGCCAATGGCTCCTATTTCAATTTTGTATTCATCATTTTGTTTCCTGTCTTTGCCTATTCATTGGCTTTTGTACTTCCTTCTATTTTACTTTCTGAGATCAAGATTTCAGAGTTGTTTACTATTTATATTGAAATGTAATATTTGAGAATACTGTGAGCAAACATTGAAAGGGTAACTGTATTTTCACAAAACAAGGACACAGGTGTAACAGAGACCCAGACAGTAAAATATGATGGGCCAGAACATCATAATCTCTCTTGTGATAGGTGTTTACATTATTTCCAATCATCTCTGAACAAGGTAATCTATATTGTCAAGTGCTCTGAAATTTAAAAAATTTAAATTGGAAAATTCTTTTCCTCAGTGTGCACAGCTAACAACAGAAATCTGATGTGAAAGCATCAGGTAGGTTAAGTAATATGCAACATTGTGATGCCTGATATCTGACTTATAAGTTGGTAATTTTATTTTCTGTATAAAGAATTCACCTCAAAATGAATGGATAAAATAGAGATGTCATTATTGCTGGCATTCAAAAATGGTATTAAAAGTGAAAATAGTGGATAGGAAATACCATTTCAAAAATATGTGACTAATGATGTGTCTTCTTGTTAGCTATGAAAGAACGATGCCGTATTTATTCGTTATTCATGAGCAAAGAGTTGTTTATAAAGGTTAAATACGCAATTTACTCAGTTGATACTTAACAGATACAAAATACCTTTCAAATAGTTTTTTATTCCAAAGTCAGATGTTTTGAAGTTTATACTGTAAAAGGTAATAAGATAACGTTTCTAATAAGGTTCTTGTAAGTAAAAAAAAAATAAAGCGTAGAATACTAACATTCCATTGAAGTAGAGTTTTTTTTTAAAAAAACAAGTCTATTTATGACAAAAGAATAGCTAGTTCACAAAACAATCATAACATTTTAGAGTTTACAGATTTTCCATAATCACTAATTTCATAATAAGGATATGTATGTGTGTACATGATGTGTGTGTGTGTGTGTGTGTGTGTGTGTGTGTGTGTGTGTATGTGTGTGTGTGTTCCAAAGGAAGATATCTACTTTAGGGTACTACTTATGTAATATAAAATTAAATCAATGTCCATTATAGCTGTTAGAATTATAATGAGAGCAACAATCATAATAACTGTTATCTTTAGAATTTGGTGAAAAGACATATGGACTTATAGTATGGGAGCAAAGTGAAGAGCTTACTACAGTGACTAAATCACTAATGATTTTGTCCAGCCACTTGAAAGTACTACAGTATTAAATAAATGTGTGATATCTGACTCAGTGTCGCACTTCAGAGTCAAATGCAAGACTTTAACTGAACAGTGCAAAGTTATGAAAAGTATAATCTACATTACTCAGCACAACCAACCTTAACATAAATTGTTATTTCTTTCAATCAATTGTAAAATGCAGGTGAAAGAATAACAGAATCAAATTGGTAGGCCTTTTAGTTTGTAAAAAAATGTTAAAGAAAATGACCGAAATAGCAGATAAGTGGTATAATGTAATTGAATTTTTACTTTCTTCAGTCATCTGGATTTTAAGGGAATATTTTCTTACTGAATTGTAACATATGAGTGTCTAAAGGTCATCTTGTATAATAGCTTAGCTAAATCTATCTCATAAGGTAATCTTGATGGGGCATTTTTCAGCATCATTACAATCAGCAATACCCACACTACAAGTATGGTACTTTGAAGAGACCTAGCTGACTCACACATTTCTTCTATCACCATCTTTGGTAGTTGGGATATGAAATGTCTCCCACAGGCTGGCGTATTGAGCACTTGCTTCTCGGCAATCTATTTTGTGAGAAGTTGTGAACTTCAAAAGATGGGGTTGAGTTTTTTTCGTGGGGTGGTGCTGTATCTAGTCCTAGTCTCCTTGCTTTCTCCCTCTTTGCTGCCAGCCATGAGGTTAAAAACAACAACAACTCTTCTGCCACATGCTCCCACCAACACCATATTCTTATGCAATACCTGAGGTCATACAGCCTTGAACAGAAACCACAGAACCATGAGACAAATTAAGTCTTTCCGCATTTGACCCTTCAGTCACAGCAACAATGAAACATTCTTTCCCTCTCAAGTGATCATAACTCTGGCAAAAGCTCCAAATGGTAGTTGAAAATATTAACCACAATTACTCTAACCAAAATTACAAATCAAAACTACTCTTGCAATCTACTGTAGTCTTAGTTCATCTTGTTGATTTTTAATTGTCAAAAAAATCATGAGAAAGAATTTGCTCATTGTTCTATAACAGAGTTCTAAACTGAGACAGTAGTTCCATCTTAAATAATTATGGAAAAATCTGGAATCTGTTATTTATCACACTGATTATGATGTAGTGACATTTTATTATCAGGGTCCAAAAATTCCTGACATACATATCGCAAAGTATTTCTGAACATAAATCTATCTGTAACCAACAATTTTTCCATTCTCTTATTGGACATTCATTGATACAAACAAAAATCATTAATAAAGCAACTGGACTTTGGTCCTAAAATTTTTGACTGCAACAAAATTTCCATTCCTTAATATTCATTAAATTCTCCAGGCAATATAAGACAATTATGTAGTTGTAAGAAATAACAAAGATCGATATGATCACATGTTCAAGATTTACTTCATATGAAAAAGCCATGTGTAATGGAGGCTGAACAACACACGGCTGAATCATGAGTGGGTCATGGAAGAGATTAGAAAGGAAATTCAAATGTTCATGCTATTCAACAAAAATGAACACACAAAATACCAGCTCCTCTGGGACACAGCAAAGGCAATACTCAGAGGCAAGTTTATAGCTCTGAGCTCCTACATCAACAAATTGGAAAGATCTGAAACTAACAATTTAATGACACATCTAAACCTCCTTGAAAAAGAGCAGCAAGATAAACCCCAATCCAGTAGACGGAAAGAAATAATCAAAATTAAATCAGAATTAAATGAATTAGAATCCAAAAATCTATAGAAAGAATCAACAAAACAAAGAGTTGGTTCTTCAAAAAACTTAACAAAATTGACAGACCCTTAGCAAATCTTATCAGAAAAAGAAGAGAACACACCCAAATTAATAAACTCAGAGATGAGAATGGAAACATCACCACGGAAACAACCAAGATTCAGACCATTATAAGGGAATGCTTCTCAAAACTTTATGCTAATAAGTTTGAGAACTTGACAGAAATGGACCTCTTCCTAGCAAATATTGACATGCCAAAACTAAACCAAGATGAGTTAAATTATCTTAACAGGCCCATATCAAGCATTGAAATAGAAACAGCAATAAGAGACCTCCCAGCTAAGAAAAGTCCAGGACCAGATGGTTTTACAGCGGAATTTTACAAGGCCTTCAAAGCAGAGCTCACACCAATTCTCCTCCAACTCTTCAATGAAATTGAAAGAGAAAGCTCACTACCGAACACATTCTATGAAGCCATCATAACCCTCATCCCAAAACCAGGCAGGGACTCATCAAAGAAAGAGAACTATAGACCCATTTCTTTGATGAACATTGATGCAAAACTTCTCAACAAAATTTTGGCCAACCGACTTCAACAATTCATCCAAAAAATCATACACCACGATCAAACAGGATTCATTTCAGGGATGCAAAGCTGGTTCAATATATGCAAATCAATTAATATTATTCATCACATCAACAGGAGCAAGAATAAGAACCACATGGTTATCTCAATAGACGCAGAAAAAGCATTCGACAAGATCCAACACCCCTTTATGATGAAGGTTTTGGAAAAATTAGGAATCCATGGAACATTCCTCAATACAATAAAGGCTGTATATGACAAACCTACAGCCAGCATTATACTCAATGGTGAAAAACTAAAGCCATTTCCTCTTAACTCAGGAACAAGACAAGGATGCCCACTCTCTCCACTTCTCTTCAATCTAGTATTAGAATGCCTAGCTACAGCAATAAGACAAGATGCAGACATAAAGGGGATCCAAATAGGGAAAGAAGAAATAAAACTCTCCCTCTTCGCAGATGACATGATCTTGTATTTAAAGAATCCCATAGACTCCACTCCCAAATTACTCAAGCTGATTCAAAACTTTGGCAAAGTAGCAGGTTATAAAATTAACCCCCAAAAATCAATGGCTTTTCTGTATGCCAACAATGAGAAAAGTGTGGCTGAAATTAGGAAAGCAACTCCATTTGTAATAGCCCCACAAAAAATAAAATACCTAGGAATTAACTTAACCAAAGAAGTGAAGGACCTCTATGATGAAAACTTTAAAATCTTGAAAAAGGAAATCAACACAGAACTTAAAAAATGGCAAAACCTCCCATGCTCCTGGATTGGAAAGATTAACATCGTGAAAATGGCAATACTTCCCAAGGCTATCTACAAATTCAACGCAATACCTATCAAAATTCCACCCTCATTCTTCAAGGAAATAGAAGAGGCAATCCAAAAATTCATATGGAACAATAAAAGACCCCGAATAGCAAAAACGCTCCTCAACGGAAAGAACCCTGCTGGAGGAATATCAATACCAAATTTCAAACTCTACTATAAAGCCATAGTAATCAAAACAGCTTGGTATTGGCATAAGAACAGACCTCAGGACCAATGGAATAGAATTGAAAACCCAGAAATGAACCTACAGACCTATAGCCATCTAATCTTCGATAAGGGAGCTAAAACAATAGAATGGAAGACAGACAGCCTCTTCAGTAAATGGTGCTGGCAAAACTGGTTAACTACATGGAGAAAACTAAAGCTAGATCCTTATATATCACCCTGCACCAGAATCAACTCCAAATGGATCAAAGACCTTGAACTCAAAGCAGACACTCTGAAAACATTACAGGATGGAATAGGAGAAACCCTGGGTCTCCTTGGCTCAGGCCGAAATTTTCTGAATAGAGACCCGGAAACACAACAAATCAAAGAAAGGTTGGACAAATGGGATTGTATAAGGTTGCAGAGCTTCTGCAGGGCAAATGACATAGCTAGCAAGATCAATAGAAAGCCCACGGACTGGGAGAAGATCTTTACTAGCCATACAACGGACAAGGGTCTCATATCTAAAATATACTTGGAACTCAAAAAATTAAACCACCCAACAACAAATCCTCAAAGAAACAACTGCCCAATAAGTAAGTGGGCGAAAGACTTAAAGAGAAGCTTCTCTGAAGAAGAAAGAAGGATGGCCATTAGACACATGAAGAAATGTTCAACATCCCTAGCCATAAAAGAAATGCAAATCAAAACAACATTGAGATATCACCTCACTCCAGTTAGAACAGCAAAAATCAAGAACTCTAACAACAACAGATGCTGGAGGGGATGTGGACAGAAAGGAACCTTACTTCATTGTTGGTGGGAATGTAAACTTGTTCAACCACTTTGGAAAGCAGTATGGAGGTTCCTCAAAAGACTCCACATAGAGCTCCCCTATGACCCAGCAATCCCACTTTTGGGCATTTACCCAAATGTTTACAAAAAAGACCACACTAAAGCTATCAGCACAACTATGTTTATTGCAGCATTATTTACCACAGCTAAGATATGGAACCAACCCAGATGCCCCTCAATAGATGAATGGATCAAGAAAATGTGGTATATATACACAATGGAATTCTATGCCTCCATCAGAAAGAATGACATTGCCCCATTTGTTAGGAGATGGAAAGGCTTGGAAAAAATTATATTAAGTGAAGTAAGCCAGGCCCAAAGAAACATAGGTCCCATGGTTTCCCTTATTTGCAATATCTAGTATAGGTATGAGTCAAGCGGAAAAAGTCAGAGAAGGTGATGTTAGGAAAACGAACCCTCAAATATGTATTTTAATGTTTTTGTTTCTTTCATGCATGTGTTTCTAACGCATTTATAAGATTATTTCTTGGTTGCTTTGTATGTCCCTCCCCCACAGTGTAACCCCTGCTTTCACTATATTTGATGTCAGTATAACATGTGGAGGAGATGGGGACAAACAAGTCGTTTAAGGATTCAGGTGGACCTGTTGCAACAATGAGAAGTACAAAATGTCATGTCAAAACCAGCTTTACAATGTCGGAGGGCGGGGAGGGGGGGTATGATTGGGTGGGGGGGAGGGGGGAGGCTGGGAAGGGAGGTGAAGGGTAAACAAAGGAGGAGGCTGCAATGCTTGCTAAGAAATGTATGCATTATCCTGCCCATGTAATTGTAACCCCTCTGTACAGTATGTTCTCAAATAAAATAAAATTAAATTAAAAAAAAAAAAGCCATGTGTAGAACTGTGTATTAGACTGTATTTTATGAGAAAAGAATGTTCAGAGAGAAGCTAAAATAATTTGCACATACAAATATATATGTACATGTATATATACACAAATATATATGTACATGTATATATTACTATATGCATATATGCATTGAACATAGAACACATATGTATTATATACACATACACACTTGTGTATTAAGTCTTGCCAAAAAGATACACAAAAACTAGTTGCAGAGATTATTTATGGGTCATCAGGTAAAAGAACTGGGTAAATTGATGATTGTGAGAATGAGAGAAAACTATAAACACATATCTATATTGTTACTAAACAAACATCCAATCATTTTACCTACTAAATACTTAAAAAACAGTATGTATCAAAACATATTTTGCTTGGTAGATTGCTTGGTATTTTGTTATATATGGGTCTTCTAAAAGTAGTATCAGACAAAGTAATGCTGAATTTCATAAGAGCAATTTCAGTAGCAGTTTGATTAAAAATAGTTAACAAAGAAATGTTTTTTGAATATCTGTTCTACTACATGTAAAGGCAACAGAAAGTAAATATTTATATGTATGAAGTAGCTAAAACTATCTGAAAAAGAAAAGTTTAGTATGAGTAAAATAGAAATTTTAAAAAATGATAGACATTTTTTTGCTTTGTGCTACAAAGAATGTCAATAGTATAAGTAAGAATAGCAGGTACTTTATAGTCATACTGTTAGAACATAATATTTATGAAAGTATTCAAATATCTACTAGTAATGTCTTTACAGTGTAGTCATACAATCCCACGTTTGCCTACTCCCAATATATTTATAAGTCACATTTTTCTAATGTAAAATATTCAGTCTTGAGTTAGTAAGACTTTCCTCTTCAGGTAAATCCATTTCATACTGTGCTTAACAAATATAGTCCTTGCTAACATTAGACATTATTAATCATTTCTAACTACCTTTTCATGTAATCTTAATCATGCTCCCATTGTCTCATTTATCATGGTATATATATAAATATATATATAGTATATATATATATATATATATATATATATATACATATCCTATTTATTACTTCCAAGTATTTTCCTCAGTTGTTAAAATAATATCCTTAGAAAGTGTTACTGATATGGGAAAAACATATGACATAATATTAAGTTAAAATGTTTTTAGGGAGAATGCCTCCAATTATAAAACATTTCTGTGATAGTCTCTCCAATAATTTACACCCTCAATCTCATTAGGAAAAAAATCAGATAAAAGAAAATTGAGAGACATTCATCACAATAACTGATCACTATTCTTTATAAGTGCCATGGTTATTATAAAAGGCAAGGAAAGACAAAGGAATGTCATAAACTGCAGGAGATTAAAGATAAATAAAAACTAATAGAATGTATTCTAGATTTCCAGAGAATACAGATGCAAAAATGGATCCAACCAGATTAACATCTGTGATATAATTAATAACATCAAATAACATTTAATTAATAACACCAGCACTGCCAGAATTTTGGTTAGTATGTACTAATTGTATATGATTCTAACAATAAAGGAATCTGGGTGAAATGTATACTGAAATTATAAAATACCTGAAACTCTTTTATTTCTGAACATACTACACAGAGTAATAAGTTAGACAATTGTTTAAACAGATTTAAACATAAACAGATTAAAAGCAAATAGGCTTAATTTTAGTAATTACTTAAAAGATGGTCTGGCTGCTGTTCTACCTTCCCATCATTATACTTTCCACATGTTCAAACATTAACTAGCATCAGTTTACTTATTAAGACACTTATTAATATGAATTAAACAGAAAGCATTATATGTAAAATAATTCTTTACTTTCTATTCCTACTTATTCCACAGGAAAAGATTCATTGAAACCAAGCAGTACCTTATGAACCATATATCCTGTCTAGTTGCTATGATCTTTGAATATCTTTGTGCCCTTGCAATGTCTTTTACATAACAATGGTCAATTGCAGAACCAGTGCAAGGTTGCCTAAAAGTCTCTTTTATGATAGCAAGAGAATCACAAAAGTACTAAGGCATGATATTCATAAAAGCATTACAGTGGCTGGACTGTGGACATTCTTCCATATGTGTTTATAAATTTTGAGCTGACTTCAGAATGCTACCAAAACTATCACAATTATATAACTTGGCCCTGTTCATTTTGCCTTATTTACTTTCTTTAAGGGTTTCTCAGTACCTCATTTTCAATCAAAACTCTTTCTCTTCCTTCCTAACTTTTTATTTCTAAACCTCAAGGCAGATTAACTACCTCTTAATCTGTGATGTGCTCTACCCTTTCTCCAAATCTTACCCTTGCCAGATCACCAATTTCCTTAAAGTGTGATCATGTCCACTGAACACTTCTAGCAAATTTTTTGTAGCTATAAAGCCACATTATTATTTTCTAGATTTTTTTTCTCTTTCTAAATGCCATTTACAGACCATTTCCATTCCTAGACATAATACTCAGGCCTTTCCAAATTCATCCATTTAATTCCCACAAAAATCCATCGGATTGTCTGATGTTTTGGGGAGTTTACATCTCTTATACATAAATCAAGCAATGGTTAATTTTGTGAAGTCAAGGCAATTTTTTTCACAGTATCTTCCTTTACCCCAAATTTATACTTTTTGAAGAGGGAAAGAGAAACGTATCTATTCCTAGAATGCTTCCATAGATTTCCCCAAATACTCCCACTGTTCAGTTATGCTCTAACAAATGAGCCACAGAAACAACGACAATCAGGGACATTAATCTTGGCATGCTTAGCAGGACATTTCTGTTAGAAGAAGATATATTAAACTTCTGAAAAAGAGAGATGCTTAGCTTGTTCCTAAATAGAAAAACATACTTGGAGTTTTACCATAAAGTGACAAGGCAGAAAAAAAGATATGTAAAAAAATCTTAATATTTTTTAACTAGTCAAAATGTTAGTTCCAGGATTGATAATTTTAAAAATCAGCAGGAAACTCAATAATTTCTGATAATGTTGGTCAAAGCTACAGATATCACCATATTTGAGGTAAAAACAAAAATTATACTTATTAGTGAATTTAAAAATAACTTAATAAGCAGAATATGTTAATATATGGTAAATTATAAAATAATATCTATATATTACAAAGCATAAACTAGGTACAGTGAGTGATATATATTTTGAATTTTATTCACAGAAATGTCTCAAGGTGAATCATCCTACTACAAATACCAAAATTTTTCATTGATGAATACCAATGATATTCTCATCAATAAAGCTTCTATTTTTAGGAACCTTTGAAACTGGTGGAAGATACACATTTGCAATATTCTATTTTGTATTATTCTTGACAACTCAGTAGTTTGTTTGCTTTTAATCTTGTTATGGAAGACTTAACTTGTATCACATCTTAGAATATTTGTTATTACTCTGGATTAAATAATGATAATATGAACTGCATAAAATTGCATTAGCTCTTTCGCAAAGTAAGGGAAAGTCATTCTCATGCCTTTGTCTGAAGGAAGAAAACAAAAATGTGTCCTTAACAAGAGAGCTCCTGACAATCATATTACTGGATCACTATAGATACACAACTAACATGAGAACAGAAAAGTTGTATCGCAATTTATTCTAAATTCTCTTTCCTCCTGTTATGAAATCTTTAATTTTAATTCTGTCCCCTACACCCTATCTGGAGCTGACTATAAAGGAGGTCAAAATGCAGTAGTACTGCACAGGGCTTGATATTCTATCCACAGAGAAGGAAAGAAAAAACTACATAATCGATTCCGGGGAAAGAGGAAAATAAAAATGTAGCCAACATTTTTTCTTTGCTTTTTAATTAATTAATAAATAAGGTCCCATTATTAGTACATTTCTGGTCTCAAGTGGTTCACAAGAACATTGTCTGGGATTATAGACATGCACCACTGCACTGTACTTTTCCCAAGATGCCACTATTTATATTCCTTTGCTCTTAAGAGTATTCTCCCAATACCTGAATTATGTAACTGTAACCTCGCTGTACATCACCTTTACAATTAAAGTTGAAAAATAAAAGATGAAGCAATTTTTTTAAAAAAGACTGAATAGGAGTTTACCAGATGCAAATTCACTTCTCCAGTTCTTATCCATTTAATAAAATATGGCTTCTGAGGCAAGTTATGGTTTTGTATATTAACTAAACAGAGATTTAGCATTCTATTTTAAAAAGAGTCATTTTTTTTCTTTAGAAAATCAGGAAAGTACAGAATTTTGTATGAATCAGAATCAAATATAAGCTAACATACTCTTAGACAGTTTTGTTAAATTTAGGGAAACAGATTTTTCACATAAACAATAGCAATATGGATTGCTACATATGATATATATCATACATGTGATGAAAAGTTAGGTGATTATCCTCCACTTCCTTAGCAAGAAAACTTACTTAGTGCTCAAGAAGAATCACAATGTGCAAGATATATAACAGAGATTTTTAATAATGCAAGAATGGATGTCAATAGTGATTAAAGGCTTAGAACTTTCTGGAAGACCTTGGGAGATAGGGAATTGAAATATCAGCAGTTGATTTATTTTTGTTTACTGTTAACATTCTTTCTGTTTACACCTAATCCCCTCCTCCCAAATCAGGTCATTTGTATTTAGTGAACATAAAATGACAGAGAACTGGGGAAGTGAACCTGGCTACTAAATCATTATTCAACAAGAAATGAATTCAAAGGAAACTTTTAGAATTCTAGGCACCAGTATGAGTAGTAAGAAACAAAGTCAACAAAGCCTATTAAATTTTATTTTCATTCTATGCCAATTTCCGTGATCAAAGAGGCCATAGTACATAAATGTCTGTTCTTTTTTCTTCTTTTTTTTTTTGGCCAGTCCTGGGACTTGTACTTAGGCTGTAGGCACTGTTCCTGAGCTATATTTGCTCAAGGCTACCACCCTACCACTTGAGCTACAGCACTGCTTCCAGCTTTTTCTATTTATGTGATACTGAGGAATCAAACCCATAGCATGTGTTACTGAGGGATTCAACCCAGGGCTTCATGCATGCTAGGCAAGCACTCTACCACTAAGTGTCTGTTCTTGATGAAGCTAATCCTATCTCTTCTTAAAGTTGATAAAAATAAAAATTGACCTGAGTGTATTAAGTTAGTAAGTTTAAACAATTGAGAACATAACTAAAAAATGAAGGATATGCAGTTTGGGCAAGCAACAAAATGGCCCATCAGCTCTTGCATGGAAATGAACAAAAAGATCTTCAACTAGAATACAAATAAAACTTTTCAGTATTAAAGAACTACGGAGGCCATATTGTACTTAATCATTTTGTTAGAATCTTACAACAATGGCAGATATCATATCCTGTTAAATAGTTAATAGCTATCTTTTAAAGAATGATTCTATGCAGTATTGTGTTCCTTTCAGAATTTAACTCCAACTGACTTTTGTCAAGTAAATGAATGAAACCTATTATAAAATGAATTTAGTACTTTGAAACTCAGAGAAAGGAAATATTTTTCCTCTAAGTTTAAATTTCCTTTGATATGCTGCCATAGTAAGAAAAAACTTTTTCATTAGTAACATGAAAGAAACGTTAGTTTTAAAATATTTTATAGTGGGGCTGGGAAGGTGGCTCAGTGGTAGAGCACTTGCCTTGAACTGAAGAGTTGAGGGACAGGGCCCAGGCCCAGAGTTCAGGCTCCAAGACCGGACCCAAAAAATAAAAAAATTAAAAAATAAATAAAATAAAATATTCTATATTTATCTAGGCGCTAGTGACTTATGCTTGTAATCCTAACTATTCAGGAAGCTGAGATCTGAGGGTCGTGGCAAAAAGCCAGGGAACAAAAGTCCTCATAAGACTCTTGTCTCCAATCAACCACTCAAAAACCAGAAGTAGAATTCTCATTCAAAGTGGTAGAACACTAGCTTTGAGCAAAAGAACTTAGGGACAGCAACCAGATCCAGTGTTTAAGCCCCAAAAATGTCAAAAAAAAATTTTAAAGTAACACATTGCATTTCTTTAAATATCAAAATGAAATTAAAAGTAAACAGAATTATCACTATCTAAAAGTATTTCTACTTGAAATCCTCACAAAATTGCTATGGATGGATAGCATTTCTATTACATAATTGCACTTTTCTGTGTCATTTTAAACTTAGTTTTGATTTTCAGTTTACCTTTAAAGTTATTTGTCTCTTTACTGAGAGCCATTAAAGAGAAAATGTCCATCCATACACTCCCATATTAATCACAGAATCATTACTGGGCAGAAAAGGGGAGAAAGATAATAAAGAATAATAGTGGATGACTTAAATACCCTACTGGCATTAATGGAGGAAAGCTGCCAGATGAATAAGCAATCGACCTGCAGAGTTAAACTTGTCATCATTCAAATAACCTTAAGAAATAACTACAGAATATTTCATCCAATTGCTGTAGAATACATAAATATTTTAACGGTTAATTGGACTTTCTTCAAAATCAATAACTTTCAGCTATCATGGAAATCTTTTTTAAATTTTATTTTATTGTAAAGATGCTGTACAGATGAGCAGAAAAGCTCAAAAGCTATGTACATATTACCATATAAAATGATGCTAAGAAAAACAAACTCCCAGATACAGACCAAGAGGTCTTTGTTTGCCGTTGTTTTTAATGTATTATGTGATTTTTTTTTCCTTTGTATGTTCTTCCCCCTAGCGTATATCCCCTGTTGTCACTGTACTTGATTTTGGTACCCTGCATCTTGTATATACATTTGTCTAATTTGGGGAGGAGAAGGAAAAGGGGAATAACAAAATGATAAAAACAAGGACACAGGATGACCCATTGCAACAATGATACTCACAAGACACGTTGGAAATGAACTTAACAACTTTGGGAGAAGGACTGGGGGATGTGGGGGAAGGAAGGGATCATGGGAGAATAACAAAGGAGCGGGTAACAATGCTCGACAAGAAATGTGCTCATTACTCAGGTAACTATTCTGTACAGCATCTTTACAATAAAATAAAATTTAAAAATATGCTGTACAGAGGGGTTACAGTTACATGAGTAATGAGTACATTTCTTGTCGAGCATTGTTACCACGCGTTTGTTTTTTCTCCCACTATCCCTTCCCTTCCCCTCCTCCTCACTCTTCTCCCTCTGAAGGTATAAAGTTCATATTCAGCAAAATAATTGAAAATGGGGGCTGGGAAGGAGGCTCAGTGGTAGAGTGCTTTCCTCCCATGCCTGAGGTCCTGGGTTCCATTCCTCAGTACCACGTAAGCAGAAAAAGCCAGAAGTGGCGCTGTGGCTCAAGTGGTAGAGTGCTAGCCTTGAGCTGAAGAGCTGAGGGACAGCGCCCAGGCAGAGAGTTCAGGCCCCACGATTGACATAAATACATAGTTAGATAGAGATAGATGAAAATAGTTAGAGAAAGAGAGAGAGAGAGAGATGAAAATAGTTTCTAATATCTTATTAGACCATAAAGGACTAACACTAGAAATCAACAGCAAGAGAAATAACAGAAACTTTAAATACACAAAGATTGCCCATTGCAACAATGAAATGTACAAGACGTTTTGTTGAAAAACAAACTTTACAACTTTGGCCGGGTGTGGGGGGTGGGGAACGGTGGATGAGGAGGGGGGGATGGGAAGGAATGGGAAGGGGAAACAAAGGAGGAGGCAACAATGTTTGATAAGAAATTACCTTGCCCATGTAAATGTAACCCCTCTGTATGGTATTTTCACAATTAAAAAAATAAACAAAGAAACAACAACAACAACAAAAGATTGAAAAGTGACAGTAATAATCATGAATCATTGAAGAGGTAAGGAGAAGGAATTAAATTTTTTCTAGACTCAACTGAAAGTCTATATATATATATATATATATATATATATATATATATATATATATATATAAAATGTGTCTACATTAATAGAAATTCAATGAGATATATAATGATTAATTTACATATGTAACTTGAATCCTACATAAGCAAGGAAAAGTCAAATCCAAATACTAAATGGAATGAAATAATAAAGATCAGGGGATAAATTAATTTTAAAAAGAGACTAAAAGCCAATAAAGAACTAATAAAACAAGGAATTCATTAAAATGATAAACAAAATTATCAAAGCTAATCAAAGGAAAGAGAAGAATCAGAAACAATATGTGAATGAAAAGAGATACTATATCACACACCAGTGAAATCATGAATATTATTCATTGATATCTAATAAAACCCTGTATTTTAATTAATTAAGAAAAACAAAAACTCAATACAATTCTCAATATATATGAATAACAAATTAAACTGAGTATATAGAAAATATAAAAATAATGAGTAGACAGTGAAATAACAACAAAATGTCTCCCAAAAAAGAAAAACCAAAGATAAAGATTGAGATCACTTTTGAATTCTAGAACACCTTTAAAATTTAACAGTAATGTTCTTCAAACTATTCCATATGATAACAAAAGAAGGGATGCTTCCAAATCTATCCTTCCAAAACCAGTGTTACACTTCAGCAAAACCAGAAGGAAATAGCATTAAAAGAAATTTTTCCTTGATAAACATAAACATGAAAATCATCAACTAATCTCTTGCAAGTCCAATTTAACAACATACTAAAAAGATCATACAACCTGATGATGTTTGTTCCATACTAGGAATGCAAGGATAATTTGATACGTATAAATTAATGAACATTATGCAGCCTATTAAAAAATTAGTATCATCCACAATAGACTTGAACAGTAAAATTAATTATACAGGTAGTACACCTATCAATTTATGTAAAAAGAAAAACTTCTGCAATAAAAAATTTTTTAAAGAAATTAGGGAAGATACTGGAACATGAAATCACTTTTAATGTTTTTGGATTGGAAAAAAAATGTGAATATCACCATATTTTAACCAAATAATCTGCAGATTCAATCTAATCCTTAAGAAAATTCTGGTTATCATTCTTTACAGAAATGGGAAGAAGAAAATGCATTCCTAAAATTTACACAGAAAGCAAAAGGACTTTAAATAGCCAAGATTAGCCTGAAAATGAAGAATAATATTGGAATATCACAATACCTGACATCAATTTATCCTACAGAGCCTTAGTAACAAAAACAGCATGGTAATTGCCCAGAATATGTAAACAGACCAATTGCATAGGATAGATGGTATAAATTAATATAAATAAAATGAGTAAATAAGTAAATGTAAATACAATTATATAAATATATAAATAAAATCAACAAACCCTAGCAACTGTAGTCATAGATTCTTGACAATGTTTTCAAAAATATGCATTGAAGCAAAAATGGGGCTGAAAAATTGGGAATCCATACATAGAAGACTGACATTAAATTCATATGCCTGACCCAGGACAAAATGTCAGTTTAAAATTAAATTAAAATAAATTAAAATTAAATTAAAGCTTTTAATATAAGACTTGAAACTTAGAAACTACTAGAAAAAAGTATACAGACAACACTTCAATCTCTAGCCATAAGCATGATTTTCTGACTAATGTTCTAATTTTCCAGGAAGTGATGGCAAATATTGACAAATGCAATTGTATTAAGTTAAAAAGCTTCTTCTCTGAATAAAATGAAGAAACAGCCTACAAAATGGGAGAAAATCATTGCCATGCAGTCATCCAACGAGAGATTCATATCTAAAATATATAAAATCCTAAGAAAAATTAAACACCTACTTAACAAATGTCCCTATCAAAAATGAGTACTGAAACAACATTTTCAAGTGAAATACAAATAGCCAATAAATGAAAGAAAAAGTGTTCAGCATCTTTAGCCCTCAGGAGAATAAACACAAACCAAAATTACTTTAGGAATCCAGATCACTACATTTGGAATGAGCACCATCAATCAAATACAAAATGACAATTACTGGTGAGTGTATGAGGAAAAAGAATCTTAATACACTGTTCATGAGAACGTCAGTCAGTATTGCATCATGCAAACGAGTGTGGAGATTCCTAAAAATCAAAAACTGCTATGTATCACCCAGATATACCACTTCTAGGTAAGTACTATTAGAATCAAAAATTGCTTACTTTAAGAGATATCTGCATACCTATAATTATCAGGCCATATTCACAATAGCTAAGTTATGAAATTAACCTAGTCTATGAACAAATTAATAAAATAATATGATTATCCATCTATACTCATTCAGTTCTAGTCACCCATAAATAAAGATTAAATTATGTTGCTTGAAAATCATGGATGGAACTGGAGATTATATTAAGAGAAATAGATACAATATGAAAAAGTATAATTTATTTTTTTCTCATATGTGAAATCCAGTCAGGGTGGGAAGGAAATCAGAAAGGGTGACTAGAGATTTGGTAAGTAAAATGTGAGAATTTGGAGGAAAAGATAGAAAGGTCAGGTACTGTGATGCACACCTGTATTCCTTGCTGGTTAGGATCCAGAAATTGGGAAAATTATGGTTTGAACTGGTCCAGGAAAAAGCTGTATTCCAAAAACACAAAACAAACATAGAAGTATCATAGCCTGAGACTGATCTGTGAAAAAACACTATCTCTAAGATCACTGAACATACAGGGCTCGAGTGATATATTCATTGGAATAGCCTAGCAAGTGTGCAAGACTCTGAGGTCAAATCCGCATACTGCCCAAAACAAAGAATAGATAAGACAAAAAATACA
The DNA here is from genome assembly GCF_019054845.1 of Dipodomys spectabilis. Classification (NCBI taxonomy): domain Eukaryota; kingdom Metazoa; phylum Chordata; class Mammalia; order Rodentia; family Heteromyidae; genus Dipodomys; species Dipodomys spectabilis. The sequence continues at coordinate 14,300,155 of NW_024870683.1, forward strand.
GGTTGTTAAAAAAAAAAACACTCTAAGAACATTATATGCATCTGCAGACATAGCTTAAGGAAACTATTTCCTTTATATAATTAAAGACATAAATTATTGGGTAGGATGAGTGATGAGAAAGGACATCAGGTTCTATTTCAGTATGTAACATAGAAGCTAGTACACATATTTATTACTTGCATATGCTCATGAAAATACTGGATTTCCTTCTGAAAATCCAGTAAAGTGCATTCACTTTTAGATTATGTTGAACAGGTCCTACTGTTATCGTTAACTCCAAATGCTTGTTTTCTTAGTTTTTTAAAGAAAGATAATCATAGTCAAATACTATCATCTGTTTCGTGCTTTTTTTCCCTGAAAACAATATTTTTGCATTTTTGAAGTTGGGTAGATTTATTTGTATCTTTTATAATCATTTTGACCACCAGCAGTCTAAAGAACAAAAACATAAATAAAATTGTTAAATGTGTTTGGATGCACATGCTGCTCCTGCTCTCAGGCAAGCCATATATTTTAATTAATTTTGAAGTTGTGTAGTCAACTTAGTTCTTGTTTCCCAACAGAAGCTTCCTATAGGAAAGCATTTCTGTCATTCAAACGAATGTGGAAAGACATCAAAACATAATTCAAAGTTAATTAATCACAAGGGAAAACACGCTTGCTAAAAAATCCAGACAACTTCATGAAAAGATGCAGTATCATACCCTACTTACATCAAAATGAAAACTGCAAGAGAATCTCATCAATGTAAGGATTTTTAAAATATGATATTTTTAGGGACATATGGGTGAGCAGAAAGGAAGTTGGTAGGCTAAACATTTTAAAAATTCAGAGCTTATTCTTAAATGCAATTAGATTTCTCATTTTTTTTAAAAAGTACCTTTCAAAGGAAATTTGAAACTGAGAGTTTATAGGGGGAAAATATCTCCTCTCAGATAAGGAACTAATTTTATATTTCATACAAAGAATTTCAAGATAAAACTTAAGAGGATATTCAATATGTAGAATCTGTTCAAAGCTGTATCCAAGGGGGAAATAAGTGGTTAGAATCTTTCAAGTATAATTACAGAATTCATTGTCACTGTGCTTCTGTTTGAACAACTTTATATTTAAGCAAATTAGCAGAATATTATCATGTATACTTCCTGTGCAACAGGAATTTTTTTTGCATTGTGAATATTCTGTTGACAGAGACTAAAATCAAAAGAGACATGTCTAGAAGAGCGTTTCAGTTCTGAATCAGTTGTGAGCTACTGATGAGATGAGATGAAAATATCTGGAATAAATTACCATAGGTGAGGAAAAATATTACATTAAAAGTTTAAAATTACCCCCAAAACTTTAAACTCAACATGTTAAGAATATGACATAATACCGTAGGGAAAAGGATGATGTGGTTGTTTTTTATTGATCTTCCTCTTCTAAATTAGGACTTGATGAATTTTCTAAAATAAGAAAACTATTGCCTTTTCTTATCTCTGAAAATCCTTTGCCCATTTAGTCTGTGATCAAAATTTATGAGCATACCCTCTTAGTTGCAGGATATTTTAGTCGAGGAAGCTAAAATAAAAAAGTAAAGCTCAGTAGGTCTAAATACTACTCTTTGTGTAACTTTTATGTTTTAGCTAAGTACTAGATTAGATAATCAGATTTTCAATGAGTTATAAGTAAAAAGCCATTCATTAATCACAGACTTATTCCAAGAGAATAAGCAAGTGCATGTCTGAAGATAGAGATTGCAATTAAAATGCAGCTGAATAACTGCATAAATTTTTATATAACCACTTATGTGTATTAACAGTGTACTGATATTTAAAATATGTACAAATAGAAAGTATCTCCTTACCAAGCTGAAGTACAGAAGGTCTGAACATGGTAGCTCAAGTCTGTAAAAATAACTACTTGAAATCAGAGGATTGAAGTGGTTTGAAGCAAGCTGGGCATTAAAAAGTTCACAGGATTTCATCTCATGTTTTTGGAGAGTGATATACAACTGTTGTTCCCCCCTTATAGCAAAAGCACAGTGGCTGGATGAAATGGTGCACATCTGGTTTCTCCAACATCATAGAGAAGTATAAATAGGAGGACAGCAGCCAGGGCCAGTCCTAACATAAAGTAAAAACCTAACTTGAAAACAAGCAAAGCACAAAGGGGTTGGAGATATGGCTTAAGTGGATGGGTAAGCACAAGGCTCTGACTTAAATTTCTAGTACTGCTCAAAGTTCTGTACATCAGAGAATGGTCAAGAGGACAAGGATGAGGTACCATATTGGAGATGGAGAATAGCAGGCTATGACAGGGTAGTTTCATAACTTATAGGTTACTCAACTACATAGAAGTTGTAAAAAAATAAAATTCACAATACAAATGAATAGTTGTAGGAAAAAAATATTGGTTGGGAAAATGCAACAAATCAGCACAATTAAGTAGATATAAACCTGTTCATCGAAATCTTCAGTAAATACTATAGAACATTTCATGACAATGAAACCTGAAATACAATTATAGAATAAATTATCGTTATAAATTGTGATGGCTTATAAAAGTATCCAAAGCCATAAGAAAAGGGAAGAGATTTAATGTCACGCAACAGGGCCTTTAATTGTCTTTGTAAAAAGGACATAAAACATCGGTGCTTTAATTTAAAGTTATTAAGATGAGAAATCTATCAGAATTTATGAGAGAGAAATTTATTTCAAACTGTGATGGTAGTTTAATTGGGCAAGATGTACGTGAGCTAAATATAATATATCATAGCAGTAAAAGAATATGTAAAATTGATGATCAGAAATATATACACATGCTCTCTAACACAGTAGTCACTGGTCATATATGCTAATTCAAAGTTTAATATGAACATACGTTATACTAACCCCATTTCAGTTCTTCAGCAGCCACATGTGTGCTGTATCTATCAGATTATGCTATACAAATAATGTAATTATAATCACCAAATCATATAACCATTCATCCTAGAATAAGGAAGCTCCTTGAAGATATTATGTAAAATAAAATAAACCAATTGACAAATGCCTACTTAAGAGTGTTTAAATACATAGAAAAAGGAGAGGGAATAATGTTTACTGGGAATTTCAGAGCTAAAAGACAGGGGAATTACTATAAATGGAGTTTTAGCTTTAATTTTAGTTCTGCAAAATGAAAAGAAGTCTAGAGATTCCTGAATGGTGGTAGTGATGGTAAGCAATGTGAATATACTTAATGCTATCTAACTACGCACCCAAGATGGTTAAGATGGTAGACATTATGAGATGCACATTTTAAAACAATTAAGAGAATATATCAGTCAAGTTAACAATGCTAAGTTTCTATTGTTATATTCAATTATCTAAAGTTTTAAGACTGTATTCGGTATATAGCAAAGAACATTTCAGAGAAATTTAATTATGACAACATGTGATTATATATACTTATAAACTGATATGTTGAACTGTAACTCCTTGGAACAAGGAGTTCTATTTATTTTATTTATTTAAAGATAATAAAAATAAAGCTGTACACCAGTGGCTCACACCTGTAATCCTAGCTAGGAGGCTGAGATCTGAGAATCATGGTTCAAAGCCAGCCTGTGCAAGAAAGTCTGTGAAACTCTTATCTCCAATAAACCATCAGAAAGCCAGAAGTGGTGCTGTGTCTCAAGTGGTAGACATTAGCATTGAGCTGAAGTGCTACGGGACAGTGCCCAGGCCCTAAGTTCGAACTCCACGATCAACAACAATAACAAATAATAATAATAGTACTATTGTTATTATTATTTAAAAAATAAAATAAGTACTGAAAAATTGTGGTATGAACCCATTCATATGACATCATGACAAAATAAGACTTAGAATGCATGCTGAGAGGTTATGCTTAGTGATTCATCCTGAATCTAATTAAGAACAAAAAACTCACCCAAATGAATATATCTCCTAAACTAATAAGAATCTTCAGCAACATATCCTTTTGCAAGGAACAGGCCTGTAAGTGGAAAAAGTAGAGAAGGTAATGGAAGACAAATGGAGATAATCTGAAAGTCTCTATTTCCAAGACAAAAGATAAGAAGGGTTATAACTTCATGTGTTTTTTTTTTAATGTACAGTAGGCTTCACTGGACAATGAGAGAGTTTATCAAGAAAATAAAATTGTGGATACTACTGAAAATAGAGTCACATTTATTTCTTCTTATTATTTATATTTAATCAAAGTTTGGAATTTGAAAGAATTTTTATTTTGGCTCTGAAAATGTATACTAAGTGTAAAATTAACTACTTTATAAAAAAGTGTACTTTGGAACAAAAAAAGTGTTCAAGGATGTCAGTTGAATTTTCTAAGAATCATCACAGTACTGTATTTTTATTGCAAACAAATTGTACTTTAAACTATTCAAATTGTATGTATGAGAGAGCATTTATAATTTCTCCAAAATGAGACAATCATCCTGATTGTTCTAAGTGGATCATAATGTGTCCTTTCCTTCCAGAGTAGTATAGATGCACAATAGCCTCCATTGCTATGCACTGATATTCAGTCAAATTATTTCCTCATCTACCAATAAATAGTAGAGACACCATGAAATGAAGCTTGCAATGTAGGATCAGAGAGCATGCTCTCTGTTCTGCATCTCATTACTTCTAGTGCATATGGTTTCAAGATAACTATTAGAGGCAGGACTAACTTCAAATACTAAACACATTAGAGAAAATAGTAATGATTTAGGAAAAAGAAATAATAATATAAATCTCTAATTCATCATAAAACAGTATGTTAGTTTTCTGAGATCATGAGCAATTTCATAATTTCCTCAGTAAATTGGTAGTAGTCCCTAATAGAAATCTCTAATACACAACAATAGTTACAATATCTATATTGTTCCTTGGATTAAGTCAGTGGTTTAGAAAAACATTCATATAGCAGGTCAAAGAAAGTCAGAGATTGTAAGATGTTGGATATGGCTTATAATGATATAGAACATCCTAATTATGCAGAAAAACTAGGAAATATGTTCTAAAGAGAAAGGAGTGGCTTGTAAATATAAGGAACATAAAAGAACACTGCATTCTCATAAAAGTGAGCAGATTAATATTACTCTAGTGCAACAGGATTTACTGAAATAACAATAATAATTATAACAATAACAATATATTAATTTAAACAAAAATATTTATAAGATGTCTATTAATGTGCTGGTTTGCTGTAGGAGCTAGATATAAATAAGCACTTAAGTTTCTGACACTACTTAAGCCACTTATAAATACCTATCTTTACCTATGCATTCATTTGCATCCATCTGGCTATCTATATCATTCTACTTAATTAATGTAACAAGGAGTAGCATATAATTTATTTCCTTGATAATATGAGAATAGCTTTAAAAATTTTTGATGTGTTTCTGTTGCTATAGCAAAATACCAGAGGCAGAGCATTTCATAGAGAAAGATTTTATTCAGCTCAGTTTTAGAATAAAAGGTTCTATCAAAGAATGTGCAGCCCAATTAGCTTGGTGAGGCCCTTCTAACTGTATCATAATATAGTGACTGGCATCATGGTGCGGAGTGGTGCAAAAGTGATGGTGCAGGCTTGTGGTGGGAATGAGAGAGCAGATGACCTAAGTACCCTCCATGAGGTCCTTCTGTCAGAGGTTTTCTCACACGGCCACAATACAGAACAAGCTTGCATCTATGAAACTGGCTTCACGTATATGTCCAAATCATAACAACTTCCACTAAAGTTAAATAACTAACCTAAGAAGACTCATTTAGCAAGATGCTAACCAGAATTCAAATCTGATCTCTATAACTAAGTAAGCAAACTCAGAAATAAGGTGGTCGTTAAAATATGAAATATCTAAGCTTAGCATTTTATTTCCTTCTTTGAAAAATCATCAGAATATTTTAAAATATTTTAAAATCGACTTTTGTACGCCAGATTAATATTCCAAATCAACGATCCTGGTTCCTAACTTGAGTGACAATTTATCATTAAGCTCACAGAATACATATAATCAATTTCAGTACCACGTATGAATTTTATGTTTTTCTCAAATAAAGATAAGAGGACTGTATATTTCCGTTGAAGTTTTGAATGTCTATGTTAACAGTTACAACATATCAGAAAAAGTAGGAATGCTTTGTAAAGCTTTGGTTTTACTTTTATTGCTAGTGTTAGCAGGACACAAAAGGTATGTTGCCTCTTGAGTTCAATCCCATTATCCATAAAATTAAGAAGATAACAAAGTTTTTGAAGCACCCTAAAGGTGTCAATCTCATAAAATTTTTCCACTGTTGGGTGCTTTAGTGACAAAATGCCAATGAGGAAGAGACAAGAATTTGGTGAAACTTGAATTTAACTAGGCAAAAGCATCAAAGTAAAAGCATTATCTGTAAAGCCATTTGAAGTCTTTGTATTTCTTTCTTTGCACGTTTTCTATTGTAAAAATGTTGTACAGAGGGGTTACAGTTACATGAGCAAGGTAATGAGTACATTTCCTATTGAGCGTTGTTGCCTCCTCCTTTGTTTTCCCCCTGCCATCCCTTCTCTCCTACCTCCACAATTACCCGCCCCCCACTCACCACTCCAAGGTTGTAAAGTTTGTTTTCACCCTAGTGTTTTGTACATCGCATTGTTACAATGGGTCAATGTAAAGGAAATCAGAAACCATTGGAGATATGATGATTAGACAAGATTTCTAAGAATTCTGAGCTATGTTAAGACTTTAATGGCAAATGGCTGAAAAACTCCTTCTGAGATGAGATAATGCAATTAAGCTTAAGATATCTGCCGCATACCTCAATATTTTTAAATATTCCATTGCGGGGGATTAATTCTCAATTCAATTTGCAACTGAGAAAGCACCTAATTATTGAACTCCTTAAGAAATGCTGAAGCCCAGCACATTGTTAAAGTGCTATCCATATTCTTAGAAAAAATTGTCTAGAATATAAATCTAAGTACTGTGTTCACAACAGCTTTGGGGATGTTTTTTGCATTTGTTTATGCCACTGTTACACAGAAATTAGCCCAGATGTCTGTAAATTATTGCCCTTTGCTACTAAGAAGCACTGGTGTCAGAGATTCCCCAAATGTGTGCAAATGATCATGTTTAATAGCAAGAATGTTGTCATTTTGAAGAACTTAGATAATTGCAAGAAATTGTCAAGAAATAAAAAAGATATGTACTTTTCTTCTACTAAGTAGTTTCTTTCTTTTCACAAATTATAACTGTAAATACTTGATTGGGTTTATTATTTTGTTTTGTTTGAGAGAAAATATTCACTTTTAGAAATGGGTGATTTCTTGCATGACTTAGTCTACTTTATTCAAGAAAATAAAATTATGCCTTAAAGCCAAATCTTTTGCTACCATTATGACAACGGCTTAAAAATACTTGTTTTTTTCTTTGTCAAGTTTCCTCTCAATAAGAATGGAGTGAAGGCAAACAATTAAGCCATTCTCCTGTGCAGATGAAGCATTGCTGAAAGATACAATTCTGACTGGCACAGTATTTTAAATGTATCTGTAGCCTGCATTCTGCAAGCACTTGGATGCACTATTTAAATAATTTGATGGTTTCTTATAGAAAATGTAGTTGTGTAAGACTGCATATCTACCATAAGCTCATACTCTAAGTGTATAGCATTAAATGTACATGGCTGTCCCCATTCCCCCATCTATTCCCTTATCCAAGACATTAGGCCTTCAATTTGCATTGTTGTCCCACTAGGTTTGTTCAGGACTTGCTTTTGCCAATGGTTATTAGCACATGTAAGTTAAACAAACAGAAATCACTAGACTGGTTCTACTGTACTTCTTAATATTTGTAATATATTTGATGTGTTAACATATAGACTAGCCTCTACCACCATGAGGAGATTAGGGATGGATATTTTAGGGTCAAGTAGCATCAGCAAAGAGGGTAAATATTTTCAGGTTCATGAAAAGTAAATATCAACCTAATGTCTCTGGGGTATTCATGGATATTTGGGGTTAACAAGTATTACAGTTTTTTTAACTATTTCATGACCTACATAGACATAATCAACTATCAGCTTTTGTTTCAAATATAGATGTAATTATTTGAAGACAAAAATGAATTATGCAACACAAACTTAGCAATACAACATTTTGAGTAATTCTGGTGTGCAGTGAAATGGGTGTACATTTATTGTAATTCTACATTGAGATAGCCTATGAAATTACTCAGTTCTGAATGTTGAAGTTAGCCAAAAACATGTTACTTTTTAATCCAAGAAGAAAGTTATCTTGTATTTAGATACAAGTTAATGACCTAGTTATGCTATTGTGAATCAAGAAAAATATCATTAGAAGTGAAAATGTATTGAATGGTTGAGGGAGGAAAAGTATGAAGAGTCATTTGGGAAGTGAATTTAGCATATGATAGATAATATGCTAACCAAGAGAACCTATACCTGTAGAGATGAGATGATAACGTCATGCTGATATAGGTTTATTGATTATCACAATTGTACCACACTACTGTACTTTGGTGATGTTTGAAGCTGTACATATATTACATTGGAGAATAAAAGGAAGAAATTTTCAGGTCATTTTCTGTAAAACTAAAACAGATCTAAAAATAAAATCTGTTGCCTAAAAACTGTAATTGTTGCCAAAGATAAATTTACTTTAATATACAAATATGATTTCATAATCCAAAATATCACATAAAACAATATTTGTAGAGGTTGATTTCACTTGTTAATTGATACAAATTAGATATATTATTACATATTACTAAGCCATTAATTCTGAAAGGAATAATCTATAAAAATCCAAATTTACTTAAATTAATATACAAGGTTTGTATAAATGAACTTTTTAATTCATTGCATAAAATATACTCTGCATATTGATTTATTGGCATTATGGAAGGAGAAAAGACAAAAATTATTGTCAGTTCCTCAAAGATTTCTGATACTTGGAGTAAAATTATGTCCAAAACAATACAAAACTAAAATAATTCAATTTTATTTCAGAAAATAGTTTTTCAAAATATTGGCATGATCATTGTTAATAGCATACGTTAATCATACAAAGTAAGATGCTTCATTATAACATTTCTATTCAGGTACAAAATGTTCTTTGACCACATTGTCTCTATCACTCTTTAAATTCTCTATATCATTTTTTTACCCATCTAGCTACCTATTACTTTTCACTTACTTTAATGATCTTTCTTCTCTAGATTGCATATGTGAGCCATGTGACACATACCATTGTGAGACTTATATCACTTAATATGATGATTTCTACTTACAATCTATTTTCCTGAAAAAAAAATCATTCTCCTGTCAAGACAAAAGCAGGTCGCTCTTGCCTACAAGCCTAACTACTCTGGATGTTGAGATCTGAGGATTATTGTTGTAAGCCAGCCAGGGCAAGAAAGCTTGTGAAACTCTTATTTCCAATAAACTACCGAAAGAAGCCAGAAGTGGAACAGTGATTCAAGTGGCAGTGTGCTACTCTTGAGCACAAAAGCTCATGGACAGTGCTCAAGCTCTGAGTTCAAACCCCAGAACCTGAAAAACAAAAATCTCACCAGGCATACACACAATGCTATCTTTATTCATTCATTGCTGTACAACTAGGCTCACTATGTAACTTAGCACTATGAAAGTACAGCATAAACATTCATATTCAGGTAATTATAATAAGACCACTATGATTTTTGTTGTTGGTGGTGGTGGTGATGGGGCTTGAACTCTGGACCTGGGCACTGTCCCTGAGCTCTTCAGCTCAAGGCAACTGCTCTATCACTTGAGCCACAGTGCCACTTCCACCACTATGATTTTATCACTCTTAAAGGTGGTATGAGGAATACATTCAACAAAGACCTAATATCCAAAATATATAACAAGCTCAAAAATTTAAACAGCCTCAAAACTAGCAAATCAATAAATTGGCAAAAGGAGCTAAAGAGAAACTTCTCAGAAGATGAAAAATGACAAAGACACATGAGTAAATGCTCAACATTCTTGGCTATAAAGGAAAGGCAAGTCAAAACAACTTTGAGATTCCATCTCACCCCATTTAGACTGGCCAACATCAAGAAATTGAAAAGGAAATTCTGGCGGGGACGAAAGAAAAGAGAACCCTATATCTCTGTTAATGGAAATATAAACTAGTATAATGACTTTGAAAGGCAGTTTGGAGGTTCCTTAAAAAACTAAACACAAACACAGAACTTCCCTATAGCCTAGCCATACTACTCTCAGACATCTACCCAGATCATTCTAAGTCAGGAAATGGTAATGATACTTGCATATCCTTGTTCACTGCTGCACAATTCACAATAATCAAGTTATGGAAACAGCTCAAATGCCTTAAAGAGATGAGGGGATCAATAAAATGTGGTATATATACACAATGGAATTTTACTCATCCATTTCAAAGAATAAGATTATATTATTTGAGGGAAATAGATGGACCTAAAACAAATCATGCTAAGTGAGGTAAGCCAAGCTCAGAGAGACAAACATGGCATATTGTCTCTCATTTGTGAAAAGTAGATCTAAAATATAACTGGACATGATGTCTTATACAGGACTCTAGAAATTCAAACACAAACAGTCTGATTGAGGATACCCTTCGAGGAGGAACACAAAGGTGCAAGATCTCCCAGCATTTTAAATACTACTTATGGAAATAAATTCCAGAAAATGGAAACATGCTTTGTTTTTGTTATTGTTGTTGTTGTTGGTGGTGATGGTGGAGGTGTTCGTTGTTACAATGTTTTCTTGTTCTCTTAGGGAATGTAAGGAAGGCCAGAGAAAAGAAGGCAGAAAGGGTGAACAGATGCTATTGTGCTATTCAATATATACCATGTGGAAAATGAACAATGTGATTTGTAGGCAAGGATGAAAGGGAGATATAAGGGGAAAGCAAAGGAAGGAGTGACATTCTCCAAAAAAGAAATGTACTGATTACCCAACTTATGAGACAGTAACCCCTCAGTGTAATACTGTAAAAAACAACAAGATTATCGTATGTCATTTGTATGGATGATATGAAAGCTATACTTTTACTTTTTTGAGACATCGCAATACTGATTTCCATAGTGGCTGCACTAAATTATATTTCAGTTACCAATTTTTCAAATATGTGTTTGTTTTCTTTGGTAGGCATTCTGAACATGGTGAAATGCAATCTCAATGCAATTTTTAAATTGTGTGTGTGTGTGTGATATTAAACTCAGGGTCTCACATTTGCTAGGCAAGCTCTCTACACTTGAATCATAGCTCTAATCCCAAAAATGGTTTTGATATCCTGATGGCTAACATTGAACATTGTTTTCATGAATTTATTAGTCATTTGTAGTTCCTTATCTGAAAAGTGTCTGCTCAAATCACATTAATTAGAATAATTGCAAACTTCTTTTATCCCTTTCCCAAGTTTTACTAAGAATTATATTGACTACCAGGAAGTTTGTGTAGAATAAGTCAGTAATTAGCTAGGCAACTGAAAAGGAATATTTCAAGAGAGGAGCAGAATGCTGATGTGAAGATGATTTAAAACAAGAACAAAAAGTCAAGTAGCCACAGGAGTTATCATTGAGGTCACTGGTGGCCTTGACAAGACATTTTCATTTTCACTGTGAAGTGAGGAGCTAATTAGAAAAAGTTGAATAAAGAATAAGAGTTGAGATTCAGAGGCCATAGACAAGACACCAAAAAGTATTTTGCTGCAATAGTATCAAGATTTTTATCAAAATTTACTGCTGCACAGTGCTGAGATCATGGGATATTAATAGCAATTTTTTGAAGTACTCATTCAAATATACTAAGATGAGAAACAACAGAGGTCTGGGGCTACAGCTCCGTGGTGGAACACTTCCTTAGCATGTGCATAGAACTCTATTAGGTCCCTAATACTGAAAAAAAAAAAAGAATTAACAAGAATACATAAAAGTTACACTGAAGAAAATATGAGTCCTAAGAACATTGATCTTTTGGGACTTAGAGCCTAAATCAACAGCTGAACCTGAAAAGAGCTATCATGTACTGGCTATGACCTCAGTGAAAAAGAGAGCCAAAATAAAAATAAAATCATAAGTCACATATCTGACTTTACTATAAATAGAAAATAAAAAATAACTATGTCTCCTGAGGCTAATGTTCTGGTATATAGAATATTTGCTATCCTTTGACATATTTCTTTGTACCTTGGAAGTCAGGAAATTCCAAAACTAAGAAATCAATTGGAAATAGCTGAATTGGAAATACCTAACAGCATTAATTTCAGAGTACCCTCCCCCAGAAGAAAGCAACTTGATTTCCCCAAATTATATACCACAAACAATATAGTTAGAAAAATAATTATCAAAGGTTAGGTTGATTCATAAAGAATAAAATACTCTGACTGTGCCCGGGCCGGGTGAGGTTTCCCAAAATTTTAAAATTTAATGAATAATAAGGTACAGATTCTATCAAATTGAATTAGGTATATATACACAATGGAATTCTATGCCTCCATCAGAAAGAATGACATTGTCCCATTTGTTAGAAGACTTGGAAAAAATTATATTAAGTGAAGTAAGCCAGGCCCAAAGAAACATAGGTCTCATGGTTTCCCTTATTTGCAATAACTAGTATATGTCTGAGTCAAGCAGAAAAGGTCAGATAAGTCCATGTTAGGGAAATGAACCCCAAGATAAGTATTCAAATGTTTTTGCTTTCATGCAGTTGTTTCTAACATATTTATAAGATGATTTCTTTGTTGCTTTGTATGTACCTCCCCCAGGGTATAACCCCTGCTTTCACTGTATTTGATGTTGGTATAATTTGTGGAGGGGAAAGGAAAAAACAAATCGTTTAAATAGGGATACAGGTAGACCCATTGAAACAATGAGATGTACAAGTCCTTATGTTGAAAAACAAACTTTACAACTTTGGCGGGGGAGGGGGGGAAGGGGGGAAGGATTGGGTAGTGGGGGGGTATGGGAAGGGATAGGAAGGGGAAACAAAGGAGGAGGCAACAATGCTTGATAAGAAATGCCCATGTAATTGTAACCCCTCTGTATCATATTTTCACAATTAAAAAAAATTTACATAAAAAAAAGAAAAACGAACTTTACAACTTGGGAGTGGGGGGAGATGGGAAGGGATGCAAAGGGTAAACAAAGGAGGAGGCAACAATGCTTGATAAGAAATGTACTCATTACCTTGCCCATGTAATTGTAACCCCCTCTGTACGATATTTTCACAATAAAAGAATGTAAAAAAAATTGAATTAGGGACTACAAAGCAAAGAGTTTCTCTCATTCAAACTCAAAGTATAATGTATTTGCAGGACACTGGTGGCTCATGCCTGTAATCTTAGCTACTCAGGAGGCTGTGATCTGAGGATTGCAATTCAAAGCCAGTCTGGGCAGGAAAGTCTTTGAGACTCCTATCTCCAATTAACCACCAGAAAACTGGAAGTGGTGCTTTGGCTCAAAGTGGTAGAGTGCTGGCCTTGAGCAAAAGAGCTCAGGTATAGCTCTTAGGCTCTGAGTTCAAGCCCCACAACTCTCTCTGTCTCTGTCTCTGTCTCTGTCTGTCTCTGTCTCTGTCTCTCTCTCTCTGTCTCACACACACACACACACAAAGTAAAGTATATGACAACAGCATGTTCATCGATAAAGAAAATAAAACATCATCTGGTTTTCATGACGAAGATAATGAAATCTCCCCTTTGGATTTTCAGGGAGATGGAAAAGTATTTTTATTTTTCCATAGCAAATGCATGTTCAGGGAAAAATTATAGGCAAGAGTATTTTCGTGGATCCAACCCCATTTATCTTTCCTGTCTCATCAAGGTTAAGGGAAAGAAGTAATGAAACATTATGAAGTTTGTAGCCCATGAACACAAACCTACCAAAAATGCCAGAATGATTCAGAGTAATATGGAATGCGTGCCTTTACAATTTATCTTTATAATACCAAGGTTACAGTATAATGAAAAAGATTATGATAGAAAGTCTGAAAGATACAGACTCTCTCAAACGAGGAAAGGAAGGGAAGCAAATGTAATCATAATGTACACAGGTAAAATTAATCTTGAGGCAACTAGTGTGGTTGTGATAGATATTAGGGAAGAAAATGATGGAGGGATGAAATTGATCAAGACACACGTAAACTTACATGTTGAGTTGAAATCACTTTGTGAACTATTTAAACATTTATTTTAAACAAGGATCTTCCAGAAATTCCAAATCAATAGAGGACAGAGAAAAGAAGATCATTTGAGGAATTTGAAGCGACCCAATAGCTACAGCAAATTAACTTGATCTCTAGTTAGATTAATACAAATTCTCAGTAAGATCTACTTACTTTAATTCCTACAGCATCTCCAACCTTCTAAAAACTGTATAAACCATGACAAAAAAAAGAGCAAAGTAGTTGGATCAGTAAATCAACAATCAGAATAAGACACATATATGACATAGATATTGAAAACAGCATAATTACTATGTTAAAGACTCCAAATTAAAAGTAGATATGAGCAAGAATAAATTATTAGAAAATATCACAAATAAATACAGAATGTCTCTGATGAATGCGGCCATAATTAGAAGTAGCTGTGTCAAAAGGGTTAGCTTCAAAGCTTGAAGATAAGTAAACAGAAAACTTTAAAAATAAATTATAAGGACAAAATAGTGATATAATTTAAAAGAACACTCTATTTGAAAACCACAGGACAATTTAAAAATGTGTAGCACACATATATTGGGAAGAGCACTAAGGAAGTCCAAAGCTAAAAAAAAGTTGAAACAGGATGAACAACCCAAAAACCACAACTTAGAAGTGCAGAATATAACAGGTAGGCTTTTAAAGCTCACATATTTTAAAATTTATTCAAGGGGGAGGGAAGAGGTAGTAGGAGAAAAACAAAGGAGGGGGTAACAATGTTCGACAAGAAATGTACTCATTATCTTACTCATGTAACTGTAACCCCTCTGTACAGCATATTTACAATAAAATAAAACTTAAAAGAAGAAATATATTCAAACTACGGAAAACTTGTAACAACCAGAAAATAATGCACAAGCTAAAATGAGTGT
The DNA here is from genome assembly GCF_019054845.1 of Dipodomys spectabilis. Classification (NCBI taxonomy): domain Eukaryota; kingdom Metazoa; phylum Chordata; class Mammalia; order Rodentia; family Heteromyidae; genus Dipodomys; species Dipodomys spectabilis. Next base: position 14,315,213 of record NW_024870683.1, read on the forward strand.
AATCGGTAACACTCCTTGGACAAAGACCAGAATCATAGTTGACTATTTGTCAGAAACCATACAAAGGATGAAAGGGATGAGATTTTCAAAGCAGAAGATTTTCTAAATCAGATGACAATATTATATCAAGGAAAGTACCAAGTACTTATAGAGTAGCAAAGATAAAAACTGCATTTATGCTTCTGGTCAGAATTCATTCAAGTCAGAAGAGAGAGAGTTGAAATATATAATGTGTAGGAAAAGAGAAGGTTAAAGTACCATTGTGTAGCCAAGGAAAATTACCTGCTAAAAGTAAAAGAAAAGGGCTGGGAAGTTGGCTCAGTGGTAGAGTGCTTGCCTCGCATGCATGAGGCCCTGGGTACAATTCCTCAGCATCACGTAAGCAGAATAAAACCCTCAGTGGCACTGTGGCTCAAGTGGTAGGGCACTAGCCTTGATCTGAAGATCTGAGGGACAGTGCCAGACCCAGAATTCAGGCCCCACAACCAACAACAACAACAAAAAAAGTGGTGGGGAATGACTAAAAGAAAGTAAATACTTTATTTTTTTATTAGCATTACTGAGCAAATACCAGCCATATTTAAAACCATGATTATGCAACAACAAACAGACACAAGGAGCTGGAAACACAGTGTTGTAAGTCACCTCATCACATATAGCACCACAAGTGTCATTAAAAGGTGGATTTTGATTAGACAAAAAACATGAAATTTTCAGTAAGTATACATCATGCAGTAAAATATAGGTACCGTAGAAATATATAAAGTGCTCTAAGAATGCCAGAGAATACAGGAGGGAAAGCACTAAGAATAAACTTGAATTAAATGGGAAAAGTAGAAAATAGTTACAGCATGTCATAAATCCACCAAACTTTGTCATTGTCACTATAAATGTGATTAGTTCATTCTGAAAAATGAACAAATAAATCCGACTCAACCATTTGTTTTCCTCAAGAAACCCTCTGAAATATAAATAATCAGCTTAGATAAAAGAAAAAGGATTAAGAAAGCTAAAATTACAGATAATTTTTAATAAAGACTTCAGACAAGTAAAATCATTAGGGATAAAAAATGCTATTACATGATTAAAAAGGGGTCAGTTATACAAGAAATTATAATAGTTTAACTTAAAGTCTGTTAAACTTAATAGCTTAAACAACACAAATATATTACCTTACAGTTCTATAAGTCAAAAATCTGACACAGGTCATAGCAGCTTAAGTCAAGGACTTGGAAGGCCATGTGACAGTTGATAGTCACTAAAAATGACATATCTTATTTTTGTCATTTCTTAGAGGCCATCAGCTTGGCAAGGCTCTTGTCTGTCTCTCTGTTGAAAGCTCTTCAAAGCAAGAGAAATAAATCTGTTGTCTCTTTTCTGCCTCTGCCTTCAAGGTGAGTTCATCTGAGATTACACTAGACCCAGCCTAACAAGCTAAGAGCAGTCTGTCTACTTTTAGACCAATTATTAAGGACCTCAATTCCACTTTCAGGCTGAACTGCCTTTACTTTGGAAGATAATAAACTCCCTTGCTCAAGTTATTTGGCCATGGCATCACTGGGGAACAAATATATTCTGACCACAGTGCACCTTTTGGTAACAAAGATTCATGTCTGTTTTCCATGCAAATGAGAGTCATTCTAACCAAGACCCCCCCTTCAAAGTTATAACATATTACTACTATGTCTAAAGAAAGCAAACAAATCCATCCATATTTCAACAGTTTCACAGTTCTAAAGCTAATCATCTATACCAACTAAATTAGGTATGAGTAAGTTTCCAGGTTTGGTTCACTGAGAGTCTTGTTAAGCAAGAGAAAAAGTTATCCACTTCATACAACACAATGGAACACAAGACATAGAAGCAAATAGAATGAAAAACAAAGTCACCCATCCAAAACAAATACAAAAGTCATCCTGACAAACAGGCATTTTAGGTCATATCTGTATGCTCAGATACTTCGAAGACAGATATGGGAAGATCATAGTTTGAGGCCAGGACAAAGGTTAGCAAGACTCTGCTTCAACAAGCCAGACATGAAAGTGCACACTGTTTTAGCTAACCAAGGAGGTATACCTAGGAGGACTGCATTTTGAGGCTGGCCTTGGGAGAAAAGCACAGGACCTTATCTGAAAAAAAAAAACAAAAAACAAAAAAAAAACCCAATTGGTGGGGTGACTTAAGTAGCAGAATGCAAAGCCCTAAGTTCAATTCCAAGTATCAATGAAAAAAATAATCAACTTGACAAACTCCACTTTGATACAAGACCTCCTACAAATCTTTTATTATGTGAAATTGTAGATTTATATGCTCTGATAGATTTCTTTAATTCTCCCTCTATTTTTTTCCATCCAAATTGCCAATGGTTTTGCTTGTGTCACATTCTCAGAAGGTTGTGTGGTCTCCAGTGTGCATCCAGATGATTCATTCCATGATTCATTCCATTAGCCAAGAGGCTTCTCCACAGATCTTTCCTGCCATAAGTCTATCTCTAGCCCTGGCTTTGAGTGAGATGAATGAAGAGTATGTTCTATCTTTTTATGATTTATATTTAATCTCTTTGAGAAGATCTTCCTATGTTTCAATACTCTCCACTTCTTTTATTCATCTGAAGTCTTATCAAAGGCTTGTCCCTTATGTTTCTACAGAACTTTTCTTTTTAACTATTATCCTAATCATAGTTTGTTTTACCATCATTCAGATTATGACAGTTAGGCTGAAAATTTCTCTAATAATTAAGTTCTGACTCCTAGCTGTTCAATATTTCCTTTCCTCAAATTGCCTCTTTCTTCATAAACTTTAAACAGGTTAAATCTTCAACACTAGTTTAGAAATATCTTCAGTTAAACATTCAAACTTACAAGCTTTCTGCTTCCAACATAATTTCCCTGGAGATAAAGCCTTGGGAAAGGAATATTTCAGAATGGCTTTTTATCTCCACATGCTAGAAGTGCAAACAGATTTTTTTTTCTCTAGTCTTCCCTGGTAGACCCTGATGTGTCTCATGACAGTAAATCTTATGAGAGACTTTCCTTCCCAAAACTAGGCCCCTGGAAATTTCAAGATAACCCACCCTGAGCCTCATCAGGTCTTCAATGAAAATTGAACTATCCCTTCCATGACTAGCTTCAGCCACAGGCTCTCCTGCTGTGCTTCTGCTCCTACTAACTCTACATTGACTTGTGTCTTCAACTTTCAAGGAAACAATATATAGTTATTTTTAATATATGTCTTTTATTTTAAAGTTACTGTACAAAGGAATTACAGTTATATGAGTAAGGTAATGAGGACATTTCCTATTGATATTTGATAAATAAAAAAACAGTCATTCATTTTCAAATTGTTAAGCCTGAGGTCTTAACATGAGGTCTTCCACGAGTGTGGAAGAAGAAGAAACTGAAAGTGCCTGAATTCATATTATTGGTAACATTTCTCTTTTACATAGCCAAAGCTCAAAGGTTTGTCCAATATTAGTTCCTTAAGGTCTTTATACTTCTCAAAAGTATGAACCCAGTGTATATAGCAACAAATTCCTCTTCCTCAGAGTTGTTGAAAAAACTACTGATAAAACTAATAAAAAGCTATTTTCCAACAGTTAAAGCATTATTTTGAAAAAAATGTAGACTGAGATACTATTTAAACAACATTTTCATAGCAAAATTAAATTATGAAAAATATCTCATAAATTTAGAGTTTGATGAAATGCTGTGCTAAACACTGCAATAAAAGAAAAGCTCAAAAGTTATGTCCATATGACCATATAAAATGATGATAAGTGAAGTGAACCCCAAGATATGGACATAAGAGGTCTTTCTTTGTTATTGTTGTTTTTAATGTACTATGTGTTTCTTTGTTTCCTTTGTATGCTCTTCCACCTGTGATATATCCCCTGTTGTCACTGTATTTGATTCTGGTGCCCTGCATCTTATATATACAGTTTTCTAATTTGGGGAGGGGAAGGGGAATAAGAAAACGCTGAAACAAGGACACAGGATGACCCATTGCAACAATGATACCCACAAGACACTATATTGGAAATGAACTTTACAATTTCAGGCTGGGGAGGAGTGAAAGAAGTGGAGGAGGGAAGGGATAGTGGGAGAACAATGCGGGAGGGGTAACAATGCTCAACAAGAAATGCACTCACTGCTTTACTCATGTTACTGTAACCCTTCTGTACAGCATCTTTACAATAAAATAAAATTTTAAAAAAGCAAATAATATAACTTCTGCTTTGATGTGAAACTATTTCTGATAAGGGACATCAATATTTGTATCTGCAAAGCTATATTATACTCCTTTGCACTCATGATAGCAGAGGGCACCTTGAGGCAGCCCCGGTGTGATTCCATGCTTTTGTTTTAACTGTTCTTCCAAACCAGCAGGTGTTGAGAATTAGGGAAAAAATACTCACCAATGGTTGCTGTTACAGTTAAATCAATTAAAGACCTTGAATGTCAAAAAGAAACCATATTATAATGCAGTAGAAGATAAATAATATAGAAAAATACTTTGTGCAAAACTAGTGCCAGGGTATAGGTGTCTAAGTTGTAATGTTCGTTACCAGGTTTGTGAGGGTAAAGAAGAAGAAAAGCAAAGAAAAAGCCTTGAAAATTTATCGAAACAAAACTATTTCCTTGAGCATGCAGGAATCTAGTCAGGTGTTTGTACTGTTTCCAATTCAAATCAAGGATAAAGTTGCTTAAGCAGAAATGGTAATGATTCTCCAAGAAGCTGACAAGTCAGCTTTGTAGTGATGCTACAAAAAGAGCCTGAGTCAATATGTCACCTTTACTGGGAAAATCTCAGTAGTTCCCAAGAAATATCCATAGAGTGAGACTTCAAAGATGACATTACTAAGAATTGAGAGGTTTTGCTAAGTCATTTGAACCTGTAACTATAATTGCCAAAATGTAAAAACAAGAAAGGGAATGCTTAAAAGGACAGCTTTGGTTGGGCTCAAAAAACTGTGAACAGCTGGGTGGGCAAAGGGGTACAGAATTATAGCTACCTAGGGAGAACCTTTCTTGAAATAAAGTATAAACGAGCAAGAAAAGAAAGTCAAAAGAAATACCTGAACAGCTCATTTGCTACAACAAAGTATGCAGTAGTAACCAACTGACAAGGATAGTATGTGGAAGTATGAGGCTCAGGTCAGAGAATTAAAATAAATTCTGAAACACAGAGAACACGGGTTTCTCATTTAGTTTTGAGAAAGAACATAAAATGGAAAGCAGCATTGCCACTTGGAGCAGATGGTAAAATATTGATGAAAGACTAAGGAGAATTGGAACAATTTGAAAAGATGGAAACCTTGATATTTGCTCCTTATAATCTCACAAGAAAGGTACCTATCTAAATTAAATACATTTTTTGTTGCTTATGTCCCTCCCCCACAGTATAACCTCTGCTTTCACTGTATTTGACGTTGGTATAATTTGTGGAGGGGAAGGGAAAAAGCATTGTTTAAATAGAGATACAGGTGGACCCATTGCAACAATGAGATGTACAAGATGCAAAAAAAAAGTAAACCTAGAGAATAGAGTAGATGAAGCAACTCATGACGTTTTAAAGTGATCAAGAGTCACAGAGGATTCCTACTGATTTCAAATATGTGCACAATTTTGAGGCAGATTATAAATTTTCCTGTGTGTATATTGTCGCTTGATTTCTGGTTATTATTATTGTTTTAGGCACTAAAGAAAATAAACTTAGCAGTGGGTAAGTGAGAGGTCTTCTGTGAACCATGCAATAAATACTTATTTTAATATCTGAATAGCAATACTAATCAGAAAGTAGATGGATAAAATAGAGCTTGGCTTTTGGGATAATATTGTTACATCTCAAAATTTGCTTTTAAATTTTTTAATTTTTACTTGTTAACATACACTTCTTCACTTTGTTTTTATTTATTTAAACATGTTCTGAATATTAGCTACAAAGACTTTAGGCATTAAAAGGCAGTTCACTTTATTTGTTAAAATACACCATACGTAAATTTTACTCTCAATGTTAAAATATACCATTGGTAAATTTTACTCTCAACTTTAATGTCAACATTAGAAAACATAATGGAAATAACAGACATTGAATTATTTATATATTGATATCAATATATTTACAATATACAACTCAATTGGATGTTGTGTTTAATTTCTATTTTATTTCAGACAAACATGGTCTCAAAACAGTCTGCACAGTTTTCAAAGTGGAAAAGGTTAACTAAACTTATCTGAATTTTTTTTATTTTCCTTCTTATTTTCCTCCATTTGCATGCCCGACTACCTCAAGGAAATAATTTCCTTTAATCCTCTGCCAAATTTGTACCAGGAATTTCCCTGACTTTGAAAGTATCCGGGAGGTAAAGAAGCATATATTAATAAAGTGAATTTTGAAACATACAGTTTACCTTCTAAAATTTATTGAACACCTCTCCAAATGAGAGTCCCAAATTAAGAGTGCATTTTTATTTCTCCAGTGTTTCATGTCCCTCTGATTAGCAGCTGTTTTTTAGATTGAGTATAATTTTGACATGTTGAAATGTCCTCATTTTAAAGGTTACCTTAGTTTTAAACACATATGCACATGCATACATACATATACATTCATATCAACATACATAGTTTTACATATAGATGCATGCATATACACCTAATAGGCTCACTAAAATATGTGTGACCACCTCATTGTTCCTATGTAAATTTTCTAAGTGTGGTTATGATGTATTTCCCCAGGTGATATGGATTTTCAACATCTTTGTGTATGCCTACCATCCATTTGCATGTCCTCTTCTCTTTTCTATTAAGTCTTTTAGTTAACTGTTAACTTGCACATCAATCTATTTTTCATATTGATTTAGATTTGGTTGGCATACTTTAATTAAGAACTCAAATACTTCTTCCTTCCTCCTTGCCTTTCCATACTTACTTTTATTACTAATACTAGATATAAGCGAGTTTGATTTTGTATTGTTTTTGTCTTTCATATGTTTTATATATACTTCATTGTTCTAATGACTTAATGCATTATTCAATGTTTCAGTATTGAAATACGAATTTAAAGAAAATCTTGCATATTCAACAATTACAAACAAAACTGAATACATCAAATTATTCATCATTTCTTTTCATATTTACCTATTTTTAGTTCAACAGTATTGTAAATTACCTGTACAGAAATTATTCATAAACATAGTTTCTGGTTTACAACAAGAATTGTGTTCCTGAAGCTACTTGGCACTCATACATTTTCTCAGTACTGTGTTTCTTAAAAGTAAACTGGAGATATGCCTGAAAGTTCTGTGAACTTTAAAATCTGGTGTTATTGATTTAGGGAGGAGGTATTGAGTGTTTGAAAACTTCTCACAGGGGAAATAACGGCATCTCATAACTTGGAAACTACTGATTTATGACTTTCATTATCCTTGTACAATTAGAACAAAAGTTCTGAAACTTTGCTTTAAATTATTATTCTTTCTAAGACTAGTTTTGTTTGTAGATAAACTGCTTAAAATAGTCATGTTAATAATCTTACATAAAAGGAAGAATCAATATAAAATTCCCAATGAGATTTTCTTTGTTTCTGTGATATATTCTTGCATTTTTTTCCTTGGGAAGGAAGAATGAACTAGAATAATTGAAACTAAATTATTCATGTTTTCTCTACTCAGCTAATTTTTCAATGAAATAACTTGAATATATAAATTATGCACATAATTCCTTTTATGAATAGCAAATGGAAAGCAGAATTATTAATAATTTTTAATAATGCTATTTTTGTGGGTGTTCCAGAAAATTCCAAATACAAATTCAGTAAATATTTATTAGTGTCTAGCATTTTCAAGGTCCCATAAGAACATTAAAGTTGAAATAATAACTTTCATCCTTCAGGAAAAAATACACAAATGAGTAAGGTTGCAAAAATTCTAATATATAGAGTAGTTCAAGTAAAATAAACAAAAGAACTACTACACAAAGAAATATATCCATATTAGAATGCAGACCCTAAGTTTCTTACTGCTTTTATCTCTCTCCTTCTCTCTCTCTACTGAAAGTATAAATAACTCACTTTGTTTATACATAGAGGATATTCTTCCACAACAAGGAATAATTTACTCATCTAGACAGTTATGTTGGCATCAACTAGTTAGGCTTGAAGAACAAGATGTTTTAGCTAAGAAAGATGTATATGGAAACTCCTGAAGGTATGGCAGGGTTAGCTATCAGAATTTTCTAGTTAATTTGGCACTTTCAGATGCTGAGTTTGGAGATAAACAAGAAGTGAGTTTGTAGGGGTTATCTGTAATAGTTCTAGATTTTAGCCTGGAGGAGATAATATATCATTATGCAGAAATACACGTTCTATTTGCTAAAATGAAAAATCTAGAAAAGATTCAGGAATAAAACTTCTTTCGTACTATTCAAAAAGATAGCATGCTCCGCTCTACCTGAAATTCAATGGTCTTTGACTTTATCTCACTTCCATACCATTATTCTCTGTCTCATTTACAGAAAGAGCCAAAGGACAGTGCTCAAAATGCCCTTTTGGAAGAAAATATATGAAGAATGCAAAATAAAGGTGATGTATGTCAATAAGTGCCCTTAAAGAAGTAGTCTGTCATAGGTCTGGGCATGTTTACTAAAAATAAAATAATAATAACCTAAAGAGAAAGATTCACAGAGATATGGTTCTAGATAACATATGTGCACTTACATACCTAAAACTACTGACCTTTATTCTCAATACCTAACATAATTCTAGGCAAAAGGAATTTATTGAGTAATGGTATACTGAATGAATGAATTAGGAATATATTATGGTAAATTGCATAAACTCTTAGTGCATTAGTGTGATTATGGGGTGAAAGGGGGATTATTAAACTAAATCATATTTGTCCATCCCTGGTTAATGTATGAGTTTAGTTACTTTTGTCCATAAACATGACACAGAAGCTTAAAATAGTTACTAAAATGGCTTACTTTTAAATTAAGATGAAAACATGACATACTTCCATTCCTCCCTTCAGATTCAGCCTTTTCCTTTCTCCTCTGATACTGCCCAGGAAACTGACTATATTGATTAAAGCAGCTCATTCTCTTGCCCTCTGGCCTCCTATTGGATTTGGTCAAAGGGGAGCACTATTAAGAAATATCAATAAGGAGCAGGTAGGTGAGAGTGCACTTACCTCTGGTATCTTCCCAGCAGGTCATCTAGGGCAGGCTCCATCCCTGTCATCCCCCCCCCCCCCCACCAACTATTCCTTCCTTGTTTTTTTCAAGCCTAAGGTTGAAAAAATAGCCTCAATGTTACTAACCCTATATCACTGAAAATTTCCTAAGATTTCCCTTGCAACAGGTACAGATGTTTTATTATACTCTCCCCCAAATCATTCAATTTTAACATTCACTGCATGGTAAAATGGATATATGTGTCATCAGTATTAAACAAATACATCTAATTTGATATTAGTTTCTTAAAATGTCTATCATATTTGCAATGAATCTACCTGGAAATATATGCAAATAAAGCCTTAATGTTATCTGTATTTTACTTTTACTTTTAGGCTTTAGACTCATTCCTTTATTCAATTCATTCATTCAATGGCCCAGAATCTCTTGAAAAATACTGGTATTTATAATCTCAGTAGGGATTATGAAAAATAAAAATGTTGGTTGCTGCTAAGCATACACAACACACTTAGAAATATGCATGAAAATGGTGTCATTTAATTTCATGACAGATATTTATAAATGAGTTTAAGAGAGAACAAGTCATATAAAATATACCAGATCTAATTAGGACATGTTTCATAAAACTCAAAATCAGTATTTACAGGTTATCTATATATTCAAATATAAAATTTTATTAACAAATGTATTTTTGCATTTAGAAATTATTTAATTGATTCTTTATGATAAATCATGAAAGATTAGTATGTAAGCCAGAGTGACATGCAACAAGCAGCTTAAATATGAACCATTTTTATTAAATCATTTGATGTACAGATTTCCTATAAGGAAATTAGGACTTAGAAAAAGGCTTACCAACTTTTCTTGTTAGAACAGACCATATTTAGATTTTGGGAATACTTAATTAAAATTATTTTGTGAAAAAAGTATATTCCAACCTAATATTTATACAGAAACATCCAATGCATTCCGTACCGAATCCCTCTGAGGGATCTTAAGTTTTGAACACTTCAGTACCTTATTGACAATGACATTTGGGAATTATTACACATTTCCTAAGTTTTTGTTTTATATGTTTGTCTGGTGTTTATTAACATTTAAGAACACTTTTTCTTGGGAGGCAAAATGTAATGTTGCAGCAGGTAACCTAAGAAAGCAGCAGCCAACATATGCTCTTGATTTGGCAGAAGCACCAGTCTGTCACAATGGAGAGGAAAGGAAGCACAGATACAAGTTACAATCATTGTGGTGCCTGGGCCAGAAAATACAGGATGTACAAAAAACAGCACCTTTAGTGCAATGAACAGAAGCTTATCAAACAATGAACTCGTCATACATCTGGTTGAGACCACTTAGAGCTCCAACTCTTCACCTTGGTACAATGCTGATATAATAATGCATCAACAAATAATGTAACATTTGAGAGGTCTGATGGTAACCAGGTGTCCTGTGATAATTGGCAAAGAATTTCATTTCTCTTTGCAAATATCAGTTATAAAAGCCTTACTTAAAAGAAGTTATAAACAACAAAAGCTTTTTGTTTGAAAAAGCAACAAAAAGCCTGAATATATTTATCACATTGTCTATAGTAAGTTCAAGAATATATTTTAGTCAAGATGTAATAGGTTTTTTAAAAATATGTTAACATAAAACAAAAAAAGTAGTTTCTCAATGAATCTGACTAGCTAGTAACAGAAGAAAGTTCAGTTCAAAGATTAAGATGCAAGATAGGTGTAAAAAGCAGAAAGTAAATAATTTATAGGTAGAAATCTCTCATGCAACGATAATTGATAGGCTGAACTATGGGATTAGATGGCTTAAATAGATCAGAAGTAAAAATAATTCAATTTGAGTGAAAGAAAACCAGAGATTTTCATAGCACTACAATGCACCTGAGGTTGGTTAGATTTACAGAGCCCCCTCTGAAGCCCTGCGAACAAATGTGATGTGTCTGTCTTTCCGAAGAAGAAAAATGTGGAACTAGTACAGAAAAACTACATAAATGACAGCAACAACTAAAAAGGGTGAGGTCAAAATGGGTGGCACAAAAGTTTCTAGTCATAGCAATGCCACAATCCAGATAGTTTGGCAATTGCTGTACTTCTTTTCCTTAGGTTTCAGTTTGCTCCTTTCTAGATACAAAGTTGTGCCTACTAAGCTCTTCTTATGAAAGCATGTCTTAATTTTACGACTTACTGAGTGCCATCACAACTTTCCTATGCATGTATTTACTGTGTTTTGATCATGTTTAACCCATTACTATTTCTTTCCTTTATCAGCCTGTTTCCCTTTCCTTTTTAAATAGTAACTTCTTTAATTTTCATGGTTCTTGTCTTCCTTTCCTTAGTGACACCAACGATGAACTATAATTACAGACACTTTCCCACAAACATAATTTCATGTTTTTTACAGTTTTACAAACTCCATTGTGCTGATATAATTTCTTTATTTATTCATTGATGAGTACTTAGGTTGATTCTGTAACTTGGCGATCATGAGTCATGATGTGATAAGCATGGTTTTCAGGTATCTCCACAGTAAACTGACTTTTTAAAATTAATATTGTGTTTTATTTTATATATGAAATTACAACTTAAAAAAACAAACAAAATGAAGACAGGTGTGAATAAAGATGAGAGAACAGCCATGGAGGAGGGGCAAAAAGAGAGAATGATGGGAGATATTTATGGACCCAATATTGCTTGGTTGTTTGAATATCAACTTCAGAGAGAACACCCAATCCTCCTCCCCTCCCCCGCACCAAAGTTGTAAAGTTCATTTTTCAACATAACGACTTGTACATCTCATTGTTGCAACGGGTCCACCTGTATCCCTTTTAAACGATTTGTTTTTTCCTTTCCCCTCCACAAATTATACTGACATCAAATACAGTGAAAGCAGGGGTTATACTGTGGGGGAGGGACATACAAAGCAACAAAGAAATAATCTTATAAATGTATTAGAAACAATAGCATGAAAGAAAAAAACAAAACTGCGATCCTCAGATCTCAACCTCCTGAGTAGCTAGGACTATGGCATGAGCCACCAGCACCCAGCATCTATTTTTTAATTTTTGAGGTAACTTTATACTATCTTCTATAGTGGATGGCCTAATTTGTATTTCCTTCATCCATGGATAAAGCTACAGTTTTCCTTATGGTTCTTCCAGCATGAATATATTTTTACCATTTTCCTGATAATTATTCTGAATGAGGTTTCAAGAAATCTCTCTCTCTCTTTCTCTCTCTTTCTATATATATTAGTAATTAATCTCTGTTGGATGAAATGCTATCATATTTCTCCCATTCTGAAAGCCATCTTTCTATTAGTAATTATATTTCCTTTATAGTGCAAAATCTAATTTATGTGATAGAGTCTCATTGGACAATTCTCCAATTATTTTTTCTGAAACAATCATGGAGTCTTATTCAGAAAGCCTTTGCTCTACCAAGATCATGAAGTGTATCCCAAAATGCTTTTTTTATGAGTTTCAAAATTTTAGGATTCACATCAAGATCACTGATCCCTGAGCTGATTTTATTTTTATACAGTGAGAGAGAAGGATCTAGTCTCAATCCACTGGATGTGGGTATCTACTTTTCCCAGCACCTCTTGTTAAAGAGACTGCCTATTTTCCTGGGTCTTCATGGATTTCGCTGATTGTCAGGGTGGTTCTTAGCTTCGTCACCGGGAAGGAGGAAGCCTGCGAGGCTTGGAGGCATAAAAATGAAGAGGTTTCCCCTCATCTCTGACCAATAAGTTTGACTGTGAGATCTCTCTTAAAATGAGTTTCCTTAGTATCTCACCAGAAAACTAGCAAGAAAAGAGACCCCTTTCTGCATTGTCCTACTGTGTAGATTGCAGAACTCACATCTTAAACTGTATTTTTGCAAAGTGTAAGACTGTGTACTTGTAGAGAACTCTACGGGACTTGAGACTCAACTAATGGGTATTTTCCCCTCCCCTGCAATAGAGCCTAGTGCCCAGTGTGAGGTTCTGGGGTTACTTTCACAAATCTCCAACAATTCTGGCTGTTGTCTGGTCTCTTGCCACTATTAACTGATGATCTTTCCTGACTGCTCGCTTTCCCTGCAGCCACCCACCTAATGTTTTGTTTCAGGTTCAGAGTCACAAGAACCTACCATCTTCCCTCTCCTTCCCAAGCTCTTAAATATTCTATTTTCCCGCAAAAAAAGTTCCTATTTTTTTTACATATGATTAACTTTTTTATATGTTGGTCCTGCCACAAGAACTTTAAGGTGCAAAGATCTTTTTGTCTTTTGAACTATGTTTGTACTTTCATACAACCTTTTTTGAAATTATTGTAGACTTTTCTATATATCAAATTACAATCCATCCCACAAATCTCTTTGAGACAGATCCCTCTCTTCCATGGAATGATAGTCAAAATGCTGAGAAATAAGACTTTAAAGGCCTTTAGAAGCCCTCTTATCTAGAAGAGTTTAACAGCATGTCCATATAATTCTTAGAAAAAAAAAGTGTCTGGCTGAGATTTATTAGACAGCATTCTAAATCTTTCCTCTGATGTCTTACAAAAGAGCCACACCCTTAAGATATTTACCTAAAGACAATATTTTACTGAAAGAGCCATAGATTTAGTGCTAATTTTATTCTCCAAGGAAGCAGATCATTCGTGGGAATATATTCGCTAAATTGCATTGAAAACTTCAGTGGTTCCTGTTAGTTCATTTCTTTATCTCAGATGAATTATAGTGATAGACAGATACTGTCTCGATACCTATGGTTGGCATTTTCGGAATTTACATTGGTATTTTCTTACCCAGTAGTCAACCATCTTAACCAAGGTGATATAGACAGGACTTTAATCATTTTCAAGTTCTTTAAATGGTCAATTTTGTTAACATTCATAGTTTTTATTTTAACATTACTCCAAACAACTTTTTAAATGTTTAGTTAGTTGAAGACATTAAATTACTACAAGATTCAAATGAAAGGCTGATCAACATCTGGGTGACAGGCTTGAAAAATATAGAATAAGAGGACAGAGACCATACTATGTAAAGATCTAAAGCAAAATAAGACAATAGGACAAGGATCTTTTGAAGTCTTGAGCTTTGAGAGCGAGCAGAGCTGAAGCCTGTTGCAATAAATTGAACAACTTTTTTTCTGTCGCAGCATGTTAAGTATTTGTGTGGAATAATGGAATATGAAACTGAGATTGGGACTCATATGTGGTAGGCAGATCCTTTAAATATGAAGACACACCCTAGAGCATTTTTCATTTTTTTTCTAAAATGTCTCACATTTTTTGCTTCAAGCTAGCCTGAGGCTATGGTCTTCTAATCTGTTTACCTAGAGTTGCCACATAGCTAAAGTCATAAGCATGGACTGTCATGCCTGGAGTCCTAGTTGAACTGGAGCCTACCTACCATTCTTGTCCAGGCTGGTCTCAAACTGCTTTCCTCTAGATCTGTACTTCCTAAGTAGTTAAGATTAGGGGATGAGCCATCATGCTCCCCAACAAGTCATCTTTTTCTTAATTTGAATCAGTGCTATGCTTCAAAGAGAGATTGAAATAGAGTGTTCTTTATATGAGCTTAATAGAATCCACTTCATGCTAACAACTTGTCAGATTTTCATCTGTAGGTTTTAGAAATATATTTTTGTAATATTTTGTAATATTAGAAGCCTGATAAGCCTATGAGTAATGTAAAATAAACAACAGTTAAATAAAACTATTCTGTGGATATAAATGGGTGTCTTCATATAACTAAACAATCTCCTTTAATATATAAAATGAGTGCTCTGGGTCTTGTGAGGAAAGGTATTGGGTATTTGATGGAAACTTAAATAGAGTAAAAAAGACAGTGATTTATCTTACCTTGTTATGCTTTTAACCTTCTAGAATTTAAAGAGCAGCAATTCTGAGATTGCCAAAGAGAATTTAGGAAGTGACTGAAGCCACAGCAGAGGCAGCAGCTTCGAAGAGTTTAGCAGGGAGGATCTCAGACACAATGCTGGCTTTTGTGCCTGGTGGTAGGCTGTAGTCATACACATTATTCTAAGCAGGAAATGAGGAACCAGGGGAAAATTTTACTTTCTTTCAGCTTTCTTATTAATTTTGTGCAAGATGCACATGTGAGCTTTTTATCAGGTCAGTGTTCAAATGAAGAAAGGTATTCTTTGCTATCGTGATACTTGATTTGCCCTTCAGAACCACTCAATAACAATCACTCATGGGCATATTCTGGGAAAGCTAAACCAAAGCTTGGGGAACACTGGAAATCCACATCAATGAGAGTGCTACCTTTGTGCAAGTAAAAGTACATGAGCAATTATTACAGGCTGAAAACTTTGTCTCTATTCTTCATTGTTTGTTATTTTCAGCATTGTTCTCTTGTCAAGGGAAGGGGTAATAATGCTCTACAAGAAATGTACTCATTGCTTTACTCCTGTAACTGTAACCCCTCTGTACAGCATCTTTACATTAAAATAAAAAAACATAAATTTGGCTAGTGTACTAAGGCTTCCATAACAAAATACAAAGTGGGTATGATAGACAACAGAAATTTAATTTCTCATAGTTTTGGAGGCTAGAAATTCAAGAGCAAGATGAAGGTAAGGTTGGTTTTTTTTCTGAGGATTCTCTCCTTTGTTTGCAGGAAGCTGTACTCCAGCTGTTCTGCCCATGGCCATCCTTCTGGGCAGATGGGCCCTGATCTCCTGATCTCTCTGTCTGTCTCTCTGTCTCTCTGTCTCTGTCTCTGTCTCTCTCTCTCCTCTCTTTCTGTCTCTCTTCCTCTCTCTGTATGTCTCTCTCCCTTCTCGCTGAAGACACTAGTTGTATTGAATATTGAATTAGAACCTCACTGTCATGAGTAATCCTCTGAAACTCCTAATGTCTATCTCTAAATACAATTAGATATTTGAATACTGGCAGTTGAGACCTCAACATATGAATCTGTAGTGAACGTAGCTCATAAGAACTAAAACATCATACCTGTGTACAGATGTTGTACTTGCAAGAAGTGTTGAAAGTTCAAAGCCATCCTAGGCTACATAGTAAAGCCCATCGTAAACACCTGCGTACATAGTGAACATATACAGGTTTTCCTCATATACCTGGTGCATTTCTGAAAGCATATTCAGAAAGTTTTATTGCAAGTATGCTTTACCCAGATTATAAGTGTCTTTGTTTTGGGGCCTTATTATAGCCTTGGATTTATATTATTGATATTTTCAAATAAAAAGAAAAAGTATTAGAAACATTTAATTAATTACCCTTTTCATTAAGGGAGAATATTCAGTGCAAGGCTGTGACCCCACTTTTGCTGACTGAAGTATTGTTTCTATTACAGCTGCCTTTGGAATTTATTCAAAAAATGTTAATAAGTTGTGAATCAACATCAGGAATTGGCAGATGGTGTCTAGCTATACATATTATTCAGCTTAATTATATGTAATTATAATTATTAAAATGAGTACATGTAGAAACAGATAATATGTATTTTAAAGCTCACTATGCTTATTAATGTGAGAACTGAAGTTTGTTAAGTTGTATTTTTAAAATTGTTACTAAATTACAAACGACAATAAACTGAATTTCTACAAAGACAGAGCTATAGCCAATTCTATACAAGTGTTTATTATAAAAGATAAACATATTTTAAAAACATCTTCTACTGTTCCAATTTTGTTATAATTTACACCAAAATGACCTAAAAAGAATACAAACCACAATGGCCAATTTTGACTCAGGACATTTTCTTTTTGGTTGGTTGTGAGACTTGAACTCTGGGCCTGTGTGCTGTCCCTCAGCTCTTCAGCTCAAAGCAAGTGGTCTACCACTTGAGCCACAGAGCCACTTCCAGTTTTATGAGTGGCTTATTGGAGATAAGAGTCTCATGGACTTTCCTTCCAGGGCTGGCTTTGAACAGTGATCCTCAGATTTCAGCCTCCTGAGTAGCTAGGGTTACTGGCATAGCCACCACACCCAGCTCAAGACATTTTTTTTTTTAATTTTAATTTTTTGCCACTCCTGGGGCTCGAACTCAGGGCTTGGGTGCTGCCCCTAGGCCTCTCTGTGCTAAAAGCTAGAGCTCTGCCACTTTAGCCACAACACCATTTCCAGCTTTTTCTGAGTAGTTTATTGGAGATGAGAGTTTCACAAATTTTTCTGCCCAGGCTGGCTTGGAACTGTGATCCTCAGATCTGAGCCTCCTGAGTAGCTGGGATTACAGACATGAGCCACCAGTGCCCGGCCTCATGAATTTTTAACATGTGACAAAGACATTTGAATTATTATAATTGAGATCATAGTAAAGAAAACTCCTGAATTCCTGAAGAAGGAAATTTCTCAATCTGTCCTCAATAATGGAACAACACCAACTTGGTGAATATAGAATTGTAGCCTTCTTCCCAGGAAGCCAGGGACAGTTAGGGTACAGGCTCTTCTCTCTGCACCTGCTCCTTATTCTTTCTATATTTTATTATTGTACAGTAATTATACAATGTTGTGATCTTTTTATTTCATTGATCAATCATCCTCACCTCCTCTAGGTCTCTTTCTTACTCCCTTCCCCCATGGATCTCCTTTCTACTAAAAGAACATCACATTTAATTTTCCTAGCCCCAAATTCATAACTTGAATATATTATAAATGGAATGTCAGAGATACACATGTTTAGGAATATTAATGAAATCTAATGTTTTCAAGATATCAATACTATGAAGGATTGAAAAAAACAGGAGAAATGTCTACATATTAAAGGAAACTAAACAGACATGACAAGAAAATACAATTTGTATTCCATACTGATTCTTGTCCTAGAAGGTGACTATAAAGAAGATCACAGTAATATTTGATGAAACTGGAATATTTGATACACAGTAGCAAAAGGTAGAAGAAAATAAAATTTTGAATTTACAAACTGTATTGCAGGTGTCTAAACAATCTTATTTTTAAGAAATGCATTATTTTCTTTTAAAGAAAAAATAATACTATTATATCACTTTTATACAAGTAAAGTAACTGATGGAGGGTCTAAGAACAAATAAATTTACATAGAAAATTCAAGAATTCCTTTGTACAATTCCTATAAATGTTTTTAAGTTTAAAAATCATTGTAAATAAAAAGATAAAAATAATACTAGACTAGCGATTTTGATAGATTGTTTTATACAGAGGAGCCTAAAAGAATTTACCGTTTCTTGGGATATAGCTTAAACATCATCTAGCTTTACTTTAAAATGTGCAAACTGTTCATGTCTTTTAGTTCTTCTAAGCTGCAGAAATCTTGACACAGAGAAGAAGAGAGAAAATGTAACTTTTCTCCATTCCTAGTTTAGAAAGTAACCTTATACATTTCATCAGTAGCTAATTAAAATTCCATGCCACTGGTAAAAAGAGCATGAACACCAAATGCAGCAAAGGTAGATAAATCACTAGGACACTGGGAATTGACTGAGGGGGAAAAACTTGAATATTGTAGCAAAACTAGGCCATCTATTCACTTTAACAGGAATCGATTGCTTATAATTTATCTTCAGAGCTGCTTGAGAAAAGAGGGAGAGGCCAGTACCGTTACCGACATCACATAATTACTTACATATTAATTGGTAATAAGGTGTGAAGAGAAAAAGATAAGGAGATGCACAAAGAAAAAAATTAGTTGCAAGGAAGACACAGAGAAACCATTTTCTCTATATACCTTCCTTGTCTTTGATCTTCTGACTGAAAAGAAATAATTGGATTTTACTGTTACCATGGCCTCCTCTAGTAATTACAGTGAAATTTTAAGTTTTGAAGTCTATATGTGCTCTAAATTATTTTCCTCTACAATTTCACAAATGTTACTTTATAACATAGCCATTTCAAAACCAAAGACTCCACATAGAGCTCCCCTATGACCCAGCAATCCCACTTTTGGGCATTTACCCAAATGTTTACAAACAAGACTACACTAAAGCTACCAGCACGACTATGTTTATTGCAGCACTATTTACTATAGCTAAGATATAGAACCAACCCAGATGCCCCTCAGTAGATGAATGGATCAAGAAAATGTGGTATATATACACAATGGAATTCTATGCCTCCATCAGAAAGAATGACATTGCCCCATTTGTTAGAAAATGGAAAGACTTGGAAAAAATTATATTAAGTGAAGTAAGCCAGGCCCAAAGAAACTTAGGTCCCATGGTTTCCCTTATTTGCAATATCTAGTATATGTCTGAGTCAAGCAGAAAAGGTCAGATAAGGTGATGTTAGGGAATGAACCCCAAGATATGTACTCAAATGTTTTTTTCTTTCATGCAATTGTTTCTAACACATTTATAAGATTATTTCTTTGTTGCTTTGTATGTCCCTCCCCCACAGTATAACCCCCGCTTTCACTGTATTTGATGTCGGTATAATTTGTGGAGGGGAAAGGAAAAAACAAATCGTTGAAATAGGGATACAGGTGGACCCATTGCAACAATGAGATGTACAAGTCGTTATGTTGAAAACGACCTTTACAACTTTGGTGAGGGGGGGGGGGGTTATAGAGGGGAAAAGCGGGTAGGATTGGAGGGGGGGCGGGAGGAGGATGGGAAGGGATGGGAAGGGGAAACAAAGGAGGAGGCTACAATGCTTGATAAGAAATGTACTCATTATCTTGCCCATGTAATTGTAACCCCTCTGTACAGTATTTTGACAATAAAAAATAAAAAGAATGTTTAAAAATTGTTGGCTGGCCTAGATGGCTCAAGAGATTTGCAATAGGTCACACAGTAGCTTTGATTTCTAGGGCATTGCTTTAAATCTATTCTGCTTAATGACTATTGGCCATTCAAAGTAAAATGAACTGGTGAGTTGAGCAGAGTTCCTTGGCCATTTGTATTGCCTACCACTTTTTCAGTTTGTGAGTAAATATAATCTATAGTCACCTCTATGCCTCAGCAAGCAAGTTGAGAAATACAAGTTAAGTGCATACAGGTTTAAATTGAGATGCAATCAGTTTTTGATTATATGAATCTCCACAACTCACTTGGTTTCTTTCAGTCTTAATCTCTCCACTTCTCACATGTGTGTGTAAAGGAATAGTATATATGTGTAAAGGTACAGTATATATGTGTAAAGGTATAGTATATATGTGGACTAAAGGGAATGGGTATGAACTTTATAAAAATTAAACTGGTGGCTCATGCCTGTAATCCTAGCTATTCAGGAGGCTGAGATCTGAGGATTGTAGTTCAAATCTAGCCCGGGGAAAGAAAGCCAGAAGTAGTGTCATGGCTCGAATGGTAGAACGCTACCCTTAAGCACAAAGAGACTCGAGGACAGAGCCTAGGCCCTGAGTTCAAGCCCCAGGACCAACAAAATTAAAAATTAAAACATAGTAATATGATCTACCTCACAGAATTATTTTGTTAAATAGAAACTGTATGTGGTCCCAGCAGAAAACATTCAGTGAAGACCTACTCAGGAAGCAGAGAAATTATAACTCACAGTCTAAACTTAATTTCATGTAATACTCATCACTCACTTGTAAGGTAGATATTATTTTTCCTATATTCAAGTGCTAGAATAATTGCACAGCTTCTCTAAAATAGAACACTGAAAGTAAGACTTGAAACTGAAAATCATTCATGACTCATACCTTAACAAGTGTGCCTAGTCAATCTGGTTTAGGCCAATTACTTTCCAGTGCACTAAAGTCACACTAAAAGACAGAAAAAGGGCAATGGTCAAACCTTTTTCAAAAGCAAGAAAGACAGCCAACATATAAATCATAGTAACATTTCAGACAATAGTATTATAAAGAACATAAATTCAATAAGTGAAAATGGAGTAAGGAAGCCTATTTTTTCATATCATAATCTAGAAATGACTCTAGAAAAGGTGACCTTTAATCAGAAGCCTAACTGAGAAGAAAGCAGATGGCACAAACAGGAGTAAGCTTGCCAAGTGTGTGTGTGTGTGTGTGTGTGTGTGTCTGTGTGTGTAGGGGAGTCACAAAGCTCTGCTTCAGGAATGACCTTGATTGTTTCAAGATGTGGGCTAGTACACCTGTGGAGCCATACTGGACAGAGCACCCATGCTAGAAAGCATCAGAACAGTTTTATTCTCAGTGTGGAATGAGGTCTGAAGGTCAGACTCTGAAAATGACTGAGTGAATGATATTTGAAGGCCAAATCTTCTAAAAAGCCAAGGCTGAGGAGAAATTAGAAATAAGTCAAAGCATCGGAGTGATACAAGAAAAAGGAAACAAAATTAGACAGTTAAAGCTCTCAGACTTCAATACAGATCTTATCCTTTTCACCAAAACCAGTAAAGTTCAACCATAATCTCAGATCATTGCACAGAGTAACAAGAACTGGTAGATCAGAACACTGATCATATAACGACATGTAGCTATCTTACACAAATAAATCCTATAGGGTTATTGTCTCCCCTTTTTCTTTAAATCTCTCCTGTTTCCTGTTCATTTTTGTTGTTGGTGGTGGTAATGGGGCTTGAACTCAGGACCTGAGCTGTCCCTAAATTTTATTGCTCAAGGCTAGTGTTCAACCACTTTGAGCCACACCACCATTTCTGGTTTTCTGGTGGTTAATTATGGTTAAGAGACTTATGGATTTCCTGCCTAGGCTGGCTTCAAACCACAATCCTCAGATCTTAGTCTTGTGAGTAGCTAGTATTAAATGTGTGAGCCACTTTTACACAGCTTAAAGTTGTTTTTTAATGTTGTCTGAGTGAGGTTTCAGTACATTTATAAATTATGTATTAATTAACTCAATATTTAGATTATGCATCATCTGTCACTTATCATTTCATTGAGATTGTTACCTTCAGTCACTTCTGTGTAATGGAACACCAGAACTTATTCATTTTCTATGGTTATGACTTGGTACCTATTATCTGACTCTACTCTCTCTATTTTCATCCCTTATTCTTCACAGCCTCTGGAATTCTGCTTTCATTTCTTAGAATACACAAACAATTAAAATCATGTCATTTGCATCTTTCTCTGCCAAGTATTAGCCTACCCAATGGAAGTTCCCAAGTAAAAAATTGCCACCCACTAACAAAGGCTAACTGTAGAAGAGTGCCACCTCAGATTTCAGCCCCTGGAGGACGCTGTGGGTGTTCTACGAGGTGCTTCTTCAGATGAATATCAAGCTCCTTTTAGAAGGGACACTTGGATGCACCTCCACCATGGTCATAGTGGGCTGTATATTGCACCCACTCATCAGCTTTCTTTAAAGCCCACTGCTTAGTAGATTATTTGGAAGCTCTGAAATTAGGTTCTCAGGCATGGTCTTCCACAAAAAAACACATCTTGGCAGTGCTAAAACCAAAGGAATGTGTAATAAATAGCCAGTGATCCAGATTAGCAGTTACATCTGAGAAGCTTACCTTGTAAATCTGGATTTTGGAGGCTAATAATAACTTTTGAATGATTTTAACAGAAATTATTCAATTCTGTTTGAAAATCCTAATTTTCAAGTCATTGGTCTGAGTATATGTTTTTAACCATATAACATAAATAGTTCCCAGTTTGGGGACTTTATTAAATGCAATTATCTTATTTCCTCTTATGTTATAATTATTTGATACTATGGAATATATGGTAACTATTTTGAGGGCCACCAATAGTAAACACTAATCTAAGGGCATGAAAGCATTAAACATAAGGGAACTGGTAGTGTCACTGAGTCACTATTTTGCTCTCTCGGTCTCTTGCTAAGATTGACCTAAATACCTATTGTGATCCAGTTTAATTCTATTCATACTGCTTTGAAGACTGTAATGTTCTTGTTACCTTGTCTTTGTTATAAGTGCAAAATGGAAGAAATTAACAGTGCAGATAATTTCACAACACTAAATAAAATGGAAGAAAGTTCAAGAAAGATGAGAAAAATGAGATTTATCTTGAGTTTACAGTAAAAGGATCTTGAGATTTAACTGGTCTGTGAGTCTTATCTGTAATTTTACTGGGCCAGACTGGATTTTTGTGGAATAGAACATCTGGAATATTGTAGAGCTCATAAAACAAAAGATGAGATAAAACTGCCCAAAATACAAAAGGAATGAAGATTAATAAATAATTCTCTACCTCCTAAACCAGGCCCCATCTTTCACATTTCAAATATGTTTCAACTGTCTATTAAAAATTCAAATCTTTCAGTATATTATTCTTCATGTTAACTAGCCATGATATAATCTCCAGACATCCTCAGAGAATATAGGTATTTTTAGTAATCAAAATTGACCATGACACTGACTTTAGAATATACCAATTGTGGACAGGTCTATGAATTCATCTATCCATTTCAGTCAAACAGATATCAGTTGTCTATTTCAAATCATGTGATATGTAGTCAGTTAACAAAGATTGCTAGTGCAAATATGGTAAATAAATTAACTTCAACAAGGCATTCAAGAACAGTTTAGGTATCATAAATCATAAGATTTCTTGTGAAATGAATGCAAGTATGTACTAATCAAGAATAGAGCAGATTTTATTTCACACTAATATCTTTAATTTCTGAAACTATAATAACAAAGGAAACATATTTCCCACCTAGAACAACAAAGAACACTTACAAATATTCTAGAGTCTTGAGAAACATCATTCATGTTTAAGACAAATTAAAGTCACAATATGTAAGATTATACCTCTAGCAAATCATAAACTTTCAATATTTTTTTTTTAGTTTCACCATTCCTTACAGCAATACATGTGCCTGTCAACATGTATAAAGGAAACAATATTCTAATACTTTGATAATTTTCTTTCTGGCACTTTCTTTTGTACCATTATAATTAGACATTTTTTTCTAGTAAATGAAAATGACATTACATAGGGTATGAAAACCTTTCCAAATAATTAAATGGTGAGGTCACCCCTGTTATTGATTCTGTAGAAGGAAACATAATGGTAGCGCTATGGATTTTCAATCAACAATATTTACTCTATCAAAGAGAAATTTAATTCTTGACAGATCAACACCCAGAATATCCATGGGGAAGTTAATTGCTCACTGAATGACAGAATTGATTAAGCAGAAAAGTAATTTCTATGAAGCATAAAATTTAGGAAATGAACTGTTTAATTTAATGAGCAAAATTGCTGTCTAGAACACCCATGGATGGTCCTATTATTAGTTATACAAGTAGTAAGGTGAACATCAACTCTTACTTTTTATGATAATCCAAGAATATTAGTGTAGAATATTAGGCTTTCTTTGAAAGTCTTGTTGAAGTACATTCCCATACATTCTAGGGGGAAGACATGAATTATTAAAAATAATACAAATGGAATTAATGTACAATCACTCTTCCAAAAGAATGTTCCAATCAATCTTTAGAATGGAGGAACAAGTAATATTAATCTCATTATGCTCATGAATAATTATAGGACAGTGAGCTTAAGCAGCTTGCTCAAGGTCACAAAATAAAATAATTTCTGACATACAAATAGAATCTAATCTTTCAAAGACAAGCCATATATCTGCCCATTAATCTCTACCTCTAATAAATATATAATTATATAACCGTTAACTATTCTCAGTATTTATAACCGTCTCTCTCTCAAATGAGACTGTCTGTGTGCAATTAGATTTCAATAATATCCTTAAGTAAGTTATAATGTACTCTGTTCCAATTGGAAGCTATTTTCCTTTTTCCAAGCTTGCTTAGTCTGATTTAAAATAAAAGGTGACCTATGATATAAAAATTTCATATGTAAAAAAGGAAATAATAAAACTTTCTTATATATCCATAGGTTTATCCATGATAATACATTGCTGAAATTTAATGTGAAATTAAACCCTATTAGCACTTTATTTAACAGTACTTCTCTGTTATTACATTTTTCCAGTCTATTTAATTCATGTTAGTTTGAGCTACACTCCAGCATTTCCCTTTGTCAAAATTGTTCTAATTTTTTGAACTTTAGAAAAGTTCAATATACACAACTGGCTTTATTTATTGAGTCCTAGGAAGACAATAGTTAAACAACATGAAAAAAAATGGAATAAGTGCTTACTTTTTGTATCTAAGCTATAGACTTCAACAAAAAAAAAATAGGTAATACTATAAGCATTGCATAAAGGTCAATAAAAGTCACGAATCAAGATAAACCCTTGTTCTTTTTTATTTTTTTATTTTTGTCAGTCGTGGGGCTTGAACTCAGGGCCTAGGTTTTGTCCTTGAGTCTCTTTGTGCTCAAGGTTAGTGTTCTATCATTTGAGCCACAGCACTAATTCTGACTTTTTCTGAGTAGTTTATTAGAGGTAAATCTCACAGGCTTTCCTGCGCAGGCTGGCTTTGAACCATGATCCTCAGATCTCACTCTCCTGAGTAGTTAGGATTACAGATGTGAGCCACTGGCGCCCGACCCCTCTTCTTTGATTTCCTTAGGTAATTTGTCACAGTGACAGAAAGCTGAATACTATATTTTTCTTTGCCTTTTCTCTGCACTTTGTCTAGGTGAATTTCTGGTTACTAAGTTCTTCACAGGTACACAGTACTTGTTTACTACTCTACCCTTCTATTTTTGTTCAGACATACTTGAAAGCTATTCCCTTTAGTAGCCTATTTTTATGCATACAAAGCATCAATTTAGTTTATTAAGATATGTGCCTTTTGGTTAAAACTTAATAGGAAATAAGAATGAAAAAGTTCTAAATTATAAAATATTCTGAAATATGAAATATAAAGATGAAATGCACTTGATTTCTCATATGCCAGAGTGTCAATATAACCTACTTTCTGTGAGCTTATATGTATATAAAAGATAGAGAAGAATTTTGTTAAAATTTTTCTACAATAATTTTGAAAGACAAATTACTTAGAGGTCCTTCACTGGTCAAATGTATTTTTAAACATAGTATGTATGTGTATATATGTGTGTGTGTGTGTGTGTGTGTGTGTGTGTGTGTGTGTGTGTGTGTATATATGTGAGTGTGTGTGTGTAAGAGAATACTATACAACAATAACAAAACCAAGTTATAGTATACAGACCCACTATCTTTGATTTGCTTTTCACAGATTAATTCACCTGTGAGAAGGAAGTATCAATCTGAGAATACTTAATGGAACATTCCAGAAACAAACAATTTTGTAAGTTTTAGATTGAATACTATTCTGAATATTGTAGTAAAACCTTGGACTATTCTGTTAAAACCTGTCCAAAACCTGAATTATCTCCCCACCCAACATATTCATGGTTTAGTGTATCATCTACCTGTTTGTTAATAAACATTCCAGCTATCTGGTTGTTTTTAATAGTATCATAGGGCTTTTACTCAAGTAGCCCTTATTTTACTTAGTAATTATGACCTACAAGCAAAACAACAGTGATGCTGGAAATTTATATATGCCTAAGAGAAGCTATAAATTTTTGTTATAAGTGAAAAGTTGAGGGTTCCTGTTTAAGTAAGATGGAAATAGCATTAAATTCATAACTGTATGTATGAAAGAAATAGTCTACATAAATGTCATAATATCTATAGTTTTAGAAATCTACAGAAACTCTAGAACATATTTTCCCTGCATAAAGAAGTGCTATTTTGCTGCAACACATAAAACTAAATACATCTTACTGGCATAAAGTGTAAAACTAGACATCAAAGTGAATATTTGGTTTAATTCAACTTACATTAAGTTGAAGGCAAAGGAAAATTTATTTTTGATTATAGGAATCAAAAGAGAAGTTGGTATGGAAGATTTATGAGTAAATTAGATTCATGAGAAGTTGGTCAATACCAACTTTTAGTTTGTCATGTTTCATGTTCTATCTTGTTTAACTATGTTCATTTTGGAAAATAGCAATTCTTTTAACTTTCTGTATGTATGTTATACTTAAATAAATGCTATTTCCTTTGGAAAAACATGAGCAAATCAAAGGGACTAGTATAGCATATTATATATACATAGATGAAGTACAACAGTGAAACACCTTCATACAATTAATATAGCCCAGAACAATGAATGACAGGAAAGTAAAACAGACATTTTTGAAGGCAGGTACCAGCAGGATAGGGGAAATCTTGTGGAAGAAGTCAATAAGATGAATGTGTAACAAGTACTTTACACATTGTATGAAAAGATAAAAATGAAATCTGTTGAAATGTATTCAAGGAGGGAAGGAGAGGAGGGAAGGAGATCATGGAAGAATAATTTGATTGAAGTACATTCTGTGGTGTGTGTGTGTGTGTGTGTGTGTGTGTGTGTGTAAATGTCACAATGAGATCCCCCTTGTTCAATAAATGCATGCTGATAAAAACCATAAATAAAAATTATAACTGCTATTGAATTGCATCATTTCAACTTAACTGTACATTTTAGTTTGTGTTTTGTTGTTGATGTATTGTAGAATATAAAAAGAAACACAATATAAAAATAACATAAACTGAAACATTTTAATTTGTTAATTAGCTATGGATATAGAAGACAATCAAGAGACTTGCATTATTCAATTCGAATGACATTTGGTCCTTCATCAAAGATTAGGCATGTTAATAACAACATTCCCAGTTGATAACATAAAAAGTTACTAAGGATAAGGATATCAGGAAGTCATCAATGAATAGTATTCAATCAAATGATAGAGGATGGAGTATGATACATACACCATGGGAAAAAATTAAGTGAAAATTACATGTGTTTCAGCTGGCCTATTTGTCTCTGGAAACTTCCTGAGGGCAAAATTGTGCTATTACTTATTGATAACTAGAGCCTGATTACCAAAAATAAAGGCTATCTCAAAATATCAGAAAATTAAATATATTAAGTGAATAACTGTTCACTGAGGAATAAAAATCAAACACAAAAAAAAAAACAGTCCTCAGCAGCCAAGATCATATCACAAAAGCTTTATTAAGACACAATCCTGGGTCCAGTGTTTCATCTGTTACCTTCATAATATTCCTGCTTTTCCACCTAAAAGGCATGCTATTTGACATCACATATCATGTTTATTGTATTTACTTCCTTATTATTAGAAGAGATCTATCTCCAGTTTGCAGTGTCTACTAATCCTGAAAGGTCATCTGAGAGCCCTGTGTCCTTCAATCCCCCATTTTGATTTTCTCAGCCTTTCTGAGAAAAGTTGAAATACAATAAGCCCTCTTCTTTGCATAAACATATATACAAAATAACAGAATATATACAAAATAATAGAATATTTTCCATAACAAATAAATACTTAAACACTTAAAAGTTCTCCATGGTGATTTCAGCCTATACATAAAATCTATTCCCTGGCCCCTGACACTTCATTTCCACAGTGGAACATGAAATACCAGTATGATCTCACTTCTCTTTTCAGACACTTATCTTTCTTCATCTCTATTAATAATAGTCAATGTTCAGGACTTTTCTCCCTTCTTGGCAACTGGGAGGTCTTTATCTCTCTTTTTCCTCAACCAGCATTTGCTGGTACTATTAACTTAGCTATAGTCAACAAAACATTGGTAAAATGACAGCAATAAGTCATAGATTTTTTTGACTAAGGCAGCAGAATTATTCATTCTTTCTCTCAAAAGTTATGGGAAAAGAAATTCAATATCCTTGTCTGTAATTCCTTCCTGTATCTCTTTCCATTTTCTTGGATACACAAAGACAGAAAGTTCTTGTTCATCTCCATTTTATTTTCCCATATTCTCCCTGTCCCTCAGCCCTCATTTCTGCCTTTGGTAATTTGTTGTAGAAAAGATGTCATTAGTTATTAGAGAACTATCATTAGCACTCAGGTCGCATCTTAGTAGTTACTTCTGCACACAACATAATCAAGATCTGATAGAAGGAAAGTAATTTGAAGAATAAAGCCACCAGGGATAAATACACTTTCCTTAAATGTTAGACAGTTCACCATCAAAATAAGAAGGATAAAATTGCAACCAGGATGTAAATAGTGACAGATCTATGTTTACATTTTACTTTATTAATGATATTTTAAGGAGGAAAGAATAGCATACTTACCGATTCAACATGGAAAAATAAACAGCCTATCTTCTAAGAATGCTACTTCTTACAGAACTGCTAAAATTTATTAAATGATTAAAATAATTCAGATATATTATTCTTGTTATATATAACAAGGCTTAAGTTATATTATATATGATATCTTTCTTGATGAGTGTATAAATTATAAGTTTGAGAATAATCCAAGCATTATTTAGTGGCTTAAAAACTGCAGAGTGCCAAGAGCTCATGGTATCTTCCTAGCTTTTCGGGAGATTTGAGGAGACACTTACTGGGAATCTCTTATCTCCAAATAACCTACAAAAAGCTAAAATGAATAAGGCTCAAACCCAATATAAATTATTGTCACTTGAATATTTCTGTTACTTGAGCTACGTAGATCAGACGAACCCCAGTATTTTGGATAGGTTTATGCAACAAGACTGCTGCTTTGTTGAGAAAAAGAAAACTGACAATTTTATCATTTTCAGGCCAGGAAATGTCAGCATGAAACCTTCAGGAACTCTAAGACACAGACTGAGTTCATACTGGCACCTGACTCCACAGTTGCCAAGAAGAAAAAACAAACACTAAACTAAACTAAAAACAGGGAGCAGATTTAAGAGCACCATATCCTTATTCTAGACAAAAGCAGAACAGTGGGACAAACTGCTGTTTTCATTTCCCTCTTGGCTTTAGGCTCCTCAGCAGAATAATCTATTGCATGACTTTGGTTTTCCTGTACCCTTTATGATTTCTGAGTCTGCCCTCAAATGTTCTATCAGGTGACTAAATTTATAAACATATCCTTTCAATACTAAAAGAAAGTTTTTTTTGTAAATTTAAAAAATTAGTGTGGCTGTCAAAAACAGTCCTTGGATGTTCATGGCTAATGAGAGTGGAAAAGCCAAACCTGAAATGAAAGCTTCAGGAATGGAATATATTTACTTTGTACAATCACCCAATTAGCTATATGTTTAAAACTCCCAGTACCTATCTATTTAGGTTCATCTGTATGGATGCTATAGTCTTTCTGGATATTTCCACTAAGCCATTTCAATTCTATTTGGACAAGTTGGAAACATTCTCTTTTATAAATAAGACCTAGGAGGTTATAAACAGAAAAGAGATACTGAGATTAAAATAAAACAAATTCTAGAATATTTCCTGACATAAGATTTCATGTGTCCTAACAACTAGCTTTATATTTTCTTACAAAAGCACCTTGCTTCCACGCTATTTTAGGGACAATTATGCTCTATTTAAACCGCTGCTCTGATGAATACACTCAAGGTGATTTCTCATTTTTGTGGTTGTTATTGTTAATCATACATTTTTTCCTCACTCTTCAGGAAAAATATTTGAAATACAGTGCTATCTTAAAAGACAGATTTTTTTCTTTTTTTTTTTTATGGTGAAAATACCTTACAGAGGGGTTACAATTACATGGGCAAGATAATGAGTACATTTCTTATCAAGCATTGTAGCCTCCTCCTTTGTTTCCCCTTATGTAAACAATATCGCTATAAAGTGATTGTAAAAAGTTAAAGAAATCAAAAGAAGAAGAAAAACATGCAGTACACTGGTCTATATTGACCATGAGTTATCAATGTTTTTAGGGTAAGGAACATTTCCATAGGTGGGGGGTTGGTATATTTTTATGTATTCCTTTTCCCACATTTTTGTTATTATCCGTCACTTGTACAAGGGGCCTTTATTTTGACATTCCTATATATACATACAATGTGCCTTAATGAGATTCAATTCTCTCAGTCATTCTCCCTCATCACAACCCTCCCGTCACACCAATATCAACATGGCTCATTTTTTTTAATTCTTCATGTATTTATAGAAAATATATTCACAATTGATTTATTTGGTTCAACAAGGTTTTCTCTACTTCAGAAGTTAGTAATTTTATAACAATTTTTCATTTTATTATTAGCTTTAAGTAGTTGCCATTTAGCAAAGCAATTTATGAGTATACTATATCTTGGTCAGTGTCATCCCTTTCAACATTCTTACCCACTCTTCCCCTACGTAACCGTTTTTCTTCATTTTTACTAATTCTGTATTCTACTCATCCATCAGAAAATAGGATATTGCACCATTTGGAAGGAAATGGAAAGACGGGAAAAAAAGAACTGTATTAAGCAAAGAAATCCATACCCATAGAAACATGTATGGCATGGTTTCCTCATTTGTGGTACCTAGAATGTGCCTACAAATCTACAAGTAAGCACAATGGGTGGTAAGCAAGGGCTACAAATGAATTGGCTGAAGTGTAATAGATTCTATGGAGAACACAAATAGTATAATTTAAAAAAAATTCTAAGTCAAAGACTAACAAAGTAAGTGGCAAGAAATGGGTACTTTCTAGAGTGGAGGATGAGGGAAAGGGACAGGGGTATAAGAATGAAGGAGCTGTACTCACTTCGGGAGCACATATACTTTAAAAACAATGGAGGAGGAAAGGGGGAGAACGCAGGCAAGAATTTATTGCATATGGCACAAAGTTGAAAAATATAACAGAAAGTGGGGGGGGGGGGGGGAATGCAGTTAATTAGGTAGGGAGGACCTGTAAGGAAAGAGGTGGGTTGGGGGGGGGGGGGAGATTTGAGAATGTTGGCAATGGTGCTATTGACCAAAATGCACTGTATTTATCAACTGCTGTGGTGAATGCAACTCCTTTGTAAACTACTTACAGAAAATAAAAATATTTTAAGAGGTATATAATAGTGTCAGGCGCCGGTGGCTTATACCTGAAATCCTAGCTACCCTGGAAGCTGAAATCTGAGGATTTCGGGTCAAAACCAGCCCGGGCAGGAAAGTCCGTGAAACTCTTTTTTTTTTTCTTAAATAAATTTTTGTTTTTTTTTTTAAATTTTAATTTTTTTATTTTTATTGTGAAAATACTGTACAGAGGGGTTACAATTACATGGGCAAGATAATGAGTACATTTCTTATCAAGCATTGTAGCCTCCTCCTTTGTTTCCCCTTCCCAACCTCCTCCCCCGTCCCCACCAAAGTGGTAAAGTTCGTTTTTCCACGTAACGATTTTACATCTCATTGTTGCAATGGATCCACCTAAATAAGTTTTTTATTGTGAAAATACTATGCAGAGGGGTTACAATCACATGAGCAAGGTAATGAGTACATTTCTTACCAAGCATTGCTGCCTCCTCCTTTGTATTTCCCCTACCATCCCTTCCCTCCCATCTCCACAACTCAATTAAGCCCCTCCCACTCCTTCTTTCCCCAGTCTTCTCCTCTCTCCCCCCCCTTCCCCCCCCCCCCCCGCCTAAATTGTAAAGTTCATTTTTTTCCACATAGCGTCTTGTACAGCTCATTGTTGCAATAGGTCAGTCTGTATCCCTTTTCAAACAGTTTGTTTTAACCTTCCGCTCCCCAAATTCTACCAACATCAAATACAGTGAAAACAGAGGTTATACCATGGGGAAAGAACATACAAAGCAACAAAAAAATCACATGGTACCTTATAAATACGTTAGGAACAATAGCAAGAAAGGAAAAAACCACTTGTGTCCTTCTCTTGGGGTTAATTTCACTTATCATCATCTTATCTGACTTTTTTCTGCTTGTCTCAGGTACATACCCGTTGTTGAAAATAAGGGAAACCATGGGACCTATGTTTCTTTGGGCCTGGCTTACTTCACTTAATCGAACTTTTTTCAAGTCTTTCCATTTCCTAACAAATGGGGCAATGTCATCCTTTCTAATGGAGCCATAGAATTCCATTGTGTATATATACCACATTTTCTTGATCCATTCATGGGCAATGTCATCCTTTCTAATGGAGCCATAGAATTCCATTGTGTATATATACCACATTTTCTTGATCCATTCATCTACCGAGGGGCATCTGGGTTGGTTCCATATCTTGGCTAAGGTAAAAAATGCTGGAATAAACATAGTTGTGCTGGTAGCTTTATTTTTTTATTTTTATTTATTTTTATTGTGAAAATACTGTACAGAGGGGTTACAATTTCATGGACAATATAATGAGTGCATTTCTTATCAAGCACTGTAGCCTCCTCCCTTCCAATCCCTTCACATCCTCCTCCCACCCCCCCACCCAATCCTCCCCGACCCCTCCCACCAAAGTTGTAAAGTTCGTTTTCGACATAACGACTTGTACTTCTCATTGTTGCAACAGGTCCACCTATATCCTTATTTAAACGACTTTTTTTTCCCCTTCCTCTCCACAAATTATACCGACATCAAATACAGTGAAAGCAGGGGATATACTGTGGGGGAGGGACATACAAAGCAACAAAGAAATAATCTTATAAATGCGTTAGAAACAATCACATGAAAGAAAGAAAAAACATTTGAATACATATCATAGGGTTCATTTCCCTAACATCACCTTATCTGACCTTTTCTGCTTGACTCAGACATATACTAGATATTGCAGATAAGGGAAACCATGGGACCTATGTTTCTTTAGGCCTGGCTTATTTCACTTAATATATGTTTTTTTCTAAGCCTTTCCATTTCCTAACAAATGGGGCAATGTCATTCTTTCTGATGGAGGCATAGAATTCCATTGTGTATATGTACCACATTTTCTTGATCCATTCATCTACTGAGGGGCATCTGGGTTGGTTCCAAAGCTTAGCTATGGTAAATAATGCTGGGATAAACAGTTGTGGTGATAGCTTTAGTGTGGCCTTTTTTGTGATCATTTGGGTAAATGCCCCAAAGTGGGATTGCTGGGTCATGGGCTATGTGGAGTCTTTTGAGGAACCTCCATACTACTTTCCAAAGTGGATGAAAAGTTTACACTCCCACCATCAAAGTAGTAGAGTTCCCTTCTGTCCACAACCCCTCCATCATCTCTTGTTATTAGAGGTCTTGATTATAGCCATTCTAACTGGGGTGAGGTGGTATCTCTATGTTATTTTGATTTGCATTTCTTTTATGGCTAGAAAGGTTGAGCATTTCTTCATATGTCTATTGACCATTCTTATTTCCTCTTCAGAGAAGTTTCTCTTCAAGTCTTTAGCCCACTTATTTATCAGGCAGTTGTTTCTTTGAGGATTTGTTGTTGGGGGATTTAATTCTTTGAGTTCCAGTTATATTTTAGATATGAGACCCTTGTCCATTGTATTACTAGTGAAGATCTTCTCCCAATTCATGGGCTTTCTATTGATCTTGCTAGCTATGTCCTTTGCCATGCAGAAGCTCTGCAGCTTCATGCAATCCCATTTGTCCAACCTTTCTTTGATTTCTTATGTTTCTGGGTCTCCATTAAGAAAATTTCAGCCTGTGCCAAGAAGATCTAGGATTTCTCCTATTCCTTCCTGTAATGTTTTCAGTGTGTCTGCTTTGACTCTGAGGTCTTTGATCCATGTAGAGTTGATTCTGGTGCAGGGTGATACACAGGATCTAGCTTTAGTTTTCTACTGGTGATTAACCAATTTTGCCAACACCATTTACTGAAGAGGCTGTCTTTCTTCCATTCTATTTTTTTAGCTCCCTTATAAAGATTAGATGGATATAGGTCTGGGGGTTCATTTCTGGGTTTTCAATTCTATTCCATTAGTCCTCAGGTATGTTCTTGTGCCAGTACCATGATGTTCTGATTATTATGGCTTTGTAGTAGAGTTTGCTATTCAGGCTCTTTTATTGTTCCATATGAATTTTTGGATTCCTTCTTCTATTTCATTAAAAAATGAGGTTGGAATATTGATAGGTATCGCATTGAATTTGTAGATAACCTTGGGAAGTATTGCCATTTTCACGATGTGGATCCTTCCAATCCAGGAGCATGGGAGGTTTTTCCACTTCCTAAGTTCTGCTTTGATT
This sequence comes from Dipodomys spectabilis, assembly GCF_019054845.1. Classification (NCBI taxonomy): domain Eukaryota; kingdom Metazoa; phylum Chordata; class Mammalia; order Rodentia; family Heteromyidae; genus Dipodomys; species Dipodomys spectabilis. The sequence continues at coordinate 14,350,169 of NW_024870683.1, forward strand.
TCCTTTTTCAAGTTTTTAACGTTTTCATTATAGACGCCCTTCACTTCTTTAGTTAATTCCTAGCTATTTTATATTTTGTGAGGCTATTACAAAAGGAGTTGCTTTCCTGATTTCAGCCCTGCTCTTCTCATTGTTGGCATACAGAAAAGCCATTGATTTTTAAGGGTTAATTTTATACCCTGCTTCTTTGCCAAAATTTTGAATCAGCTTGAGTAATTTGGGAGTGGAGTCTATGGGATTCTTTAAATACAAGATCATGTCATCTGCAAAGAGGGAGAGTTTTACTTCTTCTTTCCCTATTTGGATCCCCTTTATGTTTGCATCTTGTCTTATTGCTGTAGCTAGGCATTCTAATACTACATTGAAGAGAAGTGGAGAGAGTAGACATCCTTGTCTCTTTCCTGAGTTTAGAGGAAATGGTTTTAGCTTTTCACCATTAAGTATAATGCTGGCTGCAGGTTTGTCATATACAACCTTTATTGTATTGAGGAATGTTCCATGGATTCCTAGTTTTTCCAGAGCCTTCATCATAAAGGGGTGTTGGATCTTGTCAAATGTTTTTTCTGCATCTATTGAGATAACCATGTGGTTCTTATCCTTGCTCTTGTTGATGTAATGAATTATATTAATTGATTTGTGTATATTGAACCAGCTTTGCATCCCTGAAATGAATCCTATTTGATCGTGGTGCATGATTATTTGGATGAATTTGATTGGCCAAAATTTTGTTGAGAAGTTTTGCATCAATATTCATCAAAGAAATGGGTCTATAATTCTCTTTCTTTGATGAGTCCCTGCCTGGTTTTGGGATGAGGGTTATGATGGCTTCATAGAAAGAGTTCGATAGTGAACTTTCTCTTTCAATTTCATTGAAGAGTTAGAGAACTATTGGTGTGAGCTCTGCTTTGAAGGCCTTGTAGAATTCCCTGTCAATCCATCTGGTCCTGGGATTTTCTTAGATGAGAGGTCTCTTATTGCTGTTTCTATTTAGATGCTTGATATGGGTCTGTTAAGTTGGTTTAACTCATCTTGGCTTAGTTTTGGCATGTCAATATTTGCTAGGAAATCGTCCATTTCTTCCAGATTGTTAAACTAATTCGCATAAAGATTTGAGAAGTATTTCCTTATAACATTCTGCCTGCCTCTTTTCTTTTTGTTGTTGGTAGTGAGGCTTGAACTCTGGGCCTGGGCACTGTCCCTGCACTCTTCAGCTCAAGGCAAGCACTCTACCTGTTGAGCTTCAGCACCACTTCCGGTTTTCTAGTGGTTTATTGGAGATCAGAGTCTCTCAGACTTTCCTGCCTGGGCTGGCTTTGAACTATGATTCTCAGATCTCAGCCTCCTGAGTAGCTAGGATTACAGGTGTGAGCCACCAGCGCCCGGCCTACCCCTTTTTCTTTACTTACTTTGGTACCCTGACCATAGTTCTATCTATGTAAATCCAAACTGTGAAGTTACAAATAAAAATATGTTTTTAAAAAATGAATCAAATTCTTTTTAATTTTACATAGCCATATTGCATAAATACTTAACAGAATTCTCTTTTTCCTTATTTTATAATTGCTAACTCATGCCACTGATCATTATATACTAGTATATGATAATTAGATCTATCTAGAGAGCCAATTAGATAATACAAATAAAGCTTGTCAACCCCTAGCATCATATGCTTGCACAGCAATTTAAATTATAAAAATCCATAAGTTAATTCACCCTAAAATTATAATGCTTTTTAAAAGAAATTTACTAAATAGTCTATATATTGTCTTTAAGTAATACTTATTACTCCAAAGAAACATTTAAAACACTTTATTCATTTCCAAAATTTCTGACAATGCTTAGAATTTCTTAAAAACCAGTTTGTAAAAGAAGAAAAGTAGTCATATGAGTTGATAAATAAAGTTTGTTATAAAATATTATTGTCATGTGAGTTTATAAAGATTCAGCTATATTTGGAAGAGTAGATTCAAATGAGTAAGGCTGGCTGAGCCTTCTCTCTAAGAGCATCACTGATGCAGATGAAATGAAGATAATAGATAATGTGTACAATAAGAGAATGCAGGATATCTTTGATATGATTTTACCTTTCATTACATATGTAAGTAAATGCATATTTTTGCTAGGATTTGTTGACTTTGAATTTATTAGAAACTGAATCTTTGATTTAGTTTTATAAATAGCCTTGAAAAAATATCTCTGTGCTTAGTATTTACTTTTTTGGAAAACTATGCTAAGTGATAAGGAGAACATCGTGGTAATAAAGAGCATTTGCCAATTTTATCCTTTTCTTTGTTTTGTTTTATATGAAGGACTAGATGGTTCCTGCCTTCAATTTTTGCTAACCATAGGAAATAAGACTAGTGCTTTCTTAATTTACTCCAAGGAGTAAATGAGTAAAACTAAACATGACACTCTGTAAAGAAGGATCTGTGTCATGTAATCAAAGGGAAAGTATGAACTATTAGACATTATACTGAACTTCCATAGAGAGATATTTTCTAAATCTAATCTAGTCTTTTTTACCTTTATATTTTCCGGACTAGCCATTCTCTCTCTCTCACACAGACACAGATACAGACACAATGCTGCTGCAACTACAGAACAGTTTATTCAATTCATGTTGTTGTTTTTGTTCCCTCTCGGGGATCTAGGCCGTTATTTCTTATATTTATGTATTTTTTATGACTCCTCATCTGATTAATTTCTAGTTAGACTTCAGGCCTTAATTTAGATGTCATTTCTACTACCCAATTTTTTTATACACAATTCAAAATTGTGAAGCTTTCCACATTTCCTGACTTCTGTTACCTCATCTATATGCCTTTCCTTTGTGTAGTCTCTATCATCTGTATTGATTACAGTAAACACAATCTGGTTACTAATCTAGATCTCTGTCTAGGATGTAATTGCTCAGGAGCTTTGATGGACATATTCATCATATATTTTGTGTACCTAATTACCTAACATGGTACCTCGTGGATAGATTACCCTCAACAAATTACCACAAAGGAAAGTCTTTAAAATGGCTCTTGCGTCTGTGGCCAAAAGTAGATCATAATTAACTTTCATTGTATTTCTAAAATGAGAAACTGTAATACACAAAGAATAGTACTGAATCTGGAATAAAAGCGACTTAGGAGAAAGCTGAGTAGAATATGTTATGAACTCAAATAGAACTCCTATTTTTCTATGTTGATGCAATGATATTAATAAGGAGTTAATATTATCATTAGCTTTAAGATTCTGAAGTATCTTGTGACAACATATCAGATCTTAGAAATATTAATAAAACAGCCTTTTTTTAAACTTTTTGTATACTTTTTACTTTTTTTTTGGTAATTATGAGGCTTGAACTAAGGGCCTAGGTGCTATAGTTCTCCACCACTTTGAAGCACAGCACTTCTTTCAGTTTTCTGGTAGTTAATTGAAGGCAAGAGCCTCATGAACTTTCTTGCCCAGGCTGGTTTGAACTGCAATCCTCAGGTCTCAGCCCTTGCGTGGCTATCATTACAGGATTGAGCCATCTGTGCTTGACATAATTACCTATTTTAATAAGCTCATTGCCACCAGGGAAAGGAAGCTGAATGAAAATAGGATGTCCAATTAGAGCCTTAAGATCCATGATTAAATGTATACAAATCAATATTTTTATACCCTAATTTCCCCGAGTGTAATAATTTATGATAAATTTATTGCAGTAAAAACACATGTGGGGAGCTTGTTGATAGGCTCTGTTTTTCTTTAAATATGTTTTTCTTGAATATCTCTTACATGTATCCAAACTCCAAGTGACATTGAGACAAGTTCAAGGGATTATATGAAATGAAGCCTGAGGAATACAGTTTACCAAGCATCTAGCCTCCAAGGAAATCCTGTTCCTAAGATTTCTTTTCCTATTTTTATATGAGATGATTATTTATAAAATCTAGCCTCTGAATTTATGTTACAACTAGTGTTCGTGAGTGTTCAGGACTAGATGAACATGAGGAAGAAAGCTGACATTTTGAAATTAGGGATTCATCTGAGGAGAGCATTTCCTCAGAGAATCCCTCTTTTCCTCAACCACAACAATAAGGTACATTTTATTGTTAACTATAAATACACATGCAGAGCTTTTCCTTCTGAAAGCATCCTCCCCTACACCACCACTCCCAATATTATTTCTACACCTCTATTGCACAAGTAGCAGGAGATACTAAGCCATTTCTTTAGAAACAGCAACCCCACACTGTAAGTATACTCCCTCATACTGAGGTGAGTGATAGCTCCCAGGTTTTTTAGCTTCCCCCACCCTCATCCTAACTAGACCTAGAGTAAGGTGATTAAGTCTTGTTGATACTATATGTTAATGCTACATGTAAAGCACAGATGGCGCCCCTCTGTCCTTGCATCTGTATGCAGGGATATAGCTTGTAAAACCCAGGGTTAAGGAATGGTTAACTCAGAAATAATTCCCAGGAGTTCCCTAGGCCTACATTAGGTGCAGGATGCCAAACATCCTGTGAACTTGTTTACAGATACACAGTGTCTAACTTAGAGCTTCTATCACAATCACACAAAGTTATTAAATTATTGGGAGGAATTGGTGTTCAAATGCAGTAGACCCTCACTGTCCATTCTGACATTTTGAATAATATTTATTTGCTGTGTATGCTCTGAACCCCCAGAGAGTCTGAAGGTCATTAGATATGATTTCTAAAGGTCAAGTAGTTATTTCTCTTGAGAAGGTTCAATGATTTCTTCACACTGCTATTCTACACGAAGATGCCTTCTAAGAAAAAAAAAATATTTTAAACCACTAAAGGCTTCCTTTTCATTAATAGTTTCTGTTTAGTCTCTTCAACAACAAAAAGACAAAAAGTAAACATTCTATTTCAGAACTTGAAAGAAATAAGTGTATATCCAAGCAAACTGAATTTCATGCACTATTTTTAAAAAATATTAATATTCTAAACCCTGTTTGCATTCCCAAAGCACATTTTAATTTATCAAATACTGCTTAACATGTTTAATATCGACACGTTAATCCCATTCCTCATTGATCACTGGTACCAAATAGAAGATTGAGATTATATGCCAGTTATCTTTAAATATGACTCAAAGCCAAGCATAAAGATAAACAGGACCGTAAAAGATGAAAAAACCACTTCTCCAAGGAAGAGGTAAGAATGGCAGAGAAACTCATGGGAAAAATGCTTATCCTCCCTGGCCACGAAGGAAATGCAAATCAAAACAATTCCTAGATTCTATCTCACCCCAGTTTTATTGGCCAACATTGTGAATTCCAGCAACAAATGTTGGTGGGGATGTGGGGAGAAAGGAACCCTATTGCATTGTTGGAGGGAATGTAAATGACGACAATAACACTGGACAGCAGTCTGAAGGTTCCTCAAAAAACAAACATAGACCTTCCCTCCAATCCAGCCTTACAACTCCTAGGCATCTACTCAGAACATCCCAAGTAAAGATACCTTAAAGACACTTCAATACCATGTTCATGTTGCACGATTCACAGTAGGCAAGTTGTGGAAACAGCCCAGATGACCTACAGATCCAAACATGTGATGCCTATTCACAATGGAGGTTTGCAAAGATATTAGAAAGAATAATACAGTGGTTAAAAAGAAATGTACTCATTACCTTATGTAACTGTACCTACCCTGTTCATAACTTTTACAATAAAGATTTAAAAAAACAAAGAATAATTTTATGTCGTTTGCAGGAAAATGGATGGACATAGTAGAACAAATCATGTTAAGTGAGGTACGCCAAGCTCAGGAGGACTGATGGCATATGTCTTCCCTACTAAGTGGAAGCTAAATCTAAAATACACTGGGACATGAAAATTATTCGGGACTCTAGGCATTCACACATAGACCAAAGGAGGACATTCTTAGGAGAATACAGGCACAATGACTATGCACATCCATCCTATAAAATAGTATTTATCAAAATAAATTCAGGAAATGGAAACAAGTGAATTTTTCTTTGTTATTGTTTTTCTTTTCTTTTTGTCTTGTTTGTTCATCTATCTGTCTTTGGGAGAAGGAGAGGCACAGAAATGGGAGAACAAAGGGTGAACAAATGCAGCAGTGGTCCTCACTAGACACCATGTTGAAAATGAACTATACAATTTTTGGGTAGGGATGTGAGGTAAAAACTGGGAGAAAGACTGAGGGAAAGAGTGACATTATCCAGAAAGAAATGTTTTCTTTTTTGTTTTCTTTTTTTGGTCTGGTTGTGGGGCCTGAACTCTGGGCCTGGGTGCTGTCCCTCAGCTCTTCAGCTCAAGGCTAGTGCTCTACCACTTGAGCCACAGCGCCACTTCCAGATTTTTTTTCTGCTTATGTGGTGCTGAGGAATCGAACCCAGGGCCTCATGCATGCAAGGCAAGCGCTCTACCACTGAGCCACTTTCCCAGCCCAAGAAATGTTTTCTTTACCTGGCTTATATAATTATAATCACCTTTATAATAACAAAAGAAAAAATTTTAGGAAGAAAAAAAATGAAGAACCTAAATATATAAGATGAGACTACAATACACTTTTAATTGGAAAAGAATGATAAAAAAAAAAACCAGCAAATTAGAAAGTGACTCAATTAACAATTGAATGTTTTACTTTCATCAGGTGGATAGGTTCTAAGATTCTGAATTAGAAAAACAAATTCAAACCTTGAGTCTCTCTTCCTCCTTATGTAACTCTGAAATACTCACCTAAGCTCCATGTTCTTCAGTGTCTTTATGTGAACATGGGACTAGAAGCACTCCCTTTAGATAGTGGTATAAACCTGTTAAAACATTAAAAACAAATTCCTGATATAGTATCAAAGCAATCTCAAAAACACAATTTATATCATTAATAGATTTCTATTTTACTGATGAATTAAGAACACTTTTCCAATATTCAGAACCAATCTATATCCTATCAAAAACTATTCCAACTCAGTATTGAATCTCAATTACAATTCAACTACTTTAGGAAGGAAATAATTAAGAGGAGGGTAGAAACAAAGATTAATATTTCACACAAATTAGGAGAATTGAAACCTAAAAGGAATAGAAAAGAGAAAGGAATATAAATATAAATCAACTTTTCTATCATTCCCTCTCATATGTACCTTTTACTTCTCAATCTTAACAATAACAATAACTTTTTAAATCAGAATATTTAGCTAATAAATAAAACATTTGGCATTCTATAAAAAGGGAAGGGTATCAGAGTCATTCCCAGAAAAAGCATCTGGTATTCATTGGCAAAGTGCTAGCTCTAAATTGAGATGGATAGTAGGGCCTACAAAATCAGCATAACAATAATACAACAAAGAGAAAGAACAACCTTATTGAAATGTTGATCAGAGGAAATTGATAGAATTATTTAAAAGATGTTTCCTTTTTCAAATTGAGAAGATTTAAATTTTATAAAGTTTTTTCTACTTGATGCTGTTCCAAATACTCATATCTGGGTGGGAAAAAAGGCAGTATGTTCCCAAGGTATTACTAGAAATCATCCAGGCTCTTCATAAACCTGTGCAATTCCTTTGCATATCCACACAGCAGTGATTTCTTTTTCCACTCTGTGGTTCTAGATTTAATCTTTTGCTTCCTATTACATTGAAATGTGCAGAGAAAGTATAGCCTTTAATCTCTGAATACATTGTTATTCCTTCTATAAACTATGCTATACTTCAAGGTAGCGATATTAATATAGATTTTTCAAGTTAACAATATTGCTGTGCCTTGTATTCCTCAGATTAAGATGTTTTAGTCTAATTATTGAGTTTATTCAAAATTAAATTGTTTATTGGGTGACATTGATCAAGCTGCATTATACTCATAAACTGACATGTTAAGTTATAACTGTTTTGAACAAATAGGTAAAGCTAATTAAAATAAATTCCTGGTCAATGCTGGTTTAGTCATTTTCAAATGACACAGTCTAGGAATAAGCTCTGTCAGAATTGGTGTGTTTGCTTTATCTTCCCTGAATAGTATCTCTGTCTTTGAGAGAAGTAACTATGTTCTCTCATGGTAGGAGAGGGAAAAGCTCTGATGTATGAGGCTACTATTTTCATTTCTTTTAAGTCTTATGTATGGATTCTCCCACATATAATCTGCTTTTCTGGAATGGCACAACTGATGAACAACTGGCAAAACTGACAACCCAATCCAGGCTTTTCTTCCTTAATCCAGGTTCTGTAGCCTTCCCTGGCTACCCTGGTTTACTTCAGCTACTGATATAACAATAGTCAAAAAGTACTAGCCATAATTCTCATATAATCCTACTCTAAGACTTCTAAACCACAAGCTGCAGACATTAGGGGATTAATCTTTACTCATTCATACAGTATTTTTTATTTTAGGGAACTTCACAGTTAGGTTTATGGGTAACATATCTCAGGTGCATACAAAAACATCCAGTTCAGTTAATACTAAACAAACAATAAAATAGCTCATGAGAACTAAACTCTGTTCTTCCATCTGTTACACATTTTAATGAATTTTTATATTTGTATTTTAAATTTAGTTGGAAAAGATGAGATTACTATTCTGAAATCTGAATTCTTAACATCCCCTATGTGAAAATATAAAATCTTTTACTCAGGACCTGATGCTTGCTTGACATTTTTTGCTTGGCTCTCAATCTACATTGCCTCTAGTACAATTTTTTGCTGCTTATTTTGGAAATACAGTCTCTTGAGTTGCTTCCATCTTCTGGATCTCAGCCTTTTGAACTAAAATTGCAGATGTGTCACCAGCATCTATGTTTGAAAGCATAAAAATCTTAACTTCTGTAAAATTCAAATTTTGGGAATATCAGTATAACACCAACAGCTGAAAATTCATGTGCCATTATGACAGATAGCAATCAAAACATGGGAGCATAATAGAGTTTTCTCTGTGTCCTCAGGATTTTAAAAGACCTTCCTAGCCATATCCTTGCCATGAACGCCAAGTTCCCCCATGCAAAAATCTCCACATTAGCAAGGAAATGGCACATGCTCAGGCCAGACATCTTAGTAGCAAGTTCTCTAAGATGCTCAATATGGGGCCAAGACCTATGAGTCCTGCTCACTGTGCTGTATTTCCCACAGCTCTTTCCCACTGACCTTGCCTGCTTCCTTCCCCCCCTCTCCTCCCTCCCCGCTAAAATTAGGGTGCTCTGGAAATTGAGCAAGTTTAGCTAAAAGAAAGACATTCATCCTGGAAAAATAAATATTTGAGAAAGACTTCTCTTGACACAAAACATGTTTAATTTTTTTTTGTGCCTCAAAGATGACAAAATATTTTATTTAAGTAAAATGCTTCCTGCCCTCTTTTTGAAGGGATGCTCAGAACCAATAGCCAAATTTTAGCAAGCAGGGAGAGCCTTAGAAGAGCTTAGGTCAGATAAGTTGATATTAGGGAAATGAACCCGAAGATAAGTATTCAATTTTTTTCTTTCATGCAATTGTTTCTAACATATTTATAAGATGATTTCTTTGTTGCTTTGTGTGTCCCTCCCCCACAGTATAAACCCTGCTTTCACTGTATTTGATGTTGGTATAATTTGTGGAGGGGAAGGGAAAAAACAAATCATTTTAATGGGGATACAGGTGGACCCATTGCAACAATGAGATGTACAAGTCCTTATGTCCAAAAACGAACTTTACAACTTTGGTTGGGAGGGGAGGATGATTGGGTAGGGGAGGGTGGGGGTGGGGTGGAGAGGGGATGGGAAGGGATGGGAAGGGGAAACAAAGGAGGAGGCAACAATGCTTGATAAGAAATGTACTTGTTATCTTGCCCATGTAATTTTAACCCCTTTGTATGGTATTTTCACAATAAAATAAAATAAAATAAAAAGCTTATGGCTGCAATTCTAACTACTCAGGAGACTGATCTGAAGATCGCGGTTCAAAGTCAGCCAGCCTGGGCAGGAAAGGCCATGAGACTATGATCTCAAATAAACCACCAGAAAACTGGAAATGGTGCTGTAGCTCAAGTGATAGAGTGCTAGCCTTGAGCTGAAGAGCTCAGGAACATTGTCCAGGCCCAAAGTTCAAGCCTCACAACTAAGAAAAAAAAAGTGTAACAAGAGTGATTAGATAAACCAAGTGTTGGAACAAATAGGTACATTTATCTTAAGGTAAATTCAAGCCAAATACTAACCTACCATTTCATCATAAATATCCATAATGTTAAATACTCACTCCACCTGTTTTCAGATGTGATGCACCCATGTCTTGTGTATTATCTATCTTCCCCTCACTTTGCTATACTAATAATAAACATTCTTGGTCTCTAACTTATATACTCCAAAATTCTTTTTGTGACAACATCAAGAATGCAGTATCGAAGGGACAGGCAGAGTCATTCTCTTTTTTGGAGGCATTTCCCTGGAGCATCATTGATCACCAGTCTGACAACAAAAATAATCTGCAAGTACTCCTGTAGGTACCATTAAGAAAAACTGGAATTATTTATATTAATCTGTAAGACAGAAGATTAAGCTCTTGGAGGAATCAGACTTGTAAATGTGAAACATCTTATAGAAGAAGAGTATGATATGAGGACTATCATACATAACCTGATGAAATACAAGAATTCATCGTTGAAAGCTTAGGCTGAAAGTTCTAACAGAAGTCAACTTCCTTTTAAAAAAGGAAAAGACTGCAGAAAACTAAAATTGCAATTTTCTTTGTGAATTGAAACAGTAGGCTCAGCAGTAATAATATGCCACTCAAAGATTTGGTGACCATGGAACCAACAAAGACCAATGTGAGAGACAGAAAACTAAGTGGAACTGTAGGCATTTATCAGGCTAATTATAGAAATTTAAGAAAAGAGATGCCACTAACATTTTCAAGATTTATGTTGATAAAGCATCTACTGCTCACAAGGCAATGGAAAGATATATTGACAAGTTTCCCAAGGTCATTAAAAAAATTGATGTCAAAACAAGCCTTTAATACCAAGAAACCATCAGCAGTTTGATGTTATTGAATATCATCTATCATTTTGCAGACACCTAAGTCTGTCTATAATCAATGTAACTGACCATCTTATTTCTTTTTCTTTATAATGACTTTGGTATTACTTCAATAAACAATTGTACCTGGCATCAAAAACTGCTAACATTTAATTCACAGCCACACAGCATCAATGATCCAACAGGGAAGGTTCCAGATCATTATCAGGCTGATGGACATTTGAAATTTTGCTCCATTTACTACTTTCTTTAAGAATGGAAGTTTGAGAACTATCTTATCTTGTGACATTTAGCACTTCAGTCATCTGTAAGCCTTAATTATTTGAAAATCTAATACACTAAAATAACTGCAAAGTTAAAATGATTTCAGAAATATATTCATTGCTGAAGGTTTAGTAGACATCTAGAACTCTGAATTAGCAGTGTCATATATTAAAAGATGTCAAATTGAGGCTACTGAAAGAGGTAGGAGAAGAGGGCGGGCTCTACATTTCAGTGGAGGAAGGATGTGGAATCACCATAATACTGATTTAAATTCTCTCCACTTACAGTATACAATCCATTTTGTGTCTTTAAAATAGAAAAATGAATAAACCCAAGCAAGCATGAGTGGCCCAAATATTGTATTTGCATAGTCATTTTCAGGTACAATATCTGAATAGCATTTGTTTTTCACATTTTATACTTTGTTTACTATTTTTTTCCTTTATTAATTATCTTTTTATTCTACTGTTCCATTTTCACTCATGAAAGCCAACTTAACTTTTGGAAGAATTGCTTCAGGCAACAAAAATAGAGCAAATGAACCAGCTAGGAGGCCATCAATTTCATGGACACTACAAAATATAATTCATATACATAACACTGGACTCTTTTCTGAAAGAGCAACTTTCAAAATCTAGAATGCTAAAAATTCAGCATACAATGACTACAGCAAAGTAGAATGATGTTAGATGTGTAGGAACACCTTCACTTAACACATGTACTTATTTAAACAGAAAGCTCCAAGGAAATCACATAGCCAATGTCTTAAGTCAAAAACAAAATGTTGAGATATGTTTAGTCTTCAAATATTTTTTCTTAATCTAAATTGTCTTAGAATTTTTTGACATCTTACAACAAAAAAAGTTATGGGGCTGAAATGAAATCCTAAAAACATTGCTCTATCATATTCAATATCATTCACTTATATCAAAGAAATCTAAGTGTACTGTCTCACTTTCAATTAGCATCTCAATTGGATCCCTTAATTTCATTCTGGTAACTAATATTTCCTTAGAGATGGTATCTCTATCCCGTAGGCCAATCTGCTCTGCCTCCCAATAAATTATCTTCTCTTAGATGTCACTTAGCAAATATAAATATCATCTTAAATGTTTTCAAATACTGCTTAGCAATATTTAGTCTATCAGGAAATATTTAGACTATCATTAGGGATTCAATTGCCTTTCTCTTAGGCTACAGTTAATGTAACTGAAATAAAATTCAATGAAATGACTAAAAACATATCTTACTCTTGATAGTATAATTAACTGTGTGTTTTTATGATCTTTTTTTGTCTCTGCCATTTTTCTTTGTGTAACAAAGATTTGTAAAGTAATATCCAAGTTATGGTTTCATATAAAAAGTGTTATTTTGACTGTTAGGTTCAAAATTGTGAGGTGTTAGAATTTTATTATTTAGAGTAAATAACTAAGGACCAAGGGAGTAACATGACTTCTTTTATAGTGAAAGCTTCATGCATATTGTGTGGTTATAGAACACACACACACACACACACACACACACACACACACACACACACACACACACACTTTCCCTTTGATTCCTGAACACCATGAATAAAGGTATAATTTATAGGTACCACATTATCTATTTATCGCATTCTTTCCTGTGATTTGAAAACATTCCCTTCCATCAGAGTTGCCAAGGCTTGTCAAACACTCTTCTTTGTAATTCTACGGATCTCTTTCTACACTGAGACACTCTCACTTTTGATTGACAAGAGATATAACAAAACAAGAAGGATGAAATACATAGAAATGATTTTTTTCCTCAGCTAGTAACTGCTTTCTGAGATTACCAATAAGATTTCAAATGCAACTCTAAAGGCATCATTATTCTCTCTTCTGCCTTGACAATGCAGAATCTGTCTCTCTTAATGACCTTTATTTTTAAGGATATCTATTTCTAAATATGTGGGTGAATACACACACATAATGCATACCTATATTAGATATTGGTTCAGAACTAAATAGAAATGAAAAAGAATATATATTAGCATATACATGTACATATGTACATATCCATATACACATATAAACACTCATATATATTTAAATGCCATGAGCTTATTTCAATCTTTTATATTTTTGCCAGTCCTAGGGCTTGAATTCAGGATCTGAGTACTATACCTGAGTTTTTTTACTCAAGGCTAGCACTCTATGACTTGAGCCACAGTTCCACTTCCAGATTTTTGTTGATTAATTGGAGATAAGAGTCTTATGGAATTTCTTACCTGTGAACTGTGATCCTCATAACTCAACCTTCTGAGTACCTAGGATAACAGGCATGAGCCAAACAGGGACCAGCTATCAGTCTTTTTTCTTTTTTTTCTTTTTTGGGTCCGGTCATGTTGCCTGAACTCTGGGCCTGGGCTCTGTCCCTCAGCTCTTCAGCTCAAGGCTAGCACTCTACCACTTGAGACACAGCGCCACTTTCGGCTTTTTTTCTTTTTGCTTATGTGGTGCTGAGGAATCGAACCCAGGGCCTCATGCATGCAAGCCAAGCGTTCTACCACTGAGCCACCTTCCCAGCCCCCAGCTATCAGTCTTAAATCTCTATCTTTGTTGTTAACACTTAACTAGTCAACAAGGAAGAGTTTCCAAATGGAAACTCCAATACATACAACAGATCACACAAATTCAATATGCCATTATCTTAATTGCACTTCTCTAACCTGTGTTTTCCGTCTTTGCCCAGAAGTCTAGCAACCTTATTACTAAGGTCCGCTATTTAAAACAACAACAACAACAACAATAACAACAAATCTACTACTTAATAGGAACACAGGATGCACACACATGGTACTATTTCATTTATTTGAAAATGTATCACATGCTCCTCTCCCTTCTCTTTTAGCTTAACGTTTTATTAACTTTGTTGAACTATTAAGGTAGTCTCCTTGTGATCTCCTTTTTCTAATTCTTGTTCAGTCTCTACCCCCAATTGCCAATTATTTTCCATGTTAGGTTGAGCTATCCTTATCAGACTTGAAAATCTAATCATATTTTTCTCTAATTAAAACACATTCAAATGCCATTCATTGTCTCCCAATTCTTTAAATTACATTCACAAATCTTTACAAGTCGCTCAATTAATCTCTATTCTAGATACATAAGACACTTTAACACAGATTTTATGGTACTTGACAGCCTAAGTAGAAAAAAGGCTATAAATTACATGAAAATATTCTCAGCCAACTTGTCCTAATTAACATTTGCAGAATAATATACCTATTAACTTCCAAATACACATTCTTTTTAAATGGACTCAGAACTTTCACCAAGTATCTTTTTTCAAAAATACATCCTCTATACTGTAACTTTTGAACACAAAGACATTTAATTACAAGTCAGTAAGAGTCACTCTGTGACAAAATACCTAAGAAAATCAGTCTAATGGAGGTAGGGGTATTTTGACTCATAGTTTCAGCAGTTTTGTTCCATAAACAGCAGGCTCCCTATTTAGATTTATAGGCAATACAGAGACAGCTTATCTGATATGGACAAGGCAGAAGACATAGAAGACATACCCTTCAACAGCACCCCTTTTAAGTAAGCTCCACTTTCTAATATGCCATTTAGCTTTGTTAGGGCTCTCATGATCCCAGTAACTGTCAATAGCACCAGCCAGTTAAGGACAGGGAGCTTTCAACAAAGGAGCCTTTGTGAACATTTTATATCCAAACCAGAACATGAAGGATATCTGCAGAACTACCATCTGGAAATTAAATGGCACACTTCTAATGGTTAATTAGTACCATATACATATAACAAAACAAAAATAGTCATACATGAAATAAAATCTTATAATTTTTAAAATATCTTGCTGAGCCAGGCACCAGTGGCTCATGCTTGTAATCCTAGCTACTCAGGAGGCTGAAATCTGATGATCACGGTTCAAAGCCAGCCCAGGCAGGAACGTCCATGAGACTCTTATCTCCAGTTAACCACCAGAAAACTGGAAGTGGCACTGTGGGTCAAGTGGTAGAGCACTCACCTTGAGCTGAAGAGTTCCCAAGGACAGCTCCAGACCCAGAGTTCAAGCCCCATGAATGAAAAAAAAATCTTGCTGAGCAAATGGAAGCACATCATGCCATATGGTTTTATTCATGTAGAACTTTAACATAGGGAAAACTAAGTATGATAGAAATCTAAAAATTAATAGTTGCTTGGGGTTGGGAAAAATATCAAGTAGAAAAAATTCTAGCCACAAAAATTCAAAGAGAAAAAAATGTATAGGTTTTCAAATATTTAATCTGCATAACCACAAAATAATCAATTATCCTAAAGTTCATGCTTTTTTAACTGCCTCATGGTTGCTCAGGTTTTATATTTGATAAATCCAGTGTCTCTATATATGTAATATGGACACATATCACTGTATAAAAATACATTTGATTACATTTTACTTTTAAGCTGTAAGCTTCTCTTAGAAAAAACTTTTTCCTATAAAATGTACTGAACTAAATATTTCTAATATACACATTAAAGATAATCATGACAAATATTATCAAAGTAAATAAAAACAAGTTCAATGACAAAATAAGGATTGAAGAATCATAAAGACAATTTGGGAAGCAGTAATTATATTTCATATTTTACAAAACTCCATATATATTCTACATAGCACATTAATAGACAGTATAGTTTATGAGATTCACAATGACCCTATGGGGTATTCAGGGAAGCTAATGCTTTAACTATCCTGTTACTGTTAGGAAACAACAAAATGGCATGTGAACCACCTAACATTTTGCAACCAAACCTCCTAGAAAACTGGTTGTTTAACTCCAGATTCTGTATAAGTTAACTCACTAGAACTTGCTTTTTTTAAAGAGCTTAACTTCTTTATTAGTATTTCTTTTTTAATATTTTTATTGTCAAGGTGATGTACAGAGGGGTTACAGTTATATAAGTAAGGTAAGATGTACATTTTTTGTCAAATTTGGTACCCCTCCCTCATTTTTCTCCCACTGTCCATGGTGGTGGTATAAAGGAAACCATGGGTGGTTTCCTTTATTTACAATAATTATATATCTATTTACAATAATAATCTAGGATAATTTAGAACTTTCTTCATATGATTTACCTAGGGATTATCAATACTTTCAAGAACAATCTAATGTTTAATCAGCAACTATAGGTTGAATGCCAAAATCAAAGTTGAATTTGAAAAATTTCCATATCATCTTACTTCTGCCATTGTTTCAGGTTTTGAAAAATCACATATCAATGATTTTAATCTTGGTTATGTAATGAACTGAACTAGGCAACTTGGGACAAATCCTCATGAAGAAGCTTCATATTTAAGGATTAGCAACAAGTGTTGAGATTATCTTTAACATTAAATATATTCAGTAGTCTCAATATGCAATTTAAAGGTATTCATATAAAGTGACTGGCTATTTGGCTTCATTCTGGATAATCTCCAGTGTTTTTCAATTAGAATTTAGAAAGTATTTCTGAGCTTTCTACTTCAGGAATAAACTTAAATTAAACATTATCTCTGCCTTTGGTAATTGTACTAAATAATAACCAGAAGCTGATGTATTACTAACTAATTCATTCTTGTTTAATAAGATATTACAGTAATACTATAATACAGTAATACTGGTTTCTACAACCATTCCTTTATAGACAGACACCTGTGGCTGATTTAATGACAATTCTTACAGACATTCAAATAGATACCTCAACTTGATTTGCTAGTTCATCCACTGCTCGATTAAGGGGGACTCAAAACAACTATATGTGATTCTATTTTAGACTTTGATCTTGGCTTGAGAAATTGTATCTGCTCTGTAGGTGCTGAGAAATAATCTCCACATTTTGTATATCTCCTCTATTTAAAAAAAAGGAAGTGATAATGAAAATAAGAATCATCAAATGTCCCCAAATGGATAGACCTAAAATGGCATATACATAGAGACATTTAGAATCAAAGCAAAAGTCTAAGAACCTATAGGGAAATATCATTATCAATAGGCATGGAAAATAGTATGTTAAGATGGAAATGGAAGTCATGATCTGAGAAAGAAAGTAGGGCAAGCATGTGTGTAGTTTGTTACCCTGGAAAGAAAGGCCACCAGTCTGGTGATTGATATCCAAAGCCTTGTTTCTCATTCATGTGAGAATTGAATAAGTACAGACTGAGCAGCAACAATATTGGAAGCATACCTTAGATGTAGTTTTCAGGACAAAAATGCCCCAGATGTCAAGTAAGAATTTCTAAAACTAAGAACTGAATAAAGAAACAGTCATGATAAAACACTTACAACTTTATAGTTTTATTTTCCCATGTTTGAGAAATACACTGAGGTTACTGATGTTAACACAAAGAGTATTGCTTCATTGTCTATGAAAATTTACAAATGATCTTATTCTCTTCGTTTTATTGGTAAAAGATATTAAAGACAATATCCTCTACACAGCCGTACCAAAGTAAGTTATTCACTTGGCCTGCCTTTCTTGTGTTTTTTCTTTAAAGCCACAGCACACTAGAGGGCACAACAATGCATTCAGGTTTATGTCTACATAACCACTCTTAACTTTCTAAGATTTAATTTAGTGAATTATGTTTCTTTCTCGGATTTCTGTTACCTTTTCCCTCCAGCAAATTCAGAACTCTGCTGCCTATTAATTTCGAACAAACATACTTGATAAATATCCATTAAAAACCAGAAGGTGTGAGAATTTCTAAAAGTTGAAGTTGTTTTATGACTTAAATATCCACAGGAGAACTGCCTGGTATTTTGCATAATTTGCACAATCTGTGTTGGCATTTCCGTGATTGTCCTTGCCCTAGATTTCATTTACTAATGTTAGAGAATGGTATTTTTTTTTGATGAGCAGCCTCCTATTTCTGGTTAAGTTTTATCAGCTAAGTTGGTATTTAAAGTTTTAATTTAAAGAAGTCACAGTCAATAACTTTACAACAGTCAGCATATCCTTCTAAAAGGGTGATTAAAGAATAAAACATTTGCATTGATTAGCAATATTTTTTGCCATAGTAAGCCAAACAGTTGGACCTTAGATTCTACTATTAAACAATTTAAACTGTATAAAAATGTAGTATAATTAATTTTTAAAATGCAAAGAATATTATCCAATGTTACCTTAAATGTGATCCAAAAGGTCTTTCTGTAGTACTTTCTCCAATATCACTCAGAACCAGCTATCTGAAACTCCTTTGCCTGATTCAAAGCCTAATTTAGCCTGATTGTTTGCCTGTGCTATCTTCTTTTGACCATGAGTAACTGAGAGCTAATGATAATTCTATATTCTCTTTCTATGAACCACACAAACTCTCATATGGACAAAAATAAATTGAAAAAGAAATCAATAAAAGTTATACTTTTAGATTGAGCCAACAAATAATTTATTTAATGATTTCCCAGTAAATATTTCAGAATATGTTTATAGTCTAATGTCTATACGTTGGCTTTGATTTATAAGCATATTATTTTTGTAAGCAAATATTTGCCACCTAGAAATCTAAAAATTAATAAAATGAGTTCAATTATATATCTATAAATAAATTAAATCATGAAACCTAACATAAGGAGAACAAAACACATATCTGAATACATTTTGCTTTGAAATTAAAAAGATCATAAAGCCTAAGCCAAAAATATTAAACATAAGCCCTAAGTAGATACTGATATTTTTACCTGCTTACCCAAAACTGAAAATTAGTATAATCATTGATGTTTAGAAGATTGTGGCACAAAAGAAACTCATTAACTTCTGATGGAAGTGAATTGAAAAATATCATAAGTCTCTTCTATTACATATAGTATACGTTTGTTGAATTAATGTGCAGTTAACCTATTATGAATGTATCAGAGAATTGTTTCTGATATTTAATAAGTATAGTTATTTCTTGTTCTTTTAATGGATGCAGATTATTTCTTCATAGACCAATTTCTAATGAGTTTCTAGATAATATAGTACTTCCACATTAATGATATTTTGGGAGACAATGACCTAGAGAAAAACTGCACATATTTTTATAAAACTACACATTATCTAAGTGCTCATGTCTGTAATCCTAGCCACTCAAAAGAGTGAAATCTGAGAATCAAGATTCAAAACTAGACCTGGTGGGAAACTTCACGTGATTCTTATCTCCAATTTACTACCAAAAGTCAGAAGGGTGCTGTGATTCAAAGAGGTAGAGAAATTGCCTTAAGCACAAAAGCACGGATACTGTGCTCAAGACTGAGTTCAAGCCCTAAGACCAAACAACAACTACAACAACAAAACCCCACATATTTAACATATATCTTTCTTTTCATAAATGTCTAAAGCTATAATCACTACAAATGCCATCAAGATGTACAGGGTAATGGTTAGAGCCAATGACTCGTGTGTAATCCTAGCTACTCAGAAGGCAAAAAATGACGATCCATATTTGAAGCCTGCCCAGGCAAACATCTGAAAGACTCATCTCCAATTAACAAGCAATACCAGAAGGTATTGCTAAAGTGGGAGAGTGCCAGCCATGAGCAGAAATTTCTAATCAAGAGTTTGAGAAAACCCAGAAATGAACCCACAAATCTATAGCCATCTAATCTTCAATAAGGGAGCTAAAAAAAATAGAATGGAAGAAAGAAAGCCTCTTCAGTAAATGGTGTTGGCAAAATTGGTTAATCACCTGTAGAAAACTAAAGCTAGATCCTTATATATCACCCTGCACCAGAATCAACTCTAAATGGATCAAAGACCTCATAGTCAAAGCAGACACTCTGAAAACTTTATAGGAAGGAATAGGGGAAACCCTAGGTCTCCTTGGCACAGGCCGAAATACTCTTAATAGAGACCCAGAAACACACCAAATCAAAAGAAGGTTGGACAAATGGGATTGCATGAAGCTGCAGAGCTTCTGCATGGCAAAGGACATAGCAAGCAAGATCAATAGAAAGCCCACGGATTGGGAGAACATAGCAAGCAAGATCAATAGAAAGCCCATGGATTGGGAGAAGATTTTCACTAGCCATAAAATGGATAAGGGTCTTGTATCTAAAATATACTTGGAACTCAAAAAATTAAATCCCCCAACAACAAATCTTCAAAGAAACAACTGCCCAATAAATAAGTGGGCTAAAGACTTAAAGAGAAACTTCTCTGAAGAGGAAAGAAGGATGGCCAATAGACACATGAAGAAATGCTCAACCTCCCTCGCCATAAAAGAAATGCAAATCAAAACAACATTGAGATACCACCTCACTCCAGTTAGAAGGGCTATAATCAAGAACTCTAATTACAACAGATGCTGGAGAGGATGTGGACAGAAGGGAACCTTACTGCATTGTTGGTGGGAGTGTAAACTTGTTCAGCCACTTTGGAAAGCAGTATGGAGGTTTCTCAAAAGACTCCACATAGAGCTCCCCTATGACTCAGCAATCCCACTTTTGGGCATTTACCCAAAGGTTTACAAACAAGATCACACTAAAGCTACCAGCACAACTATGTTTATTGAAGCATTATTTACTATAGCTAAGATATGGAACCAACCCAGATGCCCCTCAGTAGATGAATGGATCAAGAAAAATGTGGTATATATACACAATGGAATTCTATGCCTCCATCAGAAAGAATGACATTGCCCCATTTGTTAGGAAATGGGAAGGGTTGGAAAAAAATTATATTAAGTGAAGTAAGCCAGGCCCAAAGAAACATAGGTTCCATGCTTTCCCTTATTTACAATATTAGTATATGTCTCAGTCACGCAGAAAAAGTCAGATAAGGTGAGGTTAGGGAAATGAACCTTAAGATATGCATTCAAATGTTTTTTTTTCTTTCGTGCGATTGTTTCTAACACATTTATAAGATAATTTCTTTGTTGCTTTGTATGTTCCTCCCCCACAGTATAACCCCTGCTTTCACTGTTAAAAAAAAAAAAAAAAAAAAAGAACTCTAATAACAACAGATGCTGGAGGGGATGTAGACAGAAGGGAACCCTACTGCATTGTGGGAGTGAAACTTGTTCAGCCACTTTGGAAAGTAGTATGGAGGTTCCTCAAAAGGCTCCACATAGAGCTCCCCTATGACCCAGCAATCCCATTTTTAGTCATTTACCCTAATGTTTACAAACAAGACCACACTAAAGCTACCAGCACAACTATGTTTATCCTAGCATTATTTACCGTAGCTAAGATGTGGAACCAACCCAGATGCTTAGTAGATGAATGGATCAAGAAAAATGTGGTATATATACACAATGGAATTCTATGCTTCCATCAGAAAGAATGACATTGCACCATTTGTTAGGAAATGGAAAGACTTGGAAAAAGTTCTATTTAGTGAAGTAAGCCAGGCCCAAAGAAACTTAGGTCCCATGGTTTCCCTTATTTGGAATAACTAGTATATGTCGGAGACAAGCAGAAAAGGTCAGATAAGTTGATGTTAAGTGAAATGACCCAAGATAGGGACACAAGTGGTTTTTTTCTTCCTTGCTATTGTTTCTAACATATTTATAAGGTACCATGTGGTTTTTTTTGTTGTTGTTGTTGCTTTGTATGTCCCTCCTCCATGGTATAACCCCTGTTTTCACTGTATTTGATGTTGGTATAATCTGGGGAGGGGAAGGAAAAAAACAAAATGTTTAAATAAGGATATAGATTGAGCCATTGCAACAATGAGATATGTGAGACACTATATTAAAAAATTACAATTTAGGCGGGGTGGAGGGTGTAGTTGAGGAGGTAGAAGGGATGGGATGGTAGGGGAAAAACAAAAGAGGAGGCAACAATGCTGGATAAAAAATGTACTCATTACCTTGATCATATAACTGTAACCCCTCTGTACAATATTTTCACATAAAAAAACTTACTTTAAAAAAAAAGAGTTTGAGGCCCTGAATTCAAACCCCAGTACCTGGTCTAATAACAGAAAAGATATTTTAAAAAGTAATGTATGTAAATTTATTGTGTTCAAACAAGGAATACTAATACTAATACACACAATGTTAGAAGAAGAAAATCTCAAGTATTG
Source organism: Dipodomys spectabilis (assembly GCF_019054845.1). NCBI lineage: Eukaryota > Metazoa > Chordata > Mammalia > Rodentia > Heteromyidae > Dipodomys > Dipodomys spectabilis. The sequence goes on from NW_024870683.1 coordinate 14,372,418, forward strand.
TATTTGCATTACACATTTCAATGGACAAACTATATTACATGGCAAAAGATATTTTTCATACTCATCAAAATATATATTGTCCACAAGTATTCATAGTAGAATTAAGAGTTATCATTTATCCTAATAATTTTATTACACATCGTATTTCCAAGCAGCACATCATGGAGTTTGCTGCTTTCTCTATGTGTGTTTTCACAAAATTTAAAAATAAATAAATAAATGTGGTATTAACAAAAGCATTGTGAAGAAAATTATTTTTAAAAAAGAAGTATTTAAAATAATTATAAATAATTATTATACATTATTTTAAAAGAGAAATGTTAGGTGAAAAATGAAAGGACCAATAATTGTAATCATATTAAAAATTTTTTAACATTTAAAATATTTTCAACATTTGAATTATTGACGAAAATAAAAGTTTCAATTACAAAAATAGTGAAATGTCTCAATTAATTAAGTAAAACCTATAGATATGAATACTAGACTAAAAGTTCCACCCTTTTTAATAAAATAATTTATGAGTAAAATAGATACTATCTGAAGCATAATCTGTCCAACACAAAATAAATCTTGTGTTGTGGGGGAGGTTGGAGGGAGACTTGAACTCAGGATCTGGGCATGACATCTGTACTTTTTTGCTCAAGGCTAGATTTCTGCCACTAGAGACACAGCACCATGTTTGGCTTTTTCAGAGTAGTATTTTGGAGATAAGAGTCTCACAGACTTTCCTGCTGGGGCTGGCTTCAAACTGTGATCCTCAGATCTCAGCCTCTGGGTAGCTAAGATTATAGGCATGGGTCACCAAATACTTGGCAAAATAAGTCTTAATTTAAAAAAAAACTTGAAATGGAAAAGCTTAGAAATAAACACACAAAGTATGGGTCAAACAAGTTGATGATAAAATTGTAAACACAGAAAATGAACTTATTTTTCATATCAAAATAATATATTATAATTCAATGTATAAAGTATTTACTGTGTAACCCACATGTAGTTTGTTGGTAATTTAGGACAATTCTTTCAAAACTTTCAAGGAATAAAAGGCACTTCAAGTAGAGAGAGGAACAGGAGGCATCTACCATTAATTTGTTCTTCATTTAAATGGATTTTGACATTAGCTTATTGATTCCTGTTTCTTGTTCAGTTTTGTATCCATACTTCCTTTCCGTCATAAGGAGGAACTTATAAATAAATTTTCCAGAATGAGTTTCCATATTTAGCTCCAGATTAGCGTGACCCTCTTCAAGAATGGGAATTTTCCAATGAGGCAAAAAGCAAAGAATAACTTTTAATGTTTATTGATAGATTCAGGACATGGCTCTAAAAATTGCATGATTGTATACTACCGGCCGCAATAGTTGGCAGCCATGTGAAATTCACACATTTTGCAAGTTCTTAGGCCCCATTGCTTCATTTCTTTGGCAGTTGGGAAGACTGAGGTTTTTGGAGTAGTTTATTGACTTTCACAGACTTTCCTGTTGAAGCTGACTTCAAACTGTGATCCTCAGATCTTAGCCTCTTGAGTAGTTAGTATTAAAGGCATGTGACACCAAGTGCTTGGCAAAATAAGTCTTAATTTAAAAAGGACGGGATGGAAAAGCTTAGGAATAAATAAGTTAAGTATGAGGTTTTGGGTGATATTTCCCCCTCCCCAACCCTTCTGCACTGATGGGCTAAAACTGTGAACTAAAGAAAAAATGCTTATTTTGAAATCTTTCAAAGTGTTATGTTAAATAATCTGTTATAGTGACACAGAATATACTATAAGAAATATATAATAATAGATAATAATGAAATATATATAACATATATATTTATATATAATATATAATAATAAAATTGGCCAGTAATATAATTGCAAGATGGTGTGATTATGAGTACTTTCATTTCTCACTATTATTATTATTATATTTAAATACATATACAGAGTTTCTTCATTTGTCATATAAGGAAACTGTAATGTATTAATAAAAACCTGAATAGTGAGAAAATATTAACTATTCTGCATTGCATTTTAAATCATTTATTCACAATAGACAATAAGAATATAATTATTCTGAAGTTAAAGTATATTAATTTCAATTAAACCTAAAAATAACTGGAGAACTTCTGAAAGTCATAGCATTATTAAAATTGCATTAATATTGACTATTAGAAAGAGAATAAAGTCATGCAATATTCTTCAAAAGCCATTAGACAAATTCCATCACTTTTTAAATAGAATTCGGCTTGTCAGGATTTTCAGGTTTAGTCTTTGAAAATAACCATTGTGAGTCTGTGTCTTTAAATATGTATACAGAACACACACACACACAGAAAAATAATTCAAATCAGAGGGCATCAATAAAAGAAATAGATTTATCTGTAAGATGAAGCAGCACATAAGTTAAGAATCTGCTACATTTATTATCACTGTTACAGGAAATATCTACATAGTGCATAATTAACAGAAACAAGTGTTAGAGAATATTACTGAGTGAATTAATTAAAAATCATAGGTACAGTACAAAAGTACGAAGCTGTTCACAATTGGCATTTCTGCCCATTAATTATGAGCTTCATTTTCAAGTTTACACTCTTCTATTGCTTGAATTTTAAACTGTTTCATTTCTATAATCAGAAAAAGATCAAGCCATTTAAAACAATACATGTTCAGTATTAGTTCTTTCAATTAATAAATATTTTTGTATAATAGCCTGAATTTATTGAGTCACAGGTAAGTTAGAGGAAGGTGTAATTATGCAGGTCTTCCTACATCCTATTTCTTTGTTTTCCTTCTATAGTGTTCTCAGACAGAGAAGCTGCCGTGCAATGAAAATGAATCCTGTTAGCCAGTATTTTCATGGGTAGATTTATTTTTATAGTTTTCTTACTGTTTGTCTGAAGAAGAAAAAGACATAAAATGAGAAGGAGAACCATAAAATGTCTAATTTTCTACCACCTATAGACAAGTATAAGTAATTCTTTGTGTTTTCCTATCACCTATTTTTAAATGAAGTATATTTATGTGAACCTATTTATAATCAATGCTTTCTTGTGTCTGTATCCAGTGATCCATTGCTGAACACACAAATAAATTTAGTCAAACAATTACCTAATGACAGCTAATTTTTTTGCATCCTTGTCCAATTAAATCTAGTTAATTTGTTTTCTCATTTCATTAATTGGTTTCTTGGTGTGACAGACTGAGTTGTACTACCTTGCATTCTTTTGGTAAAAATGGGAGCAAAGTGGCACAATCTCTGTTTTTCAAAATGTCTTCGATACACTCAAGACTAATTAGAGTTACATTCAAGTCTGTATATAGGACATTGTGTACCTGTCATGATCACCTCACTTTGAATTGAGATTCAGGATTTTCTAGAGTTTTTATTAGGAAAACTATAGAAGTCTCAATTTCCTAATCATTCTTTCATTTAATATTGAACAAAGAATGATAGCCTACCATCAGCCACAGGTGATTAGCACAGGTGATTATGGTCTTCTGTTATAGATCTTCAGATACAAGAATACAATCAAACAATATATAAATTGAGAATGATATATATATATATATATATATATATATTTTTTTTTTTTTTTTTTGCCAATCATGGTGTTTGAACTCTGGGCCTGGGCACTGTCCCTGAGCTCTTCAGCTCAAGGTGAGCACTCTATTACATGAGCCACTGCACCACTTCTGGTTTTCCAGTGGTTAACTGGAGATTTGAGTTTCATGGACTTTCCTGCCTGGGGCTGGCTTTGAAGGGCGATCCTCAGATCTCAGCCTCCGGAATAGGTAAGATTACAGGAGTGAACCACAGTGCCCGCTAAGAAAATTTTTGAATTACTTGCTAAATCAGGATAAGTTGATGTTAGGAAAATGAACCCTAAGATATGTATTCAAATTTTTTTTTCTTTCATGCGATTCTTTCTAACACATTTATAAGATGATTTCTTTGTTGCTTTGTATGTTCCTCCCCCACAGTATAACCCCTGCTTTCACTGTATTTGATGTCTGTATAATTTGTGGAGGGGAAGGAAAAAAACAAGTCGTTTATATAGGGATACAGGTGGACACATTGCAACAATGAGATGTGCAAGTCGTTATGTTGAAAATGAACTTTACAACTTAGGTTGGGGGCGGGGCGGGGAGAATTGGGTGGGGGGGGGCAGGAGGAGGATGTGAAGGGATGGAAAGGGGAAACAAAGGAGGAGGCTACAATACTTGATAATAAATGTACTCATTATCTTGCCCTTGTAATTGTAACCCCTCTGTACAGTATTTTCACAATTTAAAAAAAAAAATGAAAAAAAAAAAACTAAAAAAATAAAAAGGAATATCCTGGGAAGACTAAGAATGGCAGGAAATATATCCTAAGCAGGATATATATTTTTTGAGAAAGAACAAAATTGTTGAGTAGCATTTGAAAATCAGATTATATAGTGGTTAGAATCTGGTGAGGTCAAGTGCCGAAAGGTATTAACTTGTAGTCTTTTTCAGACATTTAACCGCTATCCTTATGAGGGGCCATTGAAACCGGGACAAAACAAATTCTAATGTCAGTCTGTGGAAAATGCTGTTAGTATGATTGGAAGGATGAAGTGAAGCTAAAAGCCATGAACTAGCACAATTAACAGTATGTATTCTCACATTTAACTCTTTATAAGACAAAGAGAAACCACAGCCCTAGATCCTGATCCTAGCTTTGAAAAGCTGTGCAGTTTTGGGGAAATCATTATGAAATTGATTCAAGACTTAACATTTGCCCATAGTTTGTGTCAAAAATGATTCTTTGTTTCTCATTAGTGGCACTGAAATGTTCAAGTCTCTATTAGAGTGCAAACTGGATGTTCTGAGATACAAATGAAAAGTGGAAACAATGCATATTCTGAAAATAAAGAGAATAGGGAAAGATAGGAAAGACAGTGAATATCAACAGAGAAAATAGGTCTTTGAGGTGCCAAAGTAGGTTTTAAAACTTTCAGTTTTCATCACACTGATATCCAGCTTTGACAGCACAAATTCATGAAAATGTTCTCTACCTGCTTTATCCAATATTAAATGGCTGTACGTCTGTTCCATTGGTTCTCTGGCCTATATTTATGCCAGTACAAACATGTTTTCATTACCATGGCTCTGTAATAGAGTTTTAAGTTTGGTATTGTTATTCCTCCACCACTGTTCTGCCCACTAAAGATTTCTCTTGATATTCAGGGTCTTTTGTTATTCCATACAAATATTTTGATTGCTTTATTATTTATTAATTTCTTTAAATAATGTTTTGCTTTGTTGGGTATTGTATTGAATATGTAACAGCTTTGGGCAGTATCCCCATTTTCATGACATTGGGTTTTCTAGTCAAGGAACATAAAAAGTCTTTCCATTTCCTTATGTTGTGTTCAATTTTTTTTTAAGTTTTCATTATAGAGGTCCTTCACCTCTTTGGTAAATTCCTAGGGGTGTGTGTGTGTGTGTGTGTGTGTGTGTGTGTGTGTGTGTGTGTGTGTGTGTGTGCTTTAGGCAATTCCTAAGGGGAGTGTTTTTCTGATTTTTAGCTTCCATTTTCTTGTTGTTGGCATACTTGTTGGTTGATTTTATACTCTGCCACTGTGCTAGTTTTGGATCCCTCTAGTAGCTTGAGGAGGTGGTTTTGGAGTCTTTTAAGTACAAAACCATGTCATCTGCAAAAAGGGATAGTTTCACTACTTCCTTCCCTATTTGGGTCACCTTTATGTTTTCCACTTGCCTTATTGCTCTTGCTAGGATTCCAATACTATAGTGAAGAGGCAGAGTGGACATCCTTGTCTCATACCTGATTTTAGGGGGAATGGTTTCAATTGTATAATTCTGGCTATAAATTTGTCGTATAACAGCCTTTATTGTATTGAGGAAGGTTCCATGTATTCCTAGCTTTTCCAGAACTTTCATTATAAAGGGCTGTTGGAACTTGTCAAAAATGTTTTTTTTTTCCCTGCATCTATCCAGATGATTATGTGGTTCTTGTCCTTGTTTCTGTTAGTGTGTAATAATACGTTAATTGACATATGTTAGTGTGTAATAATACGTTAATTGACTTACATATGTTAAACCAGACTTGCATACGTAGGATAAATACTGTTTAATCATAGTGTATGAGTTTCTTGATCAGTTGTTGGATTCTATTGGCCAATATTTGGTTGAGAAGTTTTGCATCAATGGTCATCAAGAAAATAACAATGGGATGTACAAGACACTATGTTGAAAACAAACTTTACAACTTTGGATGGGGGGGTAGTTGTGGAGGTGGGAGGGAAGGGATGGTAGGGGAAAAACAAAGGAGGAGGCAACAATACTCGGTAGGAAATGTACACATTACCTTGCTCATCTGATTTGAGGACGAGTGTAATGCTGACTTCATCAAATGAGGTGGATAATGATCACTCAATTTTCTATTTTATCAAAGATTTTGAGGAGTATTGATAATAATTCTCCTTTAAAGGTTGTTGTGAAGTAAGCAGGTCCTGGGCTTTTCTTGGCTGGGAGGTCATTTATTGCCAATTCAGTCTCATTAGGTGGTGGGTCTGTTTAGTTGATTTATGTCTTCTTGACTCAGGTTGGGTATATGTATTTTGTCTAGGAACATATCCATGTCTGCCAGATTTTCATAGTTATTGCCATAAAAGCTTATAAAATATTCCCTTATAACATTCTGAATTTTCCCCAAGTCTATGGTGATATTTCCTTTTTTATCTCTTTTATTTATTTGAATGGCTTTCCCTTTTTTTTTAACTTAAGTTTTCTAGGGGCCTGGAAATGTGTTAATTTTTTTCAAAGAATCAACTGTTGGATTTGTTGATTCTATTGATGGTTTTTCTAGGAGCTTGAGGTGTATCATTATTGTACTGATTTAAGATTTTTTTTCTAGTTTGTTGATGGAAGCCTTTATGGTATGAACTTTCCTGTGAGTACTGCTTTTGCTCTTTCCCAAAGGAGTTGGTATTTCATGTCTTCACTTACATTGAATCCCACAAATAACTGAATTTCCTCTCTTATCTCTTTAATGACTCACTGATTACTGAGCAATGAATTGTTCAGTTTCAAAGGATTTGAGTATTTTGTGATGATTTTTCTGTTGAGCTCTACTTTTCTTGTATTGTTGTCTGACATCATACATATAATTATTTCAGTGTTTTTGAATTTGCAGTGGTTTGCTTTGTGACCTAGGATATGGTCTATTTTGAAGAATGATTCATGGGTTGCTGAGAAAAATGTATATTGCAATGCTGCTGGGTGAAATATTCTGTAGATGTCTGTTAAGTCTAGGTGTTCAGTATAGCAATTTTATTTAGTTTTTGGGAGGAAACACACATTACTAAGTTAACAAAAACATTAAAATACAAATTTTATATTTAAGTCACACTGAAGAAATGAAAGCTAGGTAATCCATAGTCATTGATATTAGTTTAAAATTTGTAAATTCATTGTTTATAATTAGGAAGTAGTAATACCTATAATCTTACTTAATCAATATTCCTGTGCAATGTAATATTCCTGAAATAATTAAAACAGTATAATAACATCACAAAATAGCAGTTATGAACAAAATAAAGAATTTAAAGGGGAATATATGTGTCGGTGTGTGATTGTAACTTAGATTAAAAATCCGAATAAAAAGCTGAGCATTGATTTAAGCGTTACTATTGGAAAATCTATTTCTCTACACTGTTTGGCTTTCATTTTACTCATGCATCCCAAACTCCTACAATTCAATTCTTACTCCTTCAAATATACTTGAAAGTTTTATATATATATATATATATATACACACACACACACATATGGATTGGATTGAACTCAGAGCCTCGCTCATGCTAGGAAATTTAATAGCTTTGTGCAGTGTTCTTGTCTGTAGTAAGGACAGCTGACTTCTCTCTTTTATCCTTGGTATAGCCATTACTTCCCAATTTCACACATAGTTGGATATGGAATATCACTAAATTCTACAGATTGTGAACAAAGGAGTCTTGTCATTGTCAAGCCTTCACTCACAAAACCATCACATATGTGCTTTTCCTTGAATCTCCTTGCAAGTTATTTCTTGAAGGATAGCTGATTGGTATCCCTTGACAGCTTCCACAAATAAATAACATATCTTAAAATTTTCTAACAATGAATTGGCTATCTCCCTAAAAGCACCAAGAAATTCGATTATTGAATACTATTTCTGGCCTACTTAATTTCTATTTAATCCTTTTTTAGCCCTTACCAAGTATCCCAAATCACATGACTCACTCTCTCTACTTCTAGAGGTGAATTCCCAAATTCCAGAATCACAATGTCCCTACCAACCTGTCCTCAGTAGACTTAAGTAGTTACATCATTAACAAATAGATAAGCATTTGCCTGAGTCCCTGAATTTTTTTTTACAGTTCTCTGGTTTGAATGTAGGGCCTCATACTTGCAGGGCAAGCATTCCATCACTTGAGACAAACCTTCAAGCCTTTTATAATTTATTTGCTTTTTATATTAGGTTTCCTGTTTTTGCCCTGGGTTTGCCTTAGGCCACCATCTTTCTTACTCTGCTTCCTAAGTAGATGTAATTGCAAGCATGTGTTACTGCCCTTGACTCATCCTAATCAACTAAATGGAAAAGCCTATCTCCTCCACATTGCACACAGGGAATTCAACTTTGAGAATATACACTGAATTACAATGAGAAAGTTTGGGTGCCTTCCATCACTGAGTTTCTACATTTTTTCTATATTTTTTATGGTTTGTTTTCTCCAATTTTGTTTACCTTCCTTAATCACCCATTAAACCTGTAAGCGTTAGAGAAGTGTAAGTTTTTAATTAATTAGCATTTTTATTAATTTTTTATTAATTAGCCTTTTTGTTAATAAAAGTCTCAGAGACTTTTATGCCCAGGCTGGCTTCAAACTGTGATCTTCCAATTTCAGCTTCCTGTGGAGCTACGATTATACATATGTGCCACTAATGCCTTCTAGATATAGTTTCAGTCTCAATGATGGCAAAAAGACATGTGCAATAAATTAAGAAAGAGAAGAAAAAGGGAAAGAGGAGTACACCGCTGTTATACATATTTAGGATTTTCTTATTATACATCAGGTTTCATTCTAAATACTCTGCAGTTAATCCCCACTACAAATGTATGCAGTGGTACAGTTTATATCCTTTTAGCAGAAGAAATTGAGGTGATGGGGATTAAGTACATTTCCCACATTCCTGTAGTAAAGACAAGATTCATTCACATAACCTAGATCTCCAGGAGCATACAACTGTGTCTACTGTGCAATAGTTCCAAAATGATAGATCTGAATGACTCAGATCTAAATAAAAACTACAGACTACTACTTGATATGAATTCTATTTAATCTATATACTTTTACTTCCAATCTGTAAAATTGAAGTCATAGCAACATCAATGAAAGTGACATATAGATTTCTTTTCCTCCTTTCTTTTCTTTCCTTTTGACTTTTTTGAGAGTAGTGGGATTTGAACTCACAACTTTCATTTGTGAGACAGGAACTCTACCACTTGTGCCATATTCTTTAGGCTTCTGCTTTAATTTTCTTTTGAATAGTTTCTTCATTTGTGCCCATGATGGCCTGGACTATGATTCTTCTATTTAACTGGAGCATCAGGAATAAACAACCATGCAAGCTTTTTTATTGGCTGAAATTTAATCTTGGGAAGGTCCCCCTACTCCTTTGGCTGGCCTTGAACATATTCCTCCAATTCTCCAACTCTCAAATAGTACAGATTATATGCATTAACTACCTGCCCAACTCTCTTCATTTCTTTGACCTGAATTTAAGTGAGGATTATAATGAGGTCAAGGATCAGCACAGTGACAGATTATTTATCCAAATTTATCATTCTCTTAAATACCAAGGAATAAAGTCATATCAATTTTCTTCCTGAAAGCAACTGAGACAAGACCATGATTCTTTCTTCTGTTTAGTACTTTAGAGTTTCAGTATTTTCTCAGATGTTGAGAGTCATAGATACATTATTTTTGTCAACAAGGCAACATATGCTCAAAAATAAATGAGTTACACTGGAGCATACTGGTATAAAGCTAGTTTTGAATCCTGGCAATGTCTTGTATGATTGCCTTAAATTTAATTTTGTATCTTTGAAATGAATAATTGCTATCAAATATTACATAGAATTTCTGTGAAGAGAATTGGAAGGATATATTTGAAGATTAAAATTATAACAGGTGTCTAATGGAAATAAACTCATGCCAATAATATTTAATGAGCATTATGTTAAAGAGGTATTGAGAAATATCATATTAACAAGTATTGCATAAGTGTACGTCATATTAAGAATATTGGCACTTGTTTTTTTACAGTCACAATAACTACAAAATTAAAAATAAAAATCTCTGGTACCAGTCAGCTACCCTCACTTGATAAACTCCTTGCTCTATAGAGTGGAGTTAGCTTTTAATTTCAATTGTGTTGTTTATTAATTTGATTTGAGACTATAATAATTGACCTTTCTACATATTCCTATATGAATGATAGAGAAAAGTTTGATTTAGCTAAGTAAATTAAATATAACAATAAACGAATACATGCACTATGACTTCACGTGTTCATTACTATATGAAACCTTACCATTATGTTTTGAGAATTTACTGAAGGCTTTTAGAATGCAACTTGTATGTATTTAACTAAGAAAATCTCTTAAAACATAAATTGAAAGTTAAAACATAAATTTCTCTGTGTTGACAACTAATGAAGATTTTGGTCATTTGAAATGATTGGGCAATAAAGGACTGACAAGGGAAATTTAGATTAGAAATTCCCAATGATCTTACTTTCAATAACAAAGTGAGCACCTTGAAATAAATTTCTCCTAAGTATTATTCTAACAATATTCTTCAGTGTTCCCCTCTATAGAGCTCTTCACAACATACAAGATTAAATCAAGAGAACTATTAAGAACTTTTGAAGTAGGTTAGACTCACCTTCTCTCTACTCAGACATGTTAAATATAAATGGTTGTTTCATCCTCAGAGGTGAAACAACTGAGTAAAAATGTGCTCCTTACCTGCAATCCTAGCTACTCAGGAGGCTGAGATCTGAGGATCATGGTTCAAAGCCTGCCCAGGAGAAAAGTACCCATGAGACTCTTAGTTCCAATTAACCATTCAAAAATTGGAAGTGGTGCTGTGGCTTAAAGTGGTACAGAGCTAGCCTTGAGCAAAATTGCCCAGGGACAGGGTCCCAGGCCCTGAAATCAAGCTCTGCAACAACAAAAGAAAAGTGTTCCTTTGCTTTGTTCATCTTTGAGTCAGTCTTCTACCCCAATTCCATTCAATCATCAGTTCTGTTTTTCCTTTCTTCACAAGTTCTACACACCTCCACTGTTCTTCCTTTCTCCTTTAGATTTTATCTTCATTAATAAATGTGTTAACTACTGACTTATGCTCTCATTTTTATATTTTCTAGTTTATTATGTAATGTTATAGTATTATTAGTTTATTTGAAGCATAACCTCTTTCCTCAAAATATGTTCCAGTTATAGAAAGTTGGGTATGGGGGTTTAGCTCCATGGCATAGCACTTGTCTAGTATGAGTAAGGAACACATAGAAATTACATACTGTCTTCTTGTAGTATGCATTTATTACATATTCAACAGATATTTATTAAGCATATTAGTGTACTATATAATATGCTAACCAAAAAAAAACACGAGAAAGAAAAGGATAATCTCTACTATCATAAGGCTTATATTGAGAATGAGGTGTGAAAGAGAGGGTAGGAACGTAAAGACCAACAGAAGGAAAAATAAAAGACTAGACCTGGGCTGGGAATGTAGTTTAGTGGCAGAGTGCTTGCCTAGTGAAGCCTTGGGTTCTATTCCTCAGTACCACATAAACAGAAAAAGCTGCAGGTGGCATTGCGGCCCAAGTGGTAAAGGGCTGTCCTTAAGCAAAAGAAGCTCAAGGACAGTGCCCAGGCCTGGAGTTCAATCCCCAGGACTGGCAAAAATAAATAAATAAATGAATAAATAATGACTAGACCTTTTTTCTTTGTTTAGTTTTTAGAAGGATAAATATTTTATGTAGCATTGCAAAGGACAAAAGATTTTTAGAAGATACAAGCTGAGTTTTAGATTTTACTCTAGCAAAATTGCAGTAACATATTCAATGTGCAATTAAAAACATTTAAGTTGGGCTGGGAAGGTGGCTCAGTGGTTGAGCGCTTGCCTTGCATGCCTGAGGCCCTGGGTTCAATTCCTCAGCACCACATAAGCAAAAAGAAAAAAAAAAACATTTAAGTTGTAACCTTTTTAACTCCCCTGCTGTCTAGGAAATCTTGTATTTCTATATATCAGTAGAATTTGCAATATTTTGCCTAAATCACTGTGAACATGCTTTCCTTTACTTTTTTTTACTCATGTTGCCTTAACTCTGTCTATCAATAGCAACACATCCTTCAAAGCCTGGAAAAATTTCAACTCTTCTGTGAAGCAGAAATAAACATTATACTCCAAACATTTTCTCTGTCTCTGTCTCTGTCTCTGTCTCTCTCCCTCCTTCCATTATTCTCCCCTTTTCTCCCTCTCTCTCAAAACTTTGAAACATTCATGCAGCAATTATAAAGCTACATTTTCATAGAGCTTTAGAATTTGCAATATAATTACATATATATAGTAGCTGGTCTATTAGCTAGAATTTTTAGATGAAGGAATAAAAGTTATATAAATAAAAAGAGACTGCTTATTTATGCTCATGTGCACAACAGTTGACCTACTATTCATTTGCAGATACTCTAAAGGTTACTGTAGACAACTGTCCAGTGTGTAACATGCATTTGCTTTAGATTGTAATTATCTATACTCATTTATTTTGTTCTGTGTAAGCAATTCCTTCGAATGCAGAATCAAATGTTACTTTTCACATCTTAGTTTTCAACACCTAATAAAATATTTCTGATGTACTGGTTATTAAAATATGTACTTAAGGGCTGGGAAGTTGGCTCAGTGGTAGAGCGCTTGCCTTGCATGCCTGAGGTCCTGGGTTCAATTCCTCAGCACCACATAAGCAAAAAGAAAAAAGCCGGAAGTGGCGCTGTGGCTCAAGTGGTAGAGTGTTAGCCTTGAGCTGAAGAGCTGAGGGACAGCGCTCAGGCCCAGAGTTCAGGCCCCACGACCGGACCCAAAAAAAAATAAAATATAATAAAATATGTACTTAAATAAGTGTTATTATTCCTTGTATTTTATGAATTCATTAATTGTCAGTGTACATCAGTGAAGAACAAAAATTCCTTTAAAAATAACAACATTTGAAGGAATCTCTCTAGCAATCATCTCTCTAACAATCTTCCTTACACAGATTTCTCTTAAAAATGTCATCAAAACTTCAAGTTTTTGTTCAACTTTGTTTCCCTTTTATTTAGTTCTCTCCTTTTTCATGAGAAATTAAAGGCAAGTAATTAGAAACACATTCATCCACCTAACTATATTTAGAAATGTGCCTAATCCTAAATACCTAATTGTTTCATTTGTGTTTTAGAAGTTCTCTCAAACTTTTCATCTACAGACTCACATGTGTATAATGTATGCTTAGTGACCAATCTATGATCTCATTTCATTGATTTTATTAACTCTTATATATGTATCCAGGCACTTTACTTCCTTTTCCTTCTACTTTTTGTGCCATATGACATACTAAAACAAGTCTTCCTGAGCCTAACTTTGTATGGAAGTAAGAAATCAATTATTTGAATTGTATTACTCATCTTGTCCTATTTCTTCTTGGGGTAGATTCACTTAATAACCCTTTGTTGTCCTACTTTTTCTTTAGCAACATAGAATTACAAATACAGGCAACAAAGATGTCAGCATACTACTATCTATTTTAGGTCAATTAAGCCAAGGTTAAAGGAGCCAAAGAAACCTTAGTAAAGTCAAGATTGATCAACACTAATAAAGTTAACTAGAAAAGAATGAGCGAATGAAAATGCAGTCTGAACAGGCTGCTAGGGGTCTTAGATCTATGAAAGTGATGGATGGTATTTCAGATGAGAAAAGGCATATAAAATCTTTCATACGCTTCACTACTGATCCATGAACCTGAAATGTTAAGCGTGTGCGAAGCAATTCATTGTTTAAAGATTGTTTTTTAAGGAAATTTGCTGTGTATTCTTTAAATGAAGAACCTAATTCAATAAATATTCCTTTGTGATAAAACCAGATAACAAAAAGAGATAAACGACTTTTGAGAATTAAGGAACTGTAAAAACAAATTTAATCAGATTAATATTAACTCTTCCTTAGTTTCAAGATCAGTTACTAATATAGCTTGTAACAAAGTCACATGGTATAGCTTTATTTAAAAGAATATTTTTCTATATTTTAAATTATTTTATTTTTCTATAAAATGTCTACATATTACACTGGAAAAGATAATATATGCTAAAAGAAACAGTAAAATGCAAAACATTAATAAATACGAAATATAAACTAAATATATAAAATATGCTGAATCGTGCATGACATACCAAGAAATAATTATTGCTACCATACGTGTCTGTTCCTTTTATTCCTATTTTTGCCTGTGTTTTAAGCATTTATAACTCATGATACTAGAATTTCTGTTTACATCAAGCTTTTAAATAAAGTTTCTATATGCTACTATAAATTGTCCATTAGCATAATTTTCCATGTCAGAACTGCATGCTTTCTTAAATTCCATAAACATTATTGCATATGCACTTACGTTTTTCTTTTTTTATTTTATTTTTAGATAACATTGATTTTATGTGTCAATGAGATTCAGTGTGGCATTTCACACATAAATACAACATTCAGTGATCCAATTTATTCTCCACTATCCAAACCTTTCCCTTACTAACCTCTAACAATTAATATAGCACACACAGACTGTTTTATTTTTATTTCTGGCATGTGAGATACAGAATTTGTGCCTTTATGGCCCTGGCTTATTTCACTTAACATAATGTCCTCCATTTCTTTTGGGGGAGCTTCAAATGACAAGGTTTCATTTTTCTTTAAAGTTAAATGATTTTTCACTGCATATATGCCATATTTGCTTCATCCACTCATTGATTTATACAAATCAAGTGGAAATAAATATCATAGTTATCATGAATAGTTTCTGAAATAAATATGAACAGATAGGTATCTTGTTGATATGCTGATTTCCTTTTCTTTCCTGATATTGCTATTGGAGAAGCTGGATCACATGGTAGATATGTGTTTGGTTATTTGCAGAATCTCTGTGCTGTTTCCAAAATTTATTTTCATAATTTTGCATTCCTACAAATAGTGCATAAGACTTCTTTTTACTCCACATACTTGCTAGCATCTGTCTATAAAAACTAATTATAGTACCATAAAACAAGTTTTATCCTACAGGAACTATCATTTCTTTGGTATTAATTTGCAGTCGTAAGAATATGAAGTCCAGATGGTATGTAAGTTCGACCATATTAACTTTTGATGTATGCTTCCTATTTATCCCAAGTAAGAATTTACCAGCAATGTATCAAAAGACCTGCATTTTAACAATTGAATATTTAATTACAGAAACATCTTTACTTATTATAGAAAGCAGTATTTTAGGGGCTGGGAAGGTGTCTCAGTGGTAGAGTGCTTGCCTTGCATGCATGAGGCCCTGGGTTCGATTCCTCAGCACCACATAAGCAGAAAAGGCCAGAAGTGGTGCAGTGGCTCAAGTGGTAGAGCACTAGCCTTGAGCTGAAGAGCTGAGGGACAGCGCCCAGGCCCAAAATTCAGGCCCACTACTGACCAAAAAAAAAAAAAGTATTTTAATTACTTATTGATTTAGTATTTTTAGCTTGCTAAAATGACTTGCAACTAAAATAATTTTATTAATCATTGTTATTCCAGGCTCATTAAACTGGTTAACATTTTATCATTCTAAAGGAAACACTTAAGCATACTGAAATTGCTAAGTGTGCTCAGGATTCATTTAATAACAAGGCTACATACTAAACTTGTAAGGTAACTATGTCAGGTGAATATCTTGTGTACCCTTACTCAAAACAAATAGTACAAACATCTGCACATAGAAGTTACACACACACACACACACACACACACACACACACACACACACACAGTTTGTATCCTATTTCTCCTAAGATCATAATGAGCAAAACAAAACAAAGTTAAATCAAGCACAAGAGAAAAGGGTGCAATCAAGGCAAAAGGAAATACATAGGGCTTTCCCAGGATAATACAACATCAACATTATAATGTCACATGTCAAAACTTCAAGAAGGGCACCTGAAAGTTTCCAGGACTTTTCCTATAGCTACAATCACCTCGGATTCTAGGACTTACAGGACTGATTGATAAACATGTTTATAAGGGATCAAGCCTACCCCCAAAACAACAGTGGTAATATTTTCTTCTGAATCACCTTGTAGGACTAAGATACTGTTCAACCAGATTAATGCTTTCACAAAGGCTGTTTAATTACACATTCCTTTTGTTCCTCTCCTAATTCTTCATCTAGTTAAACATAAAGGTTAAGTCTTCATGTCATAACCTGAAGACAGACTTGGAGTCATTGGATCCCTTTAACTGTGCTTTCTACGACCATGTTAAATGCATTCTATATGTCTCACCATTACTAACCACTCTTTGTCATACTAAGATATCTTGCAGAGCCTAGTCTTTTGGGAGTACCAAAGCCCAGGATATTGCCATAGAACTCTGATAAGAACAGAATAGAATTACTCCAAGAATAAATGCTTTTCCAACTTCCGGTGTAGTGGTTCTAAGCAGATATATGGTTTAACTGCTTCAAATAATCTAGGAAATAGACACTTGATATGATTAAGAGGACCGAGAAGGGTCTTCACAGCTTAGGATCCCCATAAGAATGACCAATAGGTATGAATCTATATGAAAGAGAAAAGGAGAAAGAAAGATAGGGAAAGAGAGAGGAAGGGAAAAGGCATCTAAAAGTGCACTTGTATAAAGTTTTCAAAGAATCCTAATTTCAAAAGCTGCCAATTAGAAAGTCTGTCTCTCAGAAACAGACTTGCTTTTGTATCTTTAATATGTTTTTTCTGGTCATGGGGCCTGAACTCTTAGCCTGGGCTCTGTCCCTCAGCTCTTCAGCTCAAGGCAAGTGCTCTACCACTTGAGCCAAAGAGCCACTTCTGGCTTTTTCTCCTTATGTGGTGCTGAGGAATCGAACCCAGGGCCTCATGCATGCAAGGCAAGCACTCTACCATTGAGCCACCTTCCAAGCCCATCTCTGCTATTTTCTACTTATAACTTGCTGGGAGTGGAAAAGGGAAGTATAGATTGGGCATAATTTTGACATAAATTTCATACCCAGCTACAGGTGGGTCCACAGATAAATCATGTCAATCAACATCTTTAAAAGGCGCTTTCTCATAGTTGCTGCATAACCTCAGGTGTGGTCTTTGCTCTATCATTATTTGTCTTCTAAAGAACAGGAATGAACAATGAGAAAATATAATCTCTCCTCTCTAACCCAAACTCCCAAGTTCGGGAATCATCCATCAATTTCCAGCGGAACAATAGTAATCGTACTGTAATATCATATTCTATTTCTGGTCAGTATATCACTGTTCATGACATAAATTCCTCAAAAGGAAGGAAACACATGAATTTCTTCATAACCTGTCACTAGAGAAAACATTGGTGCTGTATCCATAAATCATATTTTATTAAATATTCTTGACAACACAATAAAACAACTTAAATTATTCAGTTCTATAACACAAAGATTCTTCTCCACTGCACAATTTAAACAATTTTTCTACAGAGATTGACATGCTACTGCCATTTCAGAACCTTGTAATTATTTCCTCACATATCTGTTGAATAATTTTTGCTACACTTTAGCTCACCTTAATGACTGAATTTGTGGAAAGAAGCTCTATATACAGAGAAGACTGTGCTATACCTATAATGAGTATGTTTTACAAGAAAAATATCACATTTTATTGTCCCTGAAGTCTATTTAAGATCTAGACATTAGTGTTTTCAGCAAAGGTCAGTTCTATATTTTCAGCTGATTTACAGTTTGCTTGCTATAGGCCTAGGGTACTTATTACAGGCATCTACAAAACAGATTCAAAAGAAAAAAATAGTCACCTGGTTATTATGAATGTGTAGTGCACAGAAAACAAGCATGGATTCCATATCTTATCTTATTCTCAGTAAATTCATTGGCCATATAGCACCCCATATTCAAGAAGTCTTGTATGTTTCCTGGTAAAATAATTAGGTTTTGATTGCTACAGTATAAAAAAGGTACAGATATAGAGTATAAAATAGTTTTTAAAAGATATGTGTATATCTGTCAAATAAATATAACTAGATTAAATATAGATCAGAGCTAACAGAAGCTAAAAGGTAACAATTTTTATTTCATCTTAGTTTAAAAATAAGATGCTTGTTTCTCTTTTATCTACTCTATAGAATGTTGCATAAAACCTGAGAGTGTATATATCTCTTCAACATAGCAACTTCATTTACTATGGAAATTTCCACCTATAATAAGTGGAAATACAGGGCCATGTACTAATTTTATTTGTAATATTTTTAGTAACTTCCATATAATTTTCCATAATTGCTGAACTAATTAATTTACATTTCTATCAACAGAATTCAACTATTCTCTTTACTACAAACCCTTTATAGCACTTACTATCTTTTTGTCTTTTCAATAATAATAACCCTAATTAGAGAAAGGTACGATCTCATTGGAGGGATTTGTTTTTGTTTTTTGTTTTCATTTGAATTGGGGATTTGAACTTAGAGACTATGCTTGCTAGGCAGATGCTCTATTAGGTGAACTATGTCCCCAGCCCTGTCTTTATAGTTTTGATTTTAATTTCTTTGTTGGTTAATGATATTGATGTTTTGCATAAACCTATTGGCCATTTGTATACTCTTTTTAGAAATATCTATGCATATCTCTATTAAATTTCTACCATTTAGTCAAATAGGCAAAGGAAAAAAGTTAATAGAAGCAATGATATATTTTGTTCTTGAAATATCAATTCATAGACCTTAGCTTTGTTGGTTCTTGGTCCTTGGTAAAATTGAATAGCATGGCAGCAGTAGTAGGTAAAGGTGGCAGAGGCTATTCACTCAAGATGAGAGAGAAAGACAGAGAGACAGAGAGAGAGAAAGAGAGACAGACGGACAGACGGACGGACAGACGGACGGACAGACAGACAGACAGACAGACAGGCAGACAGACAGACAGACAGACATAGAAGTAAGGTGAAAGGGGAAAGGAAGAGAAGGGAGGGAGGAATGACCATATCTGTCAACGTAGCTATTATTAAATGGAGAATACTTTAAAAATGTGTAGAAAGAAAATGGAGCAAAAAGGTTCCCCACACACCTTTGGTGGAAAAGAAAATTAGTGTGCCCATTATGAAAAATAGTATAGATTTTCATCAAAAATTCAAAATGTAATTTTCATATGTTCCAATAATTCCATTTATTGGTATGTATCTGAAGGATTTCATATCAGGAAATATCCAAACTTCCATTTAATTGCATCAGTATTTGTAACAGACAAAATGTGGAAACAAACTAAATATCTATTAACAGATGAATGGATAATTAAAATGCTACATATAAATATTGGAATAGAACTCTGCATTTAGAAAGAAGGAAGTTATATTATTTGTGACAATATGGATGCATTCAGAGGGTAATACCTTAAGTTAATAAGCCAGAATCACTGCATGATCTTATTTATGTGTGGAATCTGAAAAGTTGAACTCATAGAAGCAGAGAGAAGAGTCATTGTTTACTAGTTCTGGGCACTGAATACTAACTTTCCCATCAAACTGTAGAACTGTGGGGACAGAGGTGCCAACAGATTGGTTAGCAGTGACAGCAGGAATGTGAACTGATCTCTAGTCAGCTAGCAACATGGTGATAGAATCTTGACTCAATGGAGCCAGTTTCTATTGCAAGCAAATCTGTGAGCTGAGGTCTAGGACAGTGAGTAATAACAGGTCAGCATAAGACTATCTGGAGATTTCAAGGGCAAGTGAAATAAATTCTTACGACAGTAAGGTATTCATCAGTTTATCCTGATTAAAACTAATAATAAATGTAAAGCAGTTAAAAGAGTAGAAGACACACAGTTGAATAATTGTTATTATTGTAATAGTTTTTTCAGTATATTAGCCTGCATTAATTGGTTGCATAGGTTTCTTTGTGATATTTCTATACATGTATATAATACTCTGATCAAATTTATCACCTCTATTACTGCTTATCTTTCATTTTAAATAATTTTAATGTGGCCCACTCTTATCAATTCATGTGTATGCATGAAATACTTTGATCATATCCTGCCTATCTTTGCCTCTCAACTCCTCCTCCTCATTATAATTTCTATTAAAGATATGAGTATTTTTTAACAAATATATAAAGGAATATGTACTCTTGAAGTACACAATTAAAACTTGTCCTTTATTAGCCAAAGGAACTAAGAAAGACACCCAAAAGAACAGTGAAGAAAATCTGAAAAAAAATCCTTAAAATGCCACCAGGTAAAAGTAAGAGAATAGGAAAGCCAGTGTTAGCATCAATATGATTTAGCTAAGCCTATAACTTTATTATTTTATATTTTCTTCTGTTTTGAATTTAATACAGTAAAATGAATAAAATATTTGCATAAGCATGTAAAAATTATATTCCAGGTTTGATAGGAAAGTGAAAGCTCTTAAGTAGTGTGTAGAAACAAAGAACTAAGAAAAACTAAAAAGTAGCAAAAGAAGAAAAAGGATTAAGTAAGGTTTTATTAACAAGCAATACTTTGTCCTTAGCAGCAATAGTATATTTAGTATCTAATATTCACTCTGCTATCATGCTAAATGAATGAATCTCAATTAAGTGCCCTCACACACCTGAGATATGTATGTGCTCAACTGGTGGGTAAGACAGTTTTGAAGATTATTAATTGTGTTGAGAAAAATAGAACTTCTCTGAAGTAAAAATCAAAAGCAACTCAGGAAAAAGTTAAATTCCATTATTCCATATAACACTACGTCAAGTATCCCCATAGTTAGCAACTTCTTTCTTCAAAGCATACAATGTCTAGAGTAAGGGAAAAATACAATGGTGGCTCTGAATTTGTAATTAACAAAAAGACCTCAGGAAAAACTCTCTCTAGTTGGGTTTTAGTTCATGCATCTGTAAAACGAGTCGACTACTTGCATTAAAATTCTAAGTCATTCCTATCCTTCACATTGTCTGTCCTAGAATTTCCTTAGACTTAATCAAGTATAATCTTGCCCTGGAGAGAAGCATATTTAGGATCTCACTAGTTTCAAAAGGTTATAAAACTTCAGCATTTAAAAAAAAATATTTCTTATCCTCCATTTTTTTCAGCTTCCGATAAAAACGTTGCAACTTCACAGAGTGGAAGGAAGGTTTTAGGCTTTTCTTAGTTTAAGTCTACCGAGGACTAGTTATTGAATAATAGTTTTAGAATAACAGTATCAGAAATGTTAATCATGTCTCTCTTGCTCTCCTGCCATCAACCTTTCCGTTCTCTCTTACATGCTCTGCCTGTAGAATGATTGATTCCAGTAAATATGATCCACTCTGCCCTTTGCCATTGTTTCCTAATTGATTTGGCCACTGGGTAACATGGGCAGGAGATCAGAAAGTAAAGGGAGTTGGTGCTGTCTCTGCACTTTCCTCAGCTGCTCCATGCCACATGGCCGCCAATCAACTAAAAGTACTATCCCTTGGCCCCTCTTCAAGGTGTCAGCTGTCACTGAGTAGAAAAATACTCTCTTCCTCTTCACCTATCACTTCTCAGAGTAGCAACAGTTTCCGGTGTTGCTAGCCTTGGCTGTTGCTTTGCTTTATCATATCTGCTCTCTGAAACAAACCCAAAACCATCACTAAACTCTCTTCACTTGAAGAGATATTTTTTTTCTGAATTGATCACTCACAAGTTATTATGAACAATTGTCTCAGAGTGTCCTTGGTACTCTGTTCTTTTCATAAGCATTGGTGGAAAAGACCTACTCTGATGAGTAATGTCTGAAGATGAAGAATATTGATAAGAAAACACCAGGTGAAGTTCAGGAAAGATGATCATAAATGAGTAAACTGAAGATGCTAAAAAGCAGTCCTCAGGTATGCAAGAAGGAAATGCAATAATGTATGCAAACCCACATGTGGTGTTAATATGGAAAAAGCATGATTGTGATGGAGAAGATGAAAATAATCATCTTCTGTAGAATCCGTAGAAATATCTTTTGAAATGTCTCACCTTAGGTAAAGTATACTACTACCAGCTTTTTACATCAGTGCTCTTTTCAAAACATCACTCTGCCTCTTCTGCTTAATTCTAGGCATCTAAGTATCAAAACTTCAAGTAAACATTGAGTCTCAGAAAGAATTAAGAAAGTAAAGGAAAAACTACTTTGTTGAACAGTAATAAAATACAGAAATGTTAGATAGCAAACGCATTATGGTCCTTTTATTGTATATGAATATGAAATTGGCTTTTGACTGTGTTAATAGCTACATAAACAAGTATCTAGGCATTTAAAGCCACAGGCACTTCGTTAAAAGAAGTCAAATAGCAGTTGTCTCTGTTTTATCACTGCAATTTACTTGTATTTCAGTTCTTGCTATTTTCCTATTATTTCAATATTTATTTCTCTTTCTCCAGGTAAATTGATTTCTGGATATCAGGAAGTATTTTTCATTTTTTTACCTCTAATATATTATTTGTAGAACAATAGTATGTTTTTAATGAAATAAAAAAGAATAGCTGATACAATATGGTTGACTAAAATGGATTCATTAATCAGCACTAGCAAGGTTAGAGTAGCTACAAATTATCTAAAATATACTACCTGAATAACCAAGAAATTCACTTAACTGGGACCGCAGAGGTAAATGTTCATGTAAAAGTGAAAAAGTTCCCCATATCAATTCCTTCTGTCAGATATAGTATAGATCACTGAGGATGTGGTGTGTGTGTGTGTGTGTGTGTGTGTGTGTGTGTGCTTGTAGTAATAGACACATTCATTGGCATATTTGGGGAAATTTTGTCATTCGAAATATCTCTTTAAGTATGATAATAATGTGATATTTTATTTTTTATTGTGAAAATACCATACAGAGGAGTTAAAATTACATGGGCAAGGTAATGAGTACATTTCTTAGCAAGCATTGTTGCCTCCTCCTTTGTTTCCCCTTACCATCCCTTCCCATCCCCCCTTCCCCCCCAACCCGTGCCAAAGTTGTAAAGTTCGTTTTTAGACATAACATCTTGTATATCTCATTGTTACAATAGGTCCACTTCCCCTCCACAATTATACCAACATCAAATACAGTGAAAACAGGGGTTATACGGTGGGGGAGGGACATACAAAGCAACAAAGAAAACTCTTATAAATATGTTAGAAACAATAGCAAGAAAGAAAAAAAACATTCAAGTCGTTATCTTGGGGTTCATTTCACCTAACATCAACTTATCTGACCATTTCTGGTTGTCTCAGACATATACTAGTTATTGCAAATAAGGGACATCATGGGACCTATGTTTCTTTGCTCCTGCTTACTTCACTTAAGAGATTTTTTTTCCAAGTCTTTCCATTTCCTAACAAATGGGGCAATGTCATTCTTTCTGATGGAGGAATAGAATTCCATTGTGATTTTCTTTTTTTTGTCGGTCGTGGGGCTTGAACTCTGGGCCTGGGCGCTGTCCCTCAGCTCTTCAGCTCAAGGCGAGCGCTCTATCACTTGAGCTACAGCGCCACTTCCAGTTTTCTGGTGGTTTATTGGAGATAGGAGTCTCACGGTCTCTCCTGCCCGGGCTGGCTTTGAACCGCGATCCTCAGATCTCAGCCTCCTGAGTAGCTAGGATTACAGGCGTGAGCCACCAGCGCCAGGCCATTGTGATTTTCTTTAGAACACTAAATACTATAAAATCTACTATTCAAATTTTTCACAATAAATTAAATTGATTTCTGTGGAATAGGCTCAAATGGCACGCATTTACTATATCCTTTCCTCTTTTTACATAATATGGAAGTTTGCATTGACAACTTTACCTCATGTAACACAAATCAATGATCACATACTGTCAATTATATTTCTGAAATTGCTTCTAACTCTTCTCCCTTTGTATTTCCTTATATTTCCATTAGTGCTGGCCTTCATTTTCTTTCTAGATAGTTGCTATCACTTGATCACTTACATGAAAAAGCCATCCTTTCTTATTTCACATCTACACTCAATCTTAATTATGTTCCCAAAATAAAGATGTTATCATTCCAAAGCACGCACACACACACACACACACACACACACACACACACACACACACACTTGTTAGAGAAAATTAGACTTAATTTTATAAATAGGTCATTTAAGGCTACAAAACGTGACCACTAGTGACTACTGACATTTCCAACTCAGCCTCTGCTGATTCCTTTTCTTATTTCTACACAGACTGCCCCAGGATCCATGATCTTGCTAGCTAACTTTGTCTACTCCTCTGATAATACTTCCTTATGCTTAGTTTTCTATTAAAAAGATACTACACGTCATTGCCTTCATAGAATACTTGTAGGCATACTACAAAATGAAGTAATCGTTGAAGCTCCCAGAAATACATTTATCTCTCAGAGATACATTTTAAGTGCATGCAATTTTCATGCAGTTACCAAGTTATTATAGGCACAGCTCCAGGAATAGGCAACGTCCCATTCATATTACTATACCAGGATACAGTATAAATTACAGAAATAGATGATATTGAGTAACTTACTGGTGTAATAAAACTAACACTAACATTACATTTTTTGAGCATGTAGTTGCCATGGACACTGGTCACCAAAACACGAATGGAAGCAACATTTGGGACTTTCTATTATGTAATATATTTTACCAGTTAGAAAATAGATGAAAAGAATTCTCTTCCCTTATTAGGCCATCCCATGATTATGAAATCCTAAGCTAGGACAAGGATTTATCATTATGATTCTGCTAAATTCTCTTGGATGATTATTCTTAGATTGTCAGTCTCAGGCTTCAAACTATGCCTTTTACTTGATGATAAAATAAATATCGATCCCTCCTGTTCTTTGAGAGTGTTCTGTTACATATAAGGAATTCTGACAAAATTTTATAAAGAAATTTTAATATTTCTTTGAACTGCTAAGCACACTTTCAATGAGCTATGTAAATTTATATATATATACATATATATACTATGCTCATGTATATAAAGAACTTGGATGTTTACAATTTATTCTAACTTCTAACAGAGAATATGAGGGACAAGACCTGTTAATTTTAAAATTATTTTTATAAAGCACAGCAAAGTCTCAAGAGTAGCTAAAACTATGCCTGGTGAAGAATAAAGAAAAGAGGTTAGCCACAGTGGATTTGTGCCATATGTAAAAGCATTTTGTCCAGAATCTATCCAGCCATCATCTTCTATCTAGCTATCTAGCTATCATCAATCTGTTTCATAAATTCATTCCTCTAAATAGAAAACTAACAATATAATAAGGAAAACATGTACTTCAGAGAAGCAAAATTATGGATATAGTAATATATTAAGAGACTATTAATAAATATGTATTGAATGGTAAATGGATGAAAGAACAGCATTAATGACAGAGGAATGGGAAAGGAAAAAGCTAAAGTTAAGAAAATTTCATGTCTACAGTTTTGTCAAATATAGTCTTACATGTCAGTGTTAACCACAGTAAAACCAAATGGAAGCAAAAATTGTCGTATATGTTAGACAATATTTTGGTATTGTTTTGTGAAGGTAATTTTCACAAATTACTCAGAGGTATTTCTCTATATCATTATATCTTTATTATAAATATATAACTATGCATTTCTGCTTGCTTATAACTATTGATTTCAGGAAGAAACAGTGAAAGTAACAAAATTTCTTTAGCACAAGAGTAGGTTACCACCAATCCTCCGGAGACATATATACTTAAATGAAGTAGATAGCATGTGTTACAGAAAGTGAATTAACTTCTGCTCTGCAATCAGAAAGACTCTAGGAAATACAAGTATAAGTGAGAAAAATGCCACAGAAATACAGATAGCACACAAGTTTTATTTTTTTGCTAAATAAGCCCATCCACAAGCACAATCTGTTAATAAGATTTTAATTAATGGCTTCATATATGTTAAAAATACTTTAAAATATAAATAAATCAGAACACAACATTGAAGAGAAAAATTATCTTTAAAGTAAGTCTGGAGAAGGAATAGGCAGCTTAAATATTACCATTCCTCTGTGTTAGACTTTGGAAGCTCACATACTTCTTTTATAGTTATACAATTTACTCACCATTTATATATGTGGTTTTTGAACCAAGTTTTCCAAAATACAATTTTTAAATAGGCAAGGAATGGAAAAATTGATCACAAGAAAAAATTTGTTCTTATTTTCTTTCATAATTCATGATATATTGTATTTCTTATATCATTCCTTTTAGTCTTACTTTTAAATCATATCGAACATTCCATAGGTCAAAAGTAGAATGGTCTTTTAGCATTTAAACAGCTGAGCATTTCAGCCCCAGTGGTTACTGTACACATCACAGAAATTACAAGACTTGTTCATTTAGGTGTCTTTGGGAGGGTAAGAGGAGCACAGAAATGGAGAGATAAAGGATGAACAAACGCAGCAGTGGTACTCACTAGACACTATCTTGAAAATGAAGTACACAAGTTGTGAGTGGGAATGGGTTGTTAAAACTGGGAGAGTGCCAAGGAGGGGGTGACAGTGTCCAAAAAGAAATATAGTTAATACCTGACTTATGAAACTGTAACCCTTCTGTACATCCCCCTTATAACAATTACAAATTTTAAAAAAGAAATGATAAGACATAAACAATTCCCTTAGCCTTAATAAAGGGAATTGTTAGATAAGCTGTAGGTATCTGTTCAAATCCAAGCTTGCTAAAAGTAGAGGATAATAATGGGAAAGAAAGTGAAGATTCAACCAACAGCAACTTTTTTAATGTCACTGGACTAGCTCCTGAACAATAGTACTAGACTTTTTAATTGCATTTGTGATAGATAAAAACCTAGAAAACACTACTTGTATTAACTCTGCTGAACAATTGTGTTAATGAATATAGAATGTAGGACACAAAATATGATTAAAACTAGGGATGTACAAATATCTTTACATAAAATTTATGTCTATAATTTAAGTTGCATAGCATAGTAAATACAATTAGTGAAACGTATATACATGTGTGGAAGAGCAAGAACAAATTCACACCTCTGATGGATATAAAAATCTCTGCACTAGGGTAGGACATACGGTAAGATAGATGTTAAGTTTGGGATTTTTATATTTTTTATTGTAAAAATACTGTACAATGGGGTTACAGTTTTACATAAGTAAGGTAGTGAGTATATTTCCTATCAAGCATTGTTACCTCCTGCTTTGTTTTTGGCCTACAATCCCTTCCCTCCCTACCTCCCCAACTCCTCCCCCCTCCCCTCAGAAGCTGTAAAGTTCGTTTTCAACATAATGTCTTGTATATCTCATTTTTACATTGGGTCAACCTGTATCCTTGCTAAAGCATTTTGTTATTTCCCTTCCCCTCCCCAAATTAGAAAAATGTATATACAAGATACAGGACACTGGAATCAAATACAGTGAAAACAGGGGTTATACCATGGGGGAAGAACGTACAAAACAAACAAAAAAACAAAAAACTCACACAATACATTACAAATACATTAAAAACAATAGCAAGAAAGAAAAACCTACTTGTGTCCCTATCTTGGGGTTCATTTCACTTAAAACATCTAGATGTTAAGTTTTGTTGCTTGAAAAAATTCTACCAGCTCTTTTATGTCTAGTGGAGTTGCTTTGCTAGCTATTTATACAGTTTTAATTTAATTTTATATTTCACTCACACAGTAACCTTTTATTTTGTTCATTATTTGTGGGTTTTCTTTTTGTTTTGTTTTGGGTACATGACAAAGACTTGAACTTGTAACCTGATATTTTCATTCATTGCCTAGTCTCTACCAACTGAGCCATACCTCCAACTCCATCATTATTTGCTTTTGCTTTTGTTTGACATTTTAATTTTCTTGTTTTGATTTTTTGGGGGTTTTTTTTGGTCATGGGGCTTGAACTCTGGGCCCTGAGCTCTTCAGTTCGAGGCAAGCACTCTACCACTTGAGCCACAGCCCCATTTCTGGTTTTCTGGTGGTTAATTAAAGAGTCTCACAGATTTTCCTGCCTGGACTGGCTTTAAACTGCAATCCTCAGATCTCAGCCTCCTGATTAGCTAGGATTACAGGCATGAGCTTACTATAGTTTTGACTTGGCAGAAATGAACAGTACTGTATTAAGAAGTTACTAGTAAAAAACACTAGCATTCCTTAAGAGCAGTGAATTCAAAGCCACTGCCTTATTGATTGAGAAAAGGAGGCCCATTGAAGGGGATTAAAGTGACTATGGAAAGAAAAAAATATATTTACATATTGTTACAAGTACTCCATGTTAGGAACGGAATGTAGGTACATCAAAAATGCTATCTTGTAATATTTTCTTTCTCTGGATTTTCACCTGTACCTGCCATTAGTTGAAGATGATAGAAGTTAAATCATGAGAAATTTTATGGCATTACTTGATTATGATTGCTTGATTATCTCTCACAAGTTCTGTTTGAATTTAAAGTGTATGTGCTTGTAGATTGTGCAATGTTGAAGAATTACTATTGGATTATTACTATTTTGGAAGGAGGGATGAATTAAAGGGCACTCTGACACTCTCTGCTGGGAAACTGAGCTTAAATGTACCGTGAATGTTGTCCTGTTAGCCAGACCCTCCGGACACAATTATTCTTCCTAACCAAATCACTTGAAGAAGCTCAAACACTCTGTATTCAAGCAGTTTAAGTGTCATCCACTGTGTCTTTACCACCCATCATAGCTACATAGAGATAGGAGCTGCAGATGTAAGAGCTCTTTGTCATTCCCAGGCACGGGACTCTCTCCTCCACTCCACTAGGTCTCTACGGGGAGATGAATATGGAGACACAGCATAGAACTCCAAGGTATCCTTATTCTCAGAGATGCTATTTCTGCTCTCTGAAGAAAAACAAATGTAGGGGGAAATAGCCTGTTCTTGATTCCATTTTGGATTGGAAACAATATTCAAAGAAAAGAAAAAAAGGTCTTGTTATATTGTTGAGATTGACCTCAAGCCATATGTGATCCATTTTGACCTAGAGCTCATGATCTTCTTCCTTAGCTTCCCCAGTGCTGAGATTACAGGTAACATCACCACACTAGGATGGGAAGTTAATTTTAATCACACTAAATCAATGAACAACTTGACATTTTCCCTGGTATACTTAATTCATTTGAATTGTTTTATTTACTACAAAGAAAAGCACAAGCTTCTAAGAAATTCTAACAATGACATTAAAACAAGTATTTCTTTTTCCTTTTTTTTTATAGTGAAAATGACATACAGAGGGGTTACAATTACATGGGCAAGGTAATGAGTGCATTTCTTATCAAGCATTGTTGCCTCCTCCTTTGTTTCCCCTTTCCATCCCTTCTCATCTCCCCCCCTTATCCCTATGGATTATGAAAGACTTGTATGAAAAATAATGTTTAAGCCTGAAGTGGATTTTCTCTTATATCATATTGAGAAGTAAGCTACACAGTAAGAAGAGAATCTACAATTCAAAAACTGATATTAAGATCTTTGAATTTTGTAAGACAAGGAGTTGCCTTTTGGGAGATGTGCTTTTCCTACATGGTGTAAATGTCATAACCAATCAACCTCTCTATTGCACCTAGAGTCTCATTACAATATTTTGATATGTTTCAAAATTTTTCTACTACTCTAAAGTTCAGACCATCAATAATTTTATATGGATTTTTTATTAATTTGTTTTACTTTGTTAGAATTTCCTATTTTGGGATGATAAATTCTCAATAATTTGAATCAAATAGCACTGCTGTTAGCTGCTCTTTAACACATATTACTTGTTTAATATTTTAACTTAAATATATTTTTCATAGTCCAAACTTATAGTGTTCAGTTACATATCAACAATCATACAAACATCTAAATTTTGACTATGCAAAATATTTTCTTTCCAGGATGTAAGAGCTAGGTATAAATATTGCAATTAATATTATATCCAATCGGCTGTAAAGTATTAAATAGAAATTATAAAGTCTTGGCTATCCCTTTCAGATTGTCTGCTACATGTTCTAGGGTATAAATGAATTGCATTTTAAAATTTCTCATTTGTATTAATCAGAAAATATAATCTGTGATAGATTTTAATTTTAGTGTCATATTAAAACTACTAGAGAATTCATTCATATTTAAATTATTATCATATCAACTAATATTTTTAGTATGCATCAGAGATTTGAAAGAATTTAAAATTTCATATCATATACTCCATAGTGTTGAGATATTCATTGGTGTTATGAATATAAGATGTTTCTAATAATTAGTAACTATATATTGTGAAAAAACACATCTGTTAAAAATCCTCTTTGGAAATATAAAGATATATATGTATATATTCTACTGTTTCCAATAAATGATACTTATGTGGAGGTTGTCTTATATAATTCTATAATTTCTATCTTTGGTGCTTTTCCAGGTAATTTATTTTTATCTTTGAGTGAGTTTCATATAGAATATGAATTATTTTAAACTGAAAATCTCCTTTTTTTCCTATATATTTTGTTGTTGTTTAATCAGCTTAGCTCTTTGCCTTTTCTCCACCAAATTTCTAAACCAGGTATAATTTGGATATTCTTTCATCACCAGACACAATACAGATTTTGAGAACAGATCTTAGACTAGAGATATAGGTTAATGATTAATAGTTTGCCTAACATCACAAGACCCTACATTCTATCCCCAAACTGCAAAATCAAAGGAAGAGACCTTTTCTTGCCAGCAGAACTTTATTTAGTAAACCCCAAGTTTAAGTATTTAATGTGTAGAATCACATAATTTGTGTTGTTGAGCTTATCATACTCTTGACCTCTGATTTTTATAATCATCTGTTTCTTTTGCCCAGTCTTACCACTGAATGCTGATGAAACTTCTACTGATTAGTTCCTCTCATTGAAATATTGAATAGACTACAGATATTTAAATAGACTACAGATATTTGTAATAACAGACTAAAACTCAACATCACACCTAAGACCTAAGATTAACTTTGACACTGGTCAATGCCCACAGATAGCATTCTTTTTTTAAAAATAAGTTTTTTATTGTGAAAATTCTGTACAGAGGGGTTACAGTTACATGAGCAAGGGAATGAGTACATTTCCTATCAAGCATTTCCTTAGCTTCTCTCCGTGTTCATTACTGTTAAAATCACTGGTCCCATTCCAGCAGTTTTCTTTGGTGATTATTAAAACTCTATGTCACCATCTCAAAAAAGAAAAAGACCCTAAACAATATATTTCTGTTGATTAGTGCTCTACCATCAAAATTTTTGTAAATAGATATAGTACATTGTTAAGAAAAAGAGGGAAGGAGCTAGCAAAGTACCAGGGTACATTTCATTTACAAAGGCTTCTATATGGAAATTTTAATTGTTGAGGTTTTGTCTTTGCAGTTCATTAGTTAATAGTGTTTCTTCCTATGACTTGGTATTTTGATTGTCATTCTGCCTTCAGTCATTTTTTAGTGTTTCATGTAACTGTCAATATGATCTTTTTAAATTAACAATTCCACCTCTGGTACTTTTCTTTTGAAACCTTTTGGTGGCTCTTTGAAGTGAAATACCAGTTTCTTCAGATGCCAAGTAATCTTTTAGAGAATTTACTCAAACTTATTTTTCCTTGTGACTTGTTACCCATTTCCCATAATTAACCTCTGAGATATTTCAAATGCCCTCCATGTATCAGTTGAGTATACCCTGCAGAGGACAGCGGCTGGCTTATTCAGGCTCTCGCTGGCTCATAAGAACTGGCTATAAAATATTCAGAAAATTTGCCAATAAGTATTAAATAATTTGGCAGCTCAAAGTTATCCATAATGGGAGTAATATGGAGATTAGCAAATGCAAGAAATCAGGCCTTCTTCCTCTCAAATGATTGGCGCTGAAAGCTGCTCTTGTGTCCAAGAGACAGAACCCCAAATGTTGCTCACTTCCATGCTCTCCATTCAGAGGCCTGCAGAGTGCAGATAAAAAGTCCATAATTTCTTAGTATGAATATAAATGTATAGTCAAGTGCAGAGATAGAATGAGAGGAATGGTAGAATAGTAGAAATGGAATCTTAAAACTTTATGTTATGTATAAAAAAATAAGTAATAATAATAAAACTGCAAAAGTAATTGTTGGACATTGAATATATATATTATTTTGCTCTTCTCTCAGTGATTAATTCAGTTTAAGTGCAATACAGTCCATGTTTAGTATTTTTAAATAAAATCATAAGAGTAATTGCAAACAAGACTTTTGATAATCACTTAATTCATGAATCATTGTATCACCTTGTGAGGTAGTAGCTATAATACCCTCGGGTCATGGACATGAATAGAGGTTTCTGTGTGTTTAACAGAATCACCAGCAAGTGATTCTCCCCATATCTATTTCTAAGATAAAGCCATAGGAGGGAACATTATGATTTTCTATTATACTTGCCAATTTTTTTATTGTGAAAATACTGTATAGAGGAGTTACAATTACATGGGCAAGGTAATGAGTACATTTCTTATCAAGCATTGTTGCCCCTCCTTTGTTTCCCCTTACCATCCCTTCCTATCTCCCCTACCCCCACACCCCACTCCCCTGCAATCCCTCTCCCTGCGCTAAAGTTTTAAAGTTTGTTTTTCGACATAACGACGTGTACATCTCATTGTTGCAATGAGATGTTGTATGCCTATTTAAACGATTTGTTTTTTCCTTTCCCCTCCACAAATTATACCAACATCAAATACAGTGAAACAGGGGTTATACTGTGGGGGAGGGATACAAAGAAACAAAGAAATATCTTATAAATATGTTAGAAACAATAGCAAGAAAGAAAAAACATTTGAGTCCTTATCTTGGGGTTCATTTCACTTAATGTCAACTTATCTGACCTTTTCTGCTTGTCTCAGACATATACTAGTTATTGCAAATAAGGGAAACCATGGGACCTATGTTTCTTTGGGCCTGGTTTACTTCACTTAATCGAACTTTTTCCAAGTCTTTCCATTTCTTAACAAATGGGGCAATATCATTCTTTCTGATGGAGGTATAGAATTCCATTGTGTACATATACCACATTTTCTTGATCCATTCAAGAGGGGCATCTGGGTTGGTTCCATATCTTAGCTATGGAAAATAATGCTGCAATAAACACAGTTGTGCTGGTAGCTTTAATATGGTCTTGTTTGTGATCATTTGGGTAAATGCCCAAAAGTGGGATTACTGAGTCATAGGGGAGCTCTATGTGGAGTCTTTTGAGGAACAAACTTGTTCAGCCAATTTGTGTTGGTTAGAGAGATGTCTGAAGTTTTTATTCAAGAGCAAAACATTTCCTTAGTCATAGTTCATTGGAGCTGACTTAGATTTGGCCCTCCTTACCATATATCTAAATCGTCACATCTACTTAAGAGTGGTTTTATCACTTACTAATCATCAAATGTTTTTAAATTGTTTGACTGTAGATGACAGTCTTTTAAAATTACTCCCTTGTGGAACATGCTGAATTTGATTCACATTGTGTAATAGTTGTCACATGATTATTATTGCCCAGATATTTTATGATTTTTTTTAATTTTAAAAATAACATGATTGTCTAAAAAGACTCCAAGATAACTACCTGATTTTAAAAAATAACAAAGTAAGTTTCAAGCATTTAGGCTTAAATCCAGATGCTAAACTCTTCTCTTACATTAAAACAGTCTTGCTAAGAATATTTTCCCAAAATTTATAAATCAAATAGTAAGTGGATACATAAATTAATAGACACTAATACAGCTTTTTTCTTTACAGAGAAACTAAAATATTTCTGTAACTAATAGAAATACACTTATAATTATTGCTGCTTACATTAAGAACCTGAAAAAAGACCAAGTTTTCATGTATTATATGCCAGTTATCACTAAGAAGGAAGAAATATCACTTTTTACCTCATTTTTCATCACTTTAATTTTGAATGTTTTAAACTTTCATATATTTTAATTCTATTAATTTAAAACATAATTCTATTAATTTAAAATAATACACTGTGAAACTAGTAAAAATTGTGTGATATATTATATTGATAGACTAAGAGGTTTATTCATTTATTTCTCCATCAAATGTCTTTCTGAGCAATAATATAATTCCTAGTAGAGTAAGTTCTGCTTAATGTTAGCCAATATTGCATCTTAAAAATCTTTCAATATGGGCTGGGAAGGTGGCTCAGTGGTAGAGTGCTTGCCTTGCATGCATGAGGCCCTGGGTTCGATTCCTCAGCACCACATAAGCAAAAAGAAAAAAGCTGGAAGTGGCACTGTGGCTCAAGTGGTAGAGCGCTAGCCTTGAGCTGAAGAGCTGAGGGACAGCGCCCAGGCCCAGAGTTCAGGCCCCACGACCGGACCCTCCCTCCCAAAAATAAAATAAAATAAAAATCTTTCAATACTTTGATCAAGTAGAATAACTTCATCCTGGAACATAATTTTAATACATTGCCATTTTTCTGTTGTTCTTTCCTTATAACTATTTTAAATCTAAACAATTCAAAGAATAAGTTAATAGACTTGATTATCAAACTCTATCTTTAATACCCAATTAAGCAAGAAATTCATTTCAGTTGTCTCCTCTACTGAAACATAAACAACACAGATTTATAAGGGCGAACATATAAACTGACCTTCTCATTTCCAAAGACATAGTCATTTGTATGAGGCATTTCATATAATCAAGCTACCTAAATGATTTTGAAAACAGGATTCTAACAGCATTTTTTTCCTCTTTCATTTTTGGCTGAAAATATCCAAATCATTTATCATGAGCTCTCCTATATCTTATAGTAATAAACTCACAGCTAACATATGGTGTTATTTAGCTGTGTAACAGACAAGATGAATCAGCCTACAGAATGTCATTACAAAGGAAGTATTTTAAACTGTGATTGCTTTTTCCCCCTCACTTATGGGCAACCTGCCAAACTCATCTGCAGCTGGCACTAAGGAGGGCATGTGGAAATTGAAAACCAAACTCTTAAATCATCAATACATTTAATATATTTGGGATTGCCACACTGCAAAGTGTGTTGATGGCAAAATGTAAATGTTTACCTTAAACAACAAATGACATTGTTGCATGGTAGGGGGTGGGGGAACCGTTTTGAGTTCACTGAAAACTTTAATGTTACCAAAAATCATCAATAATTACTTACCATGTTCAAACTCTTACTGTTTGCTATGTAATAAAAATAGTAAAAGACTATATATCCTACATCTCCCAGAAAAGAGAATGCAACACATGCATAGGAAGAATTATTGGGAAAACACCTTAAGAAATATATTTATCTATGAAGAAACTAATTAGTATTGTTGATTTATATGTTAGAATACAAATATCTAGTATCAGACAAACACTTTAATAACAATGGGTATTATGGAATTTTCATAGTCATATAAGTAATATAAATAATATATTAAAATCAGAGTAGTTTTTCTATAAAAATTAATATTCCTATCAGACATAAAATAGTTAACATATAAAAATTATAAATCAGTTGTCACTTGTGCTATTATGCCCTGGTATTTTGAAATGCTGAGAGCCCTTGCATTAACTCCTTTGCCATTTTTGGCACCTTACTCACTTCTCATATATATATATATATATATTTATATTCATATATATGTATATATATTGATATATATAAACAACAAAAACTAAGAGTAATTGTAAACAAGACTTTCAATAATCACTTTACTCATGAGTCATTGAATCATCTCATGAGGTAGAAGCTATTTACCCTCAGGTCATGGACATGAATAGAGATTTGTCAGTATTTGAAGCTGATCAGTAGGATGCAGTTTTTGAACGAATTTAATCTTTGCCTTATCTTTGCCTTTTCAGCAGTTTTTCAAAATCTATGAATGCTATCCTATTTTATAAAGGTCAAGCCATAGCTTATTCCTTTTCAGTTATTGTGCATTTTGGTCATTTACATACTCAATTTATAAATCCAACCAGAGCACATCATATAACTTTCTCAAAATCTGCTGTATGTATGACATATTAATTTGGAATACATTTGTATAAATTAACATGCTAAGTATCTCAACTGAAATTCAGACAATCTAGTAGTGTGAACCCTACTTCATTTATATTTCCAGAGCACGATTTGCATCTTTTACTGAAATGAGACAATCCTTCCTTAATGAGTTCTCCCTCAAAATAATGAATTCGATGTAAAACATGAAGCCAGAGAGGATGTTTACACTGTTCATAAAATGAATAGTTCCTTGGTTCCCAGGGATAGTAGCTAAATTGTTTACTTAGCAGACACAAACAAATTAATCTATTGGAAGTATAATAAGTACAATAACCTTTGACATTTTCATGTATAACAAATTGTTTACCCTGCCTAATTGATGATAAACATAGAAATAATACCCTATCTATTCAACAAATATCCATTGAAGCTTTGTTAATAATATACTATTTTACTTAATATTAAGTTTTCAAAGATATCTAAAATACTGCTTGTGGCATCAAAGAATGTAGCATCTATTAGGGAAAGAAAGACAAGTAATTTCTTAAATGAGTCTTAAGGGCCTAATATAAGATTTACAAAAATGATGCATTGTGCTATGAGAATTTAAAAGAGAAAGAACTAACATGGCGTTGGGGTCATTATAAAGCACTGTAGCCAGCTGCAAAACTTCAAACCTTTAAAGATGTGTCTTTCTGATGTGAAGGTAGAGAGAAAGGTCATTTCATTACATTAGAGATATAGCTTGAGAAGAAAATGAACAATATTCATTACTTTTGGAGTAATTGTCTCATTTGACTTTGTAACAAATCTTTTATTATATAAATAATATGAATACCATGTTTATGGTATTTTATGAGTGTTCAACACTTTTAGTGACTAGGAACACAACAGTGCACAACATAGAAAAAGAATCCATTCTTTAAAGTTTAATTCAGTTTAAAAAAGATAAGTGATGTACAAAATACAAATAGATAAATGACATGCAGTAAGGCTGTAAAACATACAATAATAGCCACAAAAATACAGCAACATAGATATTATAAGAAATGTGTGCCCAAGTTAAGGACTCAAATGTTTTTCTTTTTGCTATTGTGTCTAACATATTTATAAGGTATTTCTTTGTTGCTTTGTATGTCCCTCCCCCACAGTATAACCCTTTTTTTCACTGTATTTGATGTTGGTATAATTTGTGGAGGGGAAGGGAAAAAACAAATTGTTTAAATAGGGATACAGATGGATCCATTGCACCAATGAGATGTACAAGATCTTATGTCGAAAATGAACTATACATAAGGCAGGAGGTGAGGGGGCGAGGGGGTGGGATATGGGAAGAGATGGGAAGGGGAAACAAAAGAGGAGGCAACAATGCTTGGTCAGAAATGCACTCATTACCTTGCCCATGTAATTGTGACCCCTCTGTATGATAGTTTCACAATAAGAAAAAGAAATTTGTTTAAATAAAATATGAAGCCAAAACATTTAAGCAAGTATTATGTTAATACTCTTAATCATATATATATATTCATATATATATATATATAAAGTTCTTCTGTCCCAGGTATAATAATATGTTCACAGATTCTTGGGATTTGATTACAGACATGTTTGGGAAAGGGCAGAATAATTCTGCCTCCTATCCCTGTTCATTATGGTTCTTTTAGCTAAAGAACCACATTTTGAGAACTAACATTAAAGAATACAGGAAAAATACCAGAAAAAATGACTAAAATTAATGCAATAGAAGTTACTATGAAGGAAAAGTTTACTTTGTATATGGTATAAAATTTTACATTGGTATTTAAACCAAATTATTAGGATTATAGAGTTAATTGTTATAGGGTCATTTTGGTTGTTGTTTCTGTTGAATGCACCCAATTAGCCCACCAGTTAATGTAATACAGAAAAAAGTACATGGACTTATAGGCTATATTTCTAGTCAATAGATTTGTTTTTAACAAATATAGATATGTTTGGGGGATAACCTCTTTTATGCAAAATAATCAACATTTATTAAAAATAATCAAAAGTCATAAGGAAACTGCCAAATTAATCATCCTACATGTTTTAGCAAACGTGTACATAACAAGAATTGTCACAAGCCATTTTTAAAAGCATAAATTATTGATGTGTATATGTGGGAGGTGGTATTTGAGTCTGTATGATCTTTTTACTAAAACGTAAAAGACAACCAAACAAAGCGTCCCAATCAAATTAGAACAAAACAAATTCATGGGGGATCACAAAATGTCTGAATAAAGATAAGAGGAAGAATCTGAGCCAAAAATGTAAATGTTGAAATTGAAATTTAATCAGAATGATGTTAATTTTATCTACTAAGCTGAAAAAAGAGAATTTGCTAGTGGTGTATTGAGGCTATTTTAAAGATTAAATAAAATGTTTGTGTCCACTAAGATGGTAATAAGTGTGACAGGCAGCTGCAGTAGATAAAGAAGTTATTTTTGGAGGAACTGAAACCCTTCGAGGCATTGAGGATGACCAGTAAAAAGCAAAACCCTAACCTAAATAGACCAATTCAGAATCCCTCACTACAGACCTACTGAGAAAAGAGATATGCTCACTTCCAGACTTAATGACACATGATGCAAAGTTGTCATCACAGATTAGAAAACTAAAACAGAAAAAGTTGAAGAAGATTAGAATGAAGAGAAGAAATTTAACACTGGGTCTAGAGACAAAGCTATCATAAAGTACCAGTCTCCAATATGGCATATATGCTGAAACTACAGCAATAATGAAAATGAATGTGACTCATAAGTTTAAGGGTAGGAAGGCGGTCTGAACAGTATTGATAGACACAGAAAAATCATTTGATAAAAGCCAGTATGATTTATCATTTTTTAACTTGGCAACCAGAAAGAGAAATTTATTAATCTGATAAAGACCATCACCACAAAGCTGTAGTTTAATATTTCATAGTGAAAAAAGTGTTCTCTTTTCTAAGTAGTATTAGCAAGAGTTTGTATATACATCATTTCCATGCAATATATTTTAATAACCACTTTAATAAGCACTTAAAACATTATCATTTATACTAGTGACAGAAAAAATGAATTTTTAAATATAAATATAACAAGCTATTTGGCAAGATTTTTATGCTGAAAATAAAAAACTAAACATATAATCATCTATGACTTGAAAGAATATTATCAACAGTAAATTCCCAAGAACTAATCCATAGATCTCAAACAATCAATATAAAATTCTCAGCAGGTTTTTGTACACATTAACAAGTAGATTCTAAAATTTACATAAAGAAGAACAAGGAACTACACTAGTGAAATTAATTTAGAGAAAGACACAGTAGGGCAGGACTGTCTTAGGACTTAAGATGACAAATCATAATTTAGAAAGAGAAAGTATCAGTGGACAAACAGACTGATAGATTAAGTGAATATAAAAGTCTGGGAATAGATCTACAGAATTATCACTCATTTATTTTATTGTATTTCCATTGATTTAGTTATCTGGTTTTGCAATTCTTTTAAATGTCTTCAGTGGATATCTTTAATGGACGATTCCAAAGCAAGGATGGATAAAATACTATTTTAGGAAGAATAAAGAGATTCTGTCAAATGTACAATGAAAAAGGCAGTTGTAGCTGAGGACACTAAATTCCCTAGGGGACAGCAATAGGTAAGTAACAAAAAGACCATTATATATTATGGTGGGAGCATAAGGTCCAACTGTGGAGAGGGCAGCTGATAGGCTTTGACTGTGGTTTTGTGCCAAGAACACTAAAAGCATTTTTGGCATGGAACACAACAGTGAATTAACACAGATTTTTCCAGCCAGTGATCACCACAAATTGTGTGCAAGCATAGGTGTGTGAATACTGAGCATGAGTGAACTGAAAGAACTAAAGGAAGGGAGCTGAATGATAGACAACGGCTACCGCTCATGTGAGAGATTATGTGATACAAATGCAACAGTAGAAGAGAAACTTGAGTGCAAGGAGAATAGATTTAAAAGAAAGTTGGTTTTGTTTTTTTTTTTTGTCGGTGGTGGGGCTTGAACTCTGGGCCTGGGCACTGTCCCTCAGCTCTTCAGCTCAAGGCGAGTGCTATACCACTTGAGCTACAGCGCCACTTCCTAAAAGAAAGTTTTTAACTGAGGTAATACATTATGTAGAGACTCAATAGATATGAACAAGGGACAAGAAAGCAAGAAAATGACATCAAGTTTGTAGCCCCAACAATATGTTCTTTTTTTTTTTTTTTTGATCAGCAAATCTACTAATAAGGAGTTGGGAGACACTGAAAAGAGTAGTAGTTGAAGGACATAAATGGAAAGAATATGTAATAACATTAAGCTTTAGACTTCTCAAATATTTTAGGTATATGTGTGAGAAATATCAATTAAGAAGTTTATAACTAAGTTTGACAGTCATGAAGGAGACTCACTGAGAATACATAGGTTTAGCTTATACAGACAAAATATTTAGTCATTCGTTCAGAAAATAGAGATGATCAAAAATGACACACAAGTAGGTAATTACATATGTGTTGTCATCAAAATGTGTACATCAATTCCAGAAAGATGGTTTTGAAGTCATAAAAACAGTACAACAAATGAAAAAGTCTCAGGCACTGGTGGCTCATGCCTGTAAACCTAGATACTCTAGAAGCAGAGAACTGAGGATCAAGGTTTGAAGTCAGCCCTGGAAGAAAAGTCCATGAGGCACTCATCTCCGATTAATCACCAAAAAAAGCAGAAGTAGAATTGTGGCTCAAATGGTAGAGTGCTAGCCTTGACCAAAATAGCTCTGAGACAGGGCCCAGGCTCTGAGTTCAAGCTCTGAGTGGCCAGGGTACACACACACACACACACACACACACACACACACACACACACATACACACACACACACACACACACACACGATAGGAAAACACATAGCTTGAGCTGTTCCTCTTATTTTCTCTAAAATTAAGGTGGAATTAAAGAAGAATTAATCAGAGATCATGTTTAGAAAGCAAGAGAATGGAGAATTTGCTGTAAGGTTTCAAGGACAATGAGTAGCTGAGATCCAAATGTCTTGGACTTGGCAGTGTGGTTCAAGTGGTCAGCATCAGGTATGAGCAAACAAACGGAGAAAATATGAGGCCTTGAGTTCAAGAACTGGTACCTATAAGATGTTATAGATGTCATTGAGAGGCTTAATTGGAATAAAACCTAAAGAAATCTTTGAATTTTCCAATTGGATAATTGCATATGAATCTGAGATTTCCTTTCCATTGATTTGTGAGAATTTAAGTAACAAAATGTGTGTGTAAACTGGCACTCTAGTGGCTATGTGGTACTTTCACAATGCTGGATTGGAGAGGCTGGAAAAGGGTAAGAAGAGATGTATCATAATGTGCATCTGTATATATTTGTAGTAGAAAAGAAAAGTGACAGTATGTATTTTTAAAAGGATCAGGGGCATTATACTCATAAATTGAGGTTAAATTAAAATTTCTTTGTACAACTATCTAAGGATTTTTTTTTAAGATTTCGTTTTACATTATGTGTAAAAGATAGATTCTATATCAGCCAAATAACCAATACAATGGAAAAAACCTGAGAGCTTAATCAGTAAAGTAGATTGAAGGTAGAAATGTTTTGGGATAGTTAGGTACCTGAACATTCTAAAGTTGTGGTTGAACAAAGACTATTTCAGGGGGGAAAAAGTCAATCCTGCCAAACATTTAGTTAGGAAATCCTTAACAGAAAAGTGCTTATTTCTCAAATGTTACAGTTTTTAACCTATGTTCAAATCAGTGAAAATTGAAACGCATTACTTTGATTCCTAGCAAGAAAAATTAAATATTATGAAATAATCAAGTGTAGTAGTGAATGTGGACTTTTCCAATAAGTTTCAATTTATTGCTACTTTATACCCAGGTAACAGTTACTTTAATTAAATGTTCTGCAAAACAGGGCACATAAAATAGAAATATAGAGTTTGCAAACAGTAATTTATTTACATCTTTCAAAGATACTCAGCTTAAATTATAATTGGGTTGTGGGTTATGAGTGAATTGTTTGAAGAAGGTTGTTCATTGGTTCTTAATTATAGTATTACATCTCTAAAATTGTTTGGAAAGATAATTTGCATTCATTTCTTGAATTACATGATTTAATATTCTTCTTTAACTACTGTTCAAAAATGCGATTGGGAAAATGCTGCCAAATTTTCTATTTCAGCAGATTTTAAATCACTCAACAATAGCTGTGAGCGGATGCTGATATGCCAATAGAAAACAAAAATCATGCCTGCGCAGTAAAAGCATATTTAAGACACCTTATTAATTAAAACATAAACAATCTGAAAAACTATAAAAAGAATGCTTAGCATCCAGTACCAGGAAATCACTAAAGACTGGCCAAGATTGTGAACTTTTACCTCATATTTCACAGAGTAATTTTTTTAAGAGTGATGACAAAGTATGTGCTTTGAAATTGAATGTAAAGTATAACATTTATGATGTTTTTTGTAATAGATTTATAAGCACAATAATCTAGTGTATTACCAAGATTCCTCTCAGGTTTATGCGTATTAAGATATTCCACAGTAGACTGCTGCAGAAAAAAATGCCAACCAAACATATACCTAGTAATTCAATGGCTCATTTACATTTTTCATTAATGATGGCCTCATTTAAATATTGTTCACTACAAAAAATAATTACATACATGATAAATTATATCTGAGAGAGGATAGCAGTCTCATTTATAATAAGATTCATTTCCACATAATTCATTGCTGTGAAATGCCTATATAATTTTCATGAAAATTTGTTCTAAAATATCTGTTTAATTTTTAAAATATTCAAAATGTACTATACTCTGTAAAGACCTAAAATAATTCTGTGTATATATATATATATATATATAAAATATATATTTAATATATATAAATGTATATATATAAAGCATCAGTCAAGTTACAAGTTAAATATTTATAGCTCCTCTTTTTGGTCTCGTCTGTCTTATATGGGAATAAAATAACTTTTAATTAATTCAGTCTATCAATAATTTATATTAAGTGGTTTTTATATACAGTGCAGATACAACTAAAGGAAGAATATTCTCTTAATTTGATTTTTTAAAATTTTTTTCATTGTTTGGATTTTATGAAATTGTCACTAGTCAACATACTTTTCAGTAAACTTGAAAAAGGACAGAAATGGAACAGGACATAGCCACTGTACACTAAGCCAGTTTTACAATCTAGTAACATTAAACATCTTTTGATGTTTTATTCAACTATTCTTTTTTTTTTTTGTCAGTCATGGGTCTTGAACTCTGGGCCTGGGTGCTTTCCCTCAGCTCTTCAGCTCAAGGTGAGCGCTCTACTGCTTGTGCCACAGTGCCACTTCTGGTTTTCTAGTGGTTTATTGGAGATAAGAGTCTCACAGACTTTCCTGCTTGGGCTGCCTTTGAACCTCGATCCTCAGATCTCAGCCTCCTGAGTAGCTAGGATTACTGGCGTGAGCCACTGCGCCTGGTTTATTCAACTATTCTATATATGCACTTAGGCAATAGCCTGCTTTGGTCTCTCAGACAATTTGAGTATTCCTAATTAAGGGAAGTTGGGCAAATAATTTATCTGGATAATTCAGTTTCCTCAGATCTGAAGTAATATTGATAATAGTAACTTTCACATACCATTATTATAGAGATGGCATGCAATTCAGTGTCACATAAAGACAGTAAAAATGCCATCATTTCTATTACTGTTATTCTTTATAAAGTGTACTCCAGCAGTAAGTTGGGCCTATGTCAGGAAATTCTATTCATAATTTGATATTATTGATAAATTGATAATTAATAACTTCCACTACCATCCTTTTTAATTCACTTAAATAGTGCTCCTCACTCATTTGGCTTTTTAGTAAAGAGAAACAATGGTTACACTTTCTTTATTTTTGTGGTAGATAGAATATACCTATAAATCTGTTAAGTAAACACATTGGGTGGTATGCAAGTGTTATAACTATAGTATAATCTATAAAGAGGTCAAATAGTTAATCTATTAGAAAGACTAGGTCAGAGCTGGGCATCGGTGGCTCATA
Organism: Dipodomys spectabilis; assembly: GCF_019054845.1. NCBI lineage: Eukaryota > Metazoa > Chordata > Mammalia > Rodentia > Heteromyidae > Dipodomys > Dipodomys spectabilis. The sequence goes on from NW_024870683.1 coordinate 14,416,737, forward strand.
CCTGTAATCCTAGCTACTCAGAAGGCTGAGATCTGAGGATCACAGTTCAAAGCCAGCTAGGGCAGGAAACTCTGTAAGACTCTTATCTCCAATAAGAGTGTGGTGCTGTGGCTCAAGTGGTAGAGCACGCTCCTTGAGCTGAAGAGCTGAAGGATAGCGCCCAAGCCCAGAATTCAAGCCCACAACTGACAGAAAGAGAAAAGAAAGAAAAGAAGGAAGAAAGGAAGGACAGAGGAAGGAAGGAAGGAAGAAAGGAAGGAAGGAAGGAAGGAAGGAAGGAAGGAAGGAAGGAAGGAAGGAAGGAAGGAAGGAAGGAAGGAAGGAAGGAAGGAAGGAAGGAAGGAAGGAAGGAAGGCAGGCAGGCAGGCAGGCAGGCAGGCAGACAGGCTAGGTCAAAGCCCAACAAAATCAACACCAAATAGGTACATCCAAGGAGGGGGATGTTAACAATGCCAGAGGGCTAGACAAATCAAGTGGGGGAAGAGAAGGGAATGCAGTCAAGAATTCATTGCATATACTGCATGACTAAGGAAACTAAAGATCAGAATGGGTAGAATGAGGGTCAGAATGTTGTTGTGGGTGACACTGATCAAGATGCATTATAATCATAAATTGCTTTGTTATATGGCACGTCTTTCGTGTGACTACTTGAAGATATTTAAAACATTTACAAATGGGAAAGTCTACTATAAATGCATAACTTAACTGACTGACAATAAAGACTTAAAAACCTAGAATTTTATTTTTGGTCTTAGTGGACTACTGCTCTTATTTTGTAGACTGTAGGCTATCTTGGCACTGTTCCTGAGCTCTTCAGCTCAAGGCTAGTGCTCTACCACTTTGAGCCACAGCACCACTTTTGGTTTTCTGGTAGTTGATTGGAGATAAGAGTCTCATGGACTTTCCTGCCAGGACTGGCTTTGAACCTCGATCCTCAGATCTCAGCCTCTTGAGAAGCTATGATTACAGGCATGCAGCTTCCTAATCTTCTTGACTGTATCTCCTGACTGCTGGGATTATAATTTACCAAGATGGCTGTATTCTTGTTACATTTTCTTAGTATAAATGTTATGGTTTGGACCTGAATATCCCCAAAGATTTATGTATTAAAGGCTCGGTCCTAACACAATAATAGTAAACACAATAGTAATAATTTTTTGAAAAACAGATACATCCTCTCAATGTAAATGCATAATACTAATAGCTTAAATCCGTTTTATTATTAGATAATTAGGAAAACCCTCAAAATCTCAGATAAAAGGGAAATTCTGGTGTAATTTAGATTGTTCTTTTCATTTGACTATTTCTTTCTGTGTAGCTAGTACAAGCCTGCCTCTGTATTCTGCACTCAAAGTGAGTGACATAGGCCTCACTCTTCTCCAAGCCTTCTATTCGTCATCTCTCTGGCAGTCTTTGTTTCTTTTGAAATACTAAATTAATGCATGGTGCTTCTCCTCTGTCTTGAGGTGATTCAGTGTAGGCCCTTTTATTGGCTGCTATGCTGTTCTTGTTGCAGGCAACCTTTTGAAATCTGTCACAATAAGCTTCAGATTTTAGGAAGGATTGTTGTAGCCTGGGATAAAAATGCATTCTCTCAAGGTGTAGCATGATGTAACTCCCTTGTGTACAACATGAAATGTTCCCTTGGCAAGCAAAGCTGACATCATTACCATTTAATTGCACTATGCTAATTTCCTATGTTGTAGATAGTCTTCTTCTTTATATATTTTAATCAGTAGTAAGTTAAGAAAAAAATGTTCTTGAATGTAATTGGATAGGTTACACTAGTTTTATTTGGTTTGGTTTGGTTTGGTTTGGGGGTTTTGTTTGTTTGTTTGTTTGCAGTCGAAACAATTCCAAAATACCAGGTTCTTAAAACAACAGAAGTCTACTCTTAAGTGTCCGTTTCTGTTCAAGAGTTGGGTTTTCCTCATAACAGCTTTGGTGGCCACTGCAAGAGACACTAAATAAGTACTGTATAAAATGTAGCATCACTGACATTTTTTGGCCAAAGCATGGCACAAGGTCATATTTAACTTTAAGCGAAGGCTGAAGTACAGTCCCCTGGTTTGTCCTGAAAGAGGTGAATAGGTAATAATGATGAACAACACTAATATCTAATATAATTTTCAATTGTGAATATAAGAAATAAAAAGACATGTCATAATTTTCAAACACTGTGTCAGTTTACTTAATGTATAGTTGGGAGACGAACAACACTGCAACCTTATGTTCAGCCCCTGGAAAATCAGAGCCTGAAAATGTTTTATGAAGCAAAAAATCAAGGCTAATTTTCAAGGAACTCTTAAGACATTAAATGTTTCAAAGGAGCAGGCCACCCAAATTTTAATTAAAGAGAGGTCAGCTGTAGAAGATAGCCTCCTGGCAGAACCAGCCCAGGGTGCCATGATCCTTGAAGAAAGCAGTCAGAGCAGAGGTTTATATATTAGAAACCAGAGAAAAGTTGGAAGTAGCTGCTGACATTGGAGACATAAAAGGCCATGCTATAGCACCAATTTCTCCTAATGAGGAAGATGCTCAGCAGACTGGTTATCTGAAACATTTAACTTTCTGGCCAGAGTCTAAAATGCATTTGATTGTTTCCAGAAATGGCATTGGCTTAGAAAGCATGATTATACTAAATCTTAGTCCATCTCTCCAAAATTATCAGGATACTTTGGAACACTGCTTCTTACACAATCTTGGCATGGAAAAATTTCCCTCACATTCTTAGCAGAATATATATACATATATACATATATATATATGCAGTGAAACTAATTATTCTTGATTAATTTATCTCATATCTATTTTTATTTAACTTTTACTAAAATTATGGTACCAACACCTCTGACCAAGGTTTTCTCCAGGAAAATAAATCCAAATACTCTATATGATTGTGTATTGTCTCCTATGGCTAAATTTATGTTCCTATCATTCTGTTCAATATTTAAAATAATATATACCTTTCATATGTTTTTGAGATGATTATCATGTTTAGAAATTTCTTGGTTTTTCATTTTATTCATATAAAATATTATTCACACAGCAATACTAAATTTTGGGAGATAGATAAATCATATTTACCACCATAATTAATGATGAAATAATAATTGTACCTTGTTCATTTCTGAGTTCTGCAAACAGCCATACACAAAACATACTCAGGAAAATACTAGGCAGATAAATAAGTAAAGGAAGGAAAAGGAACTTAATACATATAAAAATAAGGAAATAATTGTTACTACTTAGTAAGTCTTTAGAAGTTAATCATGGTATTTCTGCGAAGGATGGTGATATAAATGCATATTTATATAAATATATCCAACTAAACTAAATTAACAAATATGACATAGACACTGAGAAATAGTCTTAAAATCAGTTGATAAATATTGAGAAATGTTATTCAGATCCAGAGTAATTTGGTCCAAATTAAGAGTATAAATTGATAATGAAAAAGATGTATTCTCTAGCAAAAAGGGGACAGTATAGTAGGAAAGTAGAAGAGTTGAATATAAAAAAATCTCTTTCAGGTCTTCTAAATGGATAGGAAGAGTTAATATACCAATCAAAGGACTAATACTCAAAATATGATCCAGCAATTCCATTGCTTTGTATTTATCTAAAGAAAATCCAAAGTAGGAATCAGTAAAGCCACTAGCACAATTATGTTAATTTCAGCACTATTCACAGTAGTTAAAATATGGAATCAGCCCAGATTCCCCTTAAATGAATGGATGAATGGAATAAGAAAATGTGTGGCATATGTGTATAAAGTTTATTCCTCATTAGAAAGAATGTATTGTACTAATTGTAAGGAAATGGAAAAAAATGTTAAGAAAAGGGGAGGAGTGTAGTTGTAGAAATGGAAGGGATGGGATGGTAGGGGGAAAACAAAGGAGGAGGCAACAATGCTTGATAAGAAAAGTACTCATTACCTTGCTCATGTAATTGTAACCCCTTTGTACAGTATTGTCATAATAAAAACTTAGTTAAAAAAAGAAAATTCGGGCTAGAGAAACAAAGGATACATTTTTTTCTCTTATATATGGAAGCTAGATTTAGGTTATAAAGTTATAAGCAAATATGTCGGATATGCAAGTGTATTAACTGTGTTAACTGAAATACAGCATACTCAGGGAAATTTCAAGTAGTGTAGTTCTTGTACATCTCACTGTTACAATGGGTCCACCTGTATCCCTAGTTAAACGATTTGTTTTTGCCCTTCCCCTCCACAAATTATACCAACATCAAATACAGTGAAAGCAGGGGTTATACCGTCGGGGAGGGACATACAAAGCAACAAAGAAATCATCTTATAAATATGTTAGAAACAATTGCATGAAAGAAAAACAAACATTTGAATACTTATCTTGGGGTTCATTTCCCTAACATCAACTTATCTGACCTGTTCTGCTTGACTCAGACATACACTGGTTATTGCAAATAAGGGAAACCATGGGACCTATGTTTCTTTGGGCCTGGCTTACTTCACTTAATATAATTTTTTCCAAGTCTTTCCATTTCCTAACAAATGGAGGCAATGTCGAAAAATGAACTTTACAGCTTTGGTGGGGGCGAGGGGAGAGCAGGGGGAGGAGGATCGGGTGAGGGGGTAATGGGAAGTGATGGGAAGGGGAAACAAAGGAGGAGGCAACAATGCTTGATAAGAAATGTATTGTTATCTTGCCCTCTGTACGGTATTTTCACAATATAAAATATTGTAGTTCTTCAGAAAAGCAAAGTCAAAGTTCAACAACATAAACACTAGGAAACTTTAAAGGTTGGGATGGGGTCTTGAAAAGAGGATGTAGATGAGTAAAGAGGAATAGGGAAAAATATAGTCAATAACTCAATTAAGAAAAGTGAGGGAAGGGGTGGGTTAGGAGGAGTGAATGAGAATGTTGAAGGGGATGACAATGATCAAGATACATTGTATTCTTGCTTTGTTAAATGGCAGCTCCTTTGTACAGCTACTTAAAGATAATAAAAATACTTTTTAAAATAAAATAAAAATATATAAATAAAATCGACCGACTTTCAACATATAAAAATGTAATGTGACTGAAGATAAAGATTAGAAAACAGGGTCAAGCAATTAAGAGTCTATATAGGTTGAAAACTAGAAAATTACAATGCCAAAGAAATAAACCAAGCCTCAGAGTCCTATGGGACACTGTCAAAATAACATACTCTTCATGAGGCTTCCAAACAGAAAGGAGAATAAAACAGGTAGAGCGCAAATCAGGTAAATAATTATTTAAAAAACAGCTTCTGGTACCTGTGGTTATACATCACAGTATATTACAGAATCTAGGAGTTTAACAAACTCTAAGTAGGGTTCACACAAAAGAGTCTAGACCTGGACAAGTCAATTCATCAAAAGCCAAAGCTAAAGAAAGCATCTTAGAAGCAGAGAAAACCACTGGTCATATAAAAGGAATTCTTATCACATTTATAGCTGATTCTTATAAGCAATAATACAGTTAGAAAACAATGGGATGAGATATAGCCAAGGGCTGAGAAATACTGTCAATGTACAATTCTATATCTAGATAAACATGATACAAGAAAAATTACTGTGTTTCCTTATCAATACTAAGATAATTTTTTTGTTATAGAATTTATCCTTCATTATTTGGTTTAAGAAATAATTCAGGCTGAAATTCAGAGAAATAATAAACAGTTACAAGAATATACAGGGGGAAAATACAACATAGTAACCAATATAAATACATAAGTAAACAGAAAAGAAAATAATGTTGTATATGAAGTTCTTTTCTTCCAAAAGTGATTTAAACGATTATTGTATGAGAAATCACTAGTCTCCACTGTTTAAGAATATACCTTTGTGACATGTCTACAAAGAGAAAGATGAGAAGATAGAACAAGATTTGATAATACATTCTCAATGCTGCTGAAGTTTAATTAGTGTTAATATGGAGTGCATTGTTTTAAATTACATTGCTGACTATAATCATAAGGACAGGTGATTAGAAAAGGTATAAAAAGTTAAACAACAAGGAAATTGATATGGCAAACTATAAAACACAGTTTAATTCAATTGAAGGTAATATGGAAGATATAATAAAAGAAATGAGACTTGGAGAAAACAGCAAATCACAGACATAAGCCTCATCTTATCAATATTTACAATTAATGTGAATGGATAAAGTACCCCAGCTAAAAGACTGAAATGTGCTGATGGATCAAGACATATGAACAAAATATGCACTATCTACAAAAGGCACACTTTATATTGATAGAGCCAAATAAATTGACAAGGTATTTTTCTTGACTGGTATTTCTAGAGTTCGAACTCAGGGCTTCATGCTCAGTAAATGATCTGCTTTTTGAGCTAGTACTCCAGCACTTTGGGCTTTAGTTGTTTTTTCAAATATGCTCTCTGGGGTGTGTCTAGGCTGATCTGGACCATGATCCTCTTATTTATACCTCCTATATAGCTTGAATAACAGGTATGTGCCACCACAGCCAGCTTTGTTGAGATAGAATCCAACTAACCTTTCATTCTGGCTGACTTGCAATTGTGATTCTTCTAATCTTTACCTCCTGAGTAGAAAGGATTATAGATATGAGGTACTTTACCCAGCTTTTTATAAGAAAGATAGTCCCTTACAACCAGAAAATCACTACAACAGGCACACTAAAGTCGGGGGAACATACTCCAGTACATACAAAAAATGCTCAAGGATAGATAGTGTTACTGACTAATTCTATTGAACATCTGAAATATTCATTGTAATCCTCCAAAAACAATTCTACAAAAAGGAAAAACTATCTCTCAAGCCATCATATAAGATATTCTTTTTTGAGGGGGGGGGGGGGTCCGGTCGTGGGGCCTGAACTCTGGGCTTGGGCGCTGTTCCTCAGCTCTTCAGCTCAAGGCTAGCGCTCTACCACTTAAGCCACAGCGCCACTTCCGGCTTTTTTTTCCCTCTGCTTATGTGGTGCTGAGGAATTGAACCCAGGGCCTCATGCATGCAAGACAAGCGCTCTACCACTGAGCCACCTTCCCAGCCCCAAGATATTCTTATTACAACCAAACACTACATTAAAAAAAATATCTAGAAGCCAGGCAAGTGGTCAAACCTGTAATCCTAGTATTTAGGAGATAGGAGCATCAGGCCTCTAGATCAAGTTTAGACTAGGCAAAGAGTAGGCAAAAGTTCATCTTAACAAATAGGTTAGACTAGGTGGCATGAGCATATGATCTCATTCACCAAAGAGGTTATAGGTAGGAAGATTATGGTCTGAGGACAGTTCTGAAAAAAAGCAAGTGAGATCTCATCAAAACATAACTACAGCATGAATGGGTACCAGTAGCTCTGGCCTATAAATTCTAGCTAGTCAGAAGGCTGAGATGTGAGGATTGCAAATAGAAGCCAGTATGGGTAGAGAAGTCTCTGAAAATCATCTCACTAAAAAACAAAATGCCAGAAGTAGAGCTGTGGCTGAAGTGGCTGAGCAATAGCACTGAGTGGAAAAAACTCAGAGACAATGCCCAGCCCTGAGTTCAAGCCCCAGGTCTGGTACAAAATAAAATAACTAAAGAAAAAAAAGCATCTTAACCATAGCACAAATTATAGAATGCATATCCAGCAAACACTCTGAGTTCAAACTCAAGTACAACAGTAACAACAACAGCAACAATAATAATACTAATAGTAATAATAAATAAAAAAAGAAAAGAAAAAAGGTCCATGTGCCCACGACACACTCCTAGAATCCTAGCTGCTCAGGAGCCTGAGATTTGAGAATAATCATTTGAAGCCATCTGAGGCAGGAAAGTTCAAAGACTGTTGTCTTTAATCAGCAAAAAATGCCAGAAGTGGAATTGTGTCTCAAATGGTAGAGTAGCCTTGATAGGAAGATCTAAGGGACAGTATCCAGTCTCTGAGTTCGAGACTCAGTATCAGAACAAAAAAAAAGAAAGAAAATGAGAATGAGATAGGAAAGGGATAGTGTGAAAACAACAAAGGAAGAGGCAACAATGCTCAACAAGATATATACTCACTCCCTTACTTGTGTAACTGTAATCCCTCTGTACAGCATCTTTATAATAAATAAAATAAAAAAGAACTAGAGACCAGTATCCAATATTCATATTAACACAAAATTCTGTCACTAAAATCAAATAAAGCTATATATCAAAAGAACCTTATAGAACAATAAGGTAGAATTTATCCCTAGTATGAAAAGCAGATATGACATTTATTAAAAACATGGTATTTATAAGATAATGATAAGAGTTACATAATAATCACTTTTAGGGGCTGAGAAGGTGGCTCAGTGGTAGAGTGCTTGCCTTGTATGCCTGAGGCCCTGGGTTCCATTCCTCAGCACCACATAAGCAAAAAGAAAAAAGCCGAAAGTGGTGTTGTGGCTCAAGTGGTAGAGCGCTAGCCTTGAGCTAAAGAGCTGAGGGACAGCGCCCAGGCCCAGAGTTCAGGCCCCACGACTGGACCCCCCCCAAAAAAAATCACTTTTAGTTGAGGCTGATAAAGCACTTGATACATTATTTTAGTGTTTTATGCAAACTAAAGAAAAAAATACAACTGTTCAACTGGGGTAAAATATTTAATACAATTTCTCCAAAGATAATATACAGAATGAGTATATGAAGAGATACTTGCATTATTAGTGTTTAGAAAAACTCAATTAAAAGCAACAATGAAACACCACTTTTTATTTCTTGTGTGGAACATACTATTATGTCCGGTCTCCTGAACTTTTGCCCCATGTATTCAAAACATGATCCTGTTCATCTCCAGTTGTTAGTACCTAAAACTTCAAGCATGTGCAACCAGTACCCAGTTCTGAGGAATCGAACCCAGGGCCTTCATACATGCAAGGCAAGCAATCTACCACTGAGCCACCTTCCCAGCCAGCTTTTCATCTTTACTTTGTTCATAATCTCCACATTTTAAAACCACAAAATATATTTTATAATTTGAAGACAGTTGTTTTGAAATGAGAATATGTTGTTGAAAACTAAAATATATCAATTATAAAAATTACTTAAAACCAGAATTGGGAAGGTGGCTCAGTGGTAGAGTGCTTGCCTTGCATTCATGAGGCTCTGAGTTTGATTCCTCAGCACCACATAAGCAGAAAAAGCCGGAAGTGGCACTGTGGCTCAAGTGGTAGAATGCTCACCTTGAGCTGAAGAGCTGAGGGACAGCACCCAGGCCCAGAGTTCAGGCTCCACGACTGACCAAAAAAAAAGAAAATTACTTAAAACCATGTGCTGCATTCAAAATACAACCCTTACAAATATATTCAAGCAATGAGACTATGTTGGAAAGTTAGCATAGACCCCTTACAATTTCTTTCCATTTCCTAATTTATATATGGTTATTTCTGATTCCAACATACATTTTAAAAATTTTATGATAGAAACACCTACCAAGGTCAAAGTTGATGACATTTGTGAATTTAGAATTAGTCTTTTCTGAGAGAAAACTATGATTCCATGAATAAGGATCTGTATTTCCAATAAGAAAATTAATATACATTAGATTTCCTAACATATACAGCATGTGATTTGTCACAATTTTTGTATACTTGTATGTTTCTGTATTCTACCTGTTGCTTAAAAATTCTATAAGTTTAAATATGTTGCTATTCACTTTTTGCATTTAATATTATAGATTTTATTGTTTTAATTGAATTGAAGAAAATCATACAACATGGAAAATACACATATCAAAGTGGACTAAGTTAAATTAAGGGAACACTCTCCTTGTAGACATTCAGAAATAATAGTACCAAAGATGGGAAGTAAAGTGTTAAAGGTTTCCTGGCTAAAACCATTCTGGCTTATATTACTATTATCATTATTTATATTATTTTTATGTTTTACTCTGCACAGTGGATGCTTTTGCATTTTCAGCTGGCTACATTTTTTATTTTGAACTATTTAATGATAAGTTGCTGTTGGCTGAATTTAATAGTTTCTTGAGAAAATGTGGTTGTATCTCTAGATTCACAATATCACACTAAACCAGATTTAGCATTTTATTATAGAAAGAATGCAGTCAGGAGTCACATATCTGAGACCATTTTGAAACAGGACAGAAAAAGCCCAGAAGTAAAATGCTGATGTGAAGAGACAATTTATTTCTTCTGCTGGACTGCATTTAAAATAAGAGTATATTTAACCGAGAAAAGAACAGATGGACTGTGTTTATAATAGTCAGAGATAAATGGTGTATTATTCAGTTCTTCTATTAATTTATTTTTATTGCTCCCAATACTGAAAAAGTGTACCGTTACACATAGGTGACTTAAATGAAAAAAAAAATCATACACCCTGTGGTAATGCATGATTTATAAAGAATTGTTTACTTCAAGTTAACTTTGAAGTCTTATCTCTTTGGATATTTCCTATTGAACTTGGCCTCAGGGCAAAACATTGTACCAGATTTTAACATAATGTTTGCTAGAGTTCATTGTTGAAAGGAACAGCCACTAAACGCCATCTCCATAATGTCTTTGGAATAGCCATGCTGTATATATCCATCCATTAAGCAGGAGAGAGATAGCCAAGATACATAAAGCATAAATCATCATATATGTAAAACTGACTATGAATGAATAAGAAAGAGTAGACTAAATTATTTCACTTAGATATATATTGGTTATTTTTCTTTTTTTAAGTTAGCCTAGGCATATTTAAGTTGACTCAACAGTAAAAGTGGAATGAATTGTACATTTGAAAAGCTGCTCTTTGGCTTCTATACTGGCCTGTAAACTCTAATTTGTGTCCGTTTTTTATTATTTCCAGGCCCTCATCACTTAAAAAGGTGTCAGAGATGTTGATAGAGAAGTTGTTCTTATCGTGAAGGCTATGGTAGAAATAATGCATCCATGCATTGATCATTTCTACCAGAGAAAGGTAAGCCTAGAGATGATTTATAGATTTTTAAAAAAACAGACTTCATACACTGGCCTTGTGCAATAAGGTTAGCATGACCTAAATATGTATAAATACTTTTGCTTAGTGTTGTATAATGCTAGTATTAGCCAATCCTTGTATGATTGAGAGTATGTGTATGAACTCACTTGTAGCTAAGCAAGTTAAACATTTTAATTTCTTTTCTTACATGTAAGACAGGGAGAACACCTTCTGATATAAGAATATGTAAATTCAGATTCTACACATAAGTGGGAACATATAGTATTTGCATCGTGAGGCTTAACTTACTTCATGTAACCTAATGTTCTATGCATTGACTTGTATTGTTTCAAAGGACAAGTTTTCTATTTTTGTAAAGACTAAAGAGTACATATTGGGCATCAATACCAAACTTTAATGAATTTATCTACATTAGATTGTATTTTTCATTTTTCCTTGGAAAAATGTTTAAATGCTTAAATGTTCAGAGAATTTACACTGTTTTCTCAATTAACAAAAATGCTCTAGAATTATTTATAAATCTGTAGTAATTGTAATAACCCTAATTAAGACTCATTTGGCATTTGTTATCTTAGATTCATTACTATTCCACACAGAATTCATTTTATTTGCATCTAACTTTTATGCTAGAAATCATACCAACTTGACTATTATCTATCTAACCTACAAAATGGAAAATGACATTTTCAAAGATAATCCTTTTCAAGTCACAACATTAGCTATTTGGTCAAATATACAAACAAATCTATTCAACTCATATTTAAGTATCTTTAAAAAACTAAAATAATAAATTCTTGGGCAGCTTATTGGCCAATTTCTCCACATCGTTGTCTTATCACCTTTGAGCTTACCAACCTTCACACTCAGTTTAAGAGTAGAATTCATGATATTAAGGTGGCACTATTCCAGGTAAGTATGGTAGTGAACATCTGTAATTACAGCTACTAAAGAGGCCAGAGGCAAGGGGGATTGTGAGTTTGATACCAAGTCCTAACAAATGTAACAAGACCTTTTCTTGAAAATGAAATAAGAAAGGAAACTTTGGGAGGATGATTCAAGTGGTAAAGCACCTGCATATCATAATTAAGACACTGTGTTTAATCCCTAGTACAAAAAAACAAAACCAAAAAAAAAATTCACAGATGGAGCTTTTCTGAACCTTCGAATCATGCGATACTTGAGTGTATGCTGTCTGTCATATGAGCACCTACTCCACAATCTTCATGACAGTTGTGGTAGTAAGTAAAGTATAGTGCAGACCATTATTCTTCTACTCAATTCCTCATGGAAAAAATTTAAAAATCTGGGATGCATCTTACCACATTTTACTGGTATAGATGACAAAAGTTATCTTCTTAAAGTTTCAAATTATTAAGTGATTGTCAATATGTCGTTGAAATACAAGTTGCAGGACAATCAGTTTCAACTACAGATAGAAATTGCTCTTCTAGGAGTCAATGACGACCAATGATGAGAATCTTCCGTAAGTATTTAATTCCCTGTCACTGAGATGCCTAAGCATCTGACAGACATATACATGTCTGAATCCCTGAAGGAATGCTCAGAAACCTTTCTGTCCCAGCACTGAAATGTGAGATCTTCCCAGAATATCCATTCACTGTTGAATCCATAGTGAGAGTACAGACACTAAACCAAGCACTTATGGGGTATTTGTTGTGATAACAGAATTAAAAACAAAGAATGATACTTATGTAATGAAGGTGATGTTTAATTCTTATATTTGTCTGGCAACTTATTGTTATTACCATTTTTTAGGAAGGAAAGAAAACTGGAACTCAGCAAAGTTAAATGGTTCAGCTATGACCATATAATAAGGGAGGAATTAGTCCAGATATAAAACCTAGTCAAATCCCTCATCCATCCCATCATATGATTATGATTGAGAAATGGTTTATCTAAATTTTGTTGGAAGTACTTTCCTGAGTTTCTTTCAAAGTCAAAATCACAGGAATTATTTAATATTCAGTGAAAATCTGTCTGAAAATATTTTATCTATATCTTGATTTAACTTCCTCAGGAATTCTGTGCTATAAAGCAGCACTTGGTGTAGCATTATCATTAAAACTAGCCTCTGGGAAAGGCCGCTGCCTGTTTACTGTGATATAACACTCTGTGGCATTATGCTCTAGACAGAATCCATTTCAGGAAGGGTCAGTCTCATTTGTGCAGACCCTCAGGGAAGCCAGGAGAATTGGAATTGCTGATCTGTCTGCCTTGCTCTCATCCTCATTATGTGAATCAAGAATTCAGGGTTCTCCTAAATGTGCAGCTTCAAGGTTTCCTGTGGATCAGAGTTTGTAAACTATGGATTACATTTTGTATTATCTAGTTAACACCATGCAATGACGGTTTTTCAACCTCACTTGTGGGACAAGATACAGTAATTTGTACCCCTTAAAAAAACAGCTGTACAACCTTTCTGCTCCTGTGAGGCAGACCAAAACTGCCATCATCCCTATTCCTCATCTCTGAAGAGGAAAGATTAAGAAAACAAAAACAAAACAAAAACCTAGAAGCAAAGGCAAGCATCAGTGGTTCAAGTTATAATCCTAGTTATAGAGGAGGCCGATATCTTGAAGACTAATGGACTAGGCTAGGCAAAACAGGCTGTGAGACTCAAACAAAAAGTAAGTTAAAAAAATAAATCCAGCCTGGAGGTTTGGCTCACCTGGTAGAGTTCCAACCATGAGCAAGAATGCTGAGAGAAGCTTGAAGCCCAGGAACCAGCATTTTTCCAGCAGAGAAACCAAATGAGTCTAAAACAGAAGGTTTGGCATAATTATGGAAGAGAAAGGCCACTATAAATGAAGTCTAAAAAGAGATCAGTAAGAAATAAGATATGATTCCATCAAAAAGAATGACACCGCCAGGCGCTGGTGGCTCATGCCTGTAATCCTAGCTATTCAGGAGGCTGAGATCTGAGGATCACAGTTCAAAGCCAGCCCAGGCAGGAAAGTCCATGAGACCCTTATCTCCAATAGACCACTAGAAAACCTGAAGTGGTGATGTGGCTCAAGGAGTAGAGAGCTCACCTTGAGCTGAAGAACACAGGGACAGTGCACAAGCCCAGAGTTCAACCCCACAACCGACCCCACCCCAAAAAATGACACCACCCCATTTGTAAGGAAATGGAAAGACTTGGAAAAAATAGTATTAAGTGAAGTACGCCAGACCCAAAGAAACATAGGTCTATGGTTTCACTTATTTGCAACAATTATTATACGTCTAGGATAATCTTAGCAGATGAGCAGAATAGCTCAATAGTTACGTACATATGACCATATAAGATGATGCTAAGTGAAATGAACTCCAAGACATGGACTCAAGAGGTTTTTCTTTGTTGTTGTTGTTATTTAATGTATATGATTTTTTTGTTTTTTTGTATGTCCTACTTCCCATGGTATATCCCCTGTTGTCACTGTATTTGAATTTGGAGTTGTATATACGTTTATCTGAATCAGGGAAGGGAAGAGGAACAACAGTATGGTAAGACAAAGGACAAGAGAGGGGAAGAAATGCAACAGTGATATTCACAAGACAACATGTTGGAAATGATCTATACAATTTAGGGGTGGGGTGGGGGAACGTAGGAGAAAAATGAGGGAAGGGGTAACAAGTTGGAAAATAAATGTACTTACTACCTTACTTAGGTAACTGTAACCCATCTGTAAATCATCTTGACAATCAAAAAAATTGATTAGCAAAGTGGACAGAGGCCAGATCATTTAAGGCTTTGCATATCCACATAAAGAATGTGGTGTAGCTGGGCATCAGTGGCTCACGCCTGTAATCCTAGCTACTCAGGAGACTGAGATCTGAGGATCATGGTTCAAAGCCAGCCCGAGCAGAAAAGTCCATGAGACTCTTTAAAAAAAAGTTTTTATTGTGAAAATACTGTACAGAAGAGTTACAATCACATGAGCAAGTTAGTGAGTACATTTCTTATCAAGGATTGTTGTTCCTCCTTTTTCCCCTACCATCCCTTCCCTCTCACCTCCACAACTATATTCCTCCCCCACCCACCCCCTCACCTAAATTGTAAAGTTCGTTTTTCAACATAGCAGCTTTTACATCTCATTGCTGCAATGGGTCCATCTGTATCCCTATTTAAACAATTTGTTTTTTCCCTTCTGCTCCCCAAATTCTGCAAACATCAAATACAGTGAAAACAGGGGTTATACCGTGGGGGACGAACACTCAAAGCAAGAAAAAAAAATCACATGACACCTTATAAATACGTTAGAAACAATAGCAAGAGAGAAAAAACACTTGTGTCCTTATCTTGGGGTTCATTTCGCTTAACATCATCTTATCTGACTTTTTCTGCTTGTCCAAGACATATATTATTTATTGAAAATAAGGGAAACCATGGGATCTATGTTTCTTTGGACCTGGTTAACTTCACTTAAGAGAATTTTTTCCAAGTCTTTCCATTTCCTAACAAATGGGGCAATGTCATTTTTTCTGATGGAGACATAGAATTCCATTGTGTATATATACCACATTTTCTTGATCCATTCATCTGCTGAGGGGCATCTGGGTTGGTTCCATATCTTAGCTATGGTAAATAATGCTTGTGATAAACATAGTTGTGCTGGTAGCTTTAGTATGGTCTTGTTTGTGATTATTTGGGTAAATGCCCAAAAGTGGGATTGCTGGGTCATAGGGGAGCTCTATGTGGAGTCTTTGGAAGAACCTCCATACTACTTTCCAAAGTGGTTGAACAAGTTCAACCTTGAGACTCTTATCTCCAATAAACTACCCGAAAACCGGAAGTGGTGCTATGGCTCAAGGGCACAGCGCTAGCCTTGAGCTGAAGTGTGCAAGGACAGAGCCCAGGCCCAGAGTTCAAGCCCCACGACCAACCTCCCCCCCTCCAAAAAAAGAATGTGGTGTTATTATAAATGTAATGAGAAATTATTGATGGTTTTAAAATAGAAACACTATGACTCATCATTTGCTGGATTTTTAAAAAATAAGATTTCTTGTAGTAAATTACATATTTTTTTATTAGAGACAGATCAACAACTGGGAGATATGATAGAAAGCCATTGCAATAGATTCTTCAAAGAGATGTTAGCTGCTTGGCTTCCAGTGGCCATAGATAAACAAAATGCAGTACAGTTTGGAGTAGAGTCACAAGAATTTGCTCACATTTTAGATATCAGGAAGGAAAGCAGAGAATAATGATGAAAGCCTTTCAACTCTCTAGCAATATGCACTTAATGGAGGAGTATGCATCACAGAAATTAAGAATTATTCTCCCATTAGTGTTGACTAAGCTTCTGCTTTTAGAATTTGAACACTGTCAACATTTACTCAGTGACACAGAAAAGACAGGTCTGACATCAGACTATGTTAAGCTCATGTCAATTCTGTAATTTTTCTTTGCAATCCACACAGAGATGCCTAGTGTGCACTTGAATGCAGTTGTCTCAGTCAATCACTGCAGCCTCAGAATGGGAAAAGAACAAATATAGGACACTGGAATAAATTAGGACTCTGGCTAGAGGGGAGGAGAAATAAAGCACCTAATGCATAAGCACAGTGAGAGTCTTCACTAATCTATTACAGGATAAATGAGAAAGAATGAGAAATGAGAATAATGTGTCAATGAAATACTGTGCAAGTTTAGCAAAATATACCTTAATTTTCTATGCATTAGAATACTGCACAATATATGACAACAAACTTTTCACAAAGAACAGCGAAGGTCATTTGTACAAGATGTCATACACTCATTTAGGACTTAGTGTTTATTGTAGACCTTAGCATTATCTGTGTATGAAAATAAATTGTTCTCTATATGAAGGATAATTAAGTAAATTAGTAAATGTAAACAACTGAAAAATTATACTTCTCAT
Source organism: Dipodomys spectabilis (assembly GCF_019054845.1). Lineage (NCBI taxonomy): Eukaryota > Metazoa > Chordata > Mammalia > Rodentia > Heteromyidae > Dipodomys > Dipodomys spectabilis. The sequence continues at coordinate 14,433,561 of NW_024870683.1, forward strand.
GTTTTAGCTTGCTAAATATGTTTAGTCTCATATAACAAAATATGTTAAATGGAGTAATATGTAGGCAATGGAAGTTTATTTTTCACACTATTAGGAACTGGAAAGTCTAAGATCAAAGTACCAGCAAATTCAGTATCTAGTGAGGGTCTCTGTCATATATTATTTTTTCCTTGTCATAACCTTAAGGGTTGAAGCCAAAAGGCAGTTAACTCTCAGGATTCCCTGAGGGCACCAATCCTTTAGCTAATCCCCTCAAAAGTCTTCAACTCCTGATGTCATCACACTGGTAACTAGACTTCAGAATATACATGTTAGAGGGATACAAATATTAGGTAGCTTTTTTTTTAATACGTGGAGGTTCTCAAAAACTGAAATAGTTTGTTTCTTAGAACTTGGATTTCAGTAGTGATACAGTGATGACATTGGCACCTGAAATACAATTTAATTATCTAGGAGGATTGATTTTGAGGGCCACTCATATAGATGTTTTGCATAACATGAGTCAACATTTAATGAATCTGAACAGGTACAAAATAGAATTTTTTCCATCTTTTTATCAAACTACAGATAGTCAACTTATGAAAATTTAAAGAAAAGCATATCAGGAGAGTTCTCAAGATGGCGACGGGGCAGTAGGGAAACGCCACAGCTCTCTCCAACCAAAAAGAGAGTTCGAGTTCCAACCTTTAATCTCCCCAAGAGACCGACAACAACAAAAAGACGAACACTCAGAGAAAAACCAGAGGTGGAAAATAACAAAAAAAGAAAGAGAGGAAAAGAAGAATTTCAGAACAGAGAAGAGCGAAGACCCCTCCCCCAACCTTTACTGGCCGCGCGGCAGTGCGCCAAGCCGCCGGCCAGCCGGCCCGGCAGGGGCTGCCGGAGCCACAGAGACACAGGGGGCTGCTTGCAGATCACCAGGTACCGGATTGCAGAACAGCGGATCGCCAGGAACAGAGAAACCTACCAGCCGGGAGTCTCCAGGAGGATCCCACCCCACCCATCACTCTCCACCGGAGCGGAGAGGCTCCATCCCGCCAAAGCCGCCCGGCACCAGCAGCGCCACAAAGGGACCTGTCCGCAGAACACCCGCCCAATCGCGATCGCAACGACCCGGCGGGGGGCCGCCCAACCCAGCCCGCAACCACCCCAACTGAACTCGGACTGCAACAACAACTGACGGACTGCAACAACAACTGACGACCTACAGGGTGAGTACCCATCAGGGGACAGGGAATCCATCAAGGGAGACCAGAGCTGGAGGGAATCCCCAGACCCTGACCTAGACTCCCTACCCCAACACCCGGACCACAGGACCCACTAAAACTGGGAACTGTTCGAGAGCCCCACCAGCCGGTGGAGCACACTCTGCTGGCCAGGCCAGAGCAAGAGCGCCCCGGGAAGGGAGCTTAAATGCTCAAGCCAGGAACAGTGCCCCTGGGTCAAGACTACCAACAGTAGAAGAAATTTGAACTGTGTCCTCCAGGCTGCATAACCAAGGTAGTATACACATTAGCACAGGCCTAACGAGCGCGCTCCAGGCTGGGGCCGGAACCAGGCCAGGGGACCGGCGCCTGAACAAAGCAAAAAGGGTCAGAAGTGGGGCTGTGGCTCAAATGGTAGGGTGCCAGCCCTGAGCTGAAGAGCTGAGGGACAGCACCCAAACCTAGAGTTCAAGCCCACAACCAGCCCAAAACAAACAAACAAAAACACATCAGGAGCCCATAGCAGACTCCAGTATTTGGGAGAGTGCATCCAGAGCATCTGATCTTCCCAAGAGCACCCGCAGGAGCAAACACAAGCAGTCTAGGCTGCTCAACCCTTCCAAAGGCGGGAATTGCTACAGCAGAGAGCTGAGAATCCTAAGTGAATAGCAGCTGGAAATAGGCTCCCAACAGAATCCAGATCAGGCACAGACTCTCTCTACCAATAGAGAATCAGCAACCAAGCAAAGACAGACACACCAAAACAAGATTGAAGAGCAGTCTCCTGAACCCCCATGCGAAAATCACAGAGAAAAATCACAAGGTTTACCACTACCCAGGACAGCAAGCTCACCTCAAAAGCCAGCAGCCACGCAGGGGAGAGCCCCAGTGGGAGCAAAGCAGGAATGGAAGACAAAAACTACATCCAAGGGTTGCTGGAGGCAATGACTCAAGAAATAAAGCGAGAAATGGATCAGAAATTGAAAGAGCACAAGGATGAACTATCAAAAGATATACAGGATATCAAACAAAAATTGGATGCAAAAATAGAAGCTGCACAAACCTCAGTAAGAAGTGAGATAAACGCCAAATTAGAGGTAATGCATACTGATATCACCTCATTGAGAGGTGAGATCAGTACTCTGAGAACCAACATTGAATCCATAAAGGGATCCATTTCCACCATGCAAACCACAATAGAAGCCACGGTCAACAGAGTGAATGAAATGGAAGGTAGAGTGTCAGATACAGAAGACAGAATACACCAACTGGACCAAAAAGTGACAGATATGGAAAAATCACTCAAATTAAACCAAAGGGAAATTCAAGAGCAAGCAGATAATGCTAAAAAATTTAACCTTCGCATAATCGGAGTGGACGAAGGTGAGGAATTCCAGAGCAAGGGAATGCAACACCTATTTAACAAGATAGTCAATGAAAATTTTCCCCACCTCAAAAACGACCATCTTAACTACATCACAAAAGCTTATCGAACACCCAACAAGCAAGATCCCAGGAGAAACACTTCTAGGCACATAATAGTAACAATGATGGATCTGAATAATAAGGAAACAATCCTGCATGCAGCAAAAATGAAGAAGGAGCTATACTACAACGGGAAAAAAATTAGAATCACTGCAGATCTCTCCACACAAACAATGAATGCAAGAAAAGCCTGGGAAAGCACCATACGAGCCCTGAGAGCCAATAACTGCCAACCCAGACTGATATACCCGGCAAAGCTAGCATTCACATTCGATGGAGAACTGAAAACTTTTAATAGCAAAGAAAAACTAAATGAATACATAAACATTAAGCCAGCATTACAAAGAATTCTAAGAGGGGGGACACAACCTGAAGAAAGCAACCAGGAACTGGGACCTGCCCCAAACAGGCATTACTCAAAGTCTAACTGAGCAAGCACAGGAGGAAAGGAAAGAAGAAAAACTTAGGAAAACGGAATGGCAGGGACAACAATGCATCTCTCTATACTTTCTCTTAATATAAATGGGCTGAATTCGCCAATTAAAAGAAAACGAACTGAGGACTGGATCAGAAAACAAGACCCATCCATCTGTTGCCTTCAGGAGACCCACCTCTCAGCCAAACATACAAACAAACTCAGAGTGAAGGGGTGGAAAAGGATCTACCAATCAAATTCCCCCAATAAGAAAGCAGGTGTAGCTATCCTGATATCTGACAAAATAAACTTTTCATTAAAATCAGTACAGAAAGACAAGGACGGACACTACATATTAATAAAGGGAACAATCCAAGAGGAGGATATAACCATCATCAACTTATATGCCCCAAATATCGGTGCACCCAGATATGTTAAACAAATGCTCTCAAACTTACAGAATAAAATAGATCCCAATACGATAATACTAGGAGACTTTAACACGCCACTCTCACCAAAGGACAGGTCTACCAACCAGAGGATTGGCAAAGAAGCTACCGAATTAAGTGAGGCCATACTTCAAGCGGAATTAACTGACATCTACCGAGTATTTCACCCTAAAACAACACAGTACACATTCTTCTCAGCAGCTCATGGAACTTTCTCCAAAATAGACCATATCATAGTTCATTCAAGGAACTTAAGCAAATACAAAGGGATCGACATAATCCCCTGTATCCTATCTGACCACAGTGGAATCAAGCTAGCTCTCAATAACAAAGCATACCGCAGAAATTTCTCTAATACATGGAAATTGAACAGCACACTCCTTAACAAGGCCTGGGTAACAGAAGAGATCAGAGAAGAAATAAAGCATTTCCTAGAACTCAATGAAAATGAAAACACCTCACAAAGAAACTTGTGGGACACAGCAAAAGCAGTCCTGAGGGGCAAATTTATTGCCCTCAGTGCCCACATCAAGAGAATGGAGACAGACCAAGTAAATAATCTCATGTTGCAACTAAAACAGCTAGAAAAACAAGAAAAAATGGGACCTAAAGCTACTAGACGAAGCCAGATAACCAAATTGAGAGCAGAGATTAACCAATTAGAAAATCAGAAAACCATAACCAAAATAAACCAAACAAAAAGCTGGTTCTTTGAAAAAATAAACAAAATTGATGGCCCGTTGGCAAGATTAATTAAAAAAAGAAGAGAGGAAACCCATATTAATAGGATTAGGGATGCCACGGGAAACATCACAACACGTACCCAAGATATCCAAACAATTCTAACAGACTACTTTCAAAAGCTATACTCTCTAAAGGAAGAAAATCTGGCGGAAATGGATGCATTTTTAGAGAAATACAAGTTACCCAAACTGAGCAAAGAAGAAGTTAACCAATTAAATAAGCCAATATCCTATAATGAGATACAGGAAGCTATCAAAAGTCTTCCAACAAAAAAAAGCCCAGGACCAGATGGATTCACAGCAGAATTCTATAAGACCTTTAAAGAAGAACTAATACCCATACTCCTCAAGCTCTTCAGAGAAACAGAGAAGGAGGGAGCTATCCCAAACTCATTCTACGAAGCCAATATCACACTCATCCCCAAACCAGGCAAAGACCCAACCAAAAAGGAGAATTACAGGCCAATCTCCTTGATGAACACAGATGCAAAGATCCTTAACAAGATTCTAGCTAACAGAATCCAGAAACACATAAAAAAAATAATACACTATGATCAGGTAGGCTTCATCCCAGAGGCACAGGGATGGTTTAACATACGTAAGTCAATAAATGTAATCCAGCATATCAACAGAGCCAAGGTCAAGAATCACATGATTATCGCCACAGATGCAGAAAAGGCCTTTGATAAAATTCAACATTCATTCATGCTAAAAGCTCTGGAGAAAATAGGAATAGAAGGAACATTTCTAAAAACAATAAAAGCCATTTATGACAGACCAATAGCCAATATTATACTTAATGGGGAAAAGCTACAACCAATCCTCCTAAAAACAGGAACAAGGCAAGGATGTCCACTGTCTCCACTCCTCTTCAACATAGTCCTAGAACCCTTAGCCAGGGCAATAAGGCAAGAAAAAGACATTAAAGGGATCCGCATAGGGAAAGAAGAAGTGAAACTATCCCTTTTTGCAGACGACATGATACTATACCTCCACGATCCCAAAAACTCCATCCCCAAACTTTTAGAAATCATAAGTCACTTCGGCAAAATAGCAGGATACAAAATAAACCCACAAAAATCAGTTGCCTTCCTATACACTGATAACGCACAGGAAGAGAGGGAAATAAAGGGAGCAACCCCATTCACAATAACCTCCCAAAAAATAAAATATTTAGGAATTAACCTAACCAAAGATGTAAAAGAACTATTTAATGAGAACTATAAAAAGTTAAAGAAAGAAATTGCAGAAGACACTAGGAAATGGAAAGACCTCCCATGCTCCTGGATAGGCCGACTTAATATAGTAAAGATGGTGATACTTCCAAAATTAATATACAAATTCAATGCAATTCCTATTAAAATCCCAATGACGTACATCACTGAAATACAGAAAACAGTCCAAAAATTTATATGGAACAACAAAAGACCTAGAATAGCCAAAACAATTCTAGGGGATAAAGACAATATGGGAGGGCTATCCATGCCGAACTTCAAACTCTACTACAGAGCTATAATCACAAAGACAGCATGGTACTGGCACAAAAACAGACCCGAAGACCAATGGAACAGAATAGAAGATCCAGATATAAATCCACAGGCCTACAGCCAGCTGATATTCGACAAAGGAGCCAAAGACATACAATGGAAGAAACACAGCCTCTTCAACCGCTGGTGCTGGGAAAACTGGGCAGCCACATGCAGAAAACTAAAAGTGGACCCCAGCCTATCACCATGCACCAACATCAACTCAAAATGGATTAAAGACCTTAACATTAAACCTGAATCTCTGAAACTACTGCAGGACAGAGTAGGAGAGACACTTGAACTAATAGGCACAGGAAGGAACTTCCTGAACAGAGTCCCAGGGTCACAACAAGTTGGAGAGAGACTCGACAAATGGGACTACCTTAAAATAAAAAGCTTCTGCACAGCTAAATCTATCGCAACTAAGCTAGAAAGACAACCAACTAATTGGGAAAAAATATTTACCAGCAATATATCAGACAAGGGGTTAACATCCTGTATATACAGGGAACTCAAGAAACTAATCCCTCCCAAACCTAACAAACCAATTACTAAATGGGCAAGGGAACTAAAGAGGGACTTCTCAAATGAAGAAATAAAAATGGCAAAGAAACACATGAGGAAATGTTCATCATCCCTGGTGGTGAAGGAAATGCAAATAAAGACAACCCTGAGATACCATCTTACCCCAGTCAGAATGTCCCACATCCACAAATCAGCCAACGACAAATGCTGGAGGGGATGTGGAGAAAGAGGAACCCTATTACACTGCTGGTGGGAATGTACACTTATACAACCACTTTGGAAAGCAGTCTGGAGGGTCCTTAGAAAGCTAAAGATTGACCTCCCTTACGACCCAGTCATACCACTTCTAGGCATCTACCCTGAACAACAGGAACCAATATACAAGGACACGTGCACCTCCATGTTTATTGCAGCACTGTTCGCAATAGCTAGGATATGGAAACAACCTAGGTGCCCCACCACAGATGAATGGATCCAAAAATTGTGGTATCTATACACAATGGAATATTATGCAGCCATTAGAAATGACAAAATAATGGCATTTGCAGGGAAATGGATGGAGCTAGAAGGAATCATGTTGAGCGAGGTAAGCCAAGAACGAAGAGACAAACGGTACATGGTCTCCCTCATAAGTGGATGCTAAATCCAAAAGGTTAGTGATACGACAAAACTAACAGGACTTAAGAAACAAAGAACTCCCGCTCATCTGGTTGAACCACTACTAAATATCCTCATGCTGCTGATCACAAATATGGTATATAACATGTGAACACTGTTATATATTACAGACTGTGGTAGACAATTTGCTCCAGGGAAGTTAGAATGAACTTGTGACTTTGAAATTATGTAATCATTTAATCACAATCAAAAAAAAAAAAAAAAAAAAAGAACCTCGGGGAAGGGAGGGAGGGAGGGGATGGTAGGGGGAAAACAATGGAGGGGGTAACAATGTTCAAGAGGAAGTGTACTCATAACCTCACTCATGTAACTGTAACCCTCTGTATAGTAGCTTTACAATAAAAAAATAAAATAAAATAAAATAAAAAAAAAAAAAAAAGAAAAGCATATCATGCTGAAAATCATTCTTCTGTAACATAATAACCTTCTTACCACTGGGCATTTTCATTTTTATTCCATTCTAGTAATAGTAACAAAAAATTAATTACAATCTCCTCTTCTTTGAAGTTCAGGATAAAACTGATGGATGTTCATTGAATGAATTTTAGAAATCAACAGAAAAGGCAGAGAAATCCTATCCACTATGGAACCACCTATATGATGTCCATGCACTCACATGTAAGAGAATAGTATGTGACATTTCCATCAGGCTAAAAAAAATTCTTAGTTGGTTTACAACTACAATGCTTTGGGGGAGTTTATTGTTTTGTTTTCATTGTTGTACATAACTGTAACCCCTATGTATAGTATTTTTGCAATAAAATGTATTTTAAAAACAAAACAAAAAATTAAAATCATAAGTAAATGAATTAGAGTGCAAAAATACCATAGAAAGAATCAACAAAACAGAGTTGGTTCCTTGAAAAATTTACAAAATTGAAAGACCCTTAGCAAATCTTATCAGAAAATAAGAGAATACAACCAAATAAACTCAGAGATGAGAATGGAAACATCACCACAGAAACAAATAAGATTCGGAATATTATAATGTAAAACTTCTCAAACTTTTATGCTAATAAGTTTGAGAATCTGGATGAAATGGACAAACTTCTAGCAAATATTGACATGCCAAAACTAAACCAATATGATTTAAACCAACTTAACAGATCCATATGAAGCATCGAAATAGAACAACAATAAGAGACCTCCCATCCAAGAAAATCCCAGGACCAGATGGACTTACAGCTGAATTCTACAAAGCCTTCAAAGCAGGACTTACACCAATACTCCTCTAATTCTTCAATGAAATTGAAGGTGAAAGTTCACTACCAAACTCTTTCTATGAAGCTATCACAACCATCATGGCAAAACCAGGCAGGGACTTATCAAAGAAAGAGAATTATAGACCCATTTATTTGATGAACATCGATGCAAAACTTTTCAACAAAATTTTGGTCAATCGACTTCAACAACTCATCAAAAATAGCATACAGGATCAAATAGGATTCATTTCAGGAATGCAAAGCTTGTTCAATATACACAAATCAATTAATATAATTCATCACATCAAAAAGAGCAAGGATAATAACCACATGGTTATCTCAATAGATGCAGAAAAATAATTTGACCAGATGGAAGCTCTAGAGACATAAGTAATCCATGGAACATTCCTCAATATAACAAATCTACAGCTAACATTATACTTAATGGCAACAAGCTAAAGCCATTTCCTCTAAACTCAGGAACGAGACAAGGATGTCCACTCTCTCCACTTCTCTTCAATTTAGTATTAGAATGCCTAGTCACAGCAATAAAACAAGATGCAAACATAAAAGGGATCCAAATAGAGAAAGGTGAAGTAAAACTCTCCCTCTTTGCAGATGACATGACCTTGTTTTTAAAAAATCCCATGAACTGCTGGGCGCTAGTGGCTCACGCCTGTAATCCTAGCTACTCAGGAGGCTGAGATCTGAGGATCGCGGTTCAAAGCCAGCCCGGGCAGGAGAGACCGTGAGACTCCTATCTCCAATAAACCACCAGAAAACCGGAAGTGGCGCTGTAGCTCAAGTGGTAGAGCGCTCGCCTTGAGCTGAAGAGCTGAGGGACAGCGCCCAGGCCCAGAGTTCAAGCCCCATGACCAACAAAAAAAAAAAAAACCATGAACTCCACTCCCAAATTACTCAAGCTGGTTCAAAACTTTGGCAAAGAAGCAGGGTATAAAATTAACCCTCAAAAATCAATGGCTTGTCTGTATGCCAACAATGAGAAGAGCGTGGCTGAAATCAGGAAAGCAACTCCTTTTGTAATAGCCCCACAAAAACAAAATACCTAGGAATTAATTTAATAAAGTAATAAAGAACCTCTATGATGGATGAAGACTTTAAAAACCTGAAAAAGGAAATCAAAGCAGAACTTAGGAAGTGGAAAAACCTCCCATGCTCCTGGATTGAAAGGATCAACATCGTGAAAATGGTAATACTTCCCAAGGCTATCTACAAATTCAATACCTATCAATATTCCAACCTCATTCTTCAATGAAATAGAAGAAGCAATCCAAAAATTCATATGGAACAATAAAAGACCCCGAATAGCAAAAACGATCCTCAACAGAAAGAACAGTCCTGGAGGAATATCAATACCAAATTTCAAACTCTACTACAAACCCATAGTAATCAAAACAGCATGGTACTGGCACAAGAACAGACCTGAGGACCAATGGAATAGAATTGAAAACTCAGAAATGAACCCACAGACCTATAGCCACTTAATCTTCAATAAGGGAGCTAAAAAAATAAAATGGAAGAAAGACAGCCTCTTCAGTAAATGGTGCTGGCAAAATTGGTTAATCACCTATAGAAAACTAAACCTAGATCCTTAAATATTACCCTGCACCAGAATCAACTCCATATGGATCAAAGACCTCAAAGTAAAAGCAGAGACCCTGAAAACATTACAGGAAGGAATAGGAGAAACTCTAGGGTTCCTTGGCACAGGCCAAAATTTTCTTAATAAAAGCCCAGAAACACAACAAATCAATGAAAGGTTGGACAAATAGGATTGCATGAAACTGCAGAGCTTCTGCATGGCAAGGGACATAGATAGCAAGATCAATAGAAAGCCCACGGATTGGGAGAAGATCTTCACTAGCCATACAATGGACAAGGGTCTCATATCTAAAATATACCTGGAACTCAAAAAATTAAATCCCCCAACAACAAATCCTCAAAGAAACAACTGCCCAATAAATAACTGGGCTAAAGACTTAAAGAGAAACTTCTCTAAAGAGGAAAGAAGGATGGCCAATAGACACATGAAGATGCTCAAACTCCCTAGCCATAAAAGAAATGCAAATCAAAACAACACTGAGATACCACCTCACCCCAGTTAGAATGGCTATAATCAAGAACTCTAATAACAATAGATGCTGGAGGGGATGTGGACAGAAGGGAATCTTACTGCATTGTTGGTGGGAGTGTAAACTTGTTCAACCACTTTAGAAAGTAGTATGGAGGCTCCTCAAAAGACTCCACATAGAGCTCCCCTATGACTCAGCAATCCCACTTTTAGGCATTTACCGAGATGATCACAAACAAAATCATACTAAAGCTACCAGCATGACTATGTTTATTGCAGCATTATTTACCATAGCTAAGATATGGAACCAACCCAGATGCCCCTCAGTAGATGAATGGATCAAGAAAATGTGGTATATATACACAATGGAATTCTATGCCTCCATCAGAAAGAATGACATTGCCCCATTTGTTAGGAAATGGAAAAACTTGGAAAAAATTATATTAAGTGAAGCAAGCCAAGCCCAAAGAAACATAGGTCCCATGGTTTCCCTTATTTGCCATATCTAATATATGTATGAGTCAAGCGGAAAAGGTCAGATAAGTTGATGTTAGGGGAATGAACCCCAAGATAAGTATTTAAATGTTTTTTTTTCTTTCATGCAATTGTTTATAACATATTCATAAGATAATTTCTATGTTGCTTTGTATGTCCCTCCCCCACGGTATAACCCCTGCTTTCACTGTATTTGATGTTGGTATAATTTGTGGAGGGGAAGGGCAAAAACAAATCGTTTAAATAGAGATACAGGTGGACTCAAGTTGTTATGTCAAATAACGAACTTTACAACTTTGGTGGTGGGGGAAGGATCAGGTGGTGGGAAGTGAGGGGAGTATGGGAAGGGATGGGAAGGGGAAACAAAGAGGAGGCAACAATGCTTGATAAGAAATGTACTCCTTATCTTGCCCATGTAATTGTAACTCCTCTGTATGGTATTCTTACAAAAAAAAAGTACCAAAAAAGTCAGGACTTAGAGGATCTTAGGTGATCTTAGAGACATTTTGTTTGTGTTTACTATATGTGTCGATATTTATCTCATACAACTTATGATTCAAAAATAAATATCAATTTGTGATAACAAGTACATTATATGTTAATGCTGATAACCCATTCTTACGAAATGCAATTATATTTTCCAAAATAAAAAAATTAACAAGAAAAAAAATTAAATCCCCCAACAACAAATCCTCAAAGAAATCCTCCATTAATAAATGGGCTAAAGACTTAAAGAGAAACTTCTCTGAAGACGAAAGAAGGATGGCCAATAGACACATGAAGAAATGTTCAACTTCTCTAGACATAAAAGAAATACAAACCAAAATAACATTGAGATTCCACCTCAACCCAGTTAGAATGGCTATAATCAAGAACTCTAACAACAACAGATGCTGAAGAGGATGTGGCCAAAAGGTAAACCTACTGCATTGTTGGTGGAAGTGTAAACTTGTTCAACCACTCTGGAAAGCAGTATGGAGGTTCCTCAAAAGACTCCACATAGAGCTCCCCTATGATCCAGCAATCCCACTTTTAGGCATTTACCCATATGATCACAAACTAAAGCTTCCAACACAGCTATGTTTATCACAGCATTATTCACCATAGCTAAGATATGGAACCAAACCAGTTGCCCCTCAGTAGATGAATGGATCAAGAAAATGTGGTATGGTATGGTATGGTATGGTATGTATGTGTGTGTGTGTGTGTGTGTGTGTGTGTGTGTGTGTGTGTGTGTGTGTAGAATTCCATTATATAATATGTATATTGGAATATGTTTAGTGGAATTTTATGCATCCATCAGAAAGAATGACATCACCCCATTTGTGAGGAAATGGAAAAACTTGGAAAAAAATTATATTAAGTGAAGTAAGCCAGGCCCAAAGAAACATAGGTCCCATGGTTTCCCTTATTTGCAATAACTAGTATATGTATAGGACAAGCAGAAGAGGCCAAAAAGTATGTACATATTATCATATAAGATGATGCTAAGCGAAATGGTTCCCCAGCTAGGGACACAAGAGGTTTTATCCTTGTTGCTGTTATTTTTAATGTTCTTATAATGTACTATATGATTTTTTTGTTTCTTGCATATGTTCTTTCCCTGTGGTATAACCCCTGTTTTCACTGTATTTGATTCTGGTGTCCTATGTCTTGTATATACATTTTCTAATTTGAGGAGGGAAAAGAAATGACAAAATGCTGAAATAAGGATACAGATTGACCCATGGAACAATGAGATGTACAAGACACTGTGTTGAAAACAAATTTTACAAATTCAGGGGAGGAGGGAGGGAGGAGCTGGGGAAGTGAGGAGGGAAGGGGTGGTAGGGGAAAAACAAAGGAGAGGGTAGCAATGCTTGATAAAAAATGTACTCATTACTTTACTCATATAACTGCATTCCCTCTGTTCATTATCTTTACAATAAATATATATATATATATTATATTTTTTAAAAAAAGAAAGAGAGCGAAGAAGGGAGGGAGAGAAGAAAGCAAGAAGGTAGGCAGGAAGACAGAAATGTAGGAAGGCAGGAAAACAAGAAAGCAAGTAGCAAGCAAGGAAAGAAAGAAGGAAGGAAGGAAGGGACAGAGGCAGGGAGGGAATTGGTCTTTGCAGTATAAAAGCTTAAACATAATGAATTATCCATGAAAAATTTACATAACCTAAACTTAAACAGGTATTCCTGGGGGTGCATTCGCATAAGCTGCTTAATATATAAAACAGAGTACTGCCTTCCAGATTGTCTCAGCGTAATCATGAGAGCTGAGGTGAAATTTTTAATTATAATTTGCCTATACTGGGGTTTGAACTCAGGGCCTAAAGCTCTCTTAGCTTGCTAGCTCAGCTGGCACTCTACAAATTAAAGCATGTCTCTAGTCCAACTTTATAGAAATGGAGTTAACTGGAGATTGAACATGACACTTTTTTGCCCAGACTGGCTTCAAACCATAGTCTTCTAGGTCTCAGCATCTTGAGTAACCAGGATTACAGATGTGAGCTTAATGTGTTCTTTCGTATTGTCAATTATTTTCATTCAAGCAATGATAGTTGCAGACGCAATTTATTCTGATATTTATTTCAAATAATATCTGAAAGCTACTCAAGAATAATATGTTCCTGTTTTATTAGATGATACTGTGATACTTGCTCAGACAACAAGCAAAATACATAGTAATTAAGTCTCTACGGAGAATATAGTCTCTTGATATAATACACAGTATAATTAGAGCAGGAATATCAGCTGTGAGATTCTACAAACAGTTTGAAATTCATCTGAACTAAGATGATGCTAAACCTTATTATTGTAAAGAGAAAAACAAAAGGGTTAGAATGTAATCTTTATAGCTTTGCTCAAAAAAAAAGTGCACACACGCAAACACACACATACAACTGAATACTAGATTTCAGATTCCAAGATGAATAACTTCTTCAGTCTATTTGGAAAAATCCACATGGAGACTTAATGATTGGAGACTGAAGAGATAAAAGCACTATTTTAAACTGGTTATCAATTTAACTATGGAGACATGCAAATTTTATTGTAGCAATGTTATCTTAACTACTCTGTAAAAAATGCATGTGAGAAAATTACTTCAACTTCTCTTCAGGTACCAAAATAACAGACTTACTTTTTTGTATTACCTCCTTTGGACCTTATCTATGTATATACATAATTTATATGCTTATCATTATAGATATGTTTAATATTCTATTTCTTTTCTTAGATACTTACATAATTTTTACAAGACCCCTATAATCTGTAATATAGTTTCTCCATTTTTGTATATTATTTAAATGGTACTGTGATTCCTTTAGTGTGTGTGTGGGGTGTGTGTGTGTGTGTGTGTGTGTGTGTGTGTGTGTGTGTGTGTGTGTGAGAGTGAGTGCTGGTCCAAAGGCTTGAACTCAGGGCTTGTGCACTGTCCCTACATTTTTTCCTCAGGGCTAGTAGTCTACCATTTCAGCTACAGCTCCACTTCCAACTTGTTTTATAAATTGTTATTATTTAGGAGTTATACAGAGTGTTTACCATGTCATAAGTCATGTAATGAGTATATTTCTGTATTTGTGACTCTTCTTGAAACTTTTTGGTGGTTAATTGAAAACAAAAGTCTCATAGGAACTCTTGCCCAGGCTCTTCCTTAGTAGTTGGGATTACAAGCATGAACCACAGGTACCTAGCTTACTATGTTCTTTAATATTAACACTTAACAAAACAATGTTTTGCAAATGTGAAAAAATGCTAAAGAGATTATGCCTGGGTATATAAGTATATATTTATTTTATTTGACTTAAGAGACTATTTCTGAATGAAACAATGCATACATATGCTATATATATGTTATATATGTATTTGTCAATATATCAGAGTTATATATAAAATGGTATATATCTGTTATATATATCTGTTATGGATCATAGCATATACTTATTTTCAAGGTTTATATTTCATATGTGCATGTACTAAAGAGTGAGATAGATACACACACATATATATAAACAAATAACTACACAAATAAATTCTTTTGAATAGACATCACAGCTTGTATCAAAGTCTTTTAAATTTACTAATTTACTAATTATATAATACTTTATTTCGCTATTTTAAGTAATTTTCTTTCTACCTGTCACATGGCTATTAACAGCAGTCTAATAATACAAACAATCATTCTAGGGCAAGACGCCTATGGCTCACATCTATGACCCTAGTTACTGGGGAAGCAGGGATCAAAAAAGTTGCCAAACCTCATCTGAACCAATAGTTGGGGAAAATGGCATGAGCCAGGTATTCTACCAATGAAGAAGGCTGAGTGTGTAGATCAGAGTTCCAGACCAATAGAGGCTTAAAAACAAAAGCTATCACAATAGAAAAGGCTGAATATGGTAGTAATGTCTGTCACCCTAGGTATAAGACAGTATCTCAAAAATAACTAGAACAAAAGGGGCTGGAAGTACATCTTACATGGTACAGCAACTGCCTAACAAGCATAAGCTCCACTACAAACAAAAAATAAGTGTTCATTCTATCTTGTTTCTTTTACATACTTCCAACTGTAATTTGATTCCATATATATATATATGTATATATATGGCACATATGATATATATCAAATACATATATATGGTATATATATAAATACATAGCATTGCTGTGTGTATATAAATGTGTGTGTATATATATATATATATATATGTATATGTATACATATTCTTACAGTTTTCCTAAATAGATAAGAATATATATAACTTCTGGTTTGTCTTCAGCCTTTCTTTTTTTTTTTTATTTTTTATTTTGAAAATACTGTATAGCGGGGTTACAATTAGATGGGCAAGGTAATGAGTACATTTGTTATCAAGCATTGTTGCCTCCTCCTTTGTTTCCTCTTCCAATCCCTTCCTATCCCCCCCTCCCTGCCCCACCCAACACCCTTCCCCCTCGGCCAAAGTTGTAAAGTTCGGTTTTCGACATAACGACTTGTACATCTCATTGCTGCAATGGGTCCACCTGTATCCTATCTAAACGATTTGCTTTTTTTTTCCCTTCCCCTCCACAATTATACCAACACCAAATATAATGAAAGCAGGGGTTATACCGTGGGGAGGGACATACAAAGTAAAAAAGAAACCATCTTATAAATATGTTAGAAACAATCACAATAAAGATAAAACATTTGAATACTTATCTTGGGGTTCACTTCACCTATGATGAAACTTTAAAAACCTGAAAAAGGAAATCAAAACAAAACTTAGCCTTTCTTTTGCCCACAAAATTTCCTTGGACAATAAGTGGATCTCTCTTCTACTAAGAGTTTTGTACTAAGTTAAGTAAGTCATAATTCAAATTCCTGAGCTTGAGCAGTAGTTATCCTGCTGATGATTAACAGAGACTAAGATTCTTTTTTTTAATTAATTAATTAATTTTTTATTGTGAAAATACTGTACAGAAGGGTTACAATTACATGGGCAAGATAATGAATACATTTCTTATCAAGCATTGTAGCCTCCTCCTTTGTTTCCCCTTCCCATCCCTTCCCATCCTCCCCCTGCCCCCCACCCAATCCTTCCCGCTCCCCCTCTTTCCTCCTCCGCCCCCGTTGTAAGGTTCATTTTCGACATAACGACTTATACATCTCATTCTTTAAATGTGAAAAATTCCTTTCCAACATTCTTTGAACTATAATGAAATGTGAGGATTATTACTGCGTTTGCTTAGAACATATCAAAAAGACACAATGGGTACTGTTTTATGTTTTGTTTTTTTAAATTTTTTTTGGGGGGGTCCGATTGTGGGGCTTGAACTCTGGGTCTGGGCATTGTCCCTCAGCTCTTCAGCTCAAGGCCAGCGCTCTACCACTTGAGCCACAGCGCCACTTCTGGCTTTTTTCTTTTTGCTTATGTGGTGCTGAGGAATCGAACCCAGGACCTCGTGCATGCAAGGCAAGCGCTGTACTACTGAGCCACCTTCCCAGCCCCATGGGTACTGTTTTGTACCTAGCACCACATCTTAAACTAACACTAATATTATGTTCATCCTGTCATTTAACAAACATTTTTCAAATTCTTGCTGAGTACAAACTCATTGCTGCTAAATATCTATTAAGCAAAGACTATTTAATATCATTAATCATTATAGTTCATGTTTTCTAGCAGCAAGTGAGAATATTTTTAAATATTAGTATCCTTATACGTTGTCTTGAATTGTCTACATATCTTTAGGAATTTTTTGGTTGGATTTCACATTAGGAGTTTCTGGGTTAGTCATATTCAACATGAGTTGAACTCTGGTTGGTTTGAAGTTTTAGGGTTTGTTGTTATTGTTCTGACATAACATAGACTTTGCAGACAGAAAAATCTCAGAGAAGCTAGTTAACAAAGGAAATACCCTCAAAATTTAGTTGATTGGGATATTAAAATCTGTGACTGCTTTAGTTCTTGCTGGGAGAACAACCTGAATGAGTTCATCTTACGTACAGAGCTGGGGACATAGGACTGGGGCTGAGCACCAAGGGTCTGGCTATATAGTTTTGACTCATATAGAAGTTTGCAATGTAGTAAACTTCTAACACTACACATCTTCAAGAAGATATGTAATCTGAATTTATATAAGGATGCTTGCCACTCTCATTAAAAATAAGAAATCAGGCTTGAGGGGACTACCTAGGTCCTACACCTTTCTTCTGATAGTGGAATGGTGTCAATAAAAACAGCTAATACTTTTATAGAAGATAAAGTGCTACAGACACTATCCTAATCATTTGGTAATCATTAAGCAAATTTAGGACAAAGGTATGAACTGGAAACTTCTGTTTTCTTCCATTTTTATAGATGAACCAATAGTCAAGTAACTTACACAAGCTACATAGTCATTAAGTGACAAGTCAGGATATTAAACCAGAATAATTCTAGGTTTTTTATTAATAAGAAAACAACAATAATTTAAGTATTCACCAAGGATAGAGTGACTGATTGATTTAATCTAAAACTGAGGTATTCTATGGCCTATAATGTCATGGAGATAAAGGCTGATGATTAACCAATTGGAATAGGTATATTTTCATAAGGAAAGCATCGATGAGCTGGGCACTGGTGGCTCACGCCTGTAATCCTAGCTACTCAGGAGGCTGAGATCTGAGGATCACGGTTCAAAGCCAGCTTGGGCAGGAAAAGTCTGTGAGACTCTTATTTCCAATAAACCGTTCAGAAAACCGGAAGTGACACTGTGGCTCAAGTGGTAGAGCACTAGCCTTGAGCTGAAGAGCTGAGAGACAGTGCCCAGGCCCAGAGTTCAAGTCCGATGACCGACCAAAAAAAAGTATGGATGAAATAAATACATGAAGAAAGAAATACATAATTAAATATTTGTTAATGTTTTTAGATAGGAAAAACTTTCCTGACATTCAAATTATTTTATAGTCAGTGAAACAATTCATTTCTAGTCTCTCCCCTATTGGTCCCATGTACTAACCATTGCATACATTATAGATTCATATGAAGATAGGAAAAAAATCTTTTGGATAACTGGACCTATGTTTTAATTTTCAAGTACCATGTCTCAAGTGAAAATAGGTTTACTTAAAGGATAGAATATGATGTTTGGGTCCATGTAAACATGATGTAACGATTAAATCAAAGTAACTAACCTTTCATCATCCCCAAAATTTTTTGTGTGTTGACATTACAGTGAACAGGCTTCTTTTCATATAAGCAATTAGATTCCTCCTGTGACCTGCATTCATTTTTGTGAGAAAATTCTTACTTTTCACTGTCTGATCCTGCTTATTTCTTCATCATGTCCTATGCCTCCTCTTTTAATTTAACTAGTTTAAGTAAGCTATTAGAGTATACCATACATACAATAACCTATTAATAGATAATAGTTATTAGTTACTATCTGCAAAAGAAGCCTTTCATAGAATGAGACTAAAGGAGGATATTCTTAGGAGAGGAACACAAGGGCTCAATAGCTATGTGCATAAGATCGTATAAAATAATGCTTCTCGAAGTGAACTCCAAGAAATGGAAGTAACAGGTTTTTAATTACACTGTTAGCATTTTTTTCTTTTCTACTTTTTTTTTCTTTGCTTCTGTTGCTGATTTTGGTTCCTGTACCCTTTGTCTTGTATATGTTTATCTAATTTGGAGAGAGGAAAGGGAAGCACAGAAACTGTGAAACAAAGGGTGAACCAATTCAGCAGTGAAACCCACTAAACACTATGTTGAAAATGAACTATACAACTTTGCAGGGAGGAAAGTTGGGAGGAGAAAAACTGGGAGAAAACGAGGGAGAGGATGATACTGTTCAAAAGGAAATGTACTCATTACCCGAATCATGTAACTGTAACTCCTCTGTACATCACCTTTAAGAAACATAGGCCCCATGGTTTCCCTTATTTGCAATAACTAGTATATGTCTGAGACAAGCAGAAAGTCAGATAAGTTGATGTTAGGCGAAATGAACCCCAAGATAAGGACTCAAATGATTTTTCTTGCTTGCTATTGTTTCTAACATATTTATAAGATATTTCTTTGTTGCTTTGTATGTCCCTCCCCCACGGTATAACCCCTGTTTTCACTGCATTTGATGTTGGTATAATTTGTGGAGGGGAAGGGAAAAAACAAATTGTTTAAATCGGGATACAGGTGGACCCATTGCAAAAATGAGATGAACAAGACATTATGTCGAAAAATAAACTTTACAACTTTGGCGTGAGGAGGGGGGGCGGAGAGGGGTGAAAGGGTGGGGGGAAGGGGCGAGGAGAGAATGGTGGAGGGAGGGTGGTGGGGAAGCGGGGGAGATGGGAAGGGATGGGAAGGGGAAACAAAGGAGGAGGCAACAATGCTTGATAAGAAATGTACTCATTACCTTGCTCATTAATTGTAACCCCTCTGTATGGTATTTACACAATAAAAAAAATTTAAAGAAACAAACCCGGGGTAAGCAGAGTAATTACTAGATCTGTTTACTAAATCACCACTAAAGGGAGTGCTCAATATGTTGTGTGCCTCAATAATTGGTATATTTTACACTCTTTATTGTATTTTTAAAATTTTATTGTTTTTAAAAGTTTTTATTGTAAAAATACTGAACAGAGGTTTTAAATGTTTTTTATTGTAAAAACACTGAACAGAGAAGTTTCAATTACATGAGTAATTGTAAGGTAATGAGTACATTTCTTATCAAGCATTTTTACCTCCTCCTTTGTTTTACCCCCACCATCCCTTCCCTTTTCACCTCCCCACCTCCTCCCTTCCCCTCCCTCCGAAGTTGTAAAGTTTGTTTTCAACATAGTGTCTTGTACATCTCATTGCTACAATCGGTCAACCTGAATCCTTATTTAAGCATTCCCCTCCCCAAATTATAAAAATGTATATACAAGATACAGGGCACCGGAATCAAATACAGTGAAAACAGGGATTTATACCATGGGGGAAGAACATACAAAAGAAACAAAAAAAATCACATAGTACATTATAGTTATGTTAAAAACAATAGCAAGAAAGAAAAAACCACTTGGGGTTCATTTCGCTTAACATCATCTTATATGGTCATATGGCTTCTGAATACAACTATGCCACAAGAAAAGCTGACCATCACAAGGAAATCAAAGACTCCACTAAAAGACTGCATAGCAGACATCAGGAAGACACAAGGTCTCCCAAACAAATTGGAAAACCATTTAGTTCTTCTGAGGTCTTGTTTTGATTGCCTTTTTTCATTGCTGCCCTATTTAGTCTTAAATATACAGTCTACAGTGATTAATAGACCTCTTTCTTAGTTTTGTGTATACTTCATTCTGGCTATATTTTTAAGCAGATTTAAAGACCACAGAAAAAGAGCAATTGTGATCTTGAGGATAACAATGCTTTATGCATCTAAGCATTGCTGGGGAAATCCACTGTGTTTCATGGGTCAATCATAAGTTTTCAGGACTAGAAATTAATAAATAGTAAGGATAACATGAAGACTCTAGCTACTAAGAATAAAAAAGCATGTTCCCTCTCTTTTTGAAAATACTAATTCAGAAAATGTTAATGAAATTTTGAAGACTTTTAGCCTGAATGCATAATCCATAAGCTTTAATATTTGCTCTCTGTCAGATTTATTGAACTATTTTTCTTGCTCAAACCATGTCAAACAAAATAATAGAAATACCCAAGAGGGCTGGTTGGTTATGCCAACAAAGAGCATGTTTGTCTAACATGTAGAGACCTTACATCAACAGAAATGTTCATGATTAGCTATAAATTCATGTACACTTCTAGGTGAGGTACCTCATGCCTGCAATTTGAGCTATGTGGAAGGCCATAGGTAGGAGTGCACTCAGAAATTTAGCATAGCCACAATTCTGGAATTGAGTATGGGAGGAATTCAGGCAAGACATATCATGGTAAAAGGGAAAAGGTAAGCTTATTAGGATAAAAATATGGTAGAGAACGGGGTTACATGCAATCAAATATGACATATTAGTTCATCTTTACCCATCTTCTGTGTACAGAGTTGGACAATAAATAGGGGGAAAATTAGGGGCAGAGGGAAAATTTATATAAATTTAAGAGTGACAGTTACAGGTGTGGCCTGGCAGGCATTTCAATCCTTAGTGAGATTGCCAATAAAAAAAAACATTCTAGGTTTAGTCTACATGGTTGCAATTATCTCTGGGTTGAGAAGATTTATTACATTTTAGGCTGCCTTTGCATTCTCCTATTGCTCATGGCTCACTGCTATCAGAATTGTGGTCTCAGGCCATTTAGGTAAAAAGCGTAAGACCCTGTCAATCATCATCATCATCATCATCACAAACAAAAAGGGCTAAATACATGGATAAAATGGTAGAGTATTTGCTAGCAACTGGAAGCCCATGAATTCAAATCAGGGTTTAGAAAAGTTATAAAAAATTTCTTTTTTCAAAGAATGGTGAATTTCTGAGTTTATGTTATTCCTTCTACAATTCTGGAAAAGTATAATAGCAGTTCTCAATCTTGAATATGCAGCAGAATAAGCTGCAGGAGTTATTTAATCACAGATTGCTGGGGCTGCTCCTAGAGTTCCTGAATCAGGAATTCTGGACAGTGACCTGCACTTGAAAAAGTTTCCAGGTAATGGAAACAATGTTGTAATTTATGGATCATATTTTTAGTTCTCTTCTCTTTCCAGTTGTTTTATGACAAACAGTTCAATCAATTAAAGTAACAATCTGATGAAGCTCAATCACAAGTTATGTTTTTAAGGATGGTCAGCAAAGCAGGAATTCTAATAGCTGCTTTTTAACAGATGAAGGTCCTTGTTCATAAGGCTGAGACAGAATAATGGCAAGACAATTACTCAGTTACTCACCAGTTACCATCTCTATATACATCTCTTTCTCTCTCTCTTTCTCTCTCTCTCTCTCCCCCTTCAAGCTCTCTCTCTCTCTCTCTCTCTCTCTCTCTCTCTCTCTCTCTCTTCCTCAAGCTCTCTCTCTCTCTCTCTCTCTCATATAATTATGAATCAATTGTATTATCTTCACACAGAATATTGCGGGTGGTACTGAGTTAACTCTGTAAAGCACAAATGCCCAATTTTAGCTGAACTGTTGAGGTTTAACTTTCAATGTTTTCCCCCTTAATCTTAGAAAAACAAGTATTCCCCCATTTTAAGTAAAATAGTAATAACGTTTTGGCATATTTATTTTAAGTAAAAAAATTAATGACATTTTGGCATATCTACATCATTACTTTCTCACTTTAAAATAATCAAAACTATTGCAGAGTAAACATTATATGCAGTAACGTTGTAGTTAAACTGATACATGTAGCAAATACTTGTTTGGATAATCATCCTGGAAGCAGGTGCTTGCTTTTTTTCATTATTTTGTAGTATGTTTTATCTGTTTAGTTTCATTTTGTTTTTGTTATTTAATCTTTTCAGAAGATGGTCATTGAGTTTTATGTTTCTCTGACACATGAGTTCATGATATTGTAATCCTTTATTCATACTCTTGCTCAGGTCCTGAATCTTTTTTCAGTTTGTAGATTTAAATTTTTCCTCAAAACTTTTCACCTTGTTCATCTCATTACAAGACACTATGTTGAAAACAAACTTTACAACTTGCAGTGGGGAGGGAGGAGTTGGGGAGGTGGGGAGGGAAGGGATGGTAGGGGAAAACAAAGGAGGGGGTAACAATGCTTGATAGGAAATGTACTCATTACCTTACTCATAACTGTAACCCATCTGTACAGTATTTTTTACAATACAAAGCATATATAAAAAAACAAAAATAAACAAAAAATAAAATAAAGAAAAGAAACTTTTCACCTTTTTTTCATATTGTAAGACTCAGTTAGAAATAAATATCAAGGTTTCTAAGGTTCCCTCCCTCTAATTTCATCAACATGTGAGGAGAAACATTTGTCATGGTATTAATTAAGATCGTGTGGTAAACAAAATTGTTTGGTAGAGTCCATTAATTTTCATCTTTTTTTAACTGATATTAAGAACACAATTCTTTCTCACACTTTGATTGAATCAGCCAATCAATTTGCAAGCAAATTACTGCATGTAGGGGGAAGATCCTATGCCAGTGCTAAATCACTGGAACATGGGGGATTGTTGTTGTTGTTGTTGTTGGTATTGTTTTCTATTTGGGGATAAATTCCATCCTAGTATTTCTGAACTAAAATATTAATTTTTAACTTCTAGTACCAATTAGTTCTAAAGTGCAAACTTTGATCACAAAGCCTTAAACCTATGAAGAAATATTTCTTATTAAAATATATTCTTATTTATTTTTCTAAATGTATCCTCAATTCACAGCCTGCTAATCGGCTCAAAGAACAGCAATACTCACTAAATCATCTCATCATATATAACTTCTGATATTATCATATAAAATTGCTTTGTTTATCTATCCTACCTTATGAATACTTTATCCTTATTCATTCAAAAGTAATAAATAAAACATTGTACAAGTTATTTTGAATTTTTAGTAGAATATTGTATTCACTTTCTTTCTAATTTATTTTGAGATAATTTAAAACTTCCAGAAAAATTTCAAGTGCTATGAATCTCCCCCCAGGCCTTAATATTTTACCCTGTCTCTCTTCTCCCATGACCATTATTAAGCTGTTAATATCACCCATTATTCAAAAAACTCCAGGACATATATCCTACAAACAAGAGGATTCACATACACAACATCTCTTCAGTCTTCATAATTGCAACTATCCAGTTAGATCACAAAACCCAATCCAATTACCTTGGGTGGCAATTATGCAGGTCTCTTTTTCTTTTGTGTTCCAGGCACCAGTCTTGAATCATGTTCTGTATTAGACTTCTATGTGTCCTCAGTTTCCTTTTACCGGTCCTCAAATCTTTTCCTGTCTCTTATTTTACAGGCAAGTGTAAAAGGCACAGAGGGCTTCATACTTAAGCTAGTCATCAACCAGAGTCTATCTGTTACTTCCCAACAGGTCTCAGGTTTTGTATCCTGGACTATAACATTACTGAAGTGATGGGGTCTTTGCAAAGCCCACCAAGAGGGAAAATACCTTGGTTAATCTCTTGGCTGGTTATGTTAACCTCAATCATCTGGTCAAGTTGTTGTCTGTCAGATTTCTCTACCCGAGAGTGACTGTGTTTCCCTTTGCAATTATTTCATGGGATGTTGCTATAAAACTACTATAAAAGCCTCTCCCCAATTGAAGACATCCAGAGTTTTGACATCCACAAAGGACTCTTAAATGTCATCATTGTCATGCTTACTAAATATGTGAAAGAAAGGTTTTAGTCACATTCCTATCACTGCAACAAAATAACAGAGATACAAAACTTAAAATGAGGAAAGGTTTACTTGGGCTCAGAGTTTTTGTTTTCAGTTCAGGGTTGTTGGGATTCATTGATTTTTATATCCATGAGGGAGAATAATGCCATGGCTGGGAGCAAGCAATAGAGAAAAACCTGCTCACTGCATGGTCACCAAAAAGAGAGGAAGGGGCTCCCATTCCAAAATACTCTCATGGCACACCCTCTGAGGTACAGTTCCTTCAAGGAAACTCCTCCACCATGAAACTTCCTGCAACCTCCTGTGGCACTATCTTCTGGGAACAAAGCCTGCAGCACTTGTGTTTGGGGGTGAAATTTAAGGTCAAACTACTCTGCTCCTATTTAAGGTCAAAATATTCTTCTCTTGCACCCCCAAAGGCACTGAGAGACTAGAGACAAAAACTTAGCTTCAAACTCCTCTAAACACAAAATGAAACTGGAAGAAAGTAAAGGAAGGGGTGACACTGCAAAAGGGAAACATTTGCATTACCTGAATTGTGAAATGATTTCCCCTCTGTACAATACAATAATAATAATAATGTTATATTACAAATCAAAATAAAGATACAATGGCAGATGGCAAACATACCTAGCACCAAGCAGAAGAATAGGAACTTAGCAAAGAAGAAGCAGGGTGAAGCAAGAGCCATACTCATAAGAGCAAACATTAAATCCTATACTTCTGCCTCAGGCATCAGGTTATACAGTCATTTTCCATAAACTCCAAAGGCTTAAGCAACCCTAACCCTACAGCCTGGTTAATGAAGCCCACATGCTCTCTCTCTTAGACTGCTCTACTTACCATCTATAGCTTCCCTCAACTAGTGTGTCCCATATTCCCAGCATCTTCAACTTCCTCGAGTCTCCACTGCAACTTTGGCTTAGCACCCAGAGCTTCACCACTGCCTATCAGGGGACACTTTGAAATCTCAGTGAAACATTCTGTAGACTCAGGTAGCCTATATACTGCATCCCTGTGTCCAGTACTGTGTGTATGATCCAGGTCTAATGCCATGGTCTGCCATGAGCAGGAGTAGGGGCCAGACCTCCTTGGACCATGACTACTTATTAGTGCCTGAGTAACTGAAAATGGGAAGTGAAAAACCCTAGGAAAACAGTTCTCAGCTGGTCTTGTGCACGTAGAGTGCTCTGGTGCCTTCTTTTACTGAATCTTTAATAGAGTAAATGCTTCACTCTCAACTGAGGGCCTCTTACCTGCTAAGCAGGGACTCTTTCACTTCATTTATGACTTCAGTAATAACTATGCCTGGCCACTTTGTACATTAGGTTCCAATAACATTTGAACTAGCTGATTTAGAACCACTATCTTGCTTCATTTCCTGAATACATAGGATAGAAAAACTCTTTGCCAGAATATAACACAAATAGCCTCTATTCCAATTCTCAGTACAGTCCTCATTTCCATCTAGAAGTCTGACCTTGACTGTCTTATACATTCCTATCACAAATCTATTCTTCTTAGCCCCCATCAAAATTGTCCTGTAAGCTTCACTTACAACATTCTAGACTTTGGCCCATTTCTCCATATTTTAGAAATCTCACCCACTAACTAACTCTTAAGTGTTCTGAATCAAATTGTCCGTAATCCCATTAATGATCCCACTTCTTGTTGGAAATTTGTTGTTCTTGTCAGCTTTCTATAATTGTGACAGTTATTTGTCTGAGATTAACAATTTAATTGAGGAAAGGTTTGGTTTCAGAATTTTTGGCCTATCGTTGGGTTCTGTCATTGCTTGTGGGCCTGTAGTGGAGCAGAATATCCCAGTTGGGACTAAGGGTAGGAAACCTGATGCTTTCTTGGCCAGTGAGAATGGAGGAAATGGAAGGAGGAAACTAGGGAACCAAAATGCTGTTCATGAGCCCCACTGATCTACTTTTACCAGCTAGGCCACATGTGCCCATAGTGCCATCAGGTGAGAACTAAGCCTTCAAAACACAAGCTTTCAGCTCCAAACCACATATCTTTTGAAGTCTTATTGTCAGATATTTTGTATCTAGCTACATGTGAGTTCCAATTATATTCTTAAGGGTTCTTAAACAGTTCATGATCTTTTTAAAAAGACTGGACATAACATAGATACCTGTATACATAGGATGAATTTTTCTGTATTCTCTAAAATATATGTCATATTTCCTTTTCTAACATCCTTCATTCCTGCTTAAAGCTTCTGCTGTCTTTCAGCTTAAGGAAATTCTCAGCCTATTTGGTAGTGTGTAAATCTTGTATACAAAACAGAAATTCAGTTTTTCTTGGTAAAATTTTCCCTTTGAATGTGTTCTGTCTTCTGTATGGCCTTCATTTTAGAAAAAGATTCTGCTTGATAAGGCATTCTAGGTAAATAGATTGTTTTAGCTATTACAGATGTTGTTTTTTTGGCTTCTGACCTCCATCTGTTCTGATGAGAAAACTTCATCTGTGCTTTTGCTCTGTGTATATGTACTGTCTCTGCCTGATCTTAGCTGCTTTCAAAACTGTCTTTCTCTTCATTTGTAGCCATTTTTCTATGGTGTCCTACAGTATAGTGGTATTTGTAATTACCTCCACTTGGGATTTTCTAGACACTTTGAATCTGTGGCTGATGAATTTTATTGATTTTGACAATTCCTAGCCACTACGTATTCAAATTATTATTTTGATCCATTCTTTCTGTTTTATCTGCCAGTGCCTGTTTTCCCTCCCACACACTGGATTGTTTGATACTCACCCTGATGCTTTCAAATGAACTGTTTGCTCATTCACTCATTTGTTCTTTTGGTTACCTTTGAATCATTTCTACTGACCTATTTTCAACTTCCTTAATTATTCTTCCTTCTGTATTTTTTCAGTAATTGTTTTCATATTCAATTTCTTATACTAACCATTCAATTTGCTTCTTTTTATGATTTCCATTCCTCTTCCTTCCTATGCACATTGTCTACTGTTTCTTTAACATATGGATTATAGGCTGCAATTATGTGATAATTATATTTGATTGATCTCTTAGGAGTTTTCTTAACATTTTTTCTTTCTTGCTTGGCAAGTACTTTAACACTGTGCTACACCACTCCTGACCTTTTTAAAATTTTTTGTGTCTCTTGATAAAGCACCAGTTTCTCCCTACTGTTCAGAGTTCTCATAATATTTAAATTATATGTGGATTAAGATAAATAATATGCATTCCCACAAATAAGCATGACTCATAGACATCTGCTGAAGTGGTGATTTAATCTGATGTATGTTGAACTATAATTTGTCTCTGTGATAGCTGACATTATAATCAATTTATTACAGAGTTCAAATTGGTAACAGAATTAGTACCTCCTCTCAGACAAGCTTTGAGTTCTAGATGCCTTGAACGTTTTTCATTTCTCCTAATTTTGCTTCAGCCTCCAGTGAGTCTGCCTGTATTTCAGGAAGATCTATTTTCTTGTCTTTCCCATCCTTGACCTTCCTTTCAGAACAGCAATAGGCAGCTCCTGCTTCCTACTCAGTATAAAATATGGAACACATAGAGGGGTTTTGCAAACTCTCTTTTCTTTCACAAAAACCTCTATTAGCTTACTATATTTGTTGTAACAAACTATCACACAATGAACTAATATGGATTCTTCTTGAGACCATAAATCTGAAAGAGATCTTACTAGGTTAAAATTAAGGTGTCAGCAAGTTACATACCCTCTTGAGGGAATAAAAGATACTGTGTCATTTCCTTTCCCACTTATTAGAAGACATTGAATTCCTTGGCTTATAACCCCCTTTCTTTCTCCAAGCCCAGCAATTGCATCAAATCACATGCCTACTTGTCCCATGTCTTTCTCAGACTCTGATACTCCAGCTTCCCTAGCATGGCCTATAGTCAACAGAATAATAGTCATCCATATATGTCCAATCTTAATTATTTGAACTTGTAGAGCGATTTTTTAGCTAGATAAGTTAAAAAATAAAGAGATAGGGAGGTTATCCTGCAGGTCATCACAGGGGTCTTTAGAAGTGAGGATTGGCAGGAGGCAATGAATGAATACAGGTGGCATAGAACTGACACTTGAATTTTATCCTAGTGGAGAAATCCTCCAGGAATTCTGTATCTTTGATGGCATCTTCTGTCTTTTCAGCTTTCTGTCTCCTGCTCCAGCCACAGAACTCCTGCAACATTATTTTCCTCATGGGACTCTGAGAGTGCTTATCAGGTTTCTCAAGGCAAATGCCTATCCTTATATTTCAGTAATTCCCATTTACCTGTGCTTCAGGAGATTCCTCTCCTGCCCTCATTCTGATGCTGCAGACCAATGCTTCACACTCAAGGTAAGATTCAGAATGTCTGCAAGGGTCAAGCCACAGGACACGTGGAGCATCTTACTGAGGAGTCTTTCTCTACCATCGCTCCTGTTATGTCTCTAGCCACTTCATATCTCTCAGTATCCAGAATGTTGTGGATGACTGAGTTCAGCTCCAATTTCAACCCATTTTTCATACATGCTATAGAAAAATTTTTAAATTCTCCTGCCTCAGGTTTTCTCTTATCAACACATTCTTCCTCCTGCCTCTTTAACAATGAATAACACAGAAAGAGTCTCTTATTTCTGAGGGGATTGTTTTCTGAGCTACAGTTTATTAAATTACTTTGTGAGCTTAATCCTCCGAGGAAATTTAAGAGAAAAACACTGTATCTTGGTAGGTTCTCTGACTTCATCTCATCCACATAATGGAGCAAATATTTTGCTATGTCCTAACACATACATTCTAATTAAAAACAGTTTTCTTGTTTCAATACCATCTTTAAAGGGAGAATTTATCTATCATTTGGATTATACATGGGGCTTGTCCAATATTATTTTAAACTCTTGTGTTAAACTCCTCTAAATCTCAGGTTGAATCACTACTCAATACTTGAGCTTACATTTTACCCACCTAAGTTATGGCTGTTCAAGTATATGGTGAAAGGTAAAGATGAAGGAAAGACTACATTTACCTATAACACTGATTATTTTGATGCCCTGGATAACATCTTATGATCCAAAGAAAAAATCTGCTTTTTGAGCTTAACTTTAAAAGCACTTGTCTTTGTTATTCTTGATTGGATTTCCAGACAGAAAACCTGAACCTATTTCAGCTACAGAGAGTAATTGTAATTGTCAAACATTTCCCTAAAATGTAAGAAGAAAGAATCTTGAAAGCTAGTGTAAAAGCATTATCTATTGACACAGATTGTCTCTTAAAAATCAAAGCTTTTGTTGGAAGCCTTTGATCATGCTATGGGAAATGTTGAAAGATGTATGTTTTGTTTCCTCTGCTCAAAAAGAACCCCTAGAAGGAAGACTTCTATTGCAGATAAAGTTATGGAGCAACTCTAAGACCACTGGAAGAAAATTCATGCTACTGAAACGGGATAATATACAACAATTGCCTTGCTAGAAAATCATGGCTGGATGTTATCACAGAGAATGTACACATTGACAGTGCTATGAGGCAGACAATGACAAAGACTGGCCAGGAGTTGACAGGCCTTAGACATCATGTGTAGCATCAGATCATCAAATGATATGGGGTGTTGGACTATGTGCTAAGCAGAAAGCAAATGATGATTCAGTAATGTGTAGAACATCTGAGGTGTCCACAAATGGTAACAAATAGAGGTCAAGTATGGTAGTCAACATCTGAAATTTCAGCTACAGTACTGGTGTAGGTAGGAGGAAAAGTTGAGCCCCGGGCAAAAACACAAGACGTTCAAAACTTTTTTCAAAAAGGAAAAAAAAAGATCTTTAAAAATGCCTCTTTTTAGGGCTGGGAAGGTGGCTCAGTGGTAGAGCCCTTGCCTTGCATGCATGAGGCCCTGGGTTCGATTCCTCAGTACCACATAAGCAAAAAGAAAAAAAGCCAGAAGTGGCACTATGGCTCAAGTGGTAGAGCGCTAGCCTTGAGCTGAAGAGCTGAGGGACAGCGCCCAGGCCCAGAGTTTAGGCCCTACGACTGGACCTCCCCCCCAAAAAAAACGCCTCTTTTTAAAAAAGGACAAAAAAGAAAGCATTGGCTTAAATGGTAGAGCACCTTTCTAGCAAGTGAGGTGTCCTCAGTACAAATCCTAGCACAAAATTAAAAATCCTAGCAACAACATAAATCTCTTCAAAACTATTAAAAATATGAGAAGCTTTTGCAAAATAATCATGTTTGATTAGAGAAAATAATGATATTACTTTGCATAGCACAATTCTGTTGAAAAAAAATCTCAATTTGTAAGTGGTGCTTAAAAGCTGCTTTCTGCTGAGAAATATTTGACTCCTTGTTCGAGACACTAAATTACTGGGGGCAAGATAAAAGGTAGATATTCCAAGGTCCATTTTGTATCTATGTCATTTGTCCTGAGCCATTCACTTCTGCAGTCATTTTGTAACCATATTGAAATCTAGAATAGTCCGGATCACCTGCCAGATGTCAGTGACTCTTACTGTAACAAAGCCTTACCTGACCTGATTAGTCCTGAGACAATAAACTGTCAGAATGCCTCTGAATGTACCTGTGACTTGTAACTCTTCTAACTACGTATTCCTCCACACCTTCTCCCCCCAATTCTCACTAGTTAACATAAGGTAAATGTCTACCCCCAAGGCAGCTAAGGATGTACTGAGGTTGCACTAAAGTGCTATCCTCCCTGGAATGTATGCCATATAACACTAGATCTCTTTTCACTTCCTTTCACTTTTTCTCTTTATTTGGTATATAGGACTGAGTGGCAGGACTTGACCTGTGAAACTCTTCAAGTTGGTCCTGGTGTTTTAAATTTCCAGTTTCAATTTTTCATAAATCTGCAGAATTCCTCCTAACTCATCCATCTCTATTCTCCCTGATAACAGAAGAAAGCCTTAGAGAAGTCCAACCTCAGAGATGAGTATGGGAGTTGACACTTAGATGACTTAATTTAAATTCATTATGCTTAAAGCTTCAGAGGAGTAATAGCATTTAGGTACCTCCCATCTAGAAAATCTCCCAGAGAAGACATGCTGCCCTGACAGGAAATTAATTCTACTAATATGCTACTAAGGTGGCAGATGGTCACAAACAGGATAGCTGTGACAAATCAACAAATTATCTCCTAGGATATAGCAAATTATCATGCCTATAGCTGATCCAGGAATAGTTCTAGGAATGTGGCTGTCTAGGCTGTGCAGAACAGTGAAAATAGACAATAACATATCATAGTAAAGTTACTAGAAAACACTGCATTTAAGGAAGAAAGAAGGAAACAGTGAGAAATCAGGGGAAAGAAAAGAAAAAGAAGGACAGAGGGAAAAGGGAAGAAAGAAGCAGGAAGGAAGGAAGGAAGGAAGGAAGGAAGGAAGGAAGGAAGGAAGGAAGGAAGGAAGGAAGGAAGGCAGGCAGGCAGGCAGGCAGGCAAGCCTAAATCCCAAGATAACATTCAAGCTATACTTACAAAAAGGACAGGTACTACCTGGAAAAATGCACTATAATGTAATGAGTTGACAAAGCCTTGCTTGGGAAGGAGAGAAAAATGAAATCAGATATAACTTCCCTGCATATATGTTGCCAGCTCCCATCACTCACAGCAGAGGTCACGGAGTCAGAAGGTGACTATACATGTCACCAAGGCATGCACAATGCCAGCAGCCAACTTAAAGAAACTGTCATCCATTGAGATTCAAAATATGAAAAAGAGGTGATAGAGCAGTTTTCCTCAAACTAATATTTATGGAAATTGCCTGAGGATTTCCTTAATGTAGATTCAGTTTCTGTGGTTCCCACAGGTTCTCAAGAGGTGCAGCTGCTGAGGTTCAATGAGCATATACAAAGTGACTGGTGAAAATGCATAAGAAAAATCATCCTTTGGTCCCAATATATCACTATATTTGGCATTGGTGGCTTATGTCTATACTCTTAGCTTCTCAGGAGCCTGACATCTGAGGATTTCTGTTCAAAACCAGCCTAGGCAGACAAACTCCTGAGACCCATCTCCAATTAACCAGTAAAATGACAGAAGTGAAAATGTGAAATAGTAAAGTACCAGCCTTGATAAGAGTACAAGACCCCAAGTTCAAGACCCAGACCATCTACCTAAATAAATAAATAACATACTAATGTTAGTATTTAGATTAGTGTACAGATTAGTTAGTGTTTAGAAATAGTTCTTTTAAAAATAAAACAAGCCCCCCAATACATGATTCACAGTGGATTTATGATGGACTCATAATTCATATTCATGAAACCATTTGCTTGAAGGAAGAACTCTTGAAAAATGGTCCTTCTAGCACTAAAGTTTCCCTGACACTATACTAAGGATTGACATGGAGCATTGACATGGAGCTGTGAGCACAAGACTAGCCTCGCTACTACTGCTATCCTTTTGGACAAAATTATTACTTGTTTTCTGCTCTGTTAGGTAGGTTTCTGCAGATAAATTATATAGATGATCATAATACTCAAAAATATTTATCTTGACTCTCATTAAATTGGGTAAACTATTCCTGAATAAATTTAATATGAAAATTTGATAGTGACAAGATTAGTATGCAAACTTGATCATAAAATAGCATATGAAAGCTCCATTAAATGGAAATGCTGTGGCTTAATTATTATATGGATATAAGTTATCCTACCATACATGTCAACAAGCACCTGAATGCAAAGGTGGCCTCCTCCAAAGGTCGCCATTTTCAGCAGGTGCATCAAAAGGCTGCATGTTTTCTCCAGACTATTGCTTAAGCAAGTGCTATGGAACACTGGCTTTTTCTTGCTCATAAACTCTTAATTGAAGTCCTCTCCTCACTAATATATTAGTTACCTGATACTCATTGTATCAAATTTGTCTGAAGCTATTGAAAAAGAGACATACCAGCTTAATATTCAGATCCATTCCTGCTGAGAAATGGAGAGTTGACATCAACTGTCATAATTATACTCTTTTGAGATTACCTTTATTAGATATATAATT
Organism: Dipodomys spectabilis; assembly: GCF_019054845.1. Lineage (NCBI taxonomy): Eukaryota > Metazoa > Chordata > Mammalia > Rodentia > Heteromyidae > Dipodomys > Dipodomys spectabilis. The sequence continues at coordinate 14,467,123 of NW_024870683.1, forward strand.
TTTGCAGCCAACTAATTTTTTGTAAACTACCTTTCTCCATGACAATGATGATGATAATTTTGGCTTGTATTCCATGACAAAATTCATGTGTAATTTTAGGTTAGGGCAGGGTTCCTTGCTTTAGGATTCATAGATTAACATAGTTTTAAAATTAAAATTGAGGAAATGACATAGGGTCGCCAGCTTTCATTTTTGCCCATTATTATTTAACAGGGATAAAAAGAAAACTCAAATACTGCTTATAGGATCTATATTATTAAAAGTTTGTCGGGCACTGGTTGGCCACACCTGTAATCATAGGTACTCGGGAGGCTGAGGTCTGAGGAGCACAGTTCGAGCCAGCCCCGGCAGTAAAGTCTCACAGACTTACCTCTAATTAACCACCAGAAAACCGGAAGTGGTGCTGTGGCTCAATGTGGTAGAGCACTAGCCTTGAGTGAAACAATTCAGGAATAGCACCCAGCCCCTGAGTTCAAGCCCCCTCCCCCTCACAAAAACAGCAGAAATGAACTCTCCAACTTGGGGGCGGAGAATGGGGGAGGGGAGAAAGGGAAGGCATAGTTGGACGAAAACAAAGGAGGGGTAACAATGCTGTTCAAGAAATATACTCATTACCTTATGCATCCAACTGTAATGCTTCTGTACATCTTTACAATAAAATTTTTAAAGAAAAAAAGAACTGTCCATAGTAAATACACAAAACAGAAGTCATATTTTTAGAATAAAAGCAATCTTTTAAGCTTTATAAAAATTTCTCTATTATTTTTCCCCACTGTGGTGCTTCGTGTATATTGACTCTCAAGCCAATTCCCTTTGATTTCTTGATTATTTTTTCATCTGTACTTCCTTATACTTCAGAATCTGAGCAGTTGTTCCAGGCTTAAAAGCAAATGGATACTGAAATCAAACCCAGGTTGGTGAGATTTCACTAAAATATCCTGCTAACAATTTCAAGCAAACTCTTCTGAGCTTTATTATTTTGTGTTCAGTGTAGCTCACAAGCTAATTTTCTCTCAAATGAAAAATAACATCAAACTCTTGCCTCTTAATTATTTTTACAAGTCCGATGTTCATCACTTCAAATCTGTCTTTGTAAAACACACCCATATTCCATCTAGAATGTGTGAGTTCATTAATGAGAGTTGTATAGAAAAGCAGAATAAGGTTGTTTTTTTTAAAGGAATGAGCAAGGAGTAAGAAATAAAGATATAAAAGAGTGAGTAAGAAGCAGAAAAGAAAAAAAGGAAAATGGAGAAGAGCAGATGGAGAATGGGAGGAAGAAATGATTCATTGTGGATTTTGATGCATATAATATTGGAGACCACAAAGTCCTATGGTATGAGAATCTGTCACGTGAAAGGAAAATGGTGGACTCTGAAGGTCTAAGAAACAAGAGAGTCAGTACCTGAGGGTAGCATATCCCTCAGTCCTCTGGCCTTTTTGTTCCCAGGCAATGTAGATAAATATATTTTTGTAGCTGACTACACCGTAACCTAGTCATGTCAACATACAATATTGTCAGAGGACCCCAAGATGAAAATTTTGCTATGCTTTTTTTTCAATGTTTTAAGTTTCTACTTTTTTTCTGATTATATATACTTTCCTATACACATATCTACAATCTGAAACTATTCTTTAGAAAACCTATCTGTGGGGCTGGGAAAGTGGCTCAGTGGTAGAGCACTTTCCTTGCATGCATGAGGCCCTGGGTTCAATTCCTCAGCACCACATAAGCAAAAAGAAAAAAGCCGGAAGTGGTGCTATGGCTCAAGGGTAGAGTGCTAGCCTTGAACTGAAGAGCTAAGGGACGGTGCCCAGGACCAGAGTACAGGCCCCACAGCCAGACCCCCTCCCCCCAAAAAAGAAAAAAAACCTATCTGCCTACAAATGTGCATTCTCACTATTCCAAGCAGATAATTTTGGCTCACTCAGTCCATAGTATGTCTTCAACACAAATCATTTTATTTTATCTTGTAGTGTTCATTTTCTTTCTTAATACTCCTAAGTAACATGGAGAGTGGATAGAGAAAAGATAGGCTCATGAAAACTTTAGTGAAAAGGTTTGATGGATAAAAAGTTTGATTATTTTACCAGTTTGGTTACTTGGGCGAGATTGCTTGATCACCAACTCTACTTTCTTATTTGCAATACTAACAATAGTATCTACTAAAATGTCATTTATTGAGATAAGATTTTAAAAACAGACATTTGCACTTAGTTCCTGGACCAAAGAATCATTCAGTGACTTCTAAATTTCAATGGTAATTTAAGTCATGAACTTCCAAATTTTAGTACATGCATTTACCACAGCAACAGGAAAGGTTATTTGTTTACCTTTGCCATTAGAGTCAAAACTCTCTAAAGTAGCAAATGAGCTATATAGATAGATAGAGAGAGAGAGAATAGCTCAGCAAATTGTACTGTGTTCATTGAATTAATGACCACTCTAGTACCCTAAAACATTGTGCCTTACAAGAAATTACCATTAAAGAAAACCTGAAAGAGAGCCAGAAGTCATTGTAAATATCTTTAGTCCTCTCCATAGATTGCCCCTTGAAAAGACAAGATTGATGCTCAGAGAATGCTCTCCATAGTATTCTCCTTTCCCCAAGTAAGAGACTGAAATTAATTTGTGTTTTCTATTGATATCTTACCATAGTGGACTTCTCCAGGCTCTTATTAGGGACCTAATACTGCTTTGTACTTGGTTTTATGGGCATTAAAAGTGCTCTGTATATTTTTATAGGGCATCACTTCTGATCATCGTGTTAAATATATTAGTGTAGTCATTAAGAAAATAACTTACATTTAAATATTTGGTAACAAAAGGCTGAAGCATAAACTATCATTTCTGAGTTGTTTCTCTAGAGATATTTGAGCCTAAAAGAGCTTTTGATGATTCAAAATGGTGTAATAGTAAGCCAGTAAAATATTTAAAGGCCAAAGCACAGCTGCAATGTGAATAAAATATTATTAGACATGTCCTTGATCTTTTGCTTTATTACAGGTTGGAGACTTTTAATTTTTAATAAAATTCACTGCAATGACAGATAAGATAGATTGCTCCCAATAGTGGTTCACATGAAAGAAATGATATCACATGCCTGACTACTAAACATAATGATATGCTTAATTCATGGAATTAATTACTTCCTTTGTTGCATATTCATACATTTTATTGAGAAAAATTCCCTTGAGACTACCTCTCTCTGAAGGAACAATGAATATAAAATGAACAAGATGTATAAAATTCTTTTAAGAAAGAGAAAAAAAAGAAATTAGAAGATAGCAATAAAAGCCCACCCAGAAAATTTTTGTATAGCACATGATTTACAAATTAAACAAGGAGTTAAGTATCTGTTTAACTTGAATGGGAGATTACAAAGACCACTGTTATATTGTCATGTGATGAATGTGTTGAATGTGACATCACATAGAAATAAATACTGCATCTAATCAAATTACCTCCCATCTTGGTTAAAAAGGAAAAAAACAGTTTGGTATATTAACAGCTATAGCCAATCTTTTGATGCAGTGGTGGTAAGTTCTTTAGCTTTTCCTGTCTGCCATCCTCATTTTTATTTTGAAACACTAAAACAACTGATAGAAACACAAATACAAAAGCACTAAGAAGTGAGGTCATTGAATAATTCAACCAATGAGTAAGGTTCACCAATCAGACTAGGGATTGTGCTCTGAGCAGAACTAACTCTTTGGGGGAAGTATAAGACCAATAATACTTTTCCTCAGACACATGGTTATCAGAAGGAGTTTTGCAAATCTCACTAAAATGTGGTGCGTATTTTATTTTTGCTCATTTCATTCTGCATTGTTTTAACTTACTTTAAGATTTATTCATTACTTTGCAACTCTGTATGAATTTGGGGAACATAATATCCAAGTAATATAGCTTGATTAAGACAGATAAAGTGGGGCTGGGAAAGTTGCTCAGGTAGAGTGTTTGCTTTGCATGAATGAGGCCCTGGGTTTGATTCCTTAGCAATACATAAACAGAAAAAAACGGAAGTGGCAATGTGGCTCAAGTGGTAGAGCCGCTAGCCTTGAGCTGAAGAGCTGAGGGACAGAGTTCAGCCTCACAACCGATAAAAATCTTAAAAAAAAAAAAAAAAAGACAGATAAAGTGATGATACATTTTCCTAAGTAAAAAATAAGCAATAGCGCAATAGCTGCATCTCTGCAGAAGGGAAAAGTGTTTCTTAGTTTCCACAAATTAACTTTTTTCCTAATAAAAGGGGAAAACAACACCATTTGCTATGGTGCCCACCAGTGTCAATAACCCCTGTTTTCACTGTATTTGATGTTGGTATAATTTGGGAGGGGAAGAGAAAAATCAAAATGTTTAAATAGAGATACAGGTTGACCCACTGTAACAATATGATGTACAAAACACTGTTGAACAATGAACTTTACAATTGGGGGGGGGGTGTAGCTGTGGAGGTTGGAGGGAAAGGATGGTGGGGGAAAAACAAAGGAGAAGGAAACAATACTTGATAAGAAATGTACTCATTATCTTGCTCCAGTAACTGTAACCCCTCTATACAGTATTTTCACAATAAAAAACTTACAAAAAATAAATACTTTGCAATGTAACTTTGAATTGATATGTAGTATAAATATATTATGTATCCTTCACTATAAAGAATTCAGTACAAAAAAGTAATATGTCCTATTGATATACTTTATAAAAATCAACATTTTAGATATATTTGGTTGAAATACTAATATTAATTAAATTAGTAAATGTAATGTAGTTACTAGAAAAATATTTAATTACATATGTAACTAGAAACAATATTTTTTTCAGCATTGTATTTCAGATTGACAACCTTAATTTTAAAAGATGCTCCTGTACATTTCATGAAATACTATAGAAGTTTATTTCACCATATGTATTTATAAAAGTAGAAAACAATATTAATAAGACAAAACTTAATAAAAGATACCAGACATTTGCTTAGCTATAATGAGTGTCCAATTTAACCATTCTTCCATCCTCTGCACTACTTAAAACTCTAAAAATTTTAATGGAATAAAAGGTAAATAATGCAGGGATTTGTGAAAGCATTGTCCATAATGCTTATGTACATAATTTGTAGACAATAGCTATACAATCTCTGAACAAATATAGAAATCTCTGTAATAATACAATGGGTCTCTAAAATTTATTTAAAATTTATTTATGATGACTTATGCATGCACTCATATTGTTGGTAGGAGATTTTTAGGAGTTTGAAGGTTTCTTTGCAGACTGAGGAGGAAAAGGCAGAGCTTGACGCAGGCTAATCTCAAACTCATGACCTTCTTGGCTAAGCCTTTCCAGCAATGAGATTATAGAAATGTGCCAATATGCTAGTCTTGGTGTGCATTCTAAATTAAGTCCAAGAAAGTATGACTTTAAGAAGCAAGATAACAAAATGTGTTTCATGGAAAAATGACAAAATAAAGTTGATTTAGGAGACTGAAGAAACTAGACAAGATTTTAAGGAAACATGATATAAATAGAAGCCTCCAACATCTTCACACTGATTTCTACATGAAGTAATCCATGGAATTTTATGTATCAAGGAGAAACCAAAAATAGTTCCAACTACATTTCAGAAATTCTTGAGTTCTCTAGATACAACGCAGATGGAACAGATTAAACTAGTCATAAAAAAAAAAACCCTAGCATAGTTTAAGCCTTACACAGTGGTCTAGACCTATAATCCAAGCACTTAGGATGCTGAGACAGAGGGTCCTTCACAAGTTCAAAGTAAGCCAGGGCTACATAGCAAGTCCATGTGTCAAAGCCACAAATGATCAAAGACATAAAAATAGAACCTTGATGGGACACTAGTAGCTCACTCTTGAAATCCTAACTACTCAGGAGGCTGAGTGGTGCAAAGCAACCCAGGCAGAACAGTTCTCGAGATGCTTATCTCCAATTAATAGCCAAAAGCCAGAATTGGAACTTTGACTCAGTGATAAGAGTGATATTCCTGAGCAAAAACTTCAGGGATGGCACCCAGGCCCTGAGTTCACAGAGTTCAAGCCCTAGGGCTGGCACACATGCCATACATACACGTGCACACGCACACGTACACACACACACGCACACGTGCACACACACACACACACACACAGGTTCTTTGTGTTGATTTGTGAGGGTTTGTGCATGTTATCAATCTTCATCGATTTGGAAGAAAAACTGTATTCAAAAACAGATCAGTCAAGAGATTGGTAAAAATTCCTTTTAGAAGTGAAATAAAAAAGAAAGCAATCTAATTGAATAAGCTAAAATGTGTAAAAGTAGACTCTGAAATATTAAAAATTATTGGTAAGATTGGTGAAATATATTTGTCAAAGAATCAAAATTGAGTTCAGAGATGATGGATTTAAAAGTTCTGTAATAATACCTCTACTTATGGCAAAACAATTCAACTGGAATTAAGATTTAAATTTATTGATAAATTATTATTTACATCTTGATTATGTCCAGTTATTACAAATACTAAAAATAGGTTGAGAAAGCCAATGCAAAGAAGAACAGTTTTAGTATCTAGCAAAATTGTTCTCCACTTCTCTTGGGCTTTTTGAGGCCCAGGAATTATTTAGTAAATAACAAAAGAGACACGTATACTTCTCATTGGCTTCCAAAGACCAATATTACTGAATTGGCCATTTTGTTTGGTCCTTTTATGAAAATGAATGAATGATTTTTAACAGAGAAAGGGTGTCTCCTGCTAAACCAACTGTGTCTTCAAATCTGTGCTATGCAATGATAGCCACTTCAGAAGCATAGAAAGCTGGTATTGTCATATTTAATATAGGATTCCTTATGACATATTTAAATAAACCATGAACTTCACTCAGTGAAGTGATGGGATTACTTTTATCTTATTTCTTTTTTATAATTAGACTAATAACAGTGGAGAAACTTAAAAGAAACTTAAATGTATAAAACAGAGAGAGTTGTAAAACTCATATATCTTAAATAGATACACAAGTAACATTAATAAATGACCTCCTAAAAATAAGACAATAGGATATAATCTGATCATGATCTTGATTTGAAAAGCAGCAATTAACTATTCATGGTGTCACTTTATTCCCAAACTCAAAAATCTTTGATTCAAAAGAGATGTAATTTCAAAACTTATCCAAGATAGGCCAAACAGATGGGCCAAAATAACTTTTCAAAATGAAGAATAACATCAATTAATATGGAAGCCATATTATTTGAAAATAGCTTTCTCAAATATTATTAAAACCACATTAAAATGACCAGACATCCCTATATTGCATTCTAAAATCTGGAATTATGTGGAGTATTTTTTAATCAACTATTGCATATTCCACTAGTCTGCCTCTTCCAAGCATTATTGGATCTCTACAGACATGACCTGTAATTATTTCCAGCCATGTTCATGATTGTTTTCCTTCTATACTTTATGATCATTAAGTTGCATTTGCATACAACTTCACTGTTAATCATTGATATTTCTGTCATGTGTATGTCATTCTTCTTTAGTTTCAATTTCTATCTAGAAACATTTATTGCAAACGTTTTAAATAGAAGAAAATTTCAAATTAATGTTATAAACAAGACTTCATAAACTTCAGAGAAGTTTCTCTTTAAGTCTTTAGCCCACGTTTTTTTTTTTTCATGCGATTGTTTCTAATATATTTATAAGTTAATTTCTTTGTTGCTTTGTATGTCCCTCCCCCACGGTATAACCCCTGCTTCACTGTATTTGATGCTGGTATAATTTGTGGAGGGGAAGGGGAAAAACAAATCGTTTAAAAAGGGATACAGGTGGACCCATTCCAACAATGAGATGTACAAGTCGTTATGTCGAAAATGAACTTTACAACTTTGGTGAGGGGAGGGGATTGGGTAGAGGGGAGAGGAAGGGTATGGGAAGGGATGGGAAGAGGAAACAAAAGAGGAGGTATCAATGCTTGATAAGAAATGTACTCATTATCTTGCCCATGTAATTGTAACCCTTCTCTACGGTATTTTCACAATTAAAAAAAAAAAGAATATGGCTAGGTTTAAATGAAAGCAAACATCAAGAGAGAAAAATCTGAACTGTAAAAATACAAAGGAAAGCACAATTCAAACCAAGCATTCCAAATAAGGTGCCAAACAGAAGTCAGGATGGTACAAAAATTCAAATCTGAGGAAAAGTTACAAGCTTGAAAACAATTGTGAAGCATCAAGAGCAGAACATGCAAAAGTTTAAGAGCTTAATAAATAATATTTCAAAAAGTCAAAATGTGTTCAAATATCAAAATGTCAAATGGCATTTATATTCCCTTCCTGTTTATGGGCTAAGCTATGTCTAAGTCATGGTACTCAAAATGCTTACTTTATTAGCTTAGTTAATTAAAAAAACTTTTAGTTAGAGGGTTATCATGTCAACGTACAGAAAGAAATCTAAAGGAAATTGATATATGAACTGTTTTTTGGATCACAGTTCTTATAAGTAGAGCCAGAATTAAATAAGACCCTGCTGTTTATTCACTTATCTGATTTACTATATGGTAGGATTTTAAAATAATCTGTCCCCTACAAAAATCACAATTCTCACTATGAAGTATTGAAGGATAGAAACAATCTGACTATACTATTAGATGTGTGCCCTTTGAAGTTGATTAGGATTAGATTGGTTCACTTGATAGAATTCTCATGGTTGAATACTAATGACTTCATAAAGAGAGAGAGAGAGAGAGAGAGAACCCAGAAGATACACACTCCGTCTTTCCATGTAATGCCTTGCGTTGCCTAAGATTGGTATCGAGAAAGTCATTACCTAGTATATCCCCTAAACCTTGAACAAACAGAGCTGTGAGAAACAAAACAAAACAAAAATTATTTTCTTTGTAACTTATTTTATGACATAGTCTTATTGGCAACAGAAAAGGAAAATAAATACAACCAAACTAATATGAGCACAGCTATATTTAATACACACTTTATCAATTAAGATGAATATAATATAATCCTATTATATAAAATGAATATGTATGTATAATAAACACGTCTCAAGTGGTTGCAATAACTCAGGCAAACAATGATGAAAAATAATTACAAAAAAGAAATAACTGAACCTTGGTGTGGGGTTGGAGGTATGGCTCAGGTGGTAGTGGTTCAGCTAAGGAGCAAAATCATCAGGCCCAGTGTCAGATCAAAAAAAAAAAGGTAGAAAGAAAAAAGAATATCTGCATAGAAATGAGTGTTTGTGTTTGTATATACTCAAATATCTACATACAAAATGTGTGTATATATATATATATATATATATATATCATAATATATCTCCATGGCAACACCTAAGTGCAAAGATAATGATCTTTTTCCTACATAGTTTAAAATGGAAAAAAAATTTAACTAATGAATCCTTAACAGGGGCAAATTATCCTGTGTGTACAAGTTATAAAGGAAAATACCCTCATTAAAAAGCATATACGGCATTCATGTCTATGAATGTTCAGGAAGTTAATCCATCATGTAATTACCAACAAGGTAGATTAATCAAAGATAGAAATTTTAATAATAAAGAATTAGCATATAACAAGTTACAGTAATCATAATGTATTTTGATATATTAACTTCTTTCTTGTGTCATTACCAATATTTTAAAAAACACCATAATTCACCATAGCAAAAGCAAGTGTGTGTATATGTATATGTATATGTATAAATGCATATATATAAGTATGATGGATGAAGGGAATGTAACAGTATATGACTATATATGCATATGCATTATATTCACATGCATGAACATGATATAGATGACCTTCAACTAACAATAGTTTGACTTTGGAGTTTTTGAAGATGACTAAACAATTAGCTCAGTAGAAAACATACTTACTATTTTGAATTTCATTCTTTTCCTTAACCAAAAACATGCGATAGGATATTCTGTTTATTCTCAACATGTTGAGCCCTGGTACCAATCTATAGTTCCTAGTCAGCCACATGATCAAATGTACAATCAATACTGCACAGTGAGCAGTTTTGCTAAGGTATGGTATAAATTAGGTGTTAGCATATTTTAAATTTAGGATATTTTCAACTTACATTGAGTTTATTGGACTTTATGTGCATTGTTAAGTCAAGGACCATCAGTGTAGATGGGTGATAGTTACATAGATATATAAATAGCAAATACATTAGATAGTATATATACGTATATGTATATATACTATATATATATATATATATATATATATATATATACACACACACACACACACACATTATAGGTACCCCTTACACTGTTTTATTTAATGACTAAATTAGCATTATTTTATTTGGTATCCCAGAATTTGCAAAGGCGCTCCCTTTTGTTTGATGCTCATACTCTGCTAATTGATTATCACTACCTGGGTGGTCTCTATTACACATCCACCAGATAGGTGTCAATCTGCAGTGGCTATTTACTCCAGAATGGTTTAGGCCAGCTATATTTATTTTCTTGATGACATTAATTTTCAAAATTATTATGTAGCTGATAAAATACTTTGCTAGAATGTCCTAATAATGCTGACATTTTGAAATTTTTCTATTTAAAAAGTCTATTTTTATGCTGTAGGAAGCTTCATTTATAAGACCTCAACTCCAGCTACAAGGGAGGAGCCTTCATCCTGGCTCCTAAAAAATCTCTTTTAAAAGCCCTACCAGCCAATCCATCCATTGCCAATTAAGTTTCAATACCTGAGGTTGGGATAGATACTCTCAAACCTTAGGCCTTCACTATCCAGAGGTATCACCTGGAATTATGCTTGTTTGGTTAATTAAAGCAATCTCTAGTCCCATTTTTGGGTTCTGGTCTATTGGGCCTACAGCAAAGCCCTGGTGATTGCAATACACTTCCTAACACAGTTTAAAAAAATCTATTTTTAGTAGCTCCAATCCTATGAACAAATAATATCTATTTGTCTTCCTTCTATTATTTCAGCACACACACACACACACACACACACACACACACACCCTAAAGCCCTACAGAAGCTATTTATGACTGGATGCAGGCAGTATGATTAGATGGTACATGCAGAGGAAGCCTGATGCCAGCATAAAACTGCTGGTTTGGGGTGTTTACCTTTTCTTGTGCTGATTAAGGACACAGGATTTGGAGTGCTTGATTCATAAGGGACAGTATGAATGCCTGTTCTTGTGTCCCTAATATTTACTTCTTGATATCTTGGTATCTACCTCTTGGAATGTGCCTTTTGATCTATAACTAAAAATGCCCCAAGCTAACATGTACTCCCTGACCCATTGAATATGGAGGTAACTTGTCAGGTGCCTGTGGCTCACACCTGTAATCCTAGCTACTCAGGAGGCTGAAAGCTGAGGATCAGGTTCAAAGCCAGCCCAGGCAGGAAAGTCTGTGAGATTCTTTTTTTTTTTTTTGGTCAGTCATGGGTATGAACTCTGGGCCTGGGTGCTGTCCCTCAGCTCTTCAGCTCAAGACTAGCGCTCTACCACTTGAGCCTCAGTGCCACTACTGACTTTTTCTGCTTATGTGGTGCTGAGGAATTGAACCAAGGCCTCATGCATGCAAGGCAAGCACTCTACCACTGAGCCACCTTCCTAACCCCTGTGAGATTCTTATCTCCAATTAACCACCAGAAAAATGGAAGTGGCACTGTGGCTCAAGTGGTAGAGTACTCACCTCGAGCAGAAGGGACAGTGACTAAGCCCAGAGTTCAAGCCCCACAAACAACCAAAAAATAAAAATGAAAGAAAAAAGAAAATGGAGGTAATCTTGTGGTATATATATATATATTACCTCTCACAGAAATAGGAATTTTGTGCATGAGTAATCTTTTCTCACCTTCACAGTGTCAACTGAGCAGAACTGGTAGAAAAACTGGTAAACATAATAAACTATATGTTAACAGGTTAACAGGGAGTAAAAGATTTATGTGGACATTCTTTTCTGTTTTCAACTAAACACCATGTATTAATTATTAAATAAAATCGCCTTTTAAATTTTAGCCTTGTGTAAATCCATAAATAAAAAATATCTTCTATAATAAATGTATTCATTTGTTATAAACTTTAATGACGGCTTTGGAGAAGTTCTTTGGATATTAGCCAATTGACATAATAACCAATTAAACAATTATGTCTAAAATATTGGGGAAAACATGATTTATAAATCTCACAGCTGCTGTGAAGGTGATGGAAATAAGAGTTCCTAAATAATGCAATAGGCTACAATTAACCTTTATTTTCTGCTTAACAAATGTGAGTAAACAACGTCAAACTTGAGTCAATCTTCATCAACTTTGTTATATTATAAACTGCTTATCATACCGATCAAAAAGCTTGGTAATGTTTTATTACAACACCTCATATTTAAAATATATCATTGAAAATCACTGATAAATGGAATAAAAAAGATAACACTTACTAAATAAAAGGATTCAAGCAAAAGTATCAGAATTTCCAAGATTACAGAAGTTGAGAAACAAATGTGATTAAAATCAGTCACTTCTCAGAAACTATGTTAATGTTGATAAATGATAGTCTTCTTTAAATCTCCTAAATAATCCTCTGCCAAACATCATCATCTCATGTTCACTATGAGGCAATGTTGTTGTGACAGATTTTGCTGCACTAGTAAGGGATGGAATTAGGACTTATTCTGCCCCATTAAGAAGCTCCTCCAGGATGTGGCCAAAGGGAACCCTACTGCATTGTTGGTGGGAGGGTAAACTTGTTCAACCACTTTGGAAAGCAGTATGGAGGTTCCTCAAAAGACTCCACATAGATAGAGCTCCCCAATGACCCAGCAATCCCATTTTTGGGCATTTACCCAAATGATCACAAACAAGGCCATACTAAAGCTACCAGCACAACTATGTTTACTGCAGCATTATTTACTATAGCTAAGATATGGAACCAACACAGATGTCTCTCAGTAGATGAATGGATCAAGAAAATGTGATATATACATATATATATATAGTACATATATATATACAGTACATATATATATACATATATATATATGTATATACATATATATGTATATATGTATATACATATATATATATATATGTACTGGAATTCTATGCCTTCATCAGAAAGAATGACATTGCCCCATTTGTTAGGAAATGGAAAAAACTTGGGGAAAAAATAAATTAAGTGAAGTAAGCCAGGCCCATAGAAACATAGGTCCCATGGTTTCCCTTATTTGCAATAACAGTATATGCCTAGGAAAAGCAGAAAAGGTCAAAAGCTATATACATATGACCATATAAGATGATGCTAAATGAAATGAATCCCAAGATAGGAATACAAGAGGTTTTATCTTTGTTGCTGTTGTTTTTAATACACTTGTAATATACTATGTGATTTTTTTGTTTCTCTTATGTTTTTCCCCCATGGTATAACCCCTGTTTTTACTGTATTTGATTCCAGTGTCCTGCATCTTGTATATACATTTTTCTAATTTGGGGATGGGAGGGAAATAACAAAAAGCTGAAATAAGAATACAGGTTGACCCATAGTAACAATGAATTGTACAAGACACTATGTTGGAAACAAACTTTACAACTTGGGCAGGGGAGGTGCTGGGGAAGTGGGGAGGGAAGGGATGGTAGGGGGAAAACTAAGGAGGGGAAAACAATGCTCAATAGGAAATGTACTCATTACCTTACTCATGTAACTGTAACCCGTCTGTACAGGATCTTTATAATAAAAATATATAATAAAAAATGAAGCTTCTCCATCATTGATTCACAATGCATCACTGGGAGAGCAACATTTGGATGAATTGTAAAATTTTTGGAAACGCATACTCTTTGCCTAACCTCAGATTAACTGAAATGAGAAATATTTGGAATAAGTCTCAAAAATCTGTGTGATGTTAATATGCTAGTTTCAGAAATATTGAACACCAGAAGTGGCACTGTAGCTCAAGTGGTAGAGCGCTCGCCTTGAGCTGAAGAGCTGAGGGACAGTGCCCAGGCCCAGAGTTCAAGCCCACGGCCGACCAAAAAAAAAAAAAAAAAAAGAAATATTGAACACCTTCATTCCTTGGGTCCTATATTGACTAGAAAAGAACTAAAAAGAGGTTTTCCATCATATAAAATCTTTTAAGTCTGCTTCTTTGCTTTCTACATGTTGTTTGCTTAAAATTTACAGGACTAGATCATTTCCAACATAGAGTCTTGTATCACTGTTGCATTGGTTCCACCTTTGTCCTTCATCTCACCATTTTTTTGTTCCCCTTCCTTCCCTAATATAAATAAACATATATACAATTTCCAGTGTGCCAAAATCAAATACAATGACAACAGGTATAATCTGTACAACTTGAGGAGGAGTCAGGGAAGGGGGAGAGAAAGGGAGAAAAATGAAGGAGGGAGTAACAAGTTCAACAAGAAAAGTACTCCTATCTTACTTATGTAACTGAACCCCCTCTGTGTATCACTTTGACAATAAAATTAAAACAAAATAAAATACAATTTACAAGACCATGGAGGATTCCAAAATAATTTAAAGTCGTCTATGGAAAGCACAACAGTAAAATTCACCATTGGTAAGGGAATTAATATTTTTATTCTATAAGTTGCTTTGGTGTTTATCTTGTTCTGAAGGAGAGAAAACTCTTTAAATTTTGACTATGCAAATTTACAGTTTTAATCCAAAGTTTGATTTTGAAAAGGTGTCATTGGAAAGGTGGGGTGAAGAAAATGGAAGAAAAGGATGAGAGCTAATATTACTCTTATCAACTTGAGTCCCATTTATATAATTTATATATGAAATATGGTACATATTTATTCATATTTAGAGTGTTTTGCTTAAAATTTAAATATATCAACTAATTTGTAGTCGTTTTTGCCATAATCCCAAATCGCATGTAGAATAAGACCATGTTCTGACTTGTCTGCTCTTATTGAAACTCAAAATAGCTTAAATATACACCTGCATCCCTTATTATCTGTTTTAAAATATATTGGTTATTATTCCAACTTAATTTGGTTTTCTTTTTAATTTTTTTTTTAAATTTTATTTTATTTTATTTGAGAACATACTGTACAGAGGGGTTACAATTACATGGGCAGGATAATGCATACATTTCTTACCAAGTATTGCAGCCTACTCCTTTGTTTACCCTTCACCTCCCTTCCCAGCCTCCCCCCTCCCCCCCCCACCCAATCATACCCCCCCTTTCTTTTTAATTTTAAAATCATTGAAATTTATTTTGATTTAAACTAAACTCATATACTAACATGAGTATTTAAAATATATGTGTCTTGCTTCCAAAAACAGGTCTGATTTTACATTTACTTAAATGTTATGTTTGGCTTCTTTTGTAAATTATTAATTATCTTCACTAAGACTCATACTGTACTTGTTAAATTTATGCTTTAATATTTTATGATTTCTGTGTTTCTTGCAAAATTTTAAGATAGTTTCCTTTTGAATTTCATAATTAATTGTATATCAACAGGTGTGATATTTATGTATTTATTACATATTATGATGATTCACAAACCAGACATAAAATTAGTACTACTGGAAGAAAGGTGGCTTTACAGGCTATATTAAACAAAATGTCTATAGTTCAGGTTCTAGTGATATCTATTGAGTACTAAAATGTACAGATTAATGTATCCAAGATCAACTTTTTTATCAGAATATTGCTTTTCTATTCTCTTCTTTTATGAAACTTGGTAATTATCAAGAATTTTCTTGCTACTTATACTTGATTATCAGCTCACATATAATGTCACATAATTTGTTTAGGTGGAAATGGAAAATGAGAATTTCTTTTTCCCTAAACCTGAAGCCTCTTTCTACCTTGCTCTGCTTTTATGGAAGCAATAATGGATATATGTAATTAAAATAAAACTTTCCAATTTATTATAATGTGGACAAAGAACAGATCTTAAAATTATACTACCTTACTTGGACTGTTTCTTCATCTGTAAAATGGCATAATTGTAATAATAGAAAATGAGTGGGAATATCTTAAAACATCCCATCAACATTTGTATAATATTGTACAAAAAGCGAATCCCTTTTATTACTCAGTTTATTTTCTAGAACAATATTAAGGCCACCAATTACTGACTTATATATTATTAATTTAATCCTATTTTCAGCTTAAAATCACCAAACAATATTTAATAAATGTCTCAGAATTCCTGGAGCCATACTAATAGGCAATTTTCAGATTAACTTTTAGCATCTATTTGTAAGACTTAAATGTAGTGAAAAACATAATCCTAAATATGTTGTTTTTTAAGATATATATATATATTTATAGGAAAATATTTTATGCCAGCATGAGAAGTTAGATATCCAATTCAATTTGCTTTTAGAGATTTAAATCATACCTAGATTAAACAGTTAATTATAAGGCCTTTTAATAAAAACTATCTCTTATATTCATTTATGATGGATTATTAAGAGTTCTGGGTCCAGAGAAGATGGCAGAGGAGAAGCTTGGGGCTAAACAAGCTCTTGCATATAAACCAGTTTTAATGTTCTAGTGAAAAGTTCAAGGCTAGAGAATCACACCAAGTGTGCCATCATAGTATAGGGAGTTTGACCTGAGAGAAAAAATTCAGGCAGCTTGGTTAAGGAGACAGATTGGAGCGCTGGCTGTTGTACACGGTGGTGGTGGCAACAGCTGCCACGGCTGCCATATCAACAGACAGAGCCCAGAATGAAGGCACCAGCAATGGTGTGCTAGCAGATGCTACTCATCTTCAGGAAGAACTGACAAGGAGAGGAAATCTTCATCCTGCTAACCACAGACAGTCGCAGACCATGGATGGCTGGGAAACCAAGGGAAAGGCATGAGTACCCCACAAGACATTCTCACTCCTTATCACAGAGTAGCAGTGTGAAGATAGCCCCTCCCTCACCATCTGAGAAGAACTCCATCTTTGATACTGACAAAGACCAGACCACAGCATCTAGCTTGTAACTCAGGCCTCAGAAGAAGACAATAGGAGTCATTCAACAGGTCAAGATAACCTGACCTGCAGGGCTTAGCTCCAACCCCAGCTCCAACCCCTTCTCAGGCATAGGGAGCTCTACCTAGGGTGTGACAACATTCCTCACTGGGTAAGTAGACACAGAGGCTCCCACACCCCTCTGTAGCACAAGATAGGACTATTCAGATACAAGAAGTCTTTAGAACAGAACAAAACATCCACCATCACATTGTAATTCACACAGGATTCTTAAAAATGTCAAGGAGAAAAGATCAATCATCTATGAAGGGATACCAATCAGAATGACTTCAGATTTCTCATCAGAGACCATGAAAGCAAGCAAGAAGAGACTGGAATGATGTATGCCACACCTTACAGACAAACAACTATCCACCAAGAACACTATACCCAGCTAAACTCTCCTTCATAACAAAGGGAAAAATAAAAACCTTCCACAGGAAAGAAAACTTGAAACAATATATCTCCACCAAACCAGGCCTACAAAAGTACTTAAAGATGTCCTCCACATTGAAAACCAAGAAGAGCACGAAAACGGCCAAGAAATGGCCGCCAACATAGAATCTGAGAATCATAGGAAGAACTCAGTTGGCACAGCTCCCAAGAAGTTGGATAACATGGCAGGAATTACCAAACATCTCTTAGTCCTAACACTCAATATCAATGAACTTAACTCTCCAATTAAGTGACAGATTATCTAGTTGGATCAAAAAGCAAGATCCTTCTATCTGCTGCTTTCAAGAGACACACTTTGCAAACAAAAACAACATGTTCTGAAAGTGAAAGGCAAATGGCCCCCAAGCAAATGGCCCCCATAAACAGGTGGGAGTTGCAATCCTAATATCAGATAAAATAGATTTCAAATTTAAATGAGCAAGAAGATATAAAGAAGTTCATTACATACTAAATAAGGGACCTTTCCTTCAAGAAGATATTACAATTCTAAATATGTATTCACCAAATAACGGAGCACCCAAATTTATCCAAGAAATACTACTCTCCCTAAATTTCACATAGATCCAAAGACATTAATTGTTGGGGACTATAACACACAACTATCCCCACTGGATGGGTCAAACTGGAAAAAACTCAACAGAGAAACCTCAGATCTAAACAACTGCATGGATCACCTAAACTTGACAGACATCTACTGAATATTTTATCCAGCAGCATCAGATTACATTTTCTTCTCAGAAGCACATGAAACATTTGCCAAAATAGACCACATTTTAGGTCACAAAAAACAAATTTGTCCAAATTCAGAAATATTGAAATTATACCCTGCATTCTCTCAGACCACAAGGGAATAAAATTAGAATTCAACACCAAAAACCACCAAGGAAAATCCTGTAACACATGGAGGCTGAACAACACACTGTTGAACCACCAGTGGGTAATGGAAGAGATTAGGAAGGAAATTCAAATGTTCATGATATTTAACAAAAAGGAACACACAAATTACTAGATCCACTGGGATACAGCAAAGGCATTAATCAGAGGCAAGTTTATAGCTCTGAGTTCCTACATTAACAAATTAGAGAGATCTGAAACCAATTTGACAAGACACCTGAAACTCCTTGAAAAAGAGCAATAAGCTAAACCCCAATCAAATAGACTGAAACAAATAATTAAAATTAAATCAGAATTAAAATAATTAGAGTCCTAAAAAAAAACAGAAAGAATCAAGAAAACAGAATTGGTTCTTCAAAAACATTAACAAAATTGACAGACCCTTAGCAAATCTTTTCATAAAAAGAAGAGAAGACACCCAACTAAACTCAGAGATGACAATGGAAACATCACCACAGAAACAAAATAAAAAAAATCATAGAGGAATACTTCTCAAACTTTTATGCTAAGATGTTTGAGAATCTGGAAGAGATGGACAAATTTCTAACAAATATCGACATTCTCAAACTAAACCAAGATGATTTAAACCAACTTAACAGACCTATATCAAGCATTGAAATAGAAACAACAATAAGAAACCTACCACCCAAAAAAAGCACCAGGACCAGATGGATTTACAGCTGAATTCTACAGGGCCATCAAAGCAGAACTCACACCAATACTCCTCCAACTCTACAATGAAGCCAACATAACCCTCATCCTAATACCAAACCTCATCAAAGAAAGAGAATGCAGACTCATTTCTTTGACTAACATCAATGCAAAACTTCTCAACAAAATTTTGGCAATCGACTTCAACAACTCATCAAAAGCATCATACACCATGATCAAACAGGATTCATTTTAGGGATACAATGCTGGATCAATGTAAGAAAATTAATTAATACAATTCATCACAGCAACAAGACTAAGGATAAGAACCACATGATTATCTCAATAGATGCAGAAAAAGCATTGGACAAGATTCAACACCCTATATGAAGAAAGCTCTGGATAAACTAGGAATCCATGGAACATTCCACAATATAATAAAGGCTATGAATGATAAACCTACAGCCAGCATTATACTTAACGGCGAAAAGCTAAAGTCATTTCCTCTAAACTCAGGAATGAGACAAGGATGTCCACTCTCTCAACTCCTCTTCAAGAAGAGGACATGATCTTGTATTTAAAGAACCCCATGAACTCCACTCCCATGTTACTGGAGGTGATCTGAAACTTTGACAAAGAATCAGGGTATAAAATTAACCCTCAAAAATCAATAGCTTTTCTATATGCAAACAATGAGAAAAGCTCAGGTGAAATAAGGAAAGCAACTCCTTTTGTTATAGCCCCACATAAAATAAAACTTTTTTAAAACCCCAAAAAAGGAAATTAAAGCAGAACTAAAGAAGTGGAAAAACCTCTCATGCCCCTGAGTTGGAAGGAAAAACATTGTGAAAATGACAATACAGTCAAAGGCTATCTACCAATTTCAGGTAATACCTATCAATATCCCAACCTCATTCTTCAATGAAATAGAAGAAGCAACCCCAAAATTCATATGAAACAATAAAAGACCCCAAATAGCAAAAACAATCCTAAGCAGAAAGAACAATGCTGGAGGAATATCAATACCAAACTTTAAACTCTACTACAAAGAAACAGTAATCAAAACACCTTGGTAGTAGCACAAGTACAGACCTGAGGACCAAGGGAATAGAACTGAAGACCCAGAAATGAACCCACAGAATTGTAGCCACTTAATCTTCGATAAAGGAGCTAAAAGTAATAGGATGGAAGAAAGAGCCTCTTTAGTAAATGGCAAAATTGGTTCAACATCTGTAGAAAAATAAAGCTAGATCCGTATATCACCCTGCACCAGAATCAACTCCAAATGGATCAAAGACCTCAAAGTAAAAGCAGAGACCCTGAAAACATTACAGGAAGGAATAGGAGAAACTCTAGGGTTCCTTGGCACAGGCCAAAATTTTCTTAATAAAAGCCCAGAAACACAACAAATCAAAGAAAGGTTGGACAAATAGGATTGCATGAAACTGCAGAGCTTCTGCATGGCAAGGGACATAGCTAACAAGGTCAGTAGAAAGCCCACGGATTGGGAGAAGATCTTCACTAGCCATACAACAGATAAGGGTCTTATATATAAAATATACTTGGAACTCAAAAAATTAAATCCCATAACAAGAAATCTTCAAAGAAACACCCTCCCTGTTAATAAGTTGGCTAGAGACTTAAAGAGAGTCTTCTCTGAAGAGGAAATAAGAATCACCAGTGGCTCATATCTTCTGTAATCCTAGCTACTCTGGAGGATGAGATCTGAGGATCGTGGTTCAAAGCCAGCCCAAGCAGGAAACTCGATGAGACTCTTATCTCCAATAAACCACACAGAAAACTGGAAATGGCACAGTGGCTCAAGTGGTCAAGTGCTAGCCTTGAGCTGAAAAGCTGAGGGACAGCTTTCAGGCCCAGAGTTCAAGCCCCATGACCAAAAAAAAAAAAAAAAAAGGCCAATAGACACATGAAGAAATGCTCAACTTCTCTAGCCATAAAAGGAATGTAAATCAAAACAGCATTAAGATTCCATCTCACCCCAGTTAGAATGGCTATAATCAAGAAATCTAATAACAACAGATGCTGCAGGGGATGTGGCCAAAGGGAACCCTACTGCATTGTTGGTGGCAATGTAAACTTGTTCAACCACTTTGGAAAGCAGTATGGAAGGTCCTCATTATTTACCATAGCTAAGATATGAAACCAACCCAGATGAATGGATCAAGAAAATTATATATATATATATATATATATGTGTGTGTGTGTGTGTGTGTGTGTGTGTGTGTGTGTGTGTGTGTGTGCACATATATACATATATGTATGCATATACATATATGTATATGTATGTATATATATGTATATATACATACATATACATATATATGTATATAGATGAATAGATCAAGAAAATTATATATACATATATATACATATATATACATATAATTTTCTTGATTTATTCATATATGTCTATATATGTATATATGAATTCCACCAGAAAGAATGACACCACAACATGTGTTAGGAAATGGGAAGACTCGGAAAAAATGATACTAAGTAAGCCAGGCCTAAAGAAAATAGGTCCCATGTTTTCCTGTATTTGCAATAAGTAGTATATGTCTAGGATAATCTTACTAGACAAGCAGAAAAGGTCAAAAGCTATGTACATATGACCATATACTATGATGCTAAGTGAAATGAATCCCAAGAGAGGAACACAAGAGGTTTTATATTTCTCACTGTTGTTTTTAATATATTATGTGATTTTTTTCTTTCTTTTGTATGTTCTTCCCCCATGGTATAACCCCTGTTTTCACTGTATTTGCTTCTGCTGCCCTGCATATCTTGTATATACATTATTCTAATTTGGGGAGGGAAAGGGAAATAACAAAAAGCTGAAATGAGGACATAGGTTGACCCACTGTAACAATGAGATATACAAGACACTATGTTGAAAATGACTTACAGCTTCAGGGGACAGGGTGTGTGTGTGTGTGGGAGGAGTTGGGGAGTTGAGGAGAGAAGGAATGGAAGAGGGAAAACAAAGGAGGGGGTAACAATGTTCAATAGGAAATGTACTCATTACTTTACTCATGGAACTGTAACTCCTCTGTACAGTATCTCACAATAATATACACACACATATATGAATTCTGATTTCTTTTTTAAGGTGTGTTGTGGATGAATATCTATGAAATCCTAGCTACTCAGTATGTGAAGAGCTGAGTATGAAGGTTTGCCAGGCCAGGTAGAAAAAATTGTGAGACACTGTTTCCAATTAACCAGCAAAATGCTAGGCTGGAGGGACAGTTTCATGAGTAAAACAGCTGAGGACAGGAAAAGCTGAGCTAGAAAATAAGGCCCTGAATTCAAGCCCAGTTATAATCAATAAACAATATCAAATGGATTAAAATCATGAAAAGTAACTCTTCTTTATTTATCATATTTTGTCCAAAGAAAGCAATTTAAGAAGTACTATTTACTCCTATGTACATAGGGAATGGAAACGTTGGTCTGTATGTTTAAAGGTTGTTCCTAGCAGTGCATTCTCGCAATCAAGCCAATTCAATAAATATCTGATGTGTAATTACTGCTTATTAAATTTATATATTGAACTAACCCCCTACAGCTTAAATTATGATGCTACTACCTGACTTGTTGATATTGTACAAGTATACATGGAATAAAAACAGTCACATAGGGATATTTGAATTTATTTTTTAAACTGTGAATTTGAATAAGTAGCATAGAAGGACAGAAGAGATCTAGGGCATAATCCTCAATCCTCAATTTAAATGTGAGCCTTTTTATAGTTACACACACACACACACACACACACACACACACACACACACACACAGAGTTTAGTGCTTTTGCATTACAAAGAGTCAGAGAAAAATTTTAACTCTTTGCAACAGCTTCTTATTAAAACAATTATGACTTCATGTGATATAATTAGAAATTTATGCTATCAAGTTCTGCCCTGGAAATTTATTTCTGAGTACCGCTAATGTCTAGTTTTCTAATCTGGGTGCTGGTTATATAGATGTATTCAATATTTATAATATATTTTTATGTAAGCTCATTGTAAATAAGCTGATCTGTGTCAAAACTGATTTAAAATAAACATAAAAATAAATACCATGTATTCCTTATTTAGATCCACTAATTATGTAGCTGGTGAGAAATAATGATCTTTCTTCCATTTCTAATCTTCTCTTTGCTCTACTTTGTCATATTTACCCCACTAGCCACATTAGCGATTGCATTGGTCAAGGATCCCCGAAAAAACAGGACCAGCAGAATATATGTACATGTAGAAATAAAATACCTCATGGCATCATCAGTTCACGTGGGTGAAAGCAGGGAAGTATTGCAGGCTGATTACCCAGGGAAGAGGAGATGCTGTACTACCAAGACAGTCTGGAAGTAAGAGAGTCTTTCTCTCTTGGAAAAATTCAAGTGTTTTCTCTTTAGGCCTTCAAATAATTGCAAAAAGTCCATATGTATTGCAAAAGGTGATTTGCTTTATTCAAAGATGATAGATTTGAATGGTAATCTTATCTATGACCAAATACTTGGCTAGTACACCAAGTTAACACCTTAAATAACCTATCATAGTAGTCGTGACATTTTTTTACTTATCTTTATCAAGTTTTCTCTGTACCCTGTGTGAAGCGCAGATATTTCAATTGGAATCTTTTTGGTTTTGATATTTCTCAAATGCTTCATCAGGAACAATTGGTTATTAGTCTCATGATCTGGGTAATGCATTCCTTTTCTGGGGCCAACATCACTTAGCCTTTAATATCATTGATTCTATTACATTGTAACAGTCTGTTTTAAAGGATCCTGTTCTTCACCTGGCTACGTTGTTTATAAAAGAGGTTATAAGAGCAAGATTTTGAATGGTTCTGGTTTGTTCTCTACTCAATTTTCCAATATTTGATCCACAAGGAGATCAGAAAGAGGATTAACCTGATCCCATCACAGCTCCCTCGACTTCTACACTGTACAGCAGAGAGCTTTTCTCTTCACATTGGCATGTCCTAGTGGGCATTGAAAAGAGGCTCACTAACACCAGACTGCAGACACCTCATAGTAATGCCTTTGGAAAGCATCTGTGAAGCCTTTCTTTAAAAAGCTCCAAATTAGAGCTGACCATTCACCATCATTCAGTCTTAGCTAAAAGTGACTAATGCATTCCAGCTCTCTACAGAGAATTCCTATTTAAAATTCTCTGCTGATCTACAGCTATCAAAAATCTTTACAAAGTAGATGTGGGTGAGAATTTAAGAAACACATATCATTTTGTTTTGCTTTCTTTTACTAATTACATTTTTAGGAAGTCTGACAAACAAATAACTTCAAGATCTAGTAAATATTGCCTTATTTTCCCAATTAAAACATCCCTTAATGATCCATTAAATATATTCATAAATTCAATGTTTTACTTGGTATCAGATGTAACTTTCCTTGTAAGTTTCTCAAGAACAATGTTGTCACCCAGATATAATAGATATGGACATGAAGTCCATAAATTGATGACCCAGGAAGAAATTCTGATGTTTCATTAGAATTGGGCTTAAATATCATGCTATCACTTTCTTCCTGTATCAGAAAGGACTTACCATAAAGCTTTTTTCTTTGACAGATATGTTTTAAGTATACTAGCAAAGAGTTTGGTGGGGGGATGGAGAAGAAGAGCAATTCAATTCAAATTGATGATACAGAGAACTGAATAAAAGGTGCCATTGGAAGAATTTGTAGCACAAATAGAAGAAGAAAGGGCAAAGAATGAATACAAATCTAGTCAGGTAGAAAATACACAGAAAATATCAAGTCAGTTGCAGTTAATAGCAGTGGAGTCAAAAAAGATGGGTTCCTATCCAAAACGTATGAGAGTATTTAGTGTGCTGTGACCAGTGAGTTGGAGGTGAAGAGCCAAAATGAGGAAAATTCAGGCTATGAAGTTCAGAATGCAGCCAGACAGAAGTCAATAACCAATTGTAAGACCTGTAATTGTCGAGTGAGGCCTCAGACATGGGCTGGGAATGTTTACAGCCAGAATTCTATCCCCTAGGAACAATCTTAGTATAGTAAAACCTCATGAAGAACTCTCGTCCTAGAATCCTGCTATATTAAGAAGAACATTAAAGCATCTTATCCATAAAGTAGATGTTGGTCTATAATTGTCAGGAAAGATGTGTTTTGTTTACTGTTTCTCAGTTACTAACACCTAAACTAGAATTTCTGGCCATAAGTTCAAAGCCACTGCACCAGCAAAACAGGAACAATGTAATTCACTATTATGCTAGTAATTCAAATTCCCAGGTAGTGGTAATTATTTTCCTGAAATCTTCACTGGGCTGGTCAGTATTTCTTTTGCTGAAAGTGATGGGAATATGTACCTGAGGTAAATGAAGCAAACCAATCCAATTGAGTTTTGCAGAAATTCTGGGCTTAAAAGCTATTAAGCCATTGCACATCTGTTATTCTCTTTGCTCTCTTTCCTTTTATGAATTGGCCTCAATATTTCTGCAGTTGGCCTCACTCCATATGGGGCAGATGATTCATACAACTCGTATAAGCTAAGGCAAAATTATATATGAAAACTTATCTCCACAACAAACAATGATCATGAAAGGTACCTCAGATATATGAGTATCAGTCTCTACTAGGCATATAGTCAGCAAACATGTGAGTTAACCATGTCTTAGGAATTTGTGAGTTCAAGGTTTGAATCTGTATTTGAGGACATACTAGATGCATAATTTAAATAACACAATAAGTTAGCCATCTTTCCTCAGATTTAGTTTCTCTCTATATAAAGTGAGCATAGACGTATTATCAAAATTTATTAGTAGTGATATAAATGATAAAAAGTGTCACTGTCTGACACAAAGTAGTTTCTCAGTTTTCACAATATTATTGCCAACACCTGTAATTGTATTATCAGGCTACAATAAAAGAAATTAATATTCATAAAAGCATTTTCTTGATCTCACAATCCCTATTAAAAACTTCACTAAGAGCTTCCCTCTGTAAAAAGTAAGTGAACCCCCTACATTCTTAGGCTATATCATGATTTTTAGAATACAATGTGGGTAATTTATTGATGGCTTCTAACATCAGGTCTCAGAGTATAATCAGCTTGTCACTCTTGTTTCTAAGAAATCCTACATGTCAACAGACACTTTTTGGCCAGCTCCATAACTTAAAGCTCAAACGTGGAAGCAGTATTTCATTCTCGGTTTTCTATTTCCTAATGTAATGTAGATTGTGACCTACAAAGATGACTAAATCTAATGCTTCCATTTTGCAGTTTAGGAGCCTTATTATCAGTCAGAGTCCTAGAAAGAAACAGAGCATTTAAGAGTTTAAAGAAACACATTAAACTTGAACAATTTATAGCGCCGACTCAGGGCTGATGGAATTAACAGGGATTATGTAGCACAGATTTGCACCAATGCAAGGCTTCTACTAGCCATTAGTCTGAAGGTGAAAAGAATGAGAGATGTTAGACATTCTAAAATGATCTGTGATCATGGAAGAGGTGCTTAACAACATACTGAGGCTGGGTTGAAATGTAGATATTGCTGAAACTATACTGTACTTGTGAAGGAATAAGAAAATGAATACCCAAACTCTCTCTCCAGTTATACCCTAAAATCCTCCCATTGGTCAAATGAAAATAATCAGAATGTGATGATATTAGGTGATGACATCTGTAGAAGTCAGTCTTTCAAAGTTCAGGCAAGTAACGAATAGGTCATATAAGATATCCATGCATAAATAGGGAAGTTGTCCAACAGCCTACTCTGGTCATTTTAGTTCCATTATAAGTCTTTCCTTTAGATTAATATGTTGGTATTTTCAGCACACTCTTCTTGCCACTTAATCAATATTGACCTCTAGTTTGTCCTCCAGTAGCTCTTCATGCAAGACCATCTACAGTGGTTCTTTTTAGCAAGGAGGGTTTCTATTTACCTAGCTAGTATACACAAGAATACCCAGAATCCCATTTTGACAGTTTGGTTCCTGTATCCAATCCTGTCTACAACTTACTTTGTTTATCAAAATGCTTTCAGATTCTTTCACATTGTTTCACATACTTTCACACTGTTTCAAGTGATTAATTAGTGAGTGAAAGAATACCTTCTAAGTATATGAAGGAAACTAAGTGAAGGAACACAGAATGATATAGGTCTCTGGGTCTAGCCACTTCACTACGCTGTTAATAAAACCATGTATAACAGTCAAGGGAAAGACACAATGATTTTGAGTTTGTGAGAACAGAAACTGGTCTGGGACTGAGAAAGCAAGTGAAATAAATGCCCAACCTTCACTTTTCCTACCTTCCAGTCTACTGCCAGGACATAGTGCTAACTTTTGAAGTTTAGGTATGTTTTTTGTCTCAAGGATTCCATGTCAGGAGTTTGTCCTCAGGGTGGCAATATTGAGTGGTGGTATGAAATCCGTACATAGCAGAGTTCTTTAACTCATGTGAAGTATGCCTCCAGACAATTACAGTATTATGACAAGACTGTGTTATCAAGGCATGCCTCTGGCCCCACAAAGCCTCTCTGTTTCTCTGTCACGTTCATATTTACAGACACTGCTATGAGGTGACACAGCCAAGGGGATCTACACTAGCCTGAGCCAACATCAGTGCCTTACATGTGAACCTCCAGAACTACAAAATAAATAAACATCTTCTCATTATTAAATTAACCTGTCTAAGATATTTCATCAGATTAACAGAAAAGCAGATAAGTATACACCCTAAAAATAAATGGGACATCTGAGATAAAGAGAGCCTAGATGATTCCTTTCATGGAATTTATTCTTGCAGGATGTGGCACAAAGCAGAAATAAAAAGCAGAAAAATAATCACAATTGTCATGGGGAGAAAATGAACTCTCTCATTAATTTGAATCTTCTCTAAATTAAAAGTTAATCAGTTATGCTTCCAATAGGAAGTTGAAAATAGCTATAAAAGGGTTGAAAGAGAAAAAAAATCTTAACATATAAGTAGGCAACACACTGGCTCCCAAGGGAATCCTTATGAGGCTTTTCTTTCCATCTTTCCTTTTAAATATCTCATTACCTGATTTCTAGAGCTTCTATCCCATTGACATGGCCAAATACTAAATAAAAAAGGTAAAATGCATGTGTCTATTTATTTATATCTTCATTAGATACTTAACAAGTTCTTTCTGTGTAATTGACACATCGATGAGCACTTAAAATTACTTTTTGTTTTTGTTTTTTTTAGTCGTGGGGCTTGAACTCTGGGCCTGGGCACTGTCCCTGTGCTCTTCAGCTCAAGGTTAGCGCTCTACCACTTGAGCCACAGCGCCACTTCCAGTTTTTAAGTGGTTCATTGGAGATAAGAGTCTCACAGACTTTCCTGCCCAGGCTGGCTTTGAACCATGATCCTCAGATCCCAGTGTCCTGAGTAGCTAGGATTAAAGGCTGGTGTCTGGCACTCTGGGGGATTTTTAAAAATAGGAGTTACTAGATGTTCTTCTCAGGTAAAAGAAAGGAATAAAATATTGGAGGAAAAAATACCTGGGAAGGAATTGGGAAGTGGAGAGGCTATTATCCAAAAATCAATCAAAACATTCAAAATTGCATAAGGGAAAAGTCCAATTTGTTTTCAGCATGACAAATCTACACTGCTTCAGTAATGGCTACAATAGGCAGACGTTTGCTTGGCTCCAGCAGGGAAACACATCCATCATGAGACTGAATGTGTTCCTGTATACTTTCTCCAAAGCTTTGCTAATGCCTGCTGATTTACCTGTAATACATTTTCCAGCAACTGTTGAGTAAAATGACAACAAATATATTTAGTTTCACACTTCAGTCTGTCCAATTAGCAGTGTTTGCCATACCAGCTGTGAGCACAGGAGAGGATTTAATTTTAAGTACGTTGGTCTAGTTAACAACAACAAAAAGAAGAGGTGCAGTTTGGAGATTCATGAATTTTTCAAGTATTAGTTGCTAGTCATTTATTTCTGAAAAATAGCTCTTTCCTACAAGTACTGAAATTTACTCAAAGACAATTCCTGACGTAAAGGAGGGGATGCTGGAAGACAGTACAACTTCATGGCAAAAGTTGCCAGGATAACTCAGCAGACACCAAAACTCACTGGACCATGGTTCACTCATTGAAGCAGTAAAAACTGTTTGAGCTTCATTTCCATGGTTTTGAAACAAACTTTATGAGCTTTGAAAACAGTGAAGTTACATGAAACATTAAAACATGAAGAAAGGAAAAATACATTCATCTTTCTATGAAAACATCAAACTGGTGGGCTTTTTCTTTTCTAATTAATATCAAGGCAATAAGTAAATATTAATCATTATTGAATCAGAAAAAAACTATGAAATCAGAACAATAATTTATAGATACTGATTTTATTGTTTAATAAAATCAGTTCTGAATAACATTGTCCAAGGATGAAAAATTTTTCTAACCAAGTTCAGGTCTTATGGAAAAGATATAAAAATAAGAATAATTTGCATAACTGTAAGTATAATTTCTAGTCCTGGTAGTATAGAATTGTAGTATAGAACTTAAGTCTGCTTAACCATAACACTTTCATTAGTTATTAAGATACAATTTCAAAATTAAAATTGTTCTTATAGTTTTGTTTCATTTGTTTTTTAAAATGTTATTTATTGTAAAAAAATACTATACAGAGGGGGTTACATGAGTAAGGTAATGAGTATTGTTTTGTTACCTCTTCCTTTGTTTTTCCCCT
Source organism: Dipodomys spectabilis (assembly GCF_019054845.1). Taxonomy (NCBI): domain Eukaryota; kingdom Metazoa; phylum Chordata; class Mammalia; order Rodentia; family Heteromyidae; genus Dipodomys; species Dipodomys spectabilis. The sequence continues at coordinate 14,496,855 of NW_024870683.1, forward strand.
ACAATCCTTTCTCTCCCCACCTCCCCAATTACTCCCTCCCTCCCCACCACAAGTTGTAAAGTTTGTTTTTCAACATAGTGTCTTGTACGTCTCATTGTTACAATGGGTCAACCTGTATCCTTATTTAAGCATTCTGTTTTTTCACTTCCCCTCCCCAAATTAGAAAAGTGTATATACAAGATGCAGTGCACCAGAATCAAATGCAGTGTATATACAAGATGCAGGGCGCCAGAATCAAATGCAGTGTTTTTGTTTTGTTTTCACATAAGCACTCTTTTACTTGGCTTGCTTATTCAAAGCTGACCCTCAACCACTTGAGCCACTCCTCTAGACTGTCTTTTTGCTGTTTAACAGGAGACAGAGTCTCAGACTTTTTCCTGCCAGCTGGCTTTGAACTTTGATGTTCTGATCTAAGCCTAGGTTTACAGGTGCCAGACACTGCATTCATCTTATTCCTATAGGTTCTGATAAAATAGACAATAAGTATTAAATATGATTAATTTTCCCTTTGAAAAGTAAACTCAGGTTCAAACCAGGACAAAAAAGAAAGTAAAACTGTAAAAAAGATTATTTTGTAGAGAACAAATTTAAAATGAATAAAACCTAAATGAAATGAAAACTTATGTTGATGCAGTGATGCTAGGAAACACTTTTATCACTGAATAAAATTTGTAATGAATAAATACTGATTTGTAAACAAAACAGTAAAATTTGAGAATTTGAGAATAAGACAAGAATGTGCTAAATAGATACTGTTATCTCATCATCAAGGAAAGTAATAAAATGCAAATCAATAAAACTGGAGCCAAGGTGAAGGTTAACACTCAAACTACTCAATCTATAAAGTTAGAGTTGTAAGTGGAAAATGCCTCATTAACATAAATATTAAGCAGTCAATATTTTAGCATGACATAAATATCACATAGATATACTAAAATAATACATGTATTTATATTTTACTGAAAAATAAGAAGTATCAGAGGAACACTATTTTCACAAGTTGCCTTGACCCAAGCAGGATTGGGCAATCTGCATGTACCACAATGAACAAAAAAAAAGGCAATTCCCTAAATATGAACATCTATTTCATAATGGGGGTTGCATTAGAGGTTGGTAGTATAGCTGGTAAGAGCAAGAAACACCCTGTCATTACGAAGGCTTCCTGGTTCAAGCTCCAAGACGGACAAAGGAAGGAAGGAAAGAAGGAAGGAAGGAAGGAAAGAAGAAAGAAAGAAAGAAAGAAATGCTTCCTGACAAGGGAAGAGCCCTTGTTATATATAATGGAACAACAGTATCCCATATATCTTATAAAATACATTTTTCTGTTGAATAACTCATACTAGCAAAACTCTTATGTCAATTTTAGAATACATATATTTTCTACAAAATTCTCTATCTTTTCAAGATTTTACTTTATTTGCATAGAGTTTAAGATTTTCCTTAAAATTATTTTAATTTTACGTGAGCCTATGCCTCTGAGCTTTACATACCACACACACACACACACACACACACACACACACACACACACACACACACACACACACACACACCATAAGCTAAATCAAAGGATTCAAGAGCTTGGCACTAGTGACTCATAGTGATAATCCTAGCTCAGTATCCTCAGGATACTGAGATCTGAGGATCATGGCTCAAAGCTGGCCCCAGTAGAAAAGTCTGAGATTCTTACTTCCAATGAGCCACCAAAAAGCCAGAAATGCAGCTATGGCTCAAGTGGTAGAGTGCTAGTCTTGAGCAAAAAAAGTTTAGCAACAGTGCCCAAGCTCTAAATTCAAGCCCTAAGACCAGCATTTTTTGGGGGGGGAGAGTGGGGGTCAGTTGTGGTGATTGAATTCAGGGCCTGGGTTGTCCAGAGCCTCAAGCCTCTTTATGCTCAAATCTAATACTCTACCATTGGAGCCACAGCAACACTTCCAGATTTTTTTTTAAATACGGTTTTTATTGTTAAAAAAATTGTACAAAGGGATTACAGTTGCATGAGTAAGGTAATGAGTATATTTCCTATCAAGCATTGTTACCTCCTCCTTTGTTTTTCCCCTACCATCCCTTCCCTCCCACCTCCACAACTACACCCTCCACCCTGCTTAAATTGTAAAGTTCATTTTTCAGTATAGTATCATCTATATCTCATTGTTACAATGGATCAACCTGTATCCCTATTTAAGCATTTTGTTTTTTCCCTTCCCCTCCCCAAGCTAGAGAAGTGTATATACAAGATGCAGGGCACCAACATCAAATACAGTGAAAACAAGAGTTATACTATGAGGGAGGAACATACAAAGAAACAAAAAATATCACATGGTACATTATAAATACATTAGGAAAAATAGAAAGAAAGAAAAAAACCACTTGTGTCCCTATCTTAGGGTTCATTTTGCTTAAACTTCCAGCTTTTTCTGAATGGTTTTTTGGAGAGTCTCAGGGACTTTTTTTCCCAGAGCTGGTTTGGAACCATGATCATCAGATTTCAGCCTCCTGAGTAGCTAGAATTACAGGCTGGTTCTCAGAACCAGCTTTAAAAAATTAAAATAAATAACTCGAGAGATTCACTTACTGGAATTATAGTGAGTAACTATGTGACATCAGCTTTAAAAAATTAAATGAAAATAATTAACTTGAGAGATTCATTTTCTGGTATTATTTGTTTGTTTGTTTTGTGTCAGTTGGGCGGACTGAACTCTGGGCCCGGGTGCTGTCCCTCAGCTCTTCAGCTCAATGCTAGTGCTCTACCACTATAGCCACAGGCACCATTTCCAGCTTTTTCTGCTTATGTGGTGCTGAGGAATCGAACCCAGGGCCTCATGCATGTGAGGTAAGCACTCTACCATTGAGCCACCTTCCCAGCCCTCCATTTTCTGGTATTATATTGAGTAACTATGTAACATCAAAGACATAAGTAATATTCACAGGACTATAATTGCAGGAATTCTAAACATTGAAAATTTAAAGAATGCCTAAAATGGCGAGTGCTGGTAGCTCATACCTGTAGTCCTAGCTACTCAGTAGGCTGAGATCCAAGAACCATACACAAAGCCACCAGGCAAGAAAGTCTGTGAGACTCTATCTCCAATTAACTAACTAAAAGCCAGAAATGGAACTGTGGCTCAAAGTGGTAGCACAGAAGCTTAGGAATAGCCTCCTTGACTCTGAGTTCAAGTTTTAGGACTGGCACGGGTGCGTGCGCGCACACACACACACAAACACACACGAGAGCCTAAATAGAAGGATGTATTACTTTTTTGTACTAAATATGGAAATAATACAGATGTCAAATATCACTATATTGATCTTTAGAGTCAATGCAAAACTAATCAAAATATCTGAATCATTTTGTTAGAGTTGACAAGTTAATTCTAAAATTTGCATGAAAATATAAAGCTCCAATGACAGCCACGTTAATCGTAAATGAAAGCAATGCTGAATACATTGGCTAACATATAGCAACTTATATTACAAAGCTATAGCTATTGAGACTGTGTTACTGACATGAACATAAACAAATAGATTTACAGAACACTGTATAAAGATTCTATAGGAATAATTTATGACAAGCACAATACTGTGCTACAATATAAAAAGTATACCTTTTTCCTAGTAAATGGCACAGGGTAAGTTGTACATCCACTTTGAAATCAATTGATATTGCACTGCCTCATAAAATGCAAAAGTTAAAACACCAGATGGAGTATATATATATAAATGCAAAAGGTCAAATAATAAAGCTTTTTGAAGAAAGCATGGTTGATTGGCTTCATCACATTGGACTAGGCCAAGATATTATAAACAGGACACAGGACACACTAACCAAAAGAAAACTATTTTTCTTAGAGAGGAGAAGACAAAACACTGAGTAAGAAAAGGCATTTTTAATACAAACATTGGATAAAGGCTTTGTGATGCTGCTTGCCAGGTATCAAATGCCTAAAATACAGATTACAGACCTTGTTTGGCAGTCCCATGATTGTATAACCCTTATCCTTAGTGATCTGTTCTAGCTGGATTTTGGCATAGCATTAGTTGTCCTTTGCTATGTAAGAACTATCACTGGGGTAGTGACTTTAAAGACACACATTTATCATTTCACCATTTCTGTAGGAAGAGTCTAAGCCCAGCATGGTTCTCAGATCCTGGTTTTCCAAGGCCACTTCTAGGAGGCCTTGAGGTTCCCTTCCAAGCTCATATGTTTAGGATCCTGACAGTCTTATTTAATATCCTCTTAGTCCAAAGAGTTAAGATTCTGCTTAAATAATTTTCTCATGAATGGAGAAGATCTTGCATAGATCTCACTGTGTTAAATATTAATTCCTATTGTACCTTTGGCTCCTCCTGAGAAGGCTGGAAGGTGTTTGGAGGTAGCCAATGCTCATAGGTCACCTAGAGACCCTTATGATTAAGGATACTTATGAGGTATACACTTAATCTCAATGAAATGGCCGTTTGGGTGACGGACTGCTCTGACCTTTTGATCTTCTTGGAGTTTTAGTAAAAGGCTGAGCAGCCACATGTCCCGCTGTCCTTTCTGACATTTGCCAACTTTTTCCATCTGAAGAGGCTGATTTTTTTAAAATGTGTTTGGCATTATTTCTTTAACAGTTTATCGCTCAACCTCTCTATCCTCTCTCTCATTTTACCATAAGCAGCAAAAAGAAACCAGACAACAAATTAACAACTTTGTTTGGAAATCTCCTTGGCTATATAACCAGCTTCTTTACTTATAGGTTGTTTTCTACATATCCCCACTTCATGAAAAAACAGTCCTCAATTCTAGTTTTCAACATCTTTCTCACTCCTGAGTCCTCACCAACAGTATCCCTGTGATAGATAATTCTCTCTGCTCAAAGCCATTTACATATTCTCTATCACATTCTTCAAATGACTCTGGCCTTTACACAGTGCTCAAAAGTAAACCCACTCCTGGAATTCTAGGTATTGTTTATAAACGATAACTTACCATTGCCAAATATCAAAATCTGTTTTCATTACTTACTTGTACAAAACAAATAACTACAAACATGGTGACTTAAAAGTCATATACATGTATTGTTTCAGGTCCCTGTTAATCAAGAGTCTAAGTGGTACTTAAGTGGTTTCAGAAGAAGAGAAGAGAGTGAGAGTGCAGTCAATAATCCAATGTGTATCTTACAAAATTAAGAAGAGTGAGGGATGGGGTGGGTAAGGAAGGGATGGTGAGAGGGTTGAAAGCGATGACATTATCAAGATATATTGTATTCATAAACCACTTTGTTAAATGGTAATTCCTTTGTACAACTGCTTAAAGATACTACTACTATTACAATGACAACAATGACAAAGAAGAAAGAAGAAGGAGGAAGAGGATGAGGATGAGGATGAGGAGGAAGAGGAGGAGGAGCAGGAGGAGGAGGAGGAGGAGCAGGAGGAGGAGGAGGAGCAGGAGGAGGAGGAGGAGGAGGAGGAGGAGAAAGAAGAAGAAGAAGAAGAAGAAGAAGAAGAAGAAGAAGAAGAAGAAGAAGAAGAAGAAGAAGAAGAAGAAGAAGAAGAAGAAGAAGAAGAAGAAGAAGAAGAAGAAGAAGAAGAAGAAGAAGAAGAAGAAGAAGAAGAAGAAGAAGAAGAAGAAGAAGAAGAAGAAGAAGAAGAAGAAGAAGAAGAAGAAGAAGAAAGGAAGAAGAAGAAGAAGAAGAAGAAGAAGAAGAAGAAGAAGAAGAAGAAGAAGAAGAAGAAGAAGAAGAAGAAGAAGAAGAAGAAGAAGAAGAAGAAGAAGAAGAAGAAGAAGAAGAAGAAGAAGAAGAAGAAGAAGAAGAAGAAGAAGAAGAAGAAGAAGAAGAAGAAGAAGAAGAAGAAGAAGAAGAAGAAGAAGAAGAAGAAGAAGAAGAAGAAGAAGAAGAAGAAGAAGAAGAAGAAGAAGAAGAAGAAGAAGAAGAAGAAGAAGAAGAAGAAGAAGAAGAAGAAGAAGAAGAAGAAGAAGAAGGAAGAAGAAAGAAGAAGAAGAAATAATAAGATGACCACTATGCAGCCTCATCTTAAAGGTCTGCTAAGTTCATTCAGTTGTTGGAAGAATTAATTTCTTTACAGTTATACAATTCATACAGATTGTTTCTTCAATGCCAGAAACAAAGAAAAGAATGGCTGTCTCAAGTATCTGATCACTAAATCCTCTTTTAAGAAGATTGCGTGATTAAAGTAAACTGATTTGAGATCTTAATCAAATCGACTAAAGAGTTCTCATGCTTAGTACCCAGTGTGAATTATCTCAGAAGCAACAACAATCATACAACAGCAAGCAAATGCAAGGAGAGTATATTTTACTGGAACAGAAGGATTGGGAATCTTAGAAGTTAACTCAGAAATCTGCCTGTACCAGTTGGAAATGTTTGATGGTGCTCCTTTCCAAACAGGAATAAATCTTTTATTTTCCTAGCGAATTCTTTTGTCAAAGGTACAGCATATATTCAAATTTGTTTCCAGCTTCACTATATTATTGACAAAGAAATCATAGTTAAGATATACAATTTGATGTTTATTTCAAATATTTCATTTATAGGTAAAATCTAAAATAGATAAATTTATAGAAGCAGAAAAAAGAATTTGTGGTTTAAAAGATTAGAGAGACAGGAGAAAGGAAAAGTTTGTCAATGAGTACAAAATTTAAGCCATGCAAATGGACAAGTTCTGGAGATTGAATGTAGAATGTGACTCTATAATGAATATTATATACTCAAAATGTGCTAAGAGGAAAGATCCTCCCTTTTATATCTAGTTTCATTAGCTATTGGGGAACTACCACCTTGTCTATAGAAATAATTTGGCTTAGATTCTTGCAAGGCTGGAAAGGTTCTAGTAGGTTATTTTTCTAGCTAGTCATAGAGAATCCTCAATACAGAAGCTTCATTGGTATGACCTTTGTCACAGTGAATCCAAAAAGGCAAAAATCAGACAGTGACCAAAAGAACTGGAAAACATACTGGCAACATTTTTTTAAAGTCTTGCAAAGATTCACCGCTGACATTTATAACTAAAAAAAAAAAAAAAAACTAGGATCCTTCTTTCTGCAGATATGAATTAATTGCATACACATTTGAGCTGGGATTATAAAACATTATTAAAAATAGAATCATTCTACAACTGAAAAAAACTGTACAATTTAGGCAGAGCTTAAACTCACAGAGGATTAAACTGTAACAACTACTAGAGAGAATATGTAGCTGCACCATCCTGTAAAGGCTCCATTATGTAACAGGCTCTTCATAAACTACATCACTTTATAAATTGCTGTCCTGCTGTGGAGAGCAATTGTTTTGCATGGCCCAAAGAGACCAAGGTTAATGAAATTGACCTGAAAATGACAAAAGATTCCATAGCTCAGGAAGCAAAATTTAATCTTTATAGAAAAACGCCTAATCATTAGCATTATTTTCTTTTCCAAAATAATCTTTGCAATTTCATAGACACTTTTACCTTGCAAGCTTGCTAATTAACAATGATATGCATTTTTCAAAACTGATTATTATTTTCCTAAATCTCCATTCCCACTCATGTCTCCTCAGTATATTTGTGTAAAGATACGTGCATAATTTCACAGAATCAACCTATTCTTCCATGCCTGAATCACGGAAAAGGCTGTGATTGTCCACTTATCCACAAGTCATTATCCTCTAATCCTCAAATATAAGTCAAGCAGAGAGTTGGAATCTGCTGTGGCACAGGCCTCTTTGGCACTCAGCACACATGCATCCGTTAGGTAGGTGTAGTACTTTCACAGAAGAATGCCCATAGAAATTGCCTTAACAGAGTGGTCCCCAGCAAAGCAGCAAAGGATGAGTTCTGGGACAGAGCCAGCAACAAAAGCCAATGAATAAGGCCACAATAAGAAATCATCTTTTATGTCCAAGCAGGAAGACTGCAATGACAGACACAAAATAATCATATCAACCTTACTGTTTCGTGTCCAGGGATTTGGTAAAAATTTCATCTAACCTCCACAGTATAACTAGAAGAGCTTAATCAACTCCAATTATAAAATGAGATTTAAAAAACAATGTAATCTTAGGCCACAGAAATTCAAATTAGAAATAAAGTAAAAAGCTTTACTTTGTGGGCCAATAAAAACCATGATAATTAGAAAAATTATCTGCCATCTTTTTTCTAATTATGATCTACTATCCTTTCAACCATTATTTTATTTAGTATTTGGAAGATGTTGTAAATGGTCATGGTAGCAGGTTTAAATTGACTCCCAGTGACTTTCATCTTCCCAAACCCTTAGACTTTCCTTCCTATGTGTGGACGGGGCCTAATGACCTTCTACCAATAAATAGAAGCAATAAAAATATGGGGGGGAGTCAATTTCAAAACTGTCAAAGACCTTGAATTTCATATGGCTTTTCTCATGACTTTTCAGAGATGAGATGTTCATGGCATTAGACACTATAGTGGACTCTAGTCAATGTCCAGTAAGAAATCAAGGCCCTAAGTCCAATGACTTGTGAGAAAATTATTCCTACTAAGAACCATGTGAATATACCTGGAAACATTTGAGCCTTCAAATGAGAATAATCTCCACTGATCTTTGGTTGTAGTCTTATAAGATACATTGAACAGAAGGCTCAAAATGAGATTTCAGATCAACACAAACTATAAAATAATTGTTAGTGTATCATTTTAAGCTGTTGACTTCTAGGGTTATTTCTCACCTAGTAACAAACAGCAAATATACCACATGAGTTTTAGAAGTCATTAACACCACTGAATTCACAGTTATGTTTTCTGAATTTGTATTGTGGTGATAGCAGTTTGATGGAACAGCATATATTAAACCCTCCTGTACTTTCTAGGCAAGTGTGCTCTACCACTCAAGACATATCCCCAGTCCTTTTGCTTTTAGTCTCTCAGGTAAGATCTCATGTCCAGGTTGTCTTCAAACCATTATTTTCTATCTCTGTCCCCTAAGTACCTAGGACTAAGAGTATATACCACCACACTGGGGCCAGTTATGGTTTACCACAGTAAAAGAATACAGAATAAAATGGTAATGGTAAAAGGTACATGTTATAGATCAGGGAGAGAGCAGATTTAGAGTTTCTATTTACCTTGCAGTAGACGGAAACAATGTGAATGAAGTACTGTCAAATCCTAGAAAGTAACTTAAGTTTTGCTATATAGAATATTTCTTTTTTTATTGTAAAAATACCGTACAGAAGGGTTACAATTACATGGGCAAGGTAATGAGTACATTTCTTATCAAGCATTGTTGCCTCCTCCTTTGTTTCCCTTTACCATCCCTTCCCATCTCCCCTCCCTCTCCACTTAGCCCCCCTCCCCGTGCCAAATTGTAAAGTTATATTTCTTGCAGGGCATAGTTATTAGATTTATATTTCACTGACTTTTTCCCAACCTTCCAGAGGTCAAGTTGATACCAGATGGTGTAATGCTCCTACCATCACACACATTGCTAGCATAGACTATGTGCTATGATCCAGGGTATCAAGGTGAATAAAGACTCTCTTATTCAGCAGGACATTCTAGGCCAAAAGACTAAAGACAATGTCCCAAAAACCTGGAACAAGGGCTAAATCTCATCTTTGACAAGATTAATCTTTTTCCACAGATGAAATCTGCTGATCACTTTTCTGCCAGCTATCAATACATTGTCCCACTGAAACAAATACCTCTTTTATTGTTCCTCTTTAGTGACTGGAGATGTAGCTTAAACATTTCTCTTTTGCAAGCTGTCAGGATATTACAGATTGATGGTGAGCAAACTATACTAGATGGACAATCCAATAAAGAGACTTGTCTTTTTGCTCCCAATGTTTACTTCCTTTACAGCTGATATGCTAGTCAGTATTAATGACTATCCGTGGTGTTTACTTCCCAGTAAGTTTCAGTGACACTCAGAATTTTGTCAACATCCCATCTGTCTCTCTAGAGAATTCAATAGAATTCCAGCAGGTGGCCTTCTCAAAAAATCCCAGCAACATTACATTGTGTTTTCTAGGATGCAACATTTAATGAAAAGAAGACACAAAAATAATTTTGTCAATGATGTTGTATGTTCTGTTAATTTTTTGTTAAGTCTGCAAGAAGTGTTCTTCAGAATATTTCCCAGAAAATTTGTTGGGACCTCATGAATTTGTTATGTGAAAATTCTGCCTTAAGCATTTTTGTAAATTTGAGAGTAAAAAAGATCTGTAAAAGTCTTATAAAGAAAAAAAGCAGGTATAACTTGTATCTTCACTTTGAGGACAGCAGTAGTATAATACATATTAATGCATTTCCTACTAAAAGACAATTTAAAAGTAATTAGGCCTGATGCTTCCCCTGCTGCAAGGTTCTTTTCCAGGAAGATGTTGAAAACAAGAATAGGATTAATTCTAAACTTCAAAAAAGGCATGCTATCTAAAAGATATACTTTAAAATCTTAATTCATTATTCTGCTTGCTCCATCTGGGATATAAGTATTTTTTCCAAAATTTATTAGGAATGGAACAAAGTATTTGGTTCCCACCAGGCTCAGAAAGTTTATGTGAACTGCATGCTTGATGTGTTATTCCCTGTGTCTGTTGGTTTCCTTATTAACTGACAACTGAACTAATGGTATAAGGAATCTGCTGGTAATGATTTTGACAACTTTATCCTGACAAAATAGGATGAGAAAATAACAGAAATCATGTGAATGTGCAGTGGGCTTTAATGTCAAATGTGTCTTTAAAATCTGTGCTTTCCACCTTGCCTACTCTTTCTTGAGTTTAGAACATAGGTTTAGGAAATAACTATTCTGGAACCAACACCATAGAAATAATGGGAAAATTATGTCCTGGTCAGTCTATATCTTCTCTAGGTTCTCTCTCCCTTCCTGATAGATAGATACCATTACTAGCATTGTACAGATTAAGGGCTCAGTGAGCTTACAAGATTTATTCAAGGTCATACTCCTAATAACAAGAGGTAGAAACTGATGATGGCTTTTCTTATTCAAAACCTAATAATTTCTATTATGCTATACTGAATCTATATGAATCATAGATATTGGAATCCAAAGGTTGCTTTTTATTTTAATTTAAAAAAATCCAACCTAACCCCTCACCTAAAAAAGAAATATTATCTATAATATTTCTGATCAATAGTTCTGCTTGAACTTTCTAAATGAAGAACATTATTTCACAGGACAAGTTCAATTTTTATACCCTTAAATTAACTGGGAAGTTTATACATATATTTACACACACACACACACACACACACACACACACACACACACACACACACACACACACACTGAGCTCTTTATACTGACTTCTAACTATTGGATGTAACTGTATTTTCCAGAAACATTAAGGGCGAGTGTAATCTCTCTTCCACATGGGCCTTCAGACATCAGCAAAGATAATATTTTGCCAAAAATTATTCATGACAAATTAAACATAATGAAGAAGCTGGATGACTGAGCCTCACTCATGGAATCCTATCTCAGGAAGCTGATCTGGAAGATTGTGGCTCAAAGCAGCCCAGGCAGAAAAGTCCACTAGACTCCCTCTCTAAAATAACTTAAAAAAATCAGGGCTGAAGATGTGCTTCTCATGGTTCAGTGACAGCTTAGCAAGCATACCAGATGAGTATAAGGCCCAAAGTTCAAACATTAGTATCGCCATTGAAATAACAACAATAACAATAATAATATGATAAGAAAGGCTTACTTCAAAAGCATACTACAGGAAGCTTTGTAGTAAACAAAAAAGGGGAAGCAAAATTCTAAATATGGGGCTGGGACCGTGGCTCAGTGGTAGAGTGCTTGCTTTGCATGCATGAGGCCCTGGGTTCAATTCTTCAGCACCACATAAGCAGAAAAAGCTGGAAGTGGCACTGTGGCTCAAGTGGTAGAGTGCTAGCCTTGAGCTGAAGAGCTGAGGGACAGCGCTCTCTGGCTCAAGTAAGTTCAGAGTGTTCTTGCTGAATCTGATCAGACATCGCCTGGGAGATAGTGGAGGCTGAATAATACATATGGAGAATGCTCATACATAGTGAATGGGGATTCTGTCTAACCTGACTGAGCAAGGTTCTTGGCAATGTTGGACAATGCATAAATAAATAAATACATCAGTCCAAAAATCCGGCTTATTTGAAGGGGATTCTCTTAGAGGTTGATCAAGCTGTAAATCCTTGTCAATTTCTGTGTCTACCATGTTCTTCTGTATATTTCATAAATTTAGAGGCTCATGTTTCTCTATATTTGACATTAGTTATCAGTGCTGTCCGAATATGTACATGTTTTCTAATTTTTGTTGCTTATTGAAAACTTACACAGTTTTGCATTCCAGTACATATGCTTATGAAAATAGTTGATAAATATTCAGTTAGGGCAAAATTCCATCACCAATCACTTTCACCCAGATTCATGATAATCAGTCTGCTTCTCTCTAGCTATGTTTTGGGGAAATACTGAAAGGATTTTAGATTAAAACAGGTCATCACAGAACAGGTGCACAAAGCCAATTGAGAAGAAAATAGAGAACAGAGTAGGGGCCAGTGTGGAGACCAGATAGAGAGAAAAAAAATCTTCAAAAAATGTCCAACTATAATGTGAGAGTTACACTTTGGATTTTAAAAGTGGAGAACAGAGGTCAAATTGAGGAAACAGGAATCCAAGTTGCTGTTTTCCATTAACAAAGGAGCGAGTTACATTTTCCAGGAATCAGATTATCTTCTGACAATCCAGAGAACAAATATATAAGGTCCAGACTAGAGAGACGGTGGAGAGTAGAGTTGCTCATGACTCAAGGACATTAAGTGTCCTCCAGAAGACTTATATATGTTGAAGGCTTTGTCCTCAGGTGGTGCTACTAGATCATGAGGACTGAAAGCACTATGGATTAGCCCATCATCAATGGATTAGTCCATGACTCTAAATGAGCTTCTAAGGTGCAAGGCTTAGTTGGAAGAAATAGGTGACTGTTGTGCATTTGAAGGATTTATCATTTCCTAGCCCCTTTCATGTCCTTCTGTTTCTGCTTCCCAGCTACCAAGAGGTGTAGAGATTTACTCCAGGATACTCTGTCAGGATGTTTCAGCTTCCTCTTAGGCCCATGGTAAGGGATCCAATGAATCATGGACTAAAATCTCTAAAAGTGTCAAAATGTATCTCTTCTTTTTAAATTGCTTCTCCTATGTATTTTGTTAGTTATCAGAAGATAATTTACACAAAGTCCAACTCTGTATGCAAATGCATTAAAATAGTATATAAAAGAGACTCTAGTTTGGGATAGAGAAGACAAGAGAGGAGAGAAGAGCAAGGAGGAGGGAGGATAGGCAGAGAGGAGAGAGAGAGGAGAGGGACAGAGAAACAAGACAGAGAAAGAGCTGTAATATTAGGAAGAAGTTGTTTTTCCATAGTACAAATAATAGAGGATTAACATGTAGGTCAAACCTGAACTTACAAAGTATTCAAATATAAAATGGTTCACACATCTTAAAAGCTCAATTGGTGAGGAATAGCTCTCTATTCAAATTAGCAAATAATATTAGTGAAGCTACCCCAGAGACAGAGAAAACTATAATATTGAACTATCAATAAAATGTCCAGGAGGCTGGGAAGGTGGCTCAGTGGTAGAGTGCTTGCCTTGCATGCATGAGGCCCTGGGTTTGATTCAGCACCACATAAGCAACAAAAAAGAAAAAAGAAAAAACGTGGAAGTGGCGCTGTGGCTCAAGTGGTAGAGGCTAGCCTTGAGCTGAAGAGCTGAGGGACAGCGCCCAGGCCCCACGACCGGACCCCCTCCAAAAAAAAATTAATAAAATGTCCATGGCACTTTGAGGAAAGATATCTATTTTGGACCAAGAATGCCATGTGAAAATGAACCAGCCTGTGGCTAAAATTTTACCTTGAAGTGAGATGAGATCATAGATAATGCCCTACACCAAAGTCAGTGGTAGTTTATTTTGGGCAAAGGTTATCAGCTTACATTGAAAGCTAGTTTCCCCAGCCAGAAACAGTACAGTTTCCAATCTGATAGGGAGATATTTACAAAATAGGGAGAAGGATGGTTTCAGTTATGTCAGAAATCAAAGACCAAGTGATTACCTCAATTTTTTTACCCCTTCAACTTCATTTCCAGAATGTTTTTTTTACTTGGCTAGCAAAGTTAGAAGCACTATGCGTTTCTCAGTCTTTTGTACCTTCTTCTATGACAATCAGATTTCAAAAACCAGAGGTGTTTCTGAACAAATATTCCTTCTTTGTCCGTGGCTGAATTTCTCCATTCACTTCTTTTGTTATCATAAAAATGAAAGGAATCTGGAGGGCTTTTTGAATCTCTTAGACTTAGCACAAGCCTCTCAAGGAAGTGTTGGGGTCAAATGTCAACATGACTTATCTTTCATCATTTCAATTACCCTTTCTACTTTATTCTTTGGAATTTTGTTTTTTCCAAAACGACTTCCTGATTGAAGCACTGTATCTTGCTCCTTAAAATAATTACCAAGACATATTATTTGGACTTTACTGATGATCACTGATGAAATGAACTAAAAATATCAAACAACAAAAGTAAAGAAGTAACAAAAATTTGAGAATTGTATGAAATCAATCATTCACAATCCCTAAACGAGAGGTTTATTCCTTTATGAGATGATAATTGTGAGCCATCATATTACACCCTAAGAGTTCATTCATCAAAAGCACAACATGGCTTAAATTCTCCTGTTCATTATTTTCCAAATCCTCTCGACTGTTCCACTTTCTTTTTCTTTCTTATTATCCACACTTGAACCATTTAGTTCTTATTCTACATATTTTCCAGAAAGTATTTATGGACTCCTATGACCAAAAAGCAACTTAATGACTTCTTAATGTCCAGTCTAAATCTTTACTATCTGATACTATCTAAGCATCTACTGTATATCTCTGCTCCAATGGATGTTATCCCTGTCCTGGTCACAGTGTTTCTTTCTCAGCCTACACTCTGAATGTCTGCAAAGTACCATCAATAAGCAACTTGAGGCATAAACCTTGGCGATTCCTTTAATTTCCCACTTTTGTAACTCTGTTCCTGCCTCCATCTCAATACTTTGAAAGTTTAGCTCTTTTATCATTACCCCCTATTATTACTCCCAGGGACTTATTTTAAGTCCTTATCATTTCTGTTTACATTATAACAAAAAAACAAAACGAAACAAAAACCACAACAAAAAAAGAACAGTGTCCCTGGCATTGCCAAAAAGTTCCTCATTGGTTACCATTTGCCTTTAAGAAAAATTTCAAATCCTCCTCTAGCACGATTCACAGTTGAAAACTGTGTATATTATTTTGCCTTTATGTTTCTTTCTTTATGACCTGCCTATAATCATGAATTTTCTATGAAAATGTTGACTACCTTGCAAGGGTGCCCAGATATGTGGTGAAACATTATTCTGTGTTTGTCTCTAAGGTTATTTCTAAATACAATTAACACTCACATCTATAGAATGAGGCAAATTGCACCCACCAATGTGCCTGGGGCTCTTGCCCTACACAAGAGGACTAAATAGAACAAAAGGCTTTCAGTTAAGTTCTTTCTGCTTCTGAGTTAGGAAATGGATCTTTCTCAGCACTTGGGTCCTGATTACATCATTGACTCCTTGGATCTCCAGCTTGCTAAAAAACTTCCAATTTCATTAAAATATATTATTTGCATATGTTTGTGAGTTTGTGACCTTAAACCTTCCTTCCATGTTTCTTTTCTGACAGCCTTTCAAAATTAATCTATGGGTAAAACACATGCCCATGCTTCTGTATTTTCCTAATAATCTAATTAGCACCACCTCACTTCCCACTTCTTTTTTTTTGGGGGGGGGGGTGTCCAGTCGTGGGGCCTGAACTCAGGGCCTGGGCACTGTCCCTCAGCTCTTCAGCTCAAGGCTAACGCTCTACCAACTTGAGCCACAGCGCCACTTCTGGCTTTTTCTTTTTCTTTTTTTTGCTTATGTGGTGCTGAGGAATGGAACCCAGGGCCTCAGGCATGCAAGGCATGCACTCTACCACTGAGCCACCTTCCCAGCCCACTTCCCACTTTTCTGAAAAAAAATAAACCTCAAGTTGTACGTAAATCTGCCTCCCAAACTGTCTTTTTTACTTTGAAGTTAGCATATTTTCAGACCAAGGACAAGGTTGAGCATTCATATATTTTTTCCTCAATAAATATGGTATTGATTATGTGGATGATGATACTGGAAATAACCACA
The DNA here is from genome assembly GCF_019054845.1 of Dipodomys spectabilis. Lineage (NCBI taxonomy): Eukaryota > Metazoa > Chordata > Mammalia > Rodentia > Heteromyidae > Dipodomys > Dipodomys spectabilis. The sequence continues at coordinate 14,513,067 of NW_024870683.1, forward strand.
CAAATAAGTTGTATCATTTAGTAAGTGCTTACTCAGCATCTACTACACATTCTATGCATTCTTTTTTACCTGCCCAAGTAATTAAATATTACCTTAGTGAAATTCTCTTTGGTTATGAAAAATAAGAATTAAATAATTTAAATACCATGCTCAAAATTAAGAACTAACATGAAAAGGTGGAACTGAAAGTTAGAATTTTGTCATCACTTCTACCCAAATTATGCTCATTTTATATATTGTCGCCTTCCACAAAAAACTAAAGCAATTATTAATAGATGGTTTACTACTTATATGTGGTAAATTTTTACTATTCTTCCAATACATTCTATTTGAAGTTAAATTATATGTAAACAATCAGGAACCTAATAAAGGGTAAATTAATAATCCAATATGTAAATGTGTATCGGGTAATTTGAACAGTTACGTGATGGATCTAATTCTACTAAAACGTAAGCCCTATACAAAGAAGAAATCTTGACCTAATTTTCTTAGAATACCTTTTCCTGAATAGCTTCTAGTAAAATGAAAAGCTATCAATGATAAGACATGCATAGAGACTAATGGCAAGCTAATGGCAGTTTTTCTAGGTTTCCAGGGATTTTTCAGGGAATCCTCTACTTTTTGTATTATAAAAGCTGATGCTCTGAGTATAGTTTTTCCTCAGCTCACTTCTGCAGCCTTTTCAAATACTGCACATCCATTTCCAATTTACATATGTTTTGCTACTCAAAATACTTAGCATGCTGTCTATATTATCTACTAAACTTTGATTAATGGGTTTTGTTTCAATGATGTATACCTTATTTTCTTCCTTTTTTCTTACAAAGGAAACATTTGCTGCAACTATACAGATAAATCCTCATAATTTGGTTTATATTGACTTTGTTAACAAAAGGAAAGGCTTTCCAAGTACTCAATTCTAAATTCAAGACCTTAGCAACTACTTTTTTGCATATTTTTATTAGTATCATTTTTATACATGCAAACATACATACAACAAACTTTGATGAGATAAACTACTTTGAATTTCTCCCTTGTCTCTTTGTCCCTCTCCCCAAACTAATTTCAACACGTTACATTGTCCCATTTGCACACATGCACATAAAATACTCTCACCATATTCATTCTCCTTTAGTTTTTCAGCTCACCCACCTTTTCCCTCCCATAAGCACCTACATGCTAAGCAGGACCTGTTTTACATTCCTGTTTTTCTTTCTTTTTTCTTTTTCTTTTTTCTTCTTTTTTTTTTTTTTGCCGGTATTTGGGGCTTGAACTCAGGGGCCTGGGAGCTGTCCCTGAGCACTTCAGCTCAAGGCGAGTGCTCTACCACTTGAGCCACAGTGCCACTTCCTCCGTTATTTTTTCATTAGTGTATTCTAAATGTTCAAACAAGTTTCACTGTGGTATTTCACACATGTGTAATCGCATTGACCCCCTCACTTACTGTCATTTTTGCTACCTACAATCTCTTATTATTCAATTGCTTTTAGTGAATTTAATTTTACATTGCCAGATGCAATGTATTTCAGTATTGTTCATCCAATAATATTCTTTTTTCCCTCCTTCAATCCTTCAGTCAGTATTATACTTACAAATTACACACATACAGGCATACACATATATTTACACTTCCAAGAATTATCTGTTCACATCATATTCATTACTATACTATTCATCATAGACAAGTTATAGGAAAAGCCTAGATGTCCTTCAATAGACAAATAGATCAATAAATAAAATTATATATATATGTATATGTATAGAATATCCACATATATGTAGATATACACATATATATATAAATGTAAATACATATATAAATACATAAATCTATACATATCTATATGTCTATACACATAAGTACATACATATATATGTATATATACTTAAGTATGTATGTATATGTATACATGTATGTGTGTGTGTCTATAAGGAAATTGTGTTCAACCATCAGGAAGAAATGCATTATTTGCAAAGAAAGAGATGGACTTGAAAACAATTATGTTGTGATGTAAGTCAGGCCAGAGACAAAGGATGCATGCTTTCTCTCATGTGGAATTTAGGTATGATTATAAACATATAAGTAAAATATTATCATGTTATCTAAAGATACTTACGCAGGAGAGAATTCCAATAGTGTAACTCCCTTGAACAATCAACCTACAATCAAACAGAATGAATATCAGGAATTTGGAGCTTGAAGCAGCTGGCAGAGTGAGATCAAGGGAAGGAGGGTAGACAAATGAAAAGAGGAAGAGTGAGAGAATGGAGTCAAAATATTCTATGTATGCAGATGAAAATGGAACTAGACATTTGGGAGTAAGTGGGATGTGAGTAATAGGGGAGAGTGATGATCTACTGAGGGGCATCTGGGTTGCTTCCCTATCTTAGCTATGGTGAATAATGCTGTGATAAACATAGTTGTGCTGGTAGCTTTAGTATGGCCTTGTTTGTGAACATTTGGGTAAATGCCCCAAAGTGGGATTGCTGGGTCATAGGGGAGCTCTATGTAGAGTCTTTTGAGGAAGCTCCATACTGCTTTCCAAAGTAGTTGAACAAGTTTACATTCCCACCAACAATGGAGTTGTTGTTCTGGCCACATCCCCTCCGGCATCTGTTGTTATTAGATTTCTCTATTACAGCTGCTCTAACTGGGGTGAAGTGGAATCTCAATGTTATTTTCCTCCTGCATTTGGAGGATTAACATCATGAAAATGGCAATACTGACAAAGGCTATCTACAAATTCAATGAAATATCCATCAATATCCCAACTCATTGTTTAATGAAATAGAAGAAGCAATCCAAAAATTCATATGGAACAATAAAAGTTCCATAATAGCAAAAACAATCCATAGCAAAAAGAACAGTGCTGTAGGAATATCAATACCAAACTTCAAATCCTATTACCAAGTTACAGTTATCAAAACAGTGTGGTACTGGCACAAGAACAGATCTGAGGATCAATAGAATAGAACTGAAGACCCAGTAATGAACCCACAGACCTGCAGCCACCTAATCTTCGATAAAGGAGCTAAAAAAATAGGATGGAAGAAAGACAGCCTCTTCAGTAAAGGTGCTGGCAAAATTGGTTCAACATCTGTAGAAAAATAAAGCTAGATCCGTATATCACCCTGCACCAGAATCAACTCCAAATGGATCAAAGACATCCAAGTCAAAGCAGACATCCTGAAAACATTACAGGAAGGAACAGGAGAAACTCTAGGACTCCTTGGCACAGGTCAAAATTTTCTCAATAAATACCCAGAAACACAACAAATCAAAGAAAGGTTGGACAAATGGTATTGCACGAAACTGCCGAGCTTCTGCATGGCAAAGGACATAGCTAATAAGATCAATAGAAAGCCCACAGATTGGGAGAAGATCTTCACTAGCCATAAAACAGACAAGGGCCTCTTATCTAAAATATGTCCAGTTTTTGGTGCCAGTTTTTGGTCTAGCATTGTGATACCACCAGTACTGTTTTTTCTTGCTCAAGATATCTTTGGCTATTTGGAATCTTCTGTGTTTCCATATGAAATTTAGATTGATTTTTCTATTTCTGTGAAGAATGCCATTGGGATTTTGATGGAGATTGAATTGAATCCGTAGATTGCTCTCAGTAGTATGGCTGTGTTCACGATAATAACTGTCAATCCATGAGAATGGGAGGTTTCCGTCTTCTGGTGTCTTCTTTAATTTCCTCCTTTAAAGTTTTATAGTTTTCATTGTAAAGGTCTTTCACCTCATTGATTAAGTTTATTCCTAGGATTTTTATGTTATGGTGGCAACATCATTTTGATAAGGTTCTCTTATATATCAGCAGGTCTGAAAGATCAGACTAATAAGTCAGTGTCTCAAAGAAACTTCACCATATCTGAGGTTTTAGAAGGCATAGGAGCACTCTGTGGACTAAATGTGATATTCATTCTCCATTGTGTCAGATAAAGAAATAAAATAAATACATTGCTGCAGAAGCTGTTTCTTCCACAATTATATGTCTATGTCTATATATCTATATATTATCTCTCTCTCTCTCTCTCTCTCTCTCTCTCTATATATATATATATATATATATATATATATCTTGAATTATCTGTCTTTTCTCCTATTAGCTGGGAAGACACTTAAATATAGTGACATTTCATTGTTCACATTTATGTTCCCAACACTATCAAGCATCTGATAAATAAGTAAGTATAAAAGAATGTTTTGTAACTTAAACTTAATCTTTTTTAAATTTTTTAATTGTAAAGATACTGTACAGAGGGGTTACAGTTACATGAGCATTGGTACCCCCTCCTTTGTTTTTCCCTTACCATTCCTTCCCTCCCCACCTCCCCAACCTCTCCCCCCGACTGCCCCGAAGCTGTAAAGTTCCTTTTCAACACAGTGTCTTGTATATCTCATTGCTTCAGTGGGTCAACCTGTATCCTTATTTCAGCATTTTGTTATTTCCCTTCCACTCCCCAAATTAGAAAAGTGTATATACAAGATGGAGGGCACCGGAATCAAATACATTGACAACAGAGATTATACTATGGGGGAAGAACGTACAAAAGAAACCAAAAATCACATAGGACATTAAAAACAACAGCGACAAAGAAAAAAATCTCTTGTGTCCATATCTTGGGGTTTATTTTTGCTTAGCATCATCTTATATGGCCATATGTACATAGCTTTTGACTAAGATAATCCTAAACTGAATCAGTCTTGAAAGTCAAAAGTGCAGACTGATGGAAGGGATCCAGATTCTACTTAGACTTCTGATCTGTCTTATAATCTCCTGGGAATCCTGTAATAATCTTAGAATTCTGGAAAACCATCTGGCATAACAAGGAATTTAGTAAAGCTGCCTTAGAGAATTCAAAGTTTTAACTAGAAGTTTCCCTGGAGTAGCTTATTTGAAGGTATCCAATATGTTACATGCATAAAAATGGCAAAGAACTTAATAAATCCACTGTCCTAACTCATTTTATAGGTACATTGACTTTTGAGTGGCTTGTTTTAAGAATCACAAACAATAATGGATTTGATATATTCTTTATCCCTAAATAAAAATTATTAGAAGACAGAAAAGATACTATTTTTTATACTACCACTAATTATCTCAATAATTAAATAGAATTAATTTGAGGTATTTAAAACTTCAAAGTATAGGAAGTTTATTGAGCTGTTGGTACACACAAAACAACATGATCATTAATTATCTGAGATAATATACAGCCTAATGGAAGAAAATATATACAAAGGTGCCAGAAAATAAAAGCCATTATACTTGTATGATGGCATGAAAATATGTATAATAAAGTAGAGAGATTTACAAAGATTGCTACTATGGCAATTAATTCATAATTCAGAAGGAATTATCTGATAAAAGTCCTAAAGGTTTGTCAACAATATGAAGAATAAAAACAGACTAAAAACAATGTAGTGAACATGAGATTCAGTGTCACCTTGTACCGCCCTTTGAAGGATAGATAGGATAACTTAGTATCATGGGATCATCTTTACTTAGTAAAGACATTTATCCATATGGTACATCTACTGTGAAAGTCAAATACAAAACGTATCTATAATTTTATTCCTTTTTTTCCCTTTGGTCTGTTGCAGGACTTGAACTTTGGGCCTGGGTGCTGTCCTTCAGCTTTTCAGCTCAAGGCTAGCGCTCTAACACTTGAGCCACAGAGCCACTTCCAGTTTTCTGCGTAGTTTATTGGAAATAAGAGTCTCTCGGGCTTTCCTGCCCAAGCTGACTTTGAACCGTGATCCTCAGCTCTCAGTCTCCTCAGTAGCTAGGATTACAGGCGTGAACCACAGGCCCCCAGCTTAGAATTTTCTTATTAAGTGACAAACAAATACAGAGCACAAGAATATAAAGCAGATTTTCCTGGCAAATACAAAATAAATTTAAAAGATGAGTTGTTTCATTTTTTAGGTAGATACTTTAGTAAGTTATACTTATTTCAATAATAACCAAAATCATTTGTCACTTTTGATAGTCCCTCACTTGTTTAATTCACAACTTCACAACTTAAATGTATATTCAATCTTTGAGCAATTAGAATACAACTCTGTTGAAAAGCAGTTTAGCAGCAAAATGATAGATTATTTAGTACACTTAAATAGGGGCATGTTATAAATATTTTCAATGAGAAAATCTTTATATATTGGCCCAAAGAAGAAAGAAGAAATTACTTGATACTCTTGCACCTGATTATTTATTCAAGATAAAAAGTATGGCCATTGGGTTTTGGTTCAAGTGCCTTCCTAGTAAGCATGAATTCCTGAATTCAAATCTCAGCCCTACTCAAAAAAAATTAGAAAAAAAAGAAAAGAATCAAAGAATCACTGGTCTAAATAAGGATAAAAATTTTAACACGTGTAAATCATCTAAAGATGTGCAGGTAAATGTATATTCTATATAATATATTTTATATAATATATTTTTGTAGTCTATATTATTATGTATATCTGATATATATAGTATACATAATTATATTATGTATATATGTTATATAATACCATATATATTATACATAAAATATATTTTAATATATATTATCTTGTATTCTCTCCCCTTACAGGACAGAAACATAAACTCATAATTCCAGTATAGCACCTAAACTACAAATATGAAATGAGAGTATTTTATGTATAAACTATGCTTTATTTAGGAAGATATCTATGTAATATCATCCCAATAGTTGATGTATTTTACTGACTTTGGGAATCTCATTTTTCTAACTAGATTGTATGATTAATGATGAACAAGAAGTTTTTCTTCCAAAACAAATACAAAATAAAACTTGTTATCTTTATGATAGAGTACTAGCCACACCTACCAACCTTCCAGAAAGAGAGAGTGAAAGGCAATAGAGAAGAATTACAAGGTATGAGGATTGGCATGCTAATCAAATGTAACTCACCATGATTCTTTTATCTGCTTAATTCATATCTACATTGTAGAAGAAAGAAGAAAGTATCTAGTAGACTGGAAGAGATTGAGGGCTCTGTATTGTCTCACTGCCAATAAAGCTCTTTTTACTTGTGGCCAGGTGATGTTCATCTTGGTTACTAATAACCTTTTTAGTACACTTTCAATGAAAACTCATTTTCCTAATTTTAAGTGCCAAATCTAAAAACTGAACTTGAAGACTTTGAAGCTGTTTGATGGTCAATATGGAATTTTCTTCTTTTATGAAGGTGGTGGACATGTTGGTGGTGGAGGAACACATTTTATAACACCATTAATGAAGAAGAATTTTTGGCTTATTCTGACTTTATGTAGCTATTTCAATGTAATAGCCAGCTACTTCTGTTAATTTTTCTACACTGAAAATAGCAAAAATGAATACTTATCTCTGTTCAAGATAAAAATACTTTAAGACAAAGAGGAAGAAAATTAATTATTCTATATCAATGCTCTAATTCACAAGTTGATAATGTCTAAACTTTGATATGTTTTAGTGTGTTTAAAATTTCAAATTAACAACATGAGGAAAAAATAGATACAAATAATAGTGTTGACCAAGTAAGTTAATTTCTGTCATTTATCTTAATACTATATAAAATTATATCTGAGAGAAAAAGATTTAAAAATCAAAATACAATTATACAGCAATAGGAAAATTATTAATATTCCATATATTGAAGCACCATATTATTAGAAATGATTAGAGTTAAGATTGACTGAAGATACATAGATGATATGTTTTGGGAACCTAAAAGATAGAAGCAATCTATTGGCCTAAAGAATCAGAAAAGAGAGTTGCAGACAATGAAACAATTAATAAATGGGTTAAAGACTTAAAAACAGACTTCTCAGAAGTAATAATGGCTAATAGATATGTAAAGTAATGTTCAACATCTCTGGCCATAAAAGAAATGCAAATCAAAACAACATTGAGATTTCACCTCACCCCAGTTAGAATGGCCATTATCAAGAAAACTATCAATAAAAGAAGCTGTCAGGGATGTGGCCAAAAGCAAATGCTACTCTTCTATTGATGGGAATATAAACTTGTTCAACCACTCTGGAAAGCAGTGGAATCTTATCAGATGGGCAGAAAAGCTCAAAAGCTATGTACCTATAACCATATAAGATGATATTAAATTAAGTGAACCCCAAGATATGTACATATGAGGTTTTTTTGTCATTGTTGTTTTTAATGTACTACATGATTATTTTTTTATCTCTTTTGTATGTTCTTCCCCCTATATTATATTGCCTGTTGTCACTGTATTTGATTTTGTTACCCTGAATCTTCTATATATATTTGTCTGATTTGGGGTGGGGAAGGGAAATAACAAAATGCTGAAACAAGGACATAGTATGACCCACTGCAACAATGATACAAGATATTGTTTTGGAAATGAACTTTACAACTTCGGGGGGGGGGGGTGGGAACAAGAAGAGGGTAACATAGTTCAACAAGAAATGTACTGATTACCTTATTCATGTAACTGCAACTCCCTGTACAGCTTCTGTACCATAAAATAAAATTTAAAAAAAAGATCAAGCATACAGCTTCCCTATGACCCAGCAATTCCACTCCTGGAATTTATCCAAGAGAACACAAACAAAGCCACACTAAAGCTACCAGCACAAGCATGTTCACAGCAATTGTTTACCATAGTCAAGATATGGAATTAACTCAAATGACCTCAGTGGGCAAATGGATCAAGAAAATTTTATATACATATACAATGGAATTCTCCTTTTCCACTAGAAAAAAATGATATGGTAAAATATCATTCATAAGGAAATAGAAAACTTGGAAAAATTATATTAAGCAAAGCAAGCCAGACCAAAAGAAACATAGTTTGCATGGTTTCCTTCATGTGTGCCTAGAATGTGCCTATAAATTTACAAGTAAACACATTGGATAGTAAAAGAAAGAAACAAAAAACCACTGGGACATTATAAATTATACAGGTTTCGACACATTCACACAGAGAGACTAAAGGAAGATATTCAGGGGAGAAGATTACAAAGGTTCAATAACTATGTGTATATGATCATCTAAAATAACATTTTTAAATGAACTTCAATACATGGAAACAAGAGATTTTCTGTTGTTATTGCTGTTTTAGTTTTTTTTTTTTCCTTTTGTCTTGTCTTTGGGAGGGTAAGTGGGGAAGAACAGAAAAGGTAGGGTGAAAAATGAACAAATAGAGCAGTGGTACTCACTAAACTTCATGTGGAAAAAAAGGATGTAGAAATTATATGCCACTGGTGTTGACCACTAGGATCATCATGGTCATTCACTGTGGGGTATGTTGTATTTGAGTCAGTGGAATGAAGAAAAAGAGATTGCATTCAAATAACCACAGAGTGAGATGAAGTTTTAACTAGACCAACTATGACAAATAGAACTGAATTTCAAACAAGTTAGGTCAGGCCTAATATTAGATGTCAAGACAGCAATTATCTTACAAATGTATGATGGTACTATAAATAAAATAACTAATCATTTTGCAGGTGGAAATAAAATGATCAAAACAAAAGAAAGACGGAAAGCAAAATACATTGTCAATGACAAAATCAGGATTGGCAATTATCTTTGCGGCCAAAAAGTTGACCCAATATCAGGAAGAGGGTTAAATGGGATATCTATCTATCTATCTATCTATCTTTTTTTTTTTTTTTTGTCGGCCATGGGGCTTGAACTCTGGGCCTGGGAGCTGTCCCTCAGCTCTTCAGCTCAAGGCGAGCGCTCTGCCACTTGAGCTACAGCGCCACTTCCGGTTTTCTGGTGGTTTATTGGAGATAGGAGTCTCACGGTCTCTCCTGCCCGGGCTGGCTTTGAACCGTGATCCTCAGATCTCAGCCTCCTGAGTAGCTAGGATTACAGGTATGAGCCACCAGCGCCCGGCATCTATCTATCTATCTATCTATCTATCTATCTATCTATCTATCTATCTATCTATCTATCTATCTATCTATCTATCTAGTGGCTTTACATACAGCAAATTATTTGGATGTGTTCCTACTTTCAAAGAGTATTGTATGTGGAATGGATGCTATTTGTATTTGAGTTCTTTAATATTCATCAGTTTACTTAGTACATGGATGCTGAAGAATTGTTATAAATGCATGTAGAGCTGAATCTTATAGCAAATGCTCATGGAATCTTTTCATTCACCATGTTTACAAGTAGTGTTTGTAGAGCATTTTGAAAACTCTCCTCTGGATTAGTCATTAAATGCTCTGTTGCCTATTTATCATGAACTGGAGATGAGGTTGCTTGACTTGCCATTTTTCTTGTGTTTCTATGGCTTGTTCTGCCCATTTGGGTATGAAAACAAAACCAATTTCAAGCTAGAACACTATTTTAAGGTAAGCATCAAACCAGAGCCCTGTGGTTTTGCAGATCTTTTGACACAATCAAAATGAGTACACATACAATCTAGTTCAATAAAGACAACCAGGAATCAATGGATTAAGAAAATCAAAGAAGGAATCAGGGGACCAAAATTAATAGGTATAGGGACAGAGATGCCCTCCAGTAGATGAATGGATCAAGAAAATGTGAGATATATATATATATATAGATATATATCACATGGTGTGTATATATACATATATATACATATATGTGTATATATATACACCATATTTTCTTTATTTATATATATATATATATAATGGAATTCTATGCTACCATCAGAATGAATGACAATGTCCCATTTGTTAGGAAATGGAAAGACTTGGAAAAAATTATATTAAGTGAATTAAGCCAGACCCAAAGAAATATAGGTCCATGGTCTCCCTGATTTGTAATAATTAGTATACATCTAGGATAATTTTATCAGATGAGCAGAGAAGCTCAAAAGCTATGCACATATGACCATATAAGATGATGCTAAGCAAAATGAACCCCAAGATATGGACACAAGAGGTTTTAACTTTGTCGCTGTTGTTTTTAATGTACTACGTGATTTTTTTTGTTTCTTTTGTATGTTCTTCTCCCTATGGTATATCCTTTGTTGTCACCGTACTTGATTTTGTAACCTGCATCTTGTATATACATTCGTCTAATTTGGGGTGGGGGAGGACAATAACAAACTGCTGAAACAAGGACACATAATGACCCATTGCAACAATGATACTCACAAGACACTACAATTGGAAATAAAATTTACAACTTCAGGGTAGGGAGGAGTGAGGGAGGAGGGCAAGGGAAGGGATAGTGGGAGAACAATAAAGAGCGGGTAACAATGCTCAATATGTAATGTACTCATTACCTACTTCTGTAACTGTCACCCCTCTGTACAGAAATACGTGAATGTCTCTATCACTCTACACTATCAGAATTCCTTCACCACAATTACCACTAGCATTTCAAATCAAATTTAGCCACTGTAATTTTCATATATGACATAATAAGTTACATTAAGTATTTAAGTAATAGTATATTCAATTATCTACTGTAATTTGACAATTCTTTCTCATTACATTGTCCTCTGAAAGAAAATGTATCACTCACTAGCTGAAATAAATGGCAGTTTGGGTTATTACATATTCTTGTTAGACATCATTCCATTTGGCACTAAAGACTTGCAATTTAATATTCAATATCACCTCATGTCTTTATGTTTATAAGCTGACTAATACTTCTATTTCTGCTTAAGTCTTCCTTATAAAATGTCATTTTCTTTTATAGATACTATCCCCTATTATTCTCTTAGTTATATGAAAGCCTAAAGTGATACCTATCAAAAAGGAATTTTATGTTAATTACTCAATCCTAGGTATGATTTAATATTCTTACCTTTTCTTTTTTTGCCCTTTCCTGTCAGGAAAATATCTATGAGTGTTTTACAAAAATCCCTTTCTTTGTTCTAATAATCACATAGACAATAGGTATAGAACTTCAGGATTCATTGCCTCCACAATACAGGATGTGGACTGAAACTTAAAGGATTTTTGACCTCCAAGTATCCTATGTCACCTCTAGATGAAGCATATAGTACTGATGTTAGGAATCCAGAGGTATAACACCACTTCTGACATATGGTAATTTGAAGCACTATGGTCCATTGGATAAGTGTCTTACTTGAATTCCTATTTGATAATGTTTCTGAGGGTTATGAAATATACTTATCTGCTGATACAATTTGTAGTTCAAAAAACATTTTGATATAGTTTTGAATAGTAAAAAAACTCAAAAGTATCTCTTTTCTAATAAAATTAGTAAAATACTGCTGAATGGACATTGAAACTCTATACACAAATATGGAAGGCTCAAAGATAAACACATAGGAAATGCTTCATACCATGACAGATGAGTAACAGTATTGTATAGGACCTATGTCTTTCTCATGTAGTAATTTTACCTTACAATAAAAGAAACTCAATTTTCTTCTTTTCTCCTTAATTACACCTTCTTAAAAGGCATTGCCTGTGAACAACTAGAATAATAAGACATAATTTTCATTTCAGAACTGAAATTAATTTCTTGCCTATGTGCTATAGATGCGTATTGCTCAACTATATAAGATGTCAAAACCCCACATTCATTATACTCAAAAAAAAGTAAAACATTTAAATCCATTTACCAACTGAGACTCAGGGTGATCATAATAGCTCATTTGACCCAAAGATTAAATAAAATTGATGAATCAGCATGTGTATGTTATGTTATTTAAACATTTAAAATGATTTAAGACAGTTACTAAAAATGCACAAGTTCAATATGCTATTAAGTTGGGAAAATGTTATGTATTTTTTTACAGTAAATTCCAACTGCTCCTTAAAAGAAAGATAAAGTCAAGAGGTTGCCCAGAGAATCAGTGGAGTTGAGGAAAATCAGACTGCTAATGTAGGAATCCTTTTTAAGGGCTCCCCAGACATGACAAGACCCACTTATGGCAAACAGCTGAATCTGTTAGCCAAGATCTTTGCATGCTCTGGAGGAAGACCAGCAAAGCTCAGAAAACCCAAATACTAAGCATCCTTTTCCTGACAATCAGAGTACATTCAGCCTCACAGAGAACATTCCAACCTAGGGAAACACACAATTGATCCCATTAAGTGCACAGCCAGAATACCACTTGTGTATTGTCAATGATACATTGTCCTGCGTCTTAAATATGGAATATTTAACTAATTGTTTTAGCAAAATACACATTTCAAAAAGCCATCCTGAGTATTTTACTGAAGCAAAATATGCACAAGTTAACTGTACCATTGTATAAATATGAGTAATTCTTTATTTTAATTTTGGGTATCTGAACACCTATATAAGTAAAAAGAGAAAGAAAAATGGTACTACCTTGATAGCTGAATATAGTCTATAAGTAGTTTAGTAACAGCTCTGGTTGGATTAAATAGTACGGCTATTTTTCCATCAATTTTCCTAAAAACACCCTTCTAAGACAGACCCCCAAAAACAGTAAAATGAAATTATAACTTTGTATACATAGGTGAAAAATATAATTCCAAAAACTCAAGGGTCAACATGACCAATACATCTAGGATCGTCAACATTAATAGTGGCATTGATACCAATGAAATCAGGAGCAAGGAAGAAATCTCGGGAAATTTCCAATATGCATCCCAAATTAGAAGAACGAAAATGGATTGAAAATCTGAGAATAACTCAGTACATTTGGAATAAGTCCTTGCCCCCCCTCAAAATGTAAATGCAATCACTAAAGCTACTATGAAGAATTCAAACACTGCTAAAGCAATTTACCTGTCAAAGACGCTATTATTATCAAACAAATACTATCCATGAAAGATGCAATCTATTTTAGAACAAATGAAGATCCACATATTGAAATGAAACTTTGTAAGTAACCGTATCCTATTCCAAAAAATAACATATATCTGAAAAATGTGACCATTAAAAAGGCATGAAAACAGTAACTTAGAAGTTAAAATGAAAGAAAAGCATTTAAGATCTAAGTTTGAAATATAGCCTTTGATAAAATTTGTATAGGTTCTGAGGCAGTTTTCACTCCTGAAAACATTGCATTTTTGCTGTAGCTGCACTTCTGAAATCTTTCTCTTTCTGCCACATATTCATCAAACTGGCTCATTACCTGGGATCCACTGCATTCTTCTGCTGCTCAACTTGAATTCTGCCTTTAGCAAACTTAATTCAAGCTTTCAACTTGTAATAAAGATAATTTAAAGCTTTCACAGATAAAACATAAATATGGTAGAAGATTTAAGGCTTTGAGTTGATGCTGATTCATGAAAAATATTAAATAACTTGAAAATCTTGAAGTTCTATCATTGAACCTATTCATTCATAATTCTTTAGTTTATCTTTGTACTGAAATCCTACTTAGTACAAAACAATGGAAATTTATTTGTACATGAATTCTAAATAAACAAATAAAAATTAAACAAGGCCCAATAAGGTGATGCATCACAATATTACAAACAATTCTAGATTGAGAACAAGTATAATTTCATTACTCAAAAGTTCTAAGATTATATATATATATATATATATATATATATATACACACACATATAACAGTCCCTCATGATGTAACTGAAAATATGGAATTTAAATAACTCTTAACTATTTTTACAGGGTTTAGCATTTTTATATTGAGACATAAACAATTTAATCTCAAGAAAGCTGTCAACTTTGGAGAAAGTATCCCAGTTTGCATTTGAGTTGGCAATGAATAGAAATTAATAGCCATATTGGTATAGAAATGTTAAACTTATTTTTTCCATTTGTATAAGGGTAAACACACTGTATTAAACATGTAAGATTTTATCTACATAGGTTTGGTTACAGAAACTGAGAGTCTTCTCTAAATAATGAAAAAAGAAAATCCTCAAATCTTCAACTCAAAGAGTAGAGGATCCTCTTTACTTTGAAAACAAAGAGCAAAGCAGAAAATCAGAAACTGGTGGTAAATGGAGGAAAGATAGTTATTTCCCAAATAAACCTATGGGAAAATGGGCAATTCTAACAGAAGAAAAATACACATGCCAACCAAAGCAGGCCATTCAGTTCAGGAACAGGGGTCTCCATTAATCTCATGGTTCAAAAGGTGCTACTGATAATATCTCTGAGCAGTCAAGGAAAGATAAAGTAAGTAATAAATATATACTGTCTTCCAAGTGCTAAATTAAAAATTTGTGTCTTGAATACATAAAGGAAAATTCCTTATGATTGAACCCAATTGTATGAAATACTGAACTGCCCAATGAATTCTAGTAATCTGAAATTAAGTAAATATAAAAACTTTCCTCCTCTTCTCAATATATATTTCAAATACTAACTGCAATAATGTATTTATAGATGGTTGACACAAAAACACCTGACCTTTCTGAGTCTCAGGATAACAATTTGTTAACCTTAGAAAATCTCCTTGCTCAACAGAACCTTCCTCAATTATGTGATTACAATTGCAAGAAAAATAAAATCTATTCTTAAATATAACAGTATGAATATTATGGCACATAAAAATGGATACGGCAACAAATATGAAAAGATACAAATGAAGTAAACAGAGGAGTCAGAATAACACCCATCCTTTAAAAACCTTATCCCTTGTGTAAAGGAAAACCACTACAAACAAGAATTGAGCATTGGCAAAATTTCCACTTTCACACTTAACAGCAGCTACCAGGTGTTCTATCAGTGTGGATGGACAAATCAGTGCTTCTGCAGCAGAGGATAACCTGCTATAAATAAATGAAAGGCAATATTTTATGTCTTTCATCTTGACAGGTTGTTTTTACAACTTTGTAAGCTAACTGATATGGACCTGTGCAGATAAATGCTGCCTGGGGCTGAATAGCTTTGCCCTGTTCATCAGACTTTTGATGCTAGCAAACTACACTGAAAAATTCGAGCCAACATTATCAATTCACCACGACTGCGGATGAGAGGATGGGGATTAGGGAGCATTCATTTCAGCCTGCTGTTATCTTTCCTGTGTCAGAACAGAACTCTGTAAAGCTTGACTTCCTTTCAGTGCTAAATGTGATGGTAAAACTTGGGGATGATGACTATTTTAAGAGGATATAAATAATATCTAACATTTGAGTAGCTCAGAATGATTTCAAAAGCACTTGCACATTGATTCTCCAATTTCATCCTCACAACAATGTTAGGACATAGGTAATAATCTTTTCTTTTCTTGTTAAAAAAATTTGTAGACAAATATTGAAACTGAGATTTGGGATCTGGGAGTTATTTGGGTAATGGAGAAGTCAAATCCAATCCATGCTTCATATTTGTAGCAAGGCCCTTAAAATACTGGCCAGATTATCTTGAACAAGTGACTGAATTTCTCACTGAAATATTTTTTCTTGAGTGTTAGTGGAGAAAATACTATGCTCCATAGTGGTTGTTGTTATTAGATGAGCTACCATTTAGCATAGTCTCATGATGTATAACATATGAGAAGTCATTATTTGATTTTCCTGCCTGCATTTCCAAATTTCTAATTCTTCCAATTTACCCATCAGCCTCAAAACAGAGTTAATTCTTAGAATAATTTACACAGACAACTCAAAACTAGAGATTTACGTAGAAGAAAGTAAACTAAGTAAATAGAGGCCCTAATTTTAGTACATAATGTTCATTTGTTTAATTTTGTGTATGTGTATATGTGTGTCTTGTATGTGTGCCAGTCTTCAGGCTTGAGTTCAGTGCCTGGCACTGTCCCTAAGCTTTTGTGCTCAAGGCTAGAGCTCTACTACTTGAGCTATAGCTCCATGTCTGGTTTATTAATAGCAAATCACAGGTAAGAGTCTCGCGGACATTTCTGAGCTGCTTTTGAACAGAGATCCTCAGATGTCAACCTCATAAGTAGCTGAGATTTCAGGCATGAGCCACTGGTCCCTGGCTTTAGTACTTATTTTAATAATATACAAGCTATTAACTCATTCTTCTTTGCAAAATGAGGTGTGTTTTTCTAATCAGGGAAGTTTTTCATCTTAATAACTAGCAATGCAATTGATGGAAGGAAGTGGAAAATGGCACTTTTGATTTGATCTTCAAAATACTATAATTAAGATCTCTAAAATAAGATTTAACATGTCTTGCTATTAAGCATTGAATATAGAAAAGTTAGTCAGAGTAAAAAATAATTGTATTAGTAGAATTCTTGACTGCTATAGTAACTCAAAGAGAACATCTGATCCCAACTTTAACAAGATGCGCATTTATTTACTTATCCCTGAAAGCATCTCTTCAGTGTTTTAACCAATACCTCTTTTGTGACTTAAGAAAAAATAAAAGCTTCTATACAGGGAAATAAAGTTTAAAAAATGTCCACTTCTAAATCTGGAAGGAAACAACTCTTGTAGACTTGGGCAGTTAAAACCATTTCTAGTTTTATACCAGTGCAAAGCACATATCATTTCTTAAAAAGAGCAGCTGCCAGGAAGAATGTGGTCACCTTCCTTTACACATATTTTCTGGCTCTGACTGAGCTACAGAAGCAATAATGTACTTCAAAAGTGACAATTTTGCTAGAACTGACAAGATTTGGTATAAATGGCTAGACATCTACACAATCCTTTCAAAACAAAAATTATGTAGTACTCACTGCTTTAGAGCAGAATCATAAATAGCATGATTCTAAATAGTATTTAGAAAATCATCTGGGAAAAAAATTTTAGCAAAGTTTGGCAGTAATGCTTTTTATAGAATATGAATATGAGAATTATTTGAGAAAGTAGCAGAAAGAAATGGCAAGCTATGAAGATTAGGGCTGATTTTACATTTTTAATACTTCTATAATTACTTTCTTAAGATAAAATACAGAGTGCAGCCAGATGCCAATGGCTCATGCCTGTAATCCTAGATACTCAGAAGGCTGAGATCTAGAATATCATTGTAAGTGTCACTAAGGGGTAGAGTATGCTAGCTATGAGCAGAAAAGCCAAAGGAGAATACAAGACACTGAGTTCAAACAAAAAGGTATGGCCCTTGCTCAGGTTGTAAGCTTTTAATACATAGTCTAATTGTAAATAAATTTGATTGTAGCTAATAATCATCCCTTCTAGATCCTTTTCTATTTGTTTAAGGTACTCAAATCTATTACATAAGAAATTATGTTAACTTACTTTATTATTGCAGCTGAATTTATTTCAAAATATAACAATCAAAACTGAAATCAAAAGAAAAATTATACGATTAAATATTTCCGTGATCAATATGAGAAAAATTAAACTAAATAAGAATCAAACTTTATAAGTCTTAAAAATTAGGGCTGGATAAGTAGGAGATGAAAGGATTGATTTGACAAATATAAAATAAAAATAATTCAAAAACAAGTAATAGATTTAATGTAGTGTGATGTAAAAAGACATAAGGGTGAACTATGATAAAAAGTCATCATAGAATAAAGGTATACTATTCAACTAAGTAACTAAATTGTCAATAGTATACATTAAACAGGTAATTGATTTATTGTTAAAATTATCGTGACTTTGAGATTCCAAGAACTGTTACAATAATTATATTTGACATACAAGTATAAACTGGCACTATATTGGATAAAATAGGAGATCTTGTAATACTTAACTGTAGATTAGACACAGACATACTCATTTTGTTCCTGTATATCCAAAGTAAAGAAAATGAACCAAATTACTTCATTCTATTCCTGCAAGGATCGACAAATATCACAATGTGCAGGAAACATGAAATGAAGGTAAAACTCTAACAAATGTTACATATATGTACCGAAACATTGTTGGAAAAAGAACTCTACAAATTTTACTGGAGCAAATGAAGTCAAATGAAGAAAATCATCTTCTTAGAGAATAAAGCTTAGTAAGATTAAGATGACTTTGAAAATTAACTTTAAAATTACAATAAAATTGAATACATATTTCCTTTTGCTTTTAGGAGAAACAAGGGAAGAGGTATTGACTAAAGGATTGTGTATATGTTTACTATATAAGATATTGTATATTAAGAAAAGATTAATGAAACTGGACTAGAACTTAACCAAAGAATATAATGTTTCATATTATGAATTCATGGAACCTTCCTCAATACAATAAAGGCTGAATATGACAAACCTACAGCCAGCATTATACTCAATGGTGAAAAACTAAAGCCATTCCCTCTAAACTCAGGAACGAGACAAGGATGCCCACTCTCTCCACTGCTTTAAATCTAGTATTAGAATGCCTAGCTCCAGCAATAAGACAAGATGCAAACATAAAAGAGATCCAAATAGGGAAAGAAGAAGTAAAACTCTCCCTCTTTGCAGATGACATGATCTTGTATTTAAAGAATCCCACAGACTCCACTCCCAAATTACTCAAGCTGGTCCAAAACTTTGGCAAAGTAGCAGGGTATAAAATTAACCCTCAAAAATCAATGGCTTTTCTGTATGCTAACAATGAGAAAAGTGTGGCTGAAATTAGGAAAGCAACTCCATTCCTAATAGCCCCTCAAAAAATAAAACAGCTAGGAATTAACTTAACCAAAGAAGTGAAGGACCTTTATGATGAAAACTTTAAAAACTGGAAAAAGGAAATAAAAAAAAACTTAGAAAGTGGCAAAAACTCCCTAGCTCCTGGATTGGAAAGATCTACATCATGAAAATGGCAATATTTCCCAAGGCTATCTACAAATTCAATGTGATACCTATCAATACTCCAACCTCATTCTTCAAGGAAATAGAAGAGGCAATCCAAAAATTCATATGGAACAATAAAAGAACCCGAATAGCAAAAATGATACTTAACAGAAAGAACAGTGCTGGAGGAATATCAATACCAAATTTCAAACTCTACTATAAAGCCATAGTAATCAAACTAGCTTGATAATGGCACAAGAACAGACCCCAGGACCAATGGAATAGAATTGACAACCCAGAAATGAACCTACAGACCTATAGCCATCCAATCTTCAATCAGGGAGCTAAAAAAATGGAATGGCAGAAAGTCAGCCTCTTCAGTAAATGGAGCTGGCAAAATTCGTTAACTACTTGTAGAAAACTAAAGCTAGATCCTTATATATCACCCTGCACCAGAATCAACTCCAAATGGATCAAAGACCTAGGAGTCAAAGCAGACACTCTGAAAACATTATGGGATGGAATATGACAAACCCTTGGTCTCCTTGGCACAGGTCAAAATTTTCTTAATAGAAACCCAGAAACACAATGAATCAAAGAAAGGTTGGACAAATGGGGTTGCATGAAGTTGCATGGCAAAGGACATAGCAAGCAAGATCAATAGAAAGGCCACAGATTGGGAGAAGATCGTCACTAGCCATACAACAGACAAGGGTTTCATATCTAAAATATACCTGGAACTCAAAAAATTAAATCCCCCAACAACAAATCTTCAAAGAAACAACTGCCCAATAAGTAAGTGGGCTAAAGACTTAAAGAGAAACTTCTCTGAAGAGGAAAGAAGGATGGCCAATAGACACATGAAGAAATGCTCAACCTCCCTAGCCATAAAAGAAATGCAAATCAAAACAACATTAAGATACCACATCACCCGAGTTAGAATGGCTATAGTCAAGAACTCTAATAACAACAGATGCTGTAGGGGATGTGGACAGAAGGAAACCTTACTACATTGTTGGTGGGAGTATAAACTTGTTCAACCACTTTGGAAATCAGATGGAGGTTCCTCAAAAGACTCCACATAGAGCTCCCCTATGACCCAGCAATCCCACTTTTGGGCATTTACCCAAATGTTTACAAACAAGACCACACTAAAGCTACCAGCACAACTATGTTTATTGCAGCATTATTTACCACAGCTAAGATATGGAACCAACCCAGATGCCCCTCAGTAAATGAATGGATCAAGAAAATGTGGTATATATACACAATGGAATTCTATGCCTCCATCAGAAAGAATGACATTGCCCCATTTGTTAGGAAATGGAAAGACTTGGAAAAAATTATATTAAGTGAAGTAAGCCAGGCCCAAAGAAACATAGGTCCCATGGTTTCCCTTATTTGCAATATCTAGTATATGTCTGAGTCAAGCAGAAAAGGTCAGATAAGGTGATGTTACGGAAATGAACCCTAAGATATGTATTCAAATGTTTTCTTTCATGCAATTGTTTCTAACACATTTATAATATGATTTCTTTGTTGTTTTGTATGTCCCTCTCCCACGGAATAAACCCTGCTCTCACTGTATTTGATGTTGGTATAATTTGTGGAGGGGAAGGGAACAAAACAAATCGTTTAAATAGGAAGACAGGTGGACCCATTGCAACAATGAGATGTACAAGTCGTTATGTCGAAAAATAAACTTTACAACTTTGGTGGGGGGAGGAATAGATGAGGGGGACTGAGGGAGGTGGGGGGAAGGGATGGGAAGGGGAAACAAAGGAGGTGGCTACAATGCTTGATAAGAAATGTACTCATTATCTTGCCCATGTAATTGTAACCCCTCTGTACAGTATTTTCACAATAAAAAACTTTAAAAAAAGAATATAATGTTTCAGTAAGGCAAGACTATGCTTCTTATGTAAGATCAATTAATATTAAAGGACTATATATTAATAACACTATATACAAATTACATAATAAATCATGCTGTTAATCCTATAACTTCAGTCTCTACTTTTAGCTCCATCTTGGGAACTTTTCTTTTTATCAGAACAGTATTTTGAAAAGCTGGAGAAATGAATTACATTGGTAAACCTATCTACCATAAGTCTTGATCTTATTTGTACACACAAAAAACCTTAGGAGAAAAATATTATGGCCTAGGTTCTTGTCCTTCGTAAGGAAGTTCCTATTTGTTTTTGTTTTGTTTTGTTTTTTGTTATTTACAGTGAAAACAGGGGTTATACTGTGGGGGAGGGACATACAAAGCAACAAAGAAATCATCTTATAAATGCGTTAGAAACAAATGCATGAAAGAACAAAAACATTTAAATACATATCTTAGGGTTCATTTCCTAACATCACCTTATCTGATCTTTTCTGCTTGACTCAGACATATACTAGATATTGCAAATAAGGGAAACCATGGGACCTATGCTTCTTTGGGCCTGGCTTACTTCACTTAATATAATTTTTTCCAAGTCTTTCCATTTCCTAACAAATGGGGCAATGTCATTTTTTCTGATGGAGGCATAGAATTCCATTGTGTATATATACCACATTTACTGAGGGGCATCTGGGTTGGTTCCATATCTTAGCTGTGGTAAATAATGCTGCAATAAACATAGTTGTGCTGGTAGCTTTAGTGTGGTCTTGTTTGTAAACATTTGGGTAAATGCCCAAAAGTGAGATTGCTGGGTCATAGGGGAGCTCTATGTGGAGTCTTTTGAGGAACCTCCATCTGATTTCCAAAGTGGTTGAACAAGTTTATACTCCCACCAACAATGTAGTAAGGTTTCCTTCTGTCCACATCCCCTACAGCATCTGTTGTTATTAGAGTTCTTGACTATAGCCATTCTAACTCGGGTGATGTGGTATCTTAATGTTGTTTTGATTTGCATTTCTTTTATGGCTAGGGAGGTTGAGCATTTCTTCATGTGTCTATTGGCCATCCTTCTTTCCTCTTCAGAGAAGTTTCTCTTTAAGTCTTTAGCCCACTTATTTATTGGGCAGTTGTTTCTTTGAGGATTTGTTGTTGGGGGATTTAATTTTTTGAGTTCCAGGTATATTTTAGATATGAAACCCTTGTCTGTTGTATGGCTAGTGAAGATCTTCTCCCAATCCGTAGGCTTTCTATTGATCTTGCTAGTTATGTCCTTTGCCATGCAAAAGCTCTGCAACTTCATGCAATCCCATTTGTCCAACCTTTCTTTGATTTGTTTTGTTTCTGGTTGTCTATTAAGAAAATTTTGACCTGTGCCAAGGAGACCTAGGATTTCTCCCATTCCATCCTGTAATGTTTTCAGAGTTCCTATTTGTGTGAGTAATTCAATGCAAATTATTTAATCTGCGTCCCGATTTTCTCATGTCTTAAATGAAGATATAATATGAACCTAATATACTAGTCAATACCAATAAAAATGATGTTATATCGCAAACAACTACAAAACCACAATTGTGTTCAATTTAAGAAACATTTTAGCTCACATGTCTGTGTCAGCAAGGGACTGAATAATCACATGAGATTTAGTTGCTCATAAGCAATGTCTGCCTTCTACATATCACTTATTTTCCTTCCAGGTTATTCTGAACCACTTACACTTTGGAGGAGTGAATAAGCCTAGTTGAATAGTAAGTTTTCAACCTCTGATAACACTATACCGGTGAGCATTCACTTGAGACCAAATCCCAAAGCAAGAAACAGAAAGAAGGTCTACATACTGAGTTAGAATAAAAGATTAACATGCTAAGTATTTCATAGCAACTATGTAATATATGGCTAACATCACCCTCGTTATTATTCTCATTTTTTAAATTTTATTTTCAAACTAAACAAAAAACCCATTTTCAATGCTGACTTTGCTTGCGAAAAACTCACATGCTTTACAGTATGAATAAATTAGCTCCAATAGCTATTTTTTTCAAAATGTATAAGGTATTTAAATGATCAGCTCTTCAGTTTAGGCATGGCAGAAGAGAAGAAAGATTTAGTCTACTGAGCCTTCTGGATTAGTCTCTTTATTGGTCACTGTAACAAATACCAAAGAGAAACAAATTGGAGGGAGGAATGATTTGTTTGAGTTCAGATGGTAAGCTGACTCCATTTTTTTCTGAACTATGATGAGCCTGAATATTGTGAGAATCATGTGGCAGATGAAGATGCAAGTCATCTTTTGTTGGACAGGAAGCAGAGAAAGAGAATATCTATGTTGAAGAGGGTTTTCCATCTTTTACTTAATCATACCCTAATCTGCTGAATATTGCCATTCGGGTTGAGAACAAGTTTTCTTCCACTGGCTAAACATCTATGAAAATGCCCTCACAGGCAGATCCAGACCTATGCTTGTGTAAACTGTTAAACTTTTCTCAATCTCATAAAGTTGAGAGTTAAGACCGTGCCTTATACCATCTCATTTTATTTAAAAATTATGCAGATTCCATAACAGAAGCTAGAAAAAAGAACTATGGAATTATGGTTGTAATTAATCCTCTCAAAAAGTGAAATTAATCTTCTCATGGTTTTGTTCAGAGTGTAACAATTTCATCTTTGTTTTAGAATTCCACCTGCTTTCATATACAATGACTTAGGGATGTAAATTGTCTATATATCTGGTAAATTATACTGAAGTAATTAAAATTCATATAATTGACAAACTTAAGCTAATTATAAACTGTTTAACCTGAATGCTCTTCTTTTTAAACTACTATTCTATTAACACAAACTATCTTTGGATCTAGCTTAATTATGAAATAAAGTATCAAAAGAATATGCTGATTAACAGATTTGCCACACAGACTCACCAATCTGTTCTCACCAATCTGTTCAAATTTTAAAACTACAAAACGTTTACAAGCATTAACTTTGGAAACAGATATTGCAGAACTAAGGTTCAAGGTGTTGCAATTTTTTTGCTATCTAGTCCAAAAAGACTAAATAGAACATACTATCATGACTTTTGACTCTAGATAATTAATACATCTTAGTTATTTTTCAGTTGTATATTCATTGTTGCAATGTGAGGGGGACGGAGGTGGGGTGGGGGGAAAACAAAGGAGGAGGCAACAATACTTGATAAGAAATGTACTCATTATCTTGCCCATGTAATTGTAACCCCTCTATATGGTATTTTCACAATAAAAAATAAAAAATATGTAAAATACCATGATGAAATTCCTTTCAGCAATTAGCATTCACTAAAACATAATGAATGGGAGAACTGTAAACCAGGTCCTGTCTGGGATTTGAGAACTGGTAGAAGGGGAGTGAGAAAAGGAAGAGTGTAAAGAAGGTCAAAATATTTCATGTACATGTGTGAAAAATCCTTTATGTATATGTACAATGTGAAATTTGTTGAAATTTGGGTTGAGTTTGGATATCTGTTGTTTGAATTTTGTTGACTTTGGAAAGGCAGGTAGGAATGATGAGGGAGAGTGACAGGGTAAGTATGATCAAGGAACATTTTAAGCATGTATGGACATGTCACAATGAAACCCTTTTGTGCAACTATTCAAAGTTAGTATAGACGCAGAAAATAGAGGTAAGTGTACTCAAGTCCTGATAAAAAATCTAACACATGATAACATGATGAATTAGCGTTTGTGTGTGTGTGTGTTTCTGTGTGTGTGTGTGTGTGTGTGTGTGTGTAATGTAATTTGGAAAGGCACAATGACTCAAAACTGTGATGTCAAATCATATTTTATGTTCTCAAATTTGAGCTAACTTTAAACCATTTTATGTTCACCACCCCCTCCCATTTATAAAATCAGAAATCATACCAGTATCCATTATATAGCATTATGTATTATTGTGTTATGTTATAAAGTACTTACGGTTTTCCATGACCCAGAATAATACAGCAATGAATGTGATTTGAAGTCAAAGACCATAAAATTCTGAACTTCCCTGACAATTTTTTATTATGTAATCTTGTGAGTTATTTAACTTCTCTGAGCCACAATTACCTCCACAGAGAAGAAGAGAATGATAAAGTAGACTTTTATAACAGATTGTTGTAACCCCAGGGAAGGTCTGAGTCACTAATGAAGACTTATAGCTCTCAGTCCCTTCCTAAGATCTCCACTTTCCTCCCTAACCTACATAAACAGATCAAATTAAACATGCTTGACATCCAAGCTCTTAAAGAAAAAAATTGTAATGAGATTTGGGATGCAGATACCAGAATAAGAACTGTGGCTTATGCTGTTGCTTACATAGTTCCCTGCCATAGGTCTGAGAATTCTCACCAGCAAGGCCTGAGAATCTCTTTAATGTAGAGAGAAGTGAAGAAGTTCCTTGGAAAAAAGGGTGTATTCTGTCCTACATAGAGGACATAAAACCCTTAATTCTGGGATAGAGATAGACAAAGTCCAAGGTAGAACTTAATTGTTCAGTGAATTTCTCTTGTATAATCTGAAACCTAGGTACATAACCCATATCTCTATATAGTTACTATCCAAAGAGCCTTGTTATTTGACCTAAGTATTTTGTTGTCTTGAGGTGTTAATAACTTTGTTTCTTTACTATTCCCTATATAATATTTACTGTTTGATATAAAATAAAAATGCCCCACTTTTGGGCATTTACCCAAATGTTCACAAATAAGACCACACTAAAGCTACCAGCACGACTATGTTTATTGCAGCATTATTTACCATAGCTAAGATATGGAACCAACCCAGATGCCCCTCAGTAGATGAATGGATCAAGAAAATGTGGTATATATACACAATGGAATTCTATGCCTCCATCAGAAGGAATGATATTGTCCCATTTGTTAGGAAATGGAAAGACTTGGAAAAAATTATATTAAGTGAAGTAAGCCAGGCCCAAAGAAACATAGTCCCATGGTTTCCCTAATTTGAAATAACTAGTATGTGTCTGAGACAAGCAGAAAAGGTCAGATAAGTTGATGTTAGGTGAAATGAACCCCAAACTAAGTACTTAAGTGGTTTTTTTCTTTCATGAGATTGTTTCTAACATATTTATAAGATGATTTCTTTGATGCTTTGTATGTCCCTCCCTAATGGTATAACCCCTGCTTTCACTGTATTTGATGTTGGTGAGGGGAAGGAAAAAAACAAATCGTTTAACTAGGGATACATGTGGACCCATTGCAACAATGAGATGTACAAGTCGTTATATCGAAAACGAACTGGAGGTGGTACAATGCTTGATAAGAAATGTACTCATTATCTTGCCCATGTAATTGTAACCTCTCTGTACAGTATTTTCACAATAAAATAAATAAATAAATAAATAAAATATTACAAATTATGTAAATATATGCTATTCATTTAATATCAAATACTATAAATTATAAAAATATTTTGTTTATGTAACTTTATTATTAATACATAGTATAATTTACTATGAATAATCCCACACTGATATTTGTTTATACAAAATGATGTGCTCGAACCAGCTCAATACTAGCTTAGTAGAACCTATCATTAAATATGTAGAAATTTTACTAGCCAGAAAGTGCACTATTGGTACTTGAAATTATAAATATAGCTAAGCACGGGTGGCTCACAACTGTAATCCTAGCTTCTCAGGAGGCTGAGATCTGAGGATCGAAATTCAAAGCCAGCTAGGTAGAAAAGTTCCCTTGAGAAGCTCATCTCCAAGTAACCACTGAAAAACTGGAAGTGGAACTGTGGCTTACAGTGATAGAGATATCCTTGAGCAAAAAGATACCAGGGACAGCACACAAACCCTGAGTTCAAGCCCCATAACCAACAAAAGTGAAAAATAAAATAAGAAAGAAATTATAACTATAAATAGACTAGGTAATGTTACAAATCAGCTTTTTTAACTTTTTGATAGTTTTTTTGTGTTTTTTATTGTAAAGGTGATGTCAGAGGGGTTACAGTTACATAAGTAAGGTAATGAGTACATTTGTTGACAAACATTGTTATCCCCATTTTTCCCACTTTTCCTCCTCCCCTCCACTTCTCTCCCCCCTACTCAGAGTGTAAAGTTCATTTCCAATAGAGTGTCTTGTGAATGTCACTTGATAGATAGTTTAAAACTTGAATTTTCATTAGTAATAATATAACACATACATCCTGACAAAATTAACAGTATTTAACAATAGCAATACAAGTCACCAACAGATGTATAGTATTTCTCCATAAAGATTTCTTCTTTGATAGGTATAATGATGATGAAACAAGATAAATTATATAAAAGACTATTATAAATGATCAAGCAGGTCATAAGTTATTCCCTATTCTGCTATCAGTGATAATGTGAAAGTACACATGATTATACAACCTAAAAGAAATGATTGCTTAAATTTTCTTCTTGCACTAGTTTTAAGGTAGCTTCTGAAATTTATATTGATATGCCAATGTTTGATTCAGATGAATAAATGGACAATTCACAGAGAGGGAATATCCTGCCTTTCCATGGTTGAGATCATACAAAAGCTTTTCCAACTAATTCACCAAATGAGGCTTTTAATCTCCCTCACTCTTTTTTACATGGGCCTAAAATTTAGGTTTAATAATCTTCTCCCAGTTATCCAAACCCAAAATAATATTAATTTCTTTGGGTTATATTGCATAGGGTCATCTCTCTAAATATACTATAATTTTTTATTCCATCTAGGCAAACTTGCAAACTTGTTTTACTCCTTTCCCTTCTAAATTCCTACATTTGTGGACCTGTTACCCTTTACTGTATCATTATACAAATTTCAATTTGCATAATTTCTTGTCATTTTTTTGGACACTGTAAAGAATTCATGTGTAAAAGAACATTTTATTCTGCTAATACCTTATCTTTCTATACATTAGTATGTTCCATACTGGATTCTAAAGATAAATGTCTTTTGAGAAAGTATTTTGAATGGAACATTCTTGGAAATGTTGCTCACATTTTCTTAACCCAGAAAGTTATAGTCTTCAAGGATAGAAACTAAAAGCATTTACTTAGTTATAAAGTAGTCATAAGGGTATATGCACCCTTTGCTGTACAGAGAGATACAGTCTCAACAAACTGAAAATAATACAAATGTATATAATTAAAACATACTAGTCAATGTTGACAGAATTCTCATTTGCCAATCTGTAAAGCACAAGAAAACAATCAGGAACCTTGACTTAGTATCTGAAAATAATAGGAATACCAGGATAGGTTTAGACTTTACCACTCAATTGATAGAGAGTTGTGTAAATGAAGCTACTCTCCCTGATAAGATGAATTTTGCATGCATTATGAAAGAGGCAAGGTCCTCAGGCCCAGAGTAGTACTCACTAAATAGATTATAAAGGAAAAATCAAATCCATCATTTAAGTATAATATACTCATTATCCTGACTATATACCACTGACTTCTGCCCCCACTTACTTATATAATTGAAAATAGCTCCATTTATTCCAATCATGGACAAGAAATGGATTCACATGTTACTCCCATATCCCAGTCCTTTTGACTGCTTAGCATGCCCCTTCTTGGGATTATGTCCTATGTTTGTGGACTACAGGAGCTATCAATTCTGTGTGCATGTACCAAGTCCTGGGATCACGATTATTTCATGAAAATCTCCCAAGGCCTTTCACTCACTGTGTCCTCCAGCTTTTTATGGACAACAGCACCACAGTAGGTAATATATGACTTGGTTCAATGCTGAACACTCAGTTTCTCCCTTCTGACTCTGATGAAATTCAATAACCTAAAAAAATCTTACCTAGATTTTTACTTATATTTAAATTATGATTTTTACTTCTAAATAAGAATAAATTAAGCTTCGTAAGGGCAGAAACGTTTTTCTACTTTGCTCAGGTCCTATGCCTAGTACCTAGAATGGAGCCTATAGCATAGTAGGTGTTCCATATTTCTTCTGCGTGAATGAAAAAAAATCTTGTAAAGCATATATGAAGATAATAGCCAGCAGCTAAGAAAGGTCTTTATGTGAAGCGCCTTTTTCTATGCTTTAGATCCATGTAGTATTTAATACTCAAAATGTAACAAAATGTAGTATAGCTATTTGCCACACATTTTATTTTTGTTATTTTCAGATTAAAGCCTTTCCCCTAGGTTTACAAAGCTCTTTTTTTTTTCTTTTAATTTGTTTTAATTGTGAAAATACTATACAGAGGGGTTATAGTTATATGGGCAAGATAATAAGTACATTTCTTTTTTTGTGGGGAGGGGTCTGGTGGTAGGGTCTGAATTCTGGGCTTGGGTGCTGTCCCTCAGCTCTTCAGCTCAAGGCTAGTGCTCTACCACTTGAGCCACAACGCCACTTCCGGCTTTTTTTCTGCTTACGTGGTACTGAGGAATCGAACCCAGGGCCTCATGCATGCGAGGCAAGCACTCTACCACTGAGCCACCTTCCCAGCCCCAGAAGTACGTTTCTTATCAAGCATTGTTGCTTCCTCTTTGTTTCCCCTTCCCATCCCTTCCCCCCACCTCACCCCACCTGATCCTCCCCTCACACCAAAGTTGTAAAGTTCGTTTTTCGACATAACGACTTGTACATCTCATTGTTGCAATGGGTCCACCTGTATCCCTAGTTAAACGATTTGTTTTTGCCCTTCCCCTCCACAAATTATACCAACATCAAATACAGTGAAAGCAGGGGTTATACCGTGGGGGAGGGGACATAGAAATCATCTTATAAATGTTAGAAACAATTGCATGAAAGAAAAAGAACATTTAAATACTTATCTTGGGGTTCATTCTCCTAACATCAACTTATCTGACCTTTTCTGCTTGACTCAGACATATACTAGTTATTGCAAATAAGAGAAACCGTGGGACCTATGTTTCTTTGAGCCTGGCTTACTTCACTTAATATAATTTTTTCCAAGTCTTTCCATTTCCTAACAAATGGGGCAATGTCATTCTTTCTGATGGAGGCATAGAATTCCATTGTGTATATATACCACATTTTCTTGATCCATTCATCTACTGAGGGGCATCTGGGTTGGTTCCATATCTTAGCTATGGTAAATAATGCTGCAATAAACATAATTGTGCTGGTAGCTTTAGTATGGTCTTGTTTGTGATCATTTGGGTAAATTCCAAGAGTGGGATTGCTGAGTCATAGGGGAGCTCTAAGTGGAGTCTTTTGAGGAAATTCTATACTACTTTCCAAAGTGGTTGAACATTCCCATCAACAATGTAGTAAGGTTGCCTTCTGTCCACATCCTTTCCAGCATCTGTTGTTATTAGAGTTCTTGATTCTAGCCATTCTAACTGGGGCGAGGTGGAAGCTCAATATTGTTTTGATTCGCATTTCTTTTATGGCTCGGGAGGTTGAGCATTTCTTCAAAGCTCTTATATTCCTTATATGTGTGTGTATTTTGTCTGACAATATCCTTTGATCAAACTGTATTTTTACTAAATTGTTAGTCTAAATTTTGGTATTTGTAATCTTTGTCATAAATTACAAATATGTTTCTACTTTGTTTCATTGTTTTAGCATTGTAATTTGTGGAAGGATAAATATTTTTAAATTTGTGTGGCATCATTCAAGTTACCTTCCTGTTTTCTTTCTGTGATGTTATGTTTGTACTCTGCTATACTGTACCAGGATTAGATTCCCTTTCAATACATTTTCTCCCAGAAATTATTTCATTTTTTATACTTAAAGCTTTAATTTATCAGACACTTACTGTTATGTATGATATGCAATGTGAATCTAATGTTACTGTTCTCTCCAAATGGCTAGCCATTTGTCCCCCAGCATTCATTAAAACATCCATCATCTTCTCCCATCTTATATAAAATGTCACCTTTATCATAAGCTAACTCTATTATATTCTTGGGTAGTTTTTGCATTTCTGTCTTGTTTCATCAGCCTGGCTTTTTCTTCTTGCACAGGATAATGACACTGTGTGTTCTTTCTGTTTCTGTAAATGTCAATGTCAAGAATGAGATGGTGTTCATTTTACTATACCTCCTTGATGCAAGAAGTGCTTGTTGGCTTTGAGTATTAAAATTAAAAGGAATGAGAATACAGACAAGAAAAATTCAGAACACTGACAATTCTCTTTCACTATCCTGCCCAATATGGTAGTATAGCAACTAGAGCCGTATGACTCTTTTAAATTTATAATAATGAAAATTAAATAAAATGTAAAAATCAGATTATCTGGCACCATAGCATATTTCAAACTCTTGACTGGATTCAAGACCACTATGCCAAAAATATCACTTTTGACTTTTGAGAAAACAGTAAAAGCTGAAAGGGATTTGGACCTTTCTCTTTAGACCATCTCCCCTAAAACAGGCCAAAAAATTCAAGATGTACCCTCCCTAAGGAAAAGGGACATCTTATCTCTGAAACACACAGACTCAAAGAAGAATATGAATAACAGTGCCTTGCTAAATTTTCCCCCTATTCACCATCTGATCATACCTCTTTTGTCCTCTGTCTCTGTGACTGTACCTCTTAATCAAACGTAAGCCTAAAAGCACACAAATTTCCTCATTTCTTTGGACCTTCATTTCCTATGACAGTTTCTCTGTCATATAGAACTTAAGTTTCTATTGTTCTCTCTTGTTAATCGGTCTTTAGTTATAGGGGCATCAGCCATGAACTTTGTGATAAGTAATGAAATCAAATATTCTCTACACACCAATTTTCACATGTACCTACAATTAGTAGACGCATATAGAAAATGTTCCTGTGTTCAGAATACCCTCTGAGCTAGCATTGCTCTATAAACCTGGACTCGGTACCAGGTAGAATTTAACATCTTAATGTAAAGCCTTTGAACAAATCTCTGACCCAATTATTATATGTTTGTCTTCCTCCCTAGATTCTTTTTTTTTTTTTACAAATATAACAGATTTTCTGGAAAACTACATCCTATAAATGTATGAAATTACAATAATGAAGCCCATAGTTGTGTGAAACATGAAATTAAATAAATTTATTGTATGAGCCTCTAGAGTCATATGAATATTTCTCATTATAAATTGAGAACCATAGATTATGTAACTTCTATACTTTGCATCCAGGAAGCCTTTAGAACCTCCCTAGATTCTAAACACCTTGAGATTAATGAACAAGTCTGATTCTTCATTATAAATCCATCTCAGGATCTACCACTTGAAAAGTGTTTAACAAATGTTTGTTGATTTAGAGAACTACCTAGAAGATTGCAGTACAATAATAAAGAGGAAATTAGGGCACTACTTTGCTGCCTCTCCATCCTCTTCATTTCCTATTTCTACCAATCCAACATATCAATTGACTTAGAAAATAACTCTTGCTTTTGCAAATAGGGTACAGGTGGACCCATTGCAAAAATGAGATGTGAAGCCGTTATGTCGAAAACGACATAGGGGTTGCTTGGGGGGGGGGGGGGAGTAGAATGGGATAGGAAGGGGAAACAAAGGAGGAGGCTACAATGGTTGATAAGAAATGTACTCACTATCTTGCCCATGTAATTGTAACCCCTCTGTACAGTATTTTCACAATTTAAAAAAAAGAAATAAATCTTGCTTGGGAAAAAATTCAATCTCTTCAGAATATGTGACTAATTTTAGGAATATTTCTACATTTCACTTCAGTTTTTTATTCTAATTCAAAGCAGGGAAAAGGTATTTCCTGTGCCTTACTACTCATAATTTCTCATTATAATGAAAGCAATGCACTTTATATCCCATACAAAATAAGGGTAAAAAAGGCATTGGGTACATGATTACATGTCAATTATTCTTTATGATCTATATAACCAGATACCATCTGGCAATTTGGAAAAAGCTCAACCACAGCAGTAAAACTTAAATGGCAGAGTCAAATAAACTCTTCCTAGTCTGAGGCTCTCCTCCAAGGTATTCTACTTAACCTGTGAAGTAACAGGTGATTTAAAAAAGAAAGTAAAGATGACCTGTATTTACTGGCCCATGAGCAATCGCCTGTGAGGAAAATTTAGCCCTTCTAAAGTCTAGAAATGTGAAAGATAAGTGGGGAATGGGACCAGTTTCCCCTCAGGTGAAGAACAGAAACTGTTAAACACAAATTTTAAAAAATGAGCTCATGCAACAACTGTCTACCACTAAATTAACTAATTAAGTAAGTCTCAAACTTTCAAAAAAATACCCCATTGGCAAAAATATAATGCAACTACGGTCCTGGATAATCATAGAACATATCCAAAACCAGCTGATTACATCTCGTCTTCTTTTCAAAAAATAATATAAATGTTTCCTCAATTCCCTGTGATGTATATGCTAATGAATTATCAAATAATATTTTAAATGGTTTACCAACAAAGTAAAGTGGAATACTTGGACTGGTTAATGTAACAAGAATGATGTCTTTTCAATTTTAAAAACCAGTGTTGAATTGAAAACTTTAACATTCAGAGAAATGACTTACCTGTTCTATACTTGCATCATTACAGGTTTTGAAAACTCAGACAAACAAATGGCGAGCATAAATAGCAGCTTTTTAAATACTCTTTGCAAGACAACACTCAACAACTCTATTCAAAATGCTTCCGCCAAAATGTGCTATGTTAAATACTTTTCAAGTTACTGTGAGTATAAATATGATGTTTTACCTTATTTTGTATAAAGGTCAACTGCTAACATAATATGATGATGTCTCTAATGCCAGTGTTGTCTTTTTAAAAAATAAAACTGTGTCTGATCCTCAAGGGGAGGAAAAAAAAGAACTCATGTAGTGGAGCTGATAAAGCAAAATATTAAAATATTATCTACAAAGGAACAAAAATCAGTTTTGCTTATGTTTATTTTACTGGAACAAGTAAATTGCAAAAAAAAATCTTTTTAGGAGAT
Source organism: Dipodomys spectabilis (assembly GCF_019054845.1). Lineage (NCBI taxonomy): Eukaryota > Metazoa > Chordata > Mammalia > Rodentia > Heteromyidae > Dipodomys > Dipodomys spectabilis. Next base: position 14,547,359 of record NW_024870683.1, read on the forward strand.
AAAAAGAAAACTCTACATAATAAAGAATAAAGGTGAATGATCATGGGGTCCTTTTTATCTCCGCTAATGCTATGAATTCTAACCTGGTTAATAGTTTGAAGTTAAAGAGACTAAAAGCAGATCTCTATTTTAAGTCTAAATTTTCATTTTCAGTTTTTGGCCTATAAAGATTTGAATAAATACATGCTTTAAATACATTCATAAAACCAGTCTTGATATATCAAATAAAATATGAACAGAACATGCTTCAATATAGGGTACTTTGCTACAAACCACATCTGTTAAACAAAAGTAGGGACAACCAGTATTAGAGTGTCTAAAACATTTTGTTCAGTAACTACTGCAACCAGAGATAAGAGACCTCTGTGTAGAACTGAGTTAAACTGACTTGACAAGACAGGGCAAAGTAGACACACTGAGGCTCGTCGGTCTAGTCAAGTTTGTGAAGATTAGAGTAGCCTGACTAAAATTTGATCAAGGAAAGGACTTGCTTCCAAAGAATACAATACTGGGAACAACAATGTTTTGACTCTATCTCAGTTTTTCCCCTCATCTACGATACATTTTGCATGCTCTGGATGGAAATAACAACTCAATTTTGTACTCAAGAGTTTGATTTGTACTTTCCTCCAGCCATGAAATTTGCACAAATTTATCATAAATTTTCAAAATCATTTCCCATCCTATTACACTCTGGCCTAAGTAGATGTCTGTTCACAATTTACTCGTCCCATTAAACACACTTTAAAAGAAAGAACAAGTTCTTTCAAGTGTATAATAGACCTGATTGGTGCTGCCATTCCCACAGTCAAGCTTGCCAAAAATAGGAGTCATCCATGTATATATTCTCATTTTATTTTTCCTAACATAATAATTGTGGCCTTCCTCGTGGAAAGAAGCATACTTGGTGATGATTATCTTACACCTTGGGAAATAATATTGTAGGGAATTAGTATTGCAACTGTGCATAGCAATGCTCAGAAGGTCCTATCCAGTGTATGATAATGAATCATCATAACACAAACATGGACTTTATGTTTGTCCCCTTCTGCTCAGACTCATATATTGTCACCTCAACCTACAGTGATGGAGAGTGTTTGGGTCAGGAGAGTGGGGTTAAGGCCTTGCTTTACTTCTGCAAAATATGGATACAAGTTGGCTATTGGCAAGCCAGGAAGAGAGACCTTACCAACAACCTAATCTTCCCACCTTTTTATCTTAGATTTCTTAGGCTTTATGAACAACAAATGATATTCATGTAACCTAGTCTATGGTAATTTGTTGTAGCACCTACAGCATATTAAGAAACTGACTAATTCATCAAGTGTTCAGGTTGTTTGTTTTAGTTTAATTAACAATGTCAGACATGGGGTGGGCTATAGTTGTAATCCCAGCATTCAGAGAATGGACCAAAAAGACAGTGAGTTCCAGATTAGTTTAGCAAAGCCCTGTCACTAGCAAAAAAAATGTGGTCTTTTTCTCTTTTGAATTACACATAATTTCATAATTTACTTTTCACAGCCCACATATTTATCAAATGTTCACTGACTGTAAACATTTTACTCTATAACACAATCCTGAAAAATGATCTTGAAGGAAAATTACTTTTTAAAATTCCATTTATGGCAAAATACCTGTGTGTATCTGATCATATAAAATAATATTTATCAAGATGAGCTTTAGGAAATGGAAACAAGAAGTTTTTTTTTCCTCTGTTGCTGTTTTGTTTTCTTTTCCTTTTGTCTTGTTTGTTCATTTAGCTGTTTTTGGAAGGGTAAAGGAAGCACAGAAATGGAAGGACAAAAGGTAAACAAATGAAGAAGTGGTACTCACTAGACATGTGGAAAATGAACTATACAACTTGTGGGTGGAGAATGAAGGAAAAACTGGGAAGAATGAGGGAAGAGGTGAGAGTGTTAAAAAATGTACCCTATATTTGACTTATATAAGTGTAACCCCTCTGTACATCACCTTTACAATAACAGCATAATGCAAAATATCTATTTATTTATTTAGTTTTGTTATATCTCCTGAACCAAACATATTTTCTAAAAGTTATAAAGTTCCACTGAGTATTAGATTTTATATGACTATTTATATGCTACTGGAAAAATTTTGCTACTATTGGATAAATGCTCAAGAGTGAGATTGCTGGGTCATAGGGGAGCTCTATGTTTAGTTTTTTAAGGAACCTCCATACTTCTTTCCAGAGTGGTTGAACACGTTTACATTCCCAACAACAGTGTAACAGAATTCCCTTTCAGCTGCACCACTGTCAGCATTTGTTATTGTTAGTTTTCTTGATAATAGTTATTCTATACTGGGGTGAGGTAGAATTTCAATGTTATTTTTATTTGCATTTCTTTTATGGTGAGCGATGTTGAACATTTCTTCCTGCGCCTATTGGCCATCATTACTTTTTCTTTGAGAAGACTCTCTTTAAGTCTTTAGCCCATTTATTGAGTGGGTTGTTGAATTTTGAGGGTTTATTTTTGTGGGGTTTAATTTTTTTTGTCTTCTAAGTATGTTTTAGATATGAGGCTCTTGTCCCATGTATAGCTAGTAAAAATCTTCTGCCATACTGTGGGCTTTCTATATTTCTTGTTAGCTATGTCCTTTGACAAGCTCTTCAGTAGAAGCTCTCCAATTTGATGCAATCCCATTTATCCAGTCTTTCTTTGATTTGTTGTGATTCTGGATCTTTATTTAAGAGGAAACAAATAATGCCACAATAATGTGACCAGCACAACTATGCTCATAATAGAATTGTTTACCATAGCCAAGGTATAGAATCATACCAATTAGCTCTTAGTGGATCAATGGATCAAGAAAATGTGGTATAAATACACAATAAAATTCTACTCATCCATCAAAAGGAATAATAGTGTACCATTCATAAGGAAATGGAAAGACTTAGAAAAAATATGTTAATTGAAGTAAGGCAGATCCAAAGAAACATTGGTTGCATGGTTTCCCTCATTTGTGGTAATCAATATGTTCCTATAACTCTATAAGTCAACACATTGAAATGATTATATATATATAAATCATTTTATATTTATATACTTATAAATATATAAAACTTATCTTATATTTACATATTTATAAATCATACGTATATATATATATATATATATATATATATATATCTCAATCACTGGGACATGATAAATTATATGGGTCTCTAGACATTCACACATTTGAGGCCACAGGAAGATATATACAAGAGCAGATCAAAATAGCTCAATAGCTATGTGGCATGAGCATATAAAATAATATTTTATGAAATGAACTCCCAGAAAAATAAACATGTTTTTTTAGTTGCTATTGTTTTTGTTTTGTTTTCTTTTTCTTATGTTTTGTTTGTTAGTTGGTCTTAGGCAGGGTGAGGGAGGCACTGAAAAAATAGAACAAAAGGTGAACAAAAACAACAGTGGTAATCACTAGACACAATGTAGAAAATGAACTGTAGAACTTATGTGTTGGGATGAGAGGGGAAAAAGTGAGGAAGAGTAAGAAAAGAGGAGACATATTTCAAAAAGAAATGTACTTACTATCTAACTCATAATATTGTACATACTCTATATTTAACATCTATAATAACAATAAAATAAAAAAATTTGTTCCTTTCATTACTAATTTCAGAACTTTCTTGTAAGAAGGAGATGCACTTAAAGACACTTTTGTTGTTAGTACACAGGACATGTGTACTAACTACATTTATCACTAGCTTCCAATTCACCATTTTTGTTGGCATTTGTGTTTATTATTTAGGCAACTGTTGAGAGGGTAAAAGAAAAAATTCCTATGTACATGAACTTTAAAACATTTCAAACTGTGCTATTTTCTTCACTATGTTTTCAATGGGGGAGAAAGTTTATGTTCAAAATTTTCTTTTATGCAACTTTTATTATGGTCTAATTAAATGAATATTTTTTATTGTAAAGTGAACACAGTTGATTTTATTTAATAGTTCCTCAGTGAAAGAGAGAACATTAATTCACCAAACAAACTGGACAATGAACCTTCAGTACCACTTCTGTTGACACAAGACTTGAATGGTATATACATACTGGGCCTTTGCTAGAAATAGTGGCTGTCATCACTCTAGGATTGTAGAAGATGTTATGTAAAAAATCTCAAGGTCCCTGGGGAATTCTGAATCTAGCAAAGAATGACAGTTCCTGAAGTCAGTTCCAATGCTTAAGGCATAACTGATAGGCATGTGCTATTCTTCAGTATTGCCATGGAAAAAGTAGAGTCTTTTCTCTCAAAGTCCAAATGAGTAACAATGTTGTTGTCTTGAACTTTGTGCGGGTATTCAGCCAGGCTGAATACACACTTGGTAGCTCATTCATAATATACTGAAGAAAATCACTTATGATTTTCTAAACATAATGTTTGCACTAAATTCAAGAAGCATGGTGACGTTTGGTATTTACTGCTACATAAGAAATACCTATCCCATTATTTAGTAGCTCCAAAGAACTCCTTTATTTCCTCATTAATGAACAATCAGAACTCAGCCAGGCAGCAATTTTGCTACTGTAGTCAGTAGACATTACTGTGAATACACTGAGCTAGTGTCAGCTGAGGACTTGAATTCGTTCAAATACTGGGACACTGCCCTTTTAATTATCTCCATGTGCTTTGTGACCTCTTCTTCAAATAGCTGGTATCTTTAGCAAGGAAGATAGTCTTCATATATGTAGGGTCAAGGTTTCCAAGGTTCTACCAAGTAGAAACTGTTATCCTTTAGTAGAAGTCCTGGAATGTAGAGTTCTGTCTATAATAATAGTCTTTTGGTTAAAGCAGATCATAAATCAAGCCTAAATTCAAGAAGAGTTGATAACACAAGGACATAGATATGAGGAAGTGGAGCTTCTTATGGCCAATTAAAAGAGTGTCATAAAATAAAATCCAATCAAAAATGTGATGGCTTCACAGAAAGATAGCAATAGTTGCTAAATTATTAGTTCAGCACCACTAAAATATGAAAATTATATTGGTTTATTTTTTTTAGGAAATTCCTACCAAAAATATCATTAGTTTACTAGGAAATTAAAAAGTATTAAAATTGAAAAATTAAAATACACATTAAATTACACAGACTGATCAAAAACGTTTTATCATGAAAATTCTTAGAAAATTAGTGCATGTTTATTTAATTATTTTTCCTTTAAGCAGTTGTGGCAGGCTGTTGAACTAATTTCTGGGACCTAATTTTAGTTTATGTAAATGGGTTTCAATAAAGAAACTAGATCATAAGTATCCAAATTCATTTTCTGAGAACCTACTGTACTGGCTATCACCAAGGAGTACAATAATTAGAACAGAAAATCTGCTTTGGCTGATCTAGCTAGTGATGTTAACATATTCTTACTAAAATAAGACATCTACATGAATGTACCAATAATGAGACTTTTGATAATAAAAAATGAGTCATTTTCTACTTTCAAGAGTTCATAATACCTTATGAAATTGGCCAACATGATTTTGTTCAAATATTTAAAATTTAAATTTCTCCAAAAATATTAGAGTAAGTTGATTCTCGAGAAACCATAATCATGAATAACAAATAGGAAGGTAGTTTATTTCTGCTCAACATTTAAATTAATTTGGAGAATTTTCCTCATAGATTTAGAAGAACATAGGGTAATACAATATTTCTCATTAATAAATTATGTCATTTCTGACTTAATCTTCCTTTTACCCGGAAGGGCAGGTTTAAATGATTGGTGCAGATTATTTTTGGTAAAATATAAATTAAAAATCATAACTATTGAAGTCATTTAATTCAAGGAGAATTATCTTAAAATCTAAAATTTACTTATAGTATTGAAGAGAATATGAGGACTATTTCTCATGTTCCAAGGACAATTTTGAAATTTCATATCCAGAGTGCTCTTAATTTTGATAAAATCCTTTGATTTAAATGCCCAAGAATTAACCTCTAAAACAACAAAGCAAAATACATTTTGGATATTAGGCCCTTGTCTGACATACAGCTGGTAAAAATTCACAGCTATGTCCTTAGCTGTACAAAAACTTGCATGTTTGATGCAATCCCATTTATCAAGTCTTCTTCGAATTGTTGTGTTTCTGGATCTTTACTTAGAAAGTGTGACTTATGCTCAGGAGCCCGAGGGTTTCCTCAACCCTTTGTTGTAATAGTTGCATGGTTTCCAGTCTTACATTGAGGTCTTTGATTGAATTGATTCTGGTATAAGGTGATATATAAGGATCTAGTTTCAGTTTTCTACATGTGGATATCCAGTTTTGCCTTCACCATTTGTTGAAGATGTTTTGCTTCCATCCTGCTTTAGGTTGTCTTATTGACTACTATATGAGTATAGATCTGTGGGTTCATTTTCTATTCCATTAGCCATCAGGACTATTTTTGTGCCATTACCAATCTGTTTTCATTACCAGAACTTTGTAATAGAGTTTGATATCAGTATAGTTGCTCTGCAATGTTCTGCCTACTAAGGATTGCTTTTGCTATTTGGGGTCTTATGTTGTTCCATATGAATTTGTAGATTACTTTCCCTATCTCATTTTCCCTATCTCATGTTATTAGGATTTTAATGGATAGAGCATTGAATTATTAAGTATACCAATATACTTTGGTAAGTATCAACATTTTCACAATGTTAATTTTTCCCATCCAGGAGCATGGAGCTCTTTCCATTTCCTTAAATCCTCTTCAATTTCCTTTTTAAAAATTTTAAGTTTTCACTATAGAGATACTTCATATCTTTGGTTAATTCTAGTTATTTTTTTCTTTTTCTTTTTCTTGAGGTCATTGAAAATGAGATTGCTTTCCTGATTTTAGCCTCAATCTTCTTACTATTGCCACACAGAAAAGTGACTGATATCTGTAGGTTAATTTTAGAACATGCTACTTTGTCAAAGTTTTGAGAGCTTAAATAGCTTGGTGAGGAGTCAATAGAGTCCTGTAAGTACCAATAAATGGGCTAATGACTTAAAGAGAGACTTCTCAGAAGAAGAACAAAAAAATGACAAATAAACACATGAAGAAATGTGCAATAACTCTAGCCAAAAAGGAAATGCAACTTTAAACAACACTGAAAATCCATCTCAACCCAGTTAGAATGGTGATTATCAAGCCAAGAGCTGGTGGCTCACACTTGTAATCCTAGCTACTCAGAAGGATGAGATCTAAGGATTGCGGTTCAAAGCCAGCCTGGGCAGGAAAATCCGTGAGAATCTTATCTCCAATAAACCACTCAGAACATTGGAAGTAGCACAGTGGCTCAAGTGGCAGAGCGCTAGCCTTGAGCTGCAGAGCTGAGGGACAGCATTCATGCTGGGAGTTCAAGCCCCATGACCAACCAAAAAGAAAAAAGAAAGAAAGAAAAGAAAACGACAAGCAATGGTGGTAAGGATAGAGCCAAAAAATTCTAACACACTAATATTCTATTGGAGGGAATGTAAGCTTGTTTAACCATTCTAGAAGTATGTACGTTCCTCTAAAAAACTAACATAGAACTACAATATGACCCAGCAAGCCTACCTCTGTACATTTGTCCAATGCAACACAAACAAGGTTATACAAAAGCCTCCAGCATAACCATGTTAATTGTACCACTATTCACCATAGCCAAGATATGGAATCATTATGTATATATTAGAATTTCATTCATCCATTAAAAAGAATGATTTTGTACCATTCATTAGGAAATGGAAAGACTTGGAATAAATTATATTAAGTGAAGTAAGCTAGACCCAAAGAAACAAAGGTTGCATAGCTTCCCTCATATGGTAGATAGAATGTGCCCATATATCTACAACTAAAAATATTGGGTGATATTCAAATGGTTATGGATGAATTAACTAAAGTACAATAAACTCTATAGTGCAATATTTTAGAAGGACCATGTCAAAGTTCAACAAAATAAGCACCAAGAAATAGGTACATACAAGAGGGATGTGTGGTCAAGAGGAGAGGGGTATACAAATGCATGACAAAAGGAGGAGAGATGCTGTCAAAAGTTCATTTCATGTATCACAAAAGTAAGAAAAGTAAGGGAAGGGGTGGGCCAAAGGGAGGGGGGATGAGAATATTGAAGGGGGTGACACTAATCAACATGCATTTTAGTCATTACTACTTTGTTAAATGCACTTCCTCTACCCAATACAAAATTGTAAATAAGGGGCTAGGAAGGTGGCTCAGTGGTAGAGTGCTTGCCTTGCATGCCTGAGGCCCTGGGTTCGATTCCTCAGCACCATATAAGCCAAAAGAAAAAAGGTGAAAGTGGCGCTGTGGCTCAAATGGAGAGCCTTGAGCTGAAGAGCTGAGGGACAGTGCCCAGACCGAGTTCAGGCCCCATGACCGGACCCCCCCCAAAAAAAAATTATAAATAAATAAATAAAACAAAGCAATGAACTGTTCAAGAGAAAAGTAAACAAGTATTCTTCTAAGCCCTCCTGTCATTTACCAATTTAGGAAGTTCTAGGGGCCAGGCATGTTCCTTTGTAATCCCAGCTACTTAGGCATCAAAAATCAGAAAACTGTTGTGAGACCTTAGTGAGACTCTATCTTAACAAACAACAGGACATTGTGATTTATGTACATACTCCAAGATGCCTAGACAGTGAAGGAGGAAGATTCAAGTTCAACTGTGTCCCTAGGCAAAGTTGGTAGATTCTGCTTGAAAAATAGATAAGCTGACAAAGGATGAGGGTATATAGCTCAATTGGTAGAGCACCTGCTTAGCAAACCCAGGGCCAGGAGTTCAAACTGCAACATCACAAATATAAAAAAGAAAGTTTTAGAAAATATGTGTTTCCAATACTAAACTTATATACATACATATATTCAAATTGAATTTGTATATTTGGCCCTGTGTATTACAAACATAAAAGGATTTGAAGTGCACACTTTTTCCAATCCCAGTTAAGGTTCATTCCTCTCTTTAAAGTTTGTCCTTAAATAGATATTTCATAATAAACTCCTCTGGTTATTAACTACTTCTAGGGCATTATAGTTCTACCTGTGTTGATAATCACCAGTGTTTATATTAGTTTTCTAGGGATTTTATGGCTAGGTACTATGAACTAGATATTTTAAAACAACTAAAATGAGTTACTTCATATTTCCAGAGGCTAGAAATGTAAAATACAGAGCTGGTTCTTCCTAAGGTCTTTCTGATTAGGAATTGAAAAAAATAATATGAGGCAAATATTTAATAGTATTCATTCTTCATTCCTCTTTATACTTCACCTATCATAAAGAACGTACTAGCTACTTGGGAGACTGAAGTTGGGAGGATGATGGTTCATGACAAGTCCACGCAAACAGTTTGGGAGGCCCTGTCTCAACAACTCTGGGCACAGTGGAACATGTCTTTTATCCTAGCTATCACAGGAAGCCAAGAGAGTTCTGAGTTAAAACCTAGTGACAAAAATAAAGAAACAAAACAGCAACAACAACCAAAAAAGCCTAGAATAATGAATAGCATATAAAACATAAAAGAGAAGCATTTCATTTTTGATTATAATTATCAACAAGAAGAACTACTTCTGCTTCAAAATATTTGATTACCGTTAGGTTTTAGTTTAAATTCCTTATGATATTTTCACAAATTGCAATTTCCTATTTCATAGTTGCTTCATTAGAAACTATCAGAAAAAATGAATTATTTTATAAATTATATTGTAATTGGAAAGTCTGTCTCAAATGCATTAATTTAACACACTCATTTTGTCCCTTTGTACTTAGGATAAGAAGTAAATATCTAAGGCATTGGGAGAATGTTATTGGTATCAGAAAGAGATGGCAGAACAAGGGGGAAATGAATGACTATTTACTGGAGCATATGTTATTTTTAAATTTTATTTGTGTGAGAAGGAAGATTGATGGTAGTGAACAAAGATAGATGATCTAAACAATTAGACTTGTGGGTTTTTATTTATTTTTTGGTTGTTTTTTTTTGGAGGGGGGCAGTGCCAGGACAAGGGCTTGAACTCAGGGCCTGGGTACTGTCTGTGACCATTTTTGCTCAAGGCTGGTGCTCTAGCGCTTGAGCCACAGCTCCACTTTTGTTTTTTTGGTGATTAATTGGAGATAAGGGTCTCAATCTTTTTTGCTCCAGCTTGCTTTAAACCACAATTCTCAAATCAGCCTGCAGAGTAATTAGGATTACAGGAGTAAGTCACCAGCACCTGGCCAGATATGTGTTTTTACTGATACCCTTATCCCCATGTTTTTTTGTTTGTCTTGTTTTTTTTGGGGGGGAGGGGTTTGGCAGTCCTGGGGCTTGAACTCAGGGCCTGAGCACTGTCCCTAAGCTTCTTTGGCTCAAGACTAATACTGTACCACTTGAGCCACAGCTCTGTTCCACTTCTGGCTTTTTCTGCTTATGTGGTACTAAGGAATTGAACCCAGGGCTTCGTACATGCTAAGCAAGCACTCTACCACTAAGCCACATTCCCAGCCATCCTCACATGTTTAATAATGGAGATGAAAAGGGATGGTAATTCAAATCCTGAATTATTAGCTAGCAACCTACTACCAATTAAGACTCTAAACAGAAATACACAAAGATAAAGTTCTGCAAAAATGTACAAATTTCACCAACTCTAACATATTTTAATACTTTATTACTATAATTTTCTTATCATTCATTGCATTTTTATTGTAATTATTAACACATAGTAGTTGTACTGATTAAAAGGTTTAAATGTGAAACTTTCTTACTATATATTTCACGCCTTAAGCATATCCACATGTCATCTTCACTTGCACCCCTCCCTACCAATACCTTTTCCCCTTCCTCATTCCCTAAAAGTAAGTCCCTCTTCTTACTTTCCGTTATTTTTTTTTTTTTTAGTTTCCAAATATGGTAGAGAATATACTTGTGCTTCTATGTCTGGCTTATTTCACTTAAACATTATGTCCTCCAGTTCCATTGATTTCTTAAAAGTGATATAATTTCATTATTTTTTAATTGTGAAAATACCGTACAGAGGGGTTACAATTACATGGGCAAGGTAATGAGTGCATTTCTTATCAAGCATTGTTGCCTCTTCCTTTATTTCCCCTTCCCATCCCTTCCCATCTCCCTCCCCCTGACCCCTTCCACCAACCCCTTCTCTCACCTCCCCCATCCCCGCACCAAAGTTGTAAAGTTCATTTTCAACATAACATCTTGTACAACTCATTGTTGGATGGATCAAGAAAATGTGGTATACATACACAATGGAATTCTATGCCTCTATTAGAAAGAATGACATTGCCACATTTGTTAGGAAATGGAAAGATTTGGACAAAATTATATTAAGTGAAGTAAGCCAGGCCTAAAGAAACATAGGTCCCATGGTTTCATCATTATTTATAGATAAATATACTCCATTATGTATATATACCCTATTTTCTATATCTGTATATCTGTTAATGGGGGTACTTGGTCTGATTCCATACCTTAGCATATGAACACACAGTAATAAACATGGCCATGTAGTTTGTGCTATACTACATTTTTACTCAAAATTTACATATGGACTCTACATTACTAACTTATTATATTCTTCCATGATGGGGAAGAGTGAGGGTCACTTGTGACCTTGTGCCCTAAAATATGTAGTAGCAGATTAATAAAACAGTATGATTCCCATTATTACAGGCTGAATAAATCTTGGTGATTTTTCTATGAGATGACACCCAAACATAAAGGCCAAATAAATACTTATAAATTGGAGAAGTAAAAATTTCTGTATGAATTCACTCTTAGATGATTTCAATCTTTCTCTTATATAATAGTTTAAAAACAGTATTTAAGTTCAAAAGTCACATATCCATTATCACTAGACTTATTTAGTACTGTTAACATTTACTCAGTGCTAAGCTCTAAGCACAGTATTCACAAGACAGGTCTATATCATTAACCTCTAGTCTAGTATGAGATATAAATATTTAACAGGTAGTTTTTGTGATGAATATTGACTCAGAAAACTACAGGATGTTACTGGAGTAAATATAGCATCTAATGGAAATAGTCAGTGAATGTTTCCCAGGATTAGATTGTCTAAACTTTTACAAAATGCTGAATGAGAGGGAAGTCTGGTGAGTAGAAGCTATACTCTACAGAAGGAAAACCAATCTATAGAATTATGAGACAACTACATAAGTACAGGTTCAGTGTCCATGCAGGGACCTCAACTCCAAATCTGACTCTCAAAGTTCCTAATTCTAGGTCATGCTGTGAATAAACATCCATGTGTGTGGACATGTTTCATAATTGAGAAAATAAAATTTAATCTAATTTTAAAATGATGTTTACAGTCATAAATATTGAAACCATGCACAGATTATTGTTTGGCACCCAAAAGTTATCTTGATGAAGCTATTAAGGCAGTACATTTTATTCTAAAAATATATCCTTATAAATTTAAGGTTAAAGAAAGCATGTCATAACTGACTAATTAGTCATAACTGACTAATCACTAGAAGTTTACTATCCATCCTAAAATTTCACCCACTTGTCCACTTTCAGCAACGGTATTTTAGTATTTATTATAATGAATCAATAGCTTAATAAATCTTATTCCTGTCTTGGTTCTCATATTTAGTATACAACTATTGAGTTACTTGACTTTATTATTTCCTTTGGATGCTAATAGATTTTTATACAGCCATCATCTATTCCTGTCTACCATTTCATTGTTTAGGCCTAATGTAATTATTTGCAAATTCTTAGCCCAGTACCTGAATCATGATATATTAATGACTGTCATGACTGACCTTGTATGCAGTGCTGTTTTAGGGTAGCCAAGTCTTGATTTCTTTAGGAAATACTTAATAATTAACTGAATTTTTCTTCTGATTTCTGTATTAAGTAACATCCTAAGTACACTTATTCAATATTTATGATATTCTCAAACCTGTAATCCACAAGAATATTGATGGATTATTATGTACATGATAGCTTTACTCACATAACATTAATTTCCATTTTCACTTTAATAAGTATTAATATTAATTTGCCCTTCTATCTGTAAATTATTTATTTTAATTTACTGTTTGTAAAAGGTCATTTTATTGATGGCTCTTAGAAATGGATTCAAATCACTGTTACGGGACCAATCCCACAAGTTTCATCCTCACAGCAAACTCTGGAACAGATACAAGCTAGCACCTGGTCTGTGGTCAGCCCAGCGAGGCCTTGAGCACACAAGTCCCTCCAAAGAACAAGCACTCTGAAGATGCTGCCAAGTCCTGACTTGGAAGCAAAAAGGAGAACTGGGCATGGGATCAGGGACAGGATGCTGCCCCAGCCTGACTCTTGGCACCCTGCTAAACTTCCCTGCTAAGACTTGGCTAGAGTCAAGCTCTACTCTGGAAATGATCTCATGGATCATCTGGGAGGTCAGTCTGGGAAAAAGGCCTGCAGATTGGCTCCACACGTCAGACTAACTCTGTGTTGATTCAGCGGACAGATCGTGGCCAGCCATGCTCCTTGCCCTTGCGCAGTGTCCCTGTAAAAGACAGAAGCTGGGCTTGGCAGTGGGAAATGATGAAATCTGAGACCTGCTCCATGTCTTAGGATGCTGTAGTTGCTGTAGAGTGGATGGACGCCAGGAGGGGTGACTGCCAATGACCGGTGTGTGCCCCTTCTTCCATGTCACCACCCTGTTCTGCTGGCGTGGCCACGGAAAGAGAAGAGAGGCCCACAGCGCCGCGCTGCCCTGCTTCAACTCCCAGCACTTTTCCTTAGCTGGCCTGTAAACTGCATGGGCTTTGTACATGGAGAGCTGCCAAGCAGCACTCAGACTGTGCCTGCCAGGATGAAAGAGGTTTGTTTCCAGTCCTAAACAGTTCAGGACAGAGCAAATGCAGGTCTCTAATATCATTTTCTAAATAACATTCTTTCCATTGCTTGTTGTTCTTGTTTGGAGTGATTTTGTAATACATCTTATAAAAACAATGACAAATCTATTCATACGAAGTATCCCCAATTTAGAAATATATTTTGGAAAGTTCACTTCCCAAGCGACTGGAAAGGGAAAATTTACACCCACAGTCATGCTTCTTCACTTCCAGATTTTCCTTTGTTTTGTTTTCCTTTTTTTTTTTTTAGCTTTGCATGTGGTGCAGCAATAAATTCTAAGAAAAAATAAAATAAATATAAAACAAAATAAATATAAATATAAAAAATAAATAAATATAAAATAAAGTATGAGTGCTATCCTTTCCAAAATAATGTTTATGCAATTGTGGGTAGTTCTAGTTAACTAAGAAACACATACTTTAATCAAAGACTTAAAAAAAGAAATCCTTGAGGCCTGGGAAGGTGGCTTAGTGGTAGAGTGCTTGCCTTGCATGCATGAGGCCCTGGGTTTGATGCCTCAGCACCACATACGCAGAAAAAGCCGGAAGTGGTGCTGTGGCTCAAGTGATAAAGCACTCCCCTTGAGCTGAAGAGCTGAGGGACAGCGCTCAGGCCCAGAGTTCAGGCCTCATGACCAACAACAAAAAAAAAATCATGAAAGGATAACATTGAACCTTCAATTTACTTTCCCTCTATTGAAACTGTTTTGCTTAAGGAGCTCAAGTACAATGCATTAGGTAATTAATTTTTATTTTAATCTCAACCTTGCTCTCTGACTTACAACATCTGAAAAATTTCTTCTAGATTTCGGCAAAATGTGGTTTGTTTTAAATTTGTTAATGGCTTTCTGAATAATTCTAGCTTTCATATTTTGAAATAATTTCCTGAGTTTTTCTCCCATTTATAATTTATCAAGAAAATACACACAAGCATATACTAGGGGCCACTAATACAATGTCATATGATTTGGCTGTGATTAATACACAAGTTGATATTAAATGTGCTCATAAGCCTCCACATTATTAATAAAAATATAATGCTAGAAACATGAAAATGAATATTTACAAGCAAAAATAATGCAGTTATCTTGATCAAATTTTCCTCTGAGACCTTAAGGAAGTGTGGTGCCCAGGTTTTGAGATGAAATAGGAATGGCTCCTATCACACTACAAAAAACTTAAAGCCCAAGATGTTCTAAAAGACAGCTTTTAGAGTCAAAGTGCAATCAAATATATTGGGCAATCCATTCCACTAATGCTCAGATCTACAGGCAGTAGACAGTGAGGCTAAATCTAGACATTCCAGCACAATGCAATACAATGAGGAATAAAAGGCCACATTGATACAAGACCTCTTAAGTGTGATAGTGTGTGTGTGTGTGTGTGTGTGTGTGTGTGTGTGTGCAGATCCAGCTGCTAAAAGCCTCAAAGTAGCACAGGGAGGATCAAAACTTTTCAGTCATATTTTAGTTAAATGTTTAAACTGTGTATCTTGGTATCTGGTAATAGCTTTACATTCTTCCATAGCTAGGATACTAATTACAATGTTGAACAAGAGAGGTTGTAACACATTTGAAAAATAGATTGTCAGAGTACTTGTGGCTCACATATGTAATTATACATACTCAGAAGGCTGAGATTTGCTTCAAGATCAGCTCATGGAGAAACATTTGCTAGATCCCATCTTTAAAATAATCACCAAAATGCAAGGCTTGCTGCATCGCTCCAGTAGTAGAATACCAGCCTAACAATTAAGAGGTCCTAAGTCCAAATTCCTGAACAACTCAAATAAGGTTATATCTCCTTCTCAAAGTCTTTTGGCAAGGCCTTAACCAATTCAACATTTTTCCTGTACCTCTGTGACTTCTCATCACTGTGACTTAATTGTAATTTCAATTTTAACTTGGATAGATACAATTTATGTACTAATTTTTTTCAGATAGATTTAGGTTTAGTAATATAACAATAAGAAAAATGAAAGGACACAACTTCATAAACCTAAGAAGCTGATAGCTTAGTAGACATTGTAGAATAATTGTTTTTTAATTGTGAAAATACCGTACAGAGGGGTTACAATTACATGGGCAAGGTAATGAATGCATTTCTTATCAAGCATTGTTGCTTCCTCCTTTGTTTCCCCTTATTGGCCTATAATCCTAGCACTTGGGAAGCTAAGGTAGGAAGATCATGAGTTTGAGGCCAGCCTGGGCCACATAGTGAGAGACTATCTCAAACAACAGCAATGAAAACAAAATATTAATACTCGTCTGTCAAGGAATGTTAAGCTGTGATACCTTCAAGATCAAAACTCTTGCCATTCACACTTTGTATCCTTCAACATAAGCAACCACCATGTCCACTCTAAAACTACCTTTCAAAACTTTTAGTCAAACAGCTAATTATATATATTTATCAAATAGGATAATTAAAATTTCTACAATACTTATATAGACATTATCTTTTAGTCCTCACTATGACAATTATTACTATTTCTATTCAATGAGTAAGAACACAGATCTAAAATAAAAATTTTACTACCATTATGAAATGGTAAACATGTAAAAACATATGCATATGAAAATACACATGAGAAAAATGGAGAAAATTGGGCTTCACTTACCCATCAAGTAAAATAAACATTTGTAAATAAAGTGTTTCAGTAACTTCAATATCCAATGGTGAGACACAGGACAAAGGGGGAACTAATACAATAGCCATGCTCTCAAGACACTATGTTGGAAATGAACTTTATAACTTGTGGGTGGGAGAGTTGGAGGGGAGGGAAAGTGGGAGAAAAATGAGGCATCAGGTAACAACGTTCAACAAGAAATGTACTCATTACCTTACTTACGTAACAGTAACCCCTCTGTATATCACCTTGACAATAAAATACAATAAAACTTTAAAAAGTACAGTATTCATAAACTCTAAATAATTTAGCATAAATTGTTAAAAATGTATCACTATTTTCTTTCAAAAACTTCTAAAGCTCTGGAAGTCCTTAATTTTTAAAATCAGTATTTCCCTAGCCTACCAGCAAAGGTATATCTGCTATTCTGAATATTTTAATGGGCAAACATCTACGATAGGAAAACACCAATCTGTACATGTCCTGCTCTGCTGTCATAATGGTAACTGTTTAGCAGGCATTACCTGCTAAATCATAAAAGGGCAATTTTTAATTCAGATCCCATTTATCACAATTGTCCCTTAAGAAAGTGATTACTTTTCCTTTGATTTCTGGCAAATAGTAAATCTTATAAAAATAGATTGAACATTTTTTTACACTCCAGAATTTCCTGGGTTCTTTTGCCAATATTATTCCTATAAATACTTGCCACAATACTTGGTATTTTTCATTGATACCTTGCCAATCCATTCTTTTGTCTCTACCATTATTGCTACCTTCTTCCTAAACACCATCATCTCTCTAGAAATGCCCTCTAATTCTTTCAGTTCTACCTCTCCTAGTCTACTTCCCATAATAACTTCAGGGTATCTTTTTAGTGCAGCATCCTGATAGTTAATCCTTGATCTACCTTTTCTATGTCCTCTTCTCCAGCCTCCCATTGTTTTCATAATAGATTTAAATCTCTTAGTTTGGTTTCAATGACCTTTGCAATTGAGGGATTATCTTGGCCAATAAAATCTTCATCCTCTTCAGTATCTAAGTGTGCAAAAAGCTACATTATCTACATCTCAAAACTTCTCTCTGATGTCTAAATATTTATACATGCTTCTGTTCCTACCAAGTATTCTTTCCTAGGTTTTCCACTTTTACCAAGCAATCCAAAGGTGATCAGCTGTATTTGCCATGTGAATTCCAGAGAACTTTGCATTCATCATTTTCTTATAATTGCCTACTTAAATTATTTTCTGTTCTAATGAAATTAGAATGTGTGTAAGTTAGGATTAATCATTATACACAATTATGACTGTAATTACTATCATGTTACTTATAGAGGGTACTAAATGAGTATATTTGTGAGGCACAATTTAGAGGGTTTTTTTTATTTCCCTGGGGTTTCTCCATCCCTTAACATCACCTAAGAAACTACTAAAGATTTCTTACACAAATGATTTTTTATAGTTGATGGACTCAATCACAAATTATTCTTCATCCCCTTATATGATCTGTTTTAAATGACCATGATATATTATAATAATGTAACATTTTAGCATTTAATGAATCGCTGAATAGCACATACTAATGTACAAAGGAGAATTTGAGGAACCACCAGAATGCCAATATTGAGTTGTACCTATATTCTAGGGACTGTGGTTAGTCTGAAGCTCCAAGTACAAATAAAAGATGCTAATTATTTATTCATCGGGCCCTATTCTAGTCTCTAGATTAGCATTTTCACTGAAGTGGCAACAGAGATTAGAGATGGCTTGGATAAATAATGAGAACAGGGAGTCAAAATTTTAGATTTGGTTGTTAAGGAACAGAATACCTGGTGATTTTGTTAGTGGAAAGGAGAGATAATAGGGAAGGAAAATATTTGGTGAAATGCATGATTTTCATTTACAACCTGTTGCTTTGAGCTATTTATTATACACTCTTTCATGCAAACTTGTAAATTATATCATGATTTCCACTTTTAGTCAGTCAACTTGTGATATTTATTATACATCCTCTCATGAGTAAATTTGGTCATTAAGTATATCATTCCAGACTGGCAAGAAAAGTCCCATGGATAATGTCACAAAACCGCATATTATGTAGTAATGTTTTTATTTTTGTTTCCAGTTCCTGGAAGGGAGAATCTAAATCACTGAAATTATTTTGGAGCAGGAATACGTTTTTTGTATTTGTAAGATTCTGTAATCACATTTGAGGTTGTGCCAAGGGACACATGAATTGGGTAGTAATTTAGTAGCAGAAAAAAGTGATTAGGAAATTGGGACTTTGAGCAATAATAACCACAGGGGAGAAAAGAAAAATAGAGAATGAGTTGAATTACATGGGCAGTGAGTTGTTCAATTGAACATACTTGTGTCATACAATCCACTGAAGCTATGAAAACCAAAGCTTGATGGAGTTTCCTGACACCAAGCTTCCTGGTTATGGAATGAATCAATGTGACAGACACTTATGCATCCTGATCTCCTTGGGAAAAGGGGCAGAAAAGTCTGCATTTGGAATCTTCCCTGACTTCCCCCTGTGTCTATTCTTTGGCTGGTCTTGAATTCAATCATTTATAAGGAAATTGTATTTTATAAGGAAAGGTATTGTATTTTCTTGAATTTTGTAAGGCATTCTAGTGAATTATCAAGGCTAACAACTGAAGTGAAAGAAGTCTAATTGGAGACTATCACTTCTAAATTGTAAGATTTGCACTAATCCCCCTGATTAGTACTAGAGTTCATGATAGCATTGAATAGACATCAATGACATCAAAATTTCAGAACAGCAAGAAATTTATAGTAAGGAATCAAATATAGGTTGGTAAAAAGATCCATGATTTTAAGCACAAATAGAGATGGAAACCCTAGGCAAATAGACTGAGAAGGAATATTTTTGAAGTATGAGTAAGTTAATATTATCAAAAAGATGAAGAAATAGTTATGCTCAATAAAAACAAGAAATTAAAGTATTTCAAGAAGACGAGGTTCATCTCTGAGATTCTATTAAATGACTAAAAATAGCAAGAATAGTAATCCTTACAAAATAGTCCTGATAATAGTGATATTGCTTAAAATTATATTTGTTATGATAGTTAATATTAAGTATAGGCCACCATCACACTAGACCAATGCTCCTTTAAGAATATTAAATTAGGCTATTGACTTACCAATAAGCTACATTTTAATACTTTTGCCATTGTCATGCTGTTATTAAATAACAGGAGGTTGAGGAAAAATAGAAATGAAAACTTCTAGACTTTAACAATTAATTAAAAAGAAAGCAGAATTGAAAAGATCAAATGAAGATGTAGAAATATAAAGGATGAGTTAGTAACAAAGCATATGTTATAAAGAATAAAAGTTTGGAGGCATTATTATTATATTATTATTATTATTAGGGAACAGTAATGGACAGGAAATTGGGAAATGATTAAAGTAGACAAAAACCTACCAAATTATTTTTTCAGCACATCACAGTAAATACTGTCTACAGTATTATTTGCTATATAATCAGATATTACTTGTCATAAGACCGTTTGTCCTGTAAACAGAAGGATATTAGCTATTCTATTTCAGCCATCATTTTACATGAATATATGTGCTTGAACCTGAAATATTTTTACAAGCTTATCAATTCATAATACACATCTATAAACATGCATCCAAGATATACTTGGTAGCATATTACTTTCTTTAAAAAATATTCTCATTTTTGAAGAAGCACTTTTCTTATATTTTATAACACTCCATCAAATAACTTCTCAAAACTATAATTACATTTTTCAGCACATTTTAGAGATAAGGGTTACTTGGTTAGCTTGAGATAAATATGAAAGTCCTCCAATTTTTCATACATTAGCATATACTATAATCCTTTCCACATGTAAGTTTTTTTTACTGTTAACTAAAAATAAATGTAGATTCACTTACATATATAAGTTCTCAGTAGTAAGGCTTTGAAATAGAATGAAAGGCAGGAACTAACAAATGAGTCATTGTTGTTCTGTACAAACTCATGAAATTGGATGTATCTGCATCACTTTTATTTTCACCTTTGTTCTTTGCCTGTGGCAGCAATCAGTCACATTCACTTTCTCTCACAAAAATATATTGTTGTTGCCCTTCAGCTCTCTCCTCATAGCTTAAGACCCCAGGAGACATTTAAAATATAAAGATCAATCTGGTTTTTAGAATGCTAGAAGATTGCATTAACCTTGATGCACACTGGTATCACAGCAGGGGCAATGAACCTTTTGATCCAACAGCTTAAAAGTTGGCTTTTTTCAAGGATTTATGACTCAGTCACCTTCTCTAGCCATATAATAATCCAATATAATCAGCTGATAGGTGACCAACTGAATCTGGAGATGTACAACCACAAGAATTTTTCTATGGATTTTCCACCACAGAAAAAGAGTGCTATATTGTGATTCTGTAACCACAAAAATGCATCTATTCCTGCAGGGATGACACCAGCATCACAGCTTGCAGCCAACTATACTTCCTTTATGTTACTGTTTGTCATAGTGCACTAAGCTCTAGGTCAATTCCTGAAGACATAAAATTAACATAAAAATTCCAGACAACATAAACAGGTTACCTGGGCAAAACTTTATCTTGCATCCAATTAATTATCTATACTCTTTAAAAAAAATCAAGATTACAAAATGTATTTAATTTTAAAACATTCTATACTAACAAAACATTCTAAATGATAGTCTAGTTAAAAACAGAAAAAATGCTATCCTGGTAAATAAGCATTTTTAGGAGTACTCTTTTTTAAAAAAAAAATGTATTTCAAAACTATAAAGTTTACTACAATTGCATTTCAATTGTTCTATCAATAGAATAATAACAATTGATAAATAGTGAAATAAGTGAATTAAAATTAGTTTTATTTTGAAAAGTGTTCTATAAAGAATAAAGCTAAAAAGCAACGAGCTCTCTACTCAAAAGAAACATGTTTTTCTTTTTTTTTAATGCAGACTACTATGGTATTTAGGTATTCACTCCAATATGAGCATCAAGTACATAAATACTTAAACTGCTGCTGTCAGAAAGACAGAATATGTCATAATGCTACATTTCAATGTTCAGATTCCAAGAGATAATTCTAGGTAGTATCCGTATGCATGAGAGAGAGAGGCAGTATCTCTGCCATTTCTATCACTTTTGAATGCAAGAAGACCAGAGATGAGAAGCAATTTATAGGGAAGAAGATCTTTATAAACTAATTCATTATATGGGACTTCAATGTTTCTGTTTAGTAAAATCTAAGAAGTCTTTTGGCCTTTGTAATAAGCAAGCACCACAGGGAAAGAACTTAAAGATAAGACATACTGAACAGATGGATTTCAGAATGAACACAACTGCTTCCTTTGTAGCACACAGAAAATAAATTTTACTAAATTGTTAGTAAGGAGAAGGAAGAGATTAATTTTTTCACATAATTTGCTTAGTTCATGTAACTAATAGGCCCATGATGTAAGAAATGTATAGAATTTTTTAAAGTGTGTCCACTTCATCTTGTACACATGCCCTTGACTTAGTGGGTTTGCTTCCTACGCTGGTGTTCTACCACTTGCTGGTCATTTTGGAGATAAAAGACTCAAGAACTTCGTGGCTGGATTGACTTCATGCCACAATCCTCTATATCTCAGCTTCTAAGTAGCTAGAATTATAACATGCATCACTAATGCTAGAAGTGTTCCCAAATTTCCAATCTCTTCACACAATAGGTAACTTGAAATTTTTAGGAAGTACCACAGGCTAAGTAAAAATATAGGAGTAACAGAGGAGGTAACATCAACATTGCTTATTGTGACGAATACTGAATATTTGTGAAAATAATTAAGAATATGTGCCACTTTTCTGAAAAGATCTCCAGCACTGATGAGAATTAGTCTACTGTAAAACTTCTTGCTAATTGCATTGTCACTGGAAAAATGGGAAAGGAAATGTCTTTACGGCAGAAAGACTCCAGCTAATTATTTTGGTGTCATTGCTCTAGAGAATTTAAAGAAAATCCCTTAACCTTCTAGAATTCTAAACAAAATGGCACAATGAGTCTAAGGATTCTTTATATAGGGAGGAAAATTAGTCTCTTGTTTGAGTAAACATTCATGTTTCTCTAGTTAAGGAAATAAGCAGAATATGTTTAAATTAACAGAATGATTTAACAGGAAAAATGTATAAAAATTGTAATAAGCTTATATAATCCTCATTAATTATTGCCATTCTATCCAAACATTATATTTGAGATATAATTTCCTAATAGCAAGATGTTATTCATTCATATAAAGAAGCAACATATGATCAATACAAAAAGAGTTATCAAAATTTTATATATAGTTAAGCATGTAATATATTAATACAATTTACTTATTAAATAGCTTACTTATTATTTGACAAATTAATTGAATTTCAATAATCATTTTCACATGGAAAGAGTTCATTTTTATATTCATTTAGAAATCATAGATTAATGCTCCTTTGTTTTAAACATATAAAAAAATAAAGAATAAGGCCACAAATAATGTTGAAGCTTTCTCTTCTGGGGCAATATATTAAAACATGCACTCATTCTTGGGGTAATGCTTCAAGTCAATTCAAATCCCTTTCCTACTAGAACTTGGCCTCAGGAATTATCAGAGAAATACCTCAAAGCATCACTGGCATCATTGAGTGATGATGTGGCATAAAAGAAAGTTATGGGAATAAATATAAGGCTAACTCCAAAACATTTTGAGCAATTCCTTATTCCAGACTTCAAACATCCCTGATGAAGCAATGGAAATCAATCATTTCCTCAGCATGAAGCTTGACCTTCAGAAAGGGGGCTGAAATGATTTGCTGCAACTTTATACAGAGGCACAGAGACCTTCATTAATAGTCTACTCAGCTCATGCCATGTTTTTGCCAAAGTGATCTTCCAAGAACCTTCAAAGGAACAGAGATCAGAATATGATTACAGAAGCATCTGATTAGCCATCCTTGGCTCTGCCTTTCCAGAATTTCCACAAACTGTATAAAAATGAAGGTACAGAAAGACATGAAATCTCACTGAATCTATAAGTACAACTGCCAACTCTTTCACTACATTCTTTGAGGAAGTTACATTAAATACATGACCCACAAATTTCAATAAAGAAACAAACTCCTAGACAACTCCTGACAAAAAGTGGGTATGTCCCTTCCTCCTCTGTTAAATGAATCTCCATTCAAAACCTCAGCAGCCAGAATTACCAACAGCGGAAGAGTATATTACAACAAACATTGATCAGCAATTCCAGAAGTTTTAAATGAAAATATCTAAGCCTGGCTAGTGTCCTGACTGATTCATTGGTGTTTCTAGACCATGACTCCATATAAAGTCTTTTCAAAAATAGAAGTACAGTTAAAAGTATTCAGATAATATAAATGATAACCACAGGAATATATCAAGAGCAACAAACATTCCTCATCTGCCACCATCATTTAACCTTCAAATGCTATCCACATACAGATTCCATGAGCATTTTCTCTGTTATGCTTGGCAAATATGTTACATAAGGAATTGTCTTATTTTGTGGTATTTCTTCTTTTTTTATTTTTTTGTGAACATACTGTACAGAGGGGTTTCAATTACATGGGCAAGATAATGAGTACATTTCTTATCAAGCTTTGCAGCCTCCTCCTTTGTTTACCCTTCACATCCCTTCCCAGCCTCGCCCCATCCCCCCACCCAATCCTCCCCCCCCACCCCACCCCCCACCAAAGTTGTAAAGTTCATTTTCCACATGACAACTTGTACTCCTCATTGTTGCAACCGGTCTACCTGTATCCTTAAACGACTTGTTTTTCCCCTTCTCCTTCACAAATTATACCGACATCAAATATAGTGAAAGCAGGGATTATACTGTGGGGGAGGAACATACAAAGCAACAAAGAAATAATCTTATAAATGCGTTAGAAACAAATGCATGAAAGAAAAAACATTTAAATACATATCTAAGGGTTCATATTCCTAACATCACATTATCTGACCTTTTTTGCTTGACTCATACATATACTAGATATTGCAAATAAGGGAAACCATGGGACCTATGTTTCTTTGGGCCTGGCTTACTTCACTTAATAGAACTTTTTCCAAGTCTTTCCATTTCCTAACAAATGGGGAAATGTCATTCTTTCTGATGGAGGCATAGAATTCCATTGTGTATATATACCACATTTTCTTGATCCATTCATCTACTGAGGGGCATCTGGGTTGGTTCCATATCTTAGCTATAGTAAATAATGCTGTAATAAACATAATTGTGCTAGTAGCTTTAGTGTGGTCTTGTTTGTAAACATTTGGGTAAATGCCCAAAAGTGGGATTGCTGGGTCATAGGGAGCTCTATGTGGTCTTTTGAGGAACCTCCATACTGCTTTCCAAAGTGGTTGAACAAGTTTACACTCCCACCAACTCCCTTCTGTCCACATCCCCTCCAGCATCTGATGTTGTTAGAGTTCTTGACTATAGCCATTCTAACTGGGGTGAGGTGGTTGTTTTGATTTGCATTTCTTTTATGGCTAGAGAGGTTGAGCATTTCTTCATGTGTCTATTGGCCATCCTTCTTTCTTCTTCAGAGACATTTCTCTAAAATATACTTGGAATTCAAAAAATTAAATCCCCCAACAACAAATCCTCAAAGAAACAACTGCCCAATAAATAAGTGGGCTAAAGACTTAAAGATTTTGTGGTATTTCTAAGTAAGTCTTAGTATTCAAGCTCCCAGGAAGTATTAACTTCACACTGGGTTACAGAGCATAACTTGAAAATATTTTCAGAAAATATATGTTTAGACAAGATATATAAATTTGTCAAAGATCAATTTAAGACCAGAAGCAGCAATTTTATATTACACAAGCTAAGAAGTGCATTTGGTGTTTGGCCAACTAAGATTAACAAAGTAAGCCTACCTTTAACATTTTTAAAAGGTTATTCAATCATTTTAATCACGGAGTAAAGTAAAACCATCCTTATGACCAAGTGTGTTTTTAAGCTGTGATATGTAGTCATATAATGTTAAAACTATTAGAACTATGAATTAGGGCTCTTCATTTTTTTATGGGGAGGGGTTACAGTTACATAAGTAAGATAATACATACATTTCTTGTCAAACTTGTTACCCCTTCCCTCATTTTTCTCCTGCATTCCCTCCCTCCCCAAACCCACACCCAGATCATTTCCAACATATTGTCTTTTGTATGTCACTATTGCATTGGTTCCCCCCTTGTTCTTTGTCTCTCCATTCTGTTGTTCCCCTTCCCTTTGCTAATTCAAATAAATGTATATACAATACCAAGTTACCAAAATCAAATAGAGTGACAACAGGGGATATACCATAGGGAGAAGAACACACAAAAGAAACAAAAATCACATAGTACATTAAAAGCAACGACAACAAAGGAAAACCTTGTGTCTATATCTTGGAATTCATTTCGCTTAGCATCATGTTATATGGTCATATGTGCATATCTATAGAGGGCTCTTCATCATTAACCCATAACTTTCTACTTTCTTCTCTACAGACTTGTTTATTGGGCCACCGGAACAACTCATCAGAAAACTGATTAAATGTAAAAAAAAATTGGGAAAAGTGTTAACTAAATGGAAGATCATATGTGCATAACTAAGAGCTTATCTATGCAGTCCTGATTAAATAATATCAAACCAGTTCACATGAATAAGGCTATCTATAGGCATTTTGGATAAAAATGTACATTGAAACAACCTTAAGGAAAGAATTACACTGAAACAATGATGGCCTCTTTCTGAGAAACCTTCAGTCAGTCTGAGATACAGAGGAGATTTAATTTCGTTGTTAAGTTAGCTAGACACTAGCTCATGAACAGGAAACACAATGAAGAGTTCTCAAAATAAGATCATGGTCTCTTAGCAGAGGGAGATGCTACCCTCTGCTTGATGCTACAACTAAAAAACAAGAAAAAGATGTAAAAGAAATAGAGGAATATATGCCAGATTTTTTTTTTAAATGAAAGAAATGAACCCAGAAAAACTTCATATCTGATCATTTCATTTAAAAAAAAAGTTAATTTTATTTATTATCCTGTAAATTTTCTCCAATAGTAAATTGAGAGCAATTCAGTGAATCATTTGGGAATCAGAAACATAAAAATTTTAAACCGATTCACCTCCATGGGCAAGATTTGTATTCATGAAAGACCATGTAACTTAGATGAATTATATGTTTTTTCAGACTGGTTCAGGCATTGTCTGAATATAAAACAGGTTCAAAATTGGTGCCTCTTAAATGTGAGTTTGGTTCTCTTTACCACTGAAAGACCTCATAAATCTATGTGTGAGTGGATTAACAAATGGGAGTGCATAATAAGTATCTGAATAAGTAAAAAAGAAATATAATCTGTGAGAAGTAGGCAGAAAGGGCAGAAATACTTGTGGGGAATTAGGATAATAAATGCTTAAAACAGTGCAACCTTTTCACACCTCTTCAACCATTACAACTGCCTACTATGTATCAATGAAAAATCTGATGTTAAATAAAGAACTATAATTTAAAGGCAAGATTTATCACTATGCTTCTTGAATGCTCTTAAGTAGGTTTTGATGAATTTTCAACTTTGAAGTTTGCACGTAGTATATTATATTCAATATAAATTAAAGATATATAAACAAGATAAATATTTCCTCATAGAAGAATTAACTTAATTGACATGGTAATGAAAACTTTTCTGGAGGAGTATGACTAAGATTTTCCTTGCAAAAATCAATATAATCTTAACAAGAAATGCTGACAAAATTCATAAATTTCATAAAATGAAAACACAGTCAAAGTCAGGCAGAAAGAAAATATTGAGGCTACAAAGACTATTTCAATGAAGGATACATAGGAAGCAGGTTAAGAATGTATTAAGACTTAACGATTAAAGTCAGGATACAGTAAAGCCACTTGCACAATCATATCTATTGCTGTACTATTCACAATAGCTTAATTTTGGAAACATCCCAGATGTTCTTCAATAGACCAATAGATTACAAAATATATATATATATGTACATATATAAAATTTTTATTCATCCATCAGGAAAAATACTGTGTCATTTGCAAAGAAATGGATGGACCCAGGAAAAATTGTGTTAACTAATTCAGGCCCAAAGACACAAAGAGCACATGATTTGTCTCATATGTGGAAGTTAGATACAATTTATAAAACACATGTAAAGATATATGGGATCATATGCACACATATATCATCATATTAACATGAGTACAGTATATGCAGGAAAGAATTCCAATGGTGCAAACCCTTTCAATCCCTAACTTACAGTCTAACAAAATGAATTCCAATGGTGTAAACCCCTTGGAACACTTAACTTACCATCTCACAGAATAAATATCATGAAGTTGGAACTTGGTGATTATGGGGGAGGTCAAAAAGTAGAAGCTAGGCAAATGAAGAAAGAAAAGGTGAGAGAAGATAGTCATGATACTCAATGCACATATGTAAAAATGAAACTAGAAAATCTGAGGGAATGGTTGGAGTGTGGAAAGATGAGGGAGAATGACGGAAGGAGTGATGTTGATTCAAATACATTGTACTCATACACTGATATGTTGAATTGAAACTATTTTGTACATGTACTTTAAAATAATAAAAATACTATAAAGTTGTGTAAATGACTAAACCCAGTGAGGGAAAGACATCAAAGAAACCATTGAGAACATGCAATAACCTTCAAAGGTCACAGATCATAAGCACTAGCTACCATTCAAATGCAGTCAGTCAGACACTGTGTGCTCAGGAAAGTCTACCAGCTATTTCACCTGTGAGGGTAAATGAAAGAATAATAAAAGACACACACAGAAATAAAAGTTGAACTGGCAAGAAAAGTTATATTCATCCACTCACAGCAAGAAAATTACTTAAGGCTAAATCATACATAATACAATTCAGTAATGGGAACTGAGAGTTCTCTAAGTCATTTGCTGGACATAAAAAGTCAATTTAAACTATGGCATTGAACTGTTCCTAAGCTTCTTTGCTCAACGCTAGCACTCTACCACATGAGCCACAGTGCCACTTCCAGGTTTTTGTTTACATGATACTGAGGAATGTAACTCAGGCCTTCATGCATGCTAGGCAAGCACTCTACCACTGAGCCACATTCCCAGCCCTTTGATTATATCTAAATGTAATTCTACTTGGCAAGATTGTGAGGAATACCTATCCCTACAAAATTGCAATGTCTTATGTACATCTATGACCACACAAAAGTTGGAGTTACTATGAATTAATGATGTGCATAATTTAATCCTTATTAAAGTAGTGAAACAGTTTGATTTTATCAAACAAATCTATGTACTTTTAAAAATTTAAAACAACAGCATTGATCTGGGCATGGTACCCTGAATCTATAACCTGAGCCACTTGGAAGGTAGAGATCATAGTATTGCAGTCGGAGGCCAGCCAATGCAAAGGGAAGTTCAGGAAACTCCATCTCAATTGATCAATGGGTCTATGGTACACACCTGTTACACATTCCAGTTACTTGAAAAGCACAATGGTTGCTCACAATGGCATGCACCTGACATCCCCAGCCACATGAGAAATCACAATAGGAGTATCATGGCCAATACCATTCAAGGCATAAAACTAGACCCTAACTTGAAAATCACCAGTGTAAAAGGAGCTTGGAAGCATAGGTCAATTGACAGAGTACTTCCCTAGGAAGCTCAATGTCCTGTATTAGATAGATGAAATTCAATCATTGTTTATATGATAATTTATTGTGTCAATTTGAGCCTAGGAACAGTAATCCTGGTAGGATTTTATTTTTTCTAAGTTTTTTATTGTAATAATGCTGTACAGAGGGGTTACAGTTACATGAGCAAGGTAATGAGTACATTTCCTATTGAGCATTGTTGCCTCCTCCTTCGTGTTCCCCCTACCATCCCTTCCCTCCCACTTCCACAACTACCCCACCCCCATGCCAAAGTTGTAAAGTTCTTTTTCAACATAGTGTTTTGTACATCTCATTGTTAAAAATGGGTCAACCTGTATCCCTATTTAAGCATTTTGTTTTTTCCCCTCCCCCACCCTCTCGCCAAGAATTAGAGAAGTGTATATACAAGATGCAGTGCACCATCAAATACAGTGAAAACTGGGGTAATACCATGGGGGAGGAACATACAAAGAAACAAAAAAAAATCACATGGTACATTATAAATAAATATGTTAGAAACAATAGCAAGAAAGAAAAAAGATATATTTGTGTCTCTACGGGTAGGATTTTAAATTTACTCTATCTCAAAATTCTTTTTCCCCCAAACTTTACAAATTCATTTTATTCCTGTCTTTATAGACAAACATCCATAATGACACCTTTTATCATTCTTCAGTTTGAATAAATTTTATTAAAATTTGACTTTTACCTTATATTGCATGCTTAAGAATTTTTTATAAAATATCCCATTTTAATCATTGTTAAGGATACCTGAGTAGTATTAAATAAATGCTCATTGTGTTGAAACCATCATCATCATTTATCCTGGGAAGTTTTTCATTTGCCTAAACTCTATATTCACTCAATAATAACTTCCCATTTTACTTCCTTCAGACCTTATTAATTTCTACTTTCGGGCTCTTTTGATTTATATGTCTAGATACTCCTTTCACATAAAATACTTTATATAAAATATTGCTCTTTCATGTATGGTTGTTTCAGTGAGACTAATGCTGCCAAAGTCCTTCCATTTGTAGCATATGCCAGAAATTCATTCATTTTTTTAATACTAAATAATATTCACTGTGTGTAAGTCCCCTCTTTTTGGTCTCATAGACATATGTATCTCCATCTTTTGATTATTTCATTGTATTTTCATTCTATTCAGTACCTTAGAATATATAGTATATATAGTATATATAGTATCAACTATATAAGATATTGAATCTTCTTTGCTCTAGGAATATCATAATTTAAGATTGTGTTCATGTTTGAAGAAGTTAGGAATTTTCTGTTCACCCTTCATAGTGAGTGGGTATCTACGCCATAATTAATAATGTTATGTCAAGAATAAGCAGGAAGAGCGGGAGGAGCAGGGAGGGAAGGAGGAAGAGCAGGAGGAGCAGGAGGGACAGGAAGAGAAGGAGGAACAGGAGCAGGAGATGGAGAAGAGTTTCAAAGAAAATTTTAGAATTTTTTAAGCCCTTTCCCTTATTAAGATACATTCATCATTTGGAGAATAATATGTAATCCTTTAATTGGAAAATAAGTTTCCTTCTACTCTAAACAATAGAAATATGTAAAAATTCTCTTGTTCTATCTTTCATACTCACTTTATTCTCCTCTAGAAAATGAACTCAAGGCAGGGTCAGAAACATGTTTCATATATTAGCAAAGAGGCTTACGAAGACTGATGGCTGGTCTTCTCAAGCTCTGCTTACCAAAAGCAAGCAATGTCCTTTATAGAAAGGGGATAGCAGATTAATGAGAAGCCAAGGAATTTGTGGGGGTGATAACATCATGGACTTCTCGAGGGTCAGAAATCCTGTATAATTCCCAAAGAGCAGTACATTCCTACTAAGACATTCTAAGGGTATGAAGAGCGAAGACTAAAGAAGGCACACATATCATGTTGGAGAACTCTAAATCCAGATTTTTCACAAAGATACCTTCCTTGTATAAGAATCTTAATTAATAATGTTAAGAGGAGGAGAAAAAAATACAAAAATCATCATTCAGCAGAAAACAGTAATTGCTACAAACAAGGTCTACCGATAAATATTTTTTTAAAAATACAGTCAGAAAATATCACCCAAGTTCCAGTACACAATAGAATTTCCTTTTTCTTATAGTTGTTCAGATGACATTGTATGCGTTTATATTTTCTTAAACTATTCATCTGTGGAGGAGACATTGGAGCTGCTTTTACTTCTTCACTATTGTGAATAATGTATTCGTTTTTAATGTTCTTTTCTTTGGATATCTTACAATTTCCCTTCTGGGATTATTTTTTGTTCTGATTGAAAATGACTGTTGCCAAAGATGTATCTTTACTTTTCATAAATGTTCTATCTTTGAAAAGTATTTCTACTAAATATATGGAAAGCCATTTCACATTACTTTTCTTATAGAGCATGGCAAATACTATTTTACTCTCTTCTGAATTTATTTTATTATTCTTCAGAAATTTATACTCATGTGCAAAAGAATTATCATTCTCTTTTTGTTTAAGACACACACATACATATACATTCATACATATATACATACATACACTTGTATGTATGAATCTTTACTTCCTAACTTATTTTACCATTTTACCTGTGTTCAGGATTGCCCTAATTTAATCAGTCCTCTAGATTGTGTCAAAAATGGTTTTGTTTCATTGTCTCCTTACCATTGTATAATAGTTCAAATTCCTCAATATACATCAGACTTTGATCCCTGCATATGTAGGACTATCATCACTATTCCCTTTTGTCTTCTACTTGTCATCTCCTACTTCCTGAATAGCCCATACTTGCGATTGCATGTCTCTAAGCCTTTTATAAATTAGATTCCTTCCCATAGTTTTAAGGAGTTAATTTTACCCTAAAATATTACTTCACTTGAAACATTTGAATAATAAATGAATCTAGCATCCTCAGTATTTGAAATAACTATGAAATAAGAACTTGTTTTGAGTAAGACATAGGAATGTGTAGAACTGTAAATTTTCTGACAGTAATGTGGTCTTTCTATGTGTGTTTCAAGATCTACTGTTTATACAGTACAAATAAATTTGAATACTTTTTAAATATTGAGCTTTCATGCACCTTGAGTATTCATGGGTTTTCCTCTATGATGGACTCCTTGCAACTACCTCATAGATATCAAGGTTATGTTGTATCTTTCATGATTCAGATTTTCTTATATCTGACATATAATAATAATTTCCACAGTATCTATCCTAAAATATTTCCTTGCTACTCAGTATACATACATATTAATGAAATAATCATGGTCAAATAATCAAGCAAGTTTTTTTTTCTTTCATTTTTTGGTAGTTTCAACATTCTGTTTGTTTTATGTAGGATTTCTCTCCAGTGTATTCCCCTGGTTAGCTACACATCTTTTAACTATTATCTGAGATGTTTATTACCAATCGCAGCCCTTCCCAAATATCTTAAGTCAATATTCCAAGTAAACAAACTCTGACATAGAAGTTTGCATATTGAAGTATATTTGGACATTTTTTTCAGGATAATTGCCTCAGAAGTGTGAAAGAAGTGGAATCAGGTAGAAATGACATCGTTCTCTCAGTAAATGGATGAGTGAATCTTAGGCCTGAAGAGGTTGTCTGGGTGACACAACACAGCATGCACTATGCCTTCCCTGCCAACATCACAGTGGGTCACTTGTACCTCCTCCCAACACTTTGTATTTCCCTAAATACAAGTATATACAATTGCTTAAAATGTTATCTGAAATGAATAGGAAGAGTCTTCCAGATAAGCAAGAAGACAAAAATACACCAGGCAGAAGAGGCAGCAAGTGGGGCTTGAATATCATCAACACAAGGGACACAGAACCACATATTTAGGTCTGGGTGACTGAGATAAGAAAATAAATGAATAAATGTCAAACAAGGCAGGAGGGTTGGAAAGACAACATAAATGGTACTGAAAACTCAATAAAAATATTTCTAGTTATCTTGTAGACAATCCATTGACCATAGCTTTTGGAGAAAGTGCTAATAATCAAATATTCATGACTAATAAAGTGTTCTATGCAATACATGTATTATGCAGCAAATAAACATGTGAAAGATCAGAAGTCAGGAAAAGGTTGTCAACCCAGCATCACTACACCTTAGTAGATGTGCACGTGTGGTTTACTGCTCATAGATTTTAGTGGAAGTGTTTGGGTCCATTTACAGTGATATAAGAGCTAGTTATTACAATCAGATGTCAACATAAAATTTGGATGCTAATTTATTTAAGCAAATATATGTCAATGTCACCCTAAAACAAAACTACTTCCATCACTGTGCCAATAGCAATTGTCAAAACAGGAAAAACATTAACCAAATTCCCAGACCTGTTTCTGAGTAAAAATTCTTTGGCAGATGTTTATTTGGAGCAGGTGTTAGAAATTTATCAACTGGCAATGTGCCATTTGATCAGCAGTAGCTTTAAAGATGTCCTATTCAATTAGACAGATAGAAAGCTATTAGGTAAACCATCAGAATCCTATCCCGAGTGTATCTATTTGCATTATACTACACTTACAAATAATGACTATATGCTAATAAAACTTACACTTAAATACCTTTTCTTTGAGAAAATTCAAAGTTACCATCAGAAATTATGTTCAAGTAATGGAATATCTTGTATGTGTTCTTGTTGATTATAAAATGCAATCCTTGTAATGATGGAAAGTCATGACCTTTTAGGACTATAGAAAATTTTGAAGACAGTGCAATTCAATCCTTATTTTGAAATGCTGCAATTGAGATTCTACAATGTACAATGCCCAATTCAAACCTAGGCAAGTTTTCAACAAATTCAGTAACAGGTTTTGAATTCTGAATCAGATCCAGTTATCTTTACCTTTGGATCACATTGTTACCTAGTCTGTATCTATAGTTGTTAAGTCAGTGAAGGTCCATTCCAAAAGATAGGTTAGCATTTTAGCTGCAATACTTTAGCTGCAACCTATTTTAAAATAAAATTATAGCAACCAGGCATTTCCCACTAGTGATGCAATCACTGAAGCAAAACCACTAATCCACAGTTGACAGGGTCAATGTCAATTAGAATAATGCCAATTTTCAATATGACACATTTCATCCTGAGCTAAATAGAAAATAAATTGATAGTGCTAACCATGTATGCCTGTTTTACAGGCAGCTGATTTTATTTGGGCGCAGACACCTTGAGGCCTTTCTATATAAAGATTTCAAATCCCATTGCCTTGATTCCTAGAAGCTTCAAACACTACTCTTTTATTGTCCTATATGCAAAGATTGTGCTTACTCACGTTATGTTTCTCTTACCACAGATCAAGTTCACCTAATTATAGATGCCAATATATTTCATCATAAATAAAATATTTCAATACAAGTCAATTAAGTACCAACAAGGCAACTGCATATGGTTGCTAGTAATTGTGATTAATGGAAACCTCAGGCTAGCACAAGTAATTATCTTGCTAGTGTAAAATGCAAGTGGTTGTATAATATATAGACAGGAATGAGAGAGTTCAGTTAGAGGACTTAATTTTTTATAAGATTGTATGCTTAATATTGTGTATATTAGAATGAAGAACAAAGACTTGTTATTTAAGTGCTATGAGATTTTACTAAATCCTGCTTCCACTGAGACACACCTCCTTTCAACAAACCTAAAATCATCATAATTGTTACCTTGTTCGGAGGGCACTATTTGCCTGCAGGAGGGACATTTTTATAAAATTAAGAACAGAACAATATGGAGACCATCACACAATGAAATAAGCACAGCTAACAATAATGGGGACTTACTAAGCTTGTGTGAAGCAACTGAATTGCTTAATGTTCGTGTGGACACTGGAACTTTGGGTATGGGAATTTCTTCTGTTTTTTTTTTAAATTAATTTTGTTAATCCTGCTTGGTCAAACACACATGAGTAAATCTGAAAATAAGTCAGGCTTACTCTATCTACATAAATCCATTAATGGTTTTAATGCACCATTATTCAGACATTGGCAAATCTGTGCATTTCTCACATAGAATCTAGATACTAAAAAAGTCAATTATTCAGCTTTGCCAAAGGTAATACAAAATCAGAAAAGGTCTATTTATCCATACTACAGAGAACACAGTTCAAGTTTCCATTAATACATTCTCATCTGTGATTGTTTATATGCCTGTGAACTCCATTGACGCGTGATTTAATTTCAATTTTGGTGGGTATGGGCTAAGAAGTAATTCTTTATTGTAGTATTTTAAAAGCTATGTGACATCTGAGGCTAGGATGAATAGAGTCTATGTATCAGTAGAGTGTGTGGTTTAACAGAGAGTGCCTTGTATGCTTCCTTGAATCAGTGCTACAAGGGAAGAAACACGCATCATGTAAAGGTATTCAATATACCCTGTGAAGAAGCCTAAACAAAATGTCCCCTTGTGCTTCTGTCAAACTACCAATATGGAAAACACTGTAAAAGTGTGTTCTTCAATCTCAGTGGAATTCTCATCTTGGTTATGTGGAATCTTGATACCTTCTCATACCCACTTCGGGGTTTCACCTTCCCATCAGTGGCTCCAGACGCTGGGAAGCAGGACAAAGTTATCCATAGTCTTTCCTGTCTGAATTACTGAAAAACAGAAACCATGAGATAATAAAAGATGTTTTGTTACAGGAGTATGTTTTGGGAGTGATATGCTTTATTAGCGAATAACTAGTGTATCTCCCCAGTTCCCGTAGTTTTTCAAATTCTTCTACTTGTTTGAATTTATTAAGCACACTCCATCCCAGTTCCCTGAGATATCTATTCTTCTCATCTCTTGTAACACACATCAAGATGCTTTGTTAAATGGCAACAAAAAATTCTACAATCTAAAATGGAAAAAATTTTAAGAGAAGGGGTGGGGTGAGAGAGGAGGGTCAGAATTTTTTAAAGGATAACATTGATAAAGAGGCACTGTATTCATAAAGTGCTCTGTTGAATGGCAACTCCTTTGTACAACTGCTTAAAATAAATATATTCAAAAAGAGAGACATATTTGTTAACCCAGATTCATGCAATGAGCAAATGGCTTTGCTATAGTTAAAACCATGGTTAAACTCTTATGGTATAGGTATATAGAATATGCCACATGCCCTTAACAATAAAATTCAATTGAATAACTTTAACCAAAGAACAGCAATTTCTTTTCAAATATATATTTATTATGCTAGTTAATGGCATCATAGAGAAAGATAAACAATGTGTTAAAATGAAAGAAGCTGAATACCAGTGGCTTATACCTGAAATCTTGCTAGGAGGATGAGATATGAAAAATCAATGTTTAAAGTTAGCCTAACCAGATTAAGTCTGTGATAGATACTCTTATCTCCAATTAAAACATCAAGAACACAGAAGTGGAGCACAAAAGCTCAAGGGCAGTGTCCAAACCCTGAGTTCAAGCCCTAGGACCAATACAGAAAAGAAAGAAGAAAAATACACTGTAATACAAACATTTAAATTATACACACACACACACACACACACACACACACACACACACACACACATAGTATTTGATCCCCAAAGTTAAAATAGACAAAGAAAATGTATTATGTTTAACCATTGGCATATAGTCAGCCATAAAGAACAAAATCACATCATTTGCAAGAAAATGGATGCAATTGGAGGTCATCGTGATAAGCAAAATAAGTCAGACTCATAAAGACAAATATTGTATGCTTTCTATCATATATGGAATCTAAGTTTTTAAAAAGACATGGCAAGCTGGGCACCAGTGGCTCATGCCTGTAATCCTAGCTACAGAGGAGGCTGAGATCTGAGGATCACACTTCAAAGCCAACCCAGGCAGAAAAGCTCGTGAGACTCTTAGCT
Organism: Dipodomys spectabilis; assembly: GCF_019054845.1. NCBI lineage: Eukaryota > Metazoa > Chordata > Mammalia > Rodentia > Heteromyidae > Dipodomys > Dipodomys spectabilis. The sequence continues at coordinate 14,584,434 of NW_024870683.1, forward strand.
CCAATTAACCACTAGAAAACCGGAAGTGGTGCTGTGGCTCAAGCAGTAGAGCACTCACCTTGAGCTGAAGAGTGCAGGGACAGTGCCCAAACCCAGAGTTCAAGCTCCATAACCAACAACAACAAAAAAAAGACATGAAAAAAAGGTAGATTTTGGGAGGAAGAAAGGGACCAGAGGGGGAGGGAAAGGAAAACAAAAGAAGATAATTTGGAAGAAAACCTAACTTGGAAGGATATCAGGAAGAGATTATGAAATAAAATTCTAAGGTCTAGTAAGACTAGGAAAGGAACCGATATAAGACAATTGAGAATGTATATATTCAAAAGAAGATAATGGAACATATAAAAACCAAATATTTTATCTTCCTTGAAGTTTAAACATCCGTAAAAGTCTTAAGTAGCATGTTTGACACAGCAAATGTGCATTAGTTAAAAAAGATCTGAATAAATCACACAGATGAAAAGCGAATACAAATACCAAAGGAGAGATTTGGTACTACTGAACCATAACTTACATTGGCCATAACAACTTGTATAAACCTCCATCCATTTACTTAATATTAAAGTTTATATATTTTAAATTTTATTATAATGTTGGTGTACAGAGAGGCTACAGTTGCATAAGATAGTAAGTATACTTTTGAACAGTGTTATTCTTTCCTCATTTTCTCTCAGTTATCCCCCAATGACTCCCACCCCAGTTGGAAAGTTCATTTCCAATGTGGTATTGAGTATCACTGTTGAATTGGTTCACCCACAATTTCTGTGATTCCCCTTCCCTTCCCTAAATCAGATAAACTTACATATAAGACAAAGGACTCAGAAAAAAAGCAGTGACAACAGGAATAAAAAAGAAAGAAAAATGACTACAAACAGTACACTAGAAAAAAACTCTCTTGTTTCCATTTCTTGGAGTTCATTTCAATAAGCGTCATTTTATCTATGGTCATGTGCACATAACTATTGAGCCTTTGTGATCCTCTCCTAAGTAAATCCTCCTATGTTCTCATTGTAAAACAGACAATGTGTTTTACTATCTATTGGATTAAATTGTAGATTTACAGACATATTCTATTTATTACAAATTAGGGAAAAAATGCAGCCTATGTTTCTTTGGGTCTGGTTTACTTCACTTAATATAGTTTTTCCCAAGTCTTTCCATTTCCTTATGAATAGGGCAATGGCATTATTTCTGAGGGAAGCATAGAACTCCATTTTGTATATATACCACATTTTCTTGCTTCATTCATCTACTGAGGGGCATCTGGGTTGATTCCATCTTGGCTAAGGTAAACAATGCTGCAATGAACATTGTTGTGCTGATGGCATTAGTGCAGGCTGCTTTGTGGTCCTTTGGCTAATTGCCCAGGAGTGGGTTTGCTGGGTCATAGGGAAGCTCTATGTTTGAGGAACTTCGATACTGCTTTCTAGAGTAGCTGAACAAGTTTACATTCCTACCAACAGGGCAGTAGTGTTCCCTTTTACAGTTTATATTTGTCATGCTTTTCTATCACTACCTAATCAATTACCTGAGATAACTAATGTATAAAGAGAAAAGGATCAGAAGACCTTGTTCCAAACTTCCACCTTAAGTATTTATCTATTTTAATGTGTCTCTTGGAGATAGCAGATTGTTTGGTCTTGCCTTTTGAATCAACATGCCTATGTCTTTGATTGGAGAAATGAGTCCATTAATATTGAATGTTAGAATTGAGAAGCATGCAGTAGGTCCTTACATTTTCTGCCCAATTTTGGTTTTGTGTCTCTTCTTATCTTTCTTACCTTCATCTACTTCTTGGATAGTTTGTTTCCTCTCCTTTTATCTTTATATTGGTCATCTATATGTAAGATGTCTTTGAGAATCTTCTTTAGTGATAGCTTAGTGCTGATAAATTGTTTTAGGCTTTGTTTATCGTGCAATGTTTTCATTAGCTCTTCAGTTATAAATGAAAGCTGGGGAAGATATAGTATTCTGGCTTGGCTATTGTTTGCTTTCAGTGTTGGAAATACATCATTCCAAGCCCTCTTTGCTTTTAGGGTTTTTTTTCTAAAAGCAAATCTGCTCTTATTCTGATAGCTTATCCTTTGTAAGGAACTTGTCTTTTCTCTTGAACATGTCAAGTATGTCACCTTATTTTCTCTTTATTTCTTAAAAAATTAATGTCAGTTAGTATACATGCTTGTAATTGCAAGTACTGGAAGGCATCGTGAAGGGAATGAAGAGTTTAAGGTCAGTCCACAAAAAGTTAGTGGGATTATATCATAAACAAATAAACAGAGAAAGGGCTTGTTTTCTGTGGAATGTAAAAAATTTATTTCTTGAGACATGATAAAAATAAGTTAATATTTACAGTAACCTAAGATGTGTTTATACATAAAAATTGTACAATGATCTTCCAAATATGTTTGTGATTTTCTACCAGCAGCTAGAACATTCTATGCAATCTGAGCCATAGGTATCTAATGGAAAGGAATGTTCTCAGAATACATGATGAATATCAAGTATTATTGACCATCAGTAAGGTCAACATGTAAACAAGCAAGACACAGTGAAAACTCCATGAACATTGAAAATAGGAAAGATAGTTTAAAAAAATAAATGTTTTGCACTATTGTTTTTATCCAAATTAACATTTCTTTGAAAACATTTTGATGAAATTGTGGATGTGATTTTTTTATTGACTTAGTCTGTTTCCATTTATAATCATAATTGGCATATATTTATATGTTCATATCTTAGCTTTTTAGAACTCAGGTTTATATTATTATTATAAAACCATCAGAGAGATATTTTGTATTCATGTATGCTCTCAAAGAGAAATTACCTTATGAAAATATTATATTTGGTGTGAAGGATTAAATGAATGCATCATCTAAGCCACTTGCTCAGTTTATCTTATTATTTTCTTAGTGCATTTTTCTGTGTATATTGTCTCCATTTCTTTGGATTGATTAAGAAGTGGGTGTTGTATAAAATATACACATTAAGATACATATTGTATTAATCAGGATTCTCTAACTTTAAAATAACCACTAGGATGTATGTATAAAAGTGTGTATGGAAGTAGATTTATTTTAAGGAGTTTATTTACAAAAGTTTTAGAACTAGAATACTAACATTTTTAGAGCAGGCTAGTAAACTGGCCTCATAGGCAGAATTTCTAGGTTATAATATTGAATCCCAACCCTATCTTCTCTGGAAAACTTCAATTTTCATTCTTTAAAAAGTTCTTTATCCTTTAGTAGTTGTACAAAAGGGATTTCAATTCAATATGTCATTTTGTGAGTATAATGCATGCATCTGGATGAATACCATGCCTTTCGTCATTCTCCCCAACACTCTCAATCCCAAATACGTCCTCAATTTACATAGAATATCATGACTTGGTCCCTTCCCCTTCCTCTTTCCAATGTTTGACCCTGCCCCAACCTCATTTCTCCAATACAGATGTTGCAGTTTCCTACTATTCATTTTGTTTAACAGTAAGTTAATTATTTAAATAAAGCTTTTGAGAGTTCAATTTTTAAGACTTTTAATGAGATAAGATTTGGCCCACCGGGCGTTAGTGGCTCAAGCCTGTAATCCTAGCTACTCAGGAGGCTGAGATCTGAGGATCACGATTCAAAGCCAGCCCTAGCAGGAACCTCCCGGAGACTCTTATCTCCAATAAACCACTGGAAGTAAACCAGAAGTAGTGCTGTGCCTCAAGTGGTACAGCAGTCCCTTGAGTGGAAGAGGTGAGGGACAGGGCTCAGGCCTAGAGTCCAAGTCCCATGACCACCAAAAAATAAAAATCTATCAAGGCCATGTTTCCTTGCTTAAAATGTATAACATGTATTCCAGCCAGTTCACGACATCTACAAATTGACAAAATGAGATACTACAGTCTAAGTTGAGAGAAGCATACAAGCTTTTTAAGTATCACAGGTATATGTTTTTCGGAATTAAAATGATGCAGTTTTTTTGTGGAGGTTTTGTTCTTGCTAATGATTGGTGGTACTGAGGCTTGAACATTTTATATGTAGTATTTAAGCATTGAATCGCATACTTCCAGATCTGACATAAGTCTTGTTGAGGACAGTGTTTGATAGCTTATCCTAGAGTGTTACTCTGTGTTAAAGAAATGGAATCTCAGAGAAATAAAATTATGTTTATTCTTCATGCATTCTACTTGTATTTCTTGAGGAGGCTACAACTTTCTTCCTTATAATATTTATTTAAGGACCCAGGTTGATTCATCAAACTCAGTCTGGAATACTATCAGTACCATGACAGAAAAAGAAGAAAGAAGGAAACAGGCTAAGTTGATACTTTGGGTTACTTGAATTCACAATGCTTTGTCCACAGCCCATGATAGGATCAATCCTGCCATGAATTTAAGAGAGAAAATACATAATCTTCCAGCCAGTTGCAGCATAGCAGGTTAGATGGTCAAACTCACTATCAGTGCAATATTAATGTAGAGAGGAGAAAAAAGTAATGTGAAAAATAATATTGTCTCGCACAGGGCTACTTTCAATGTGTATCCAAAAGTTTGTAAATGTTCATATCATTTAAGCTTTCTAAAATCTGTCATTAGTGGATATCCACAATGCAAACAGAAACTTATATTAAGTAATGTAATTTCGAAGTATAAGTAACTGGACAAACTTTTTACATTTTGAGGTGTGAATATAGTTAGCAGCTTTAAATTGTTTCTTCTGCTTGGTTAATTGTTTGTATGCTCTGATTAATTCTATAATTAGAATGTTTAAAGATATAGTTTTCTGAAATATAAACTATTCAAGAGAAAAACATCAAATAATTATAGGTGTTGCTTCTTTCCCACCTTCTTTCCCACTTGATCCTCATTAATCATGCTAGGAAAAGAATAACAACATAAAAATGAGTGAAAATACATATTACTGTTTAAAGTTAGCAAAATTTCTCCAATCCTAGAAAATGTGAATAATATTTTTACTTATAAGATTGACTGGATCATATAAGAAACAACCTTTTTTATTCAGCTTCCAAGAAAGAAAAACTATATATTTTAATAAGTGGAGAGGAATCCTGTGTCCCAAATGGAACATCATTTTGGAGGTGAGGGTAAAATTTTAATGATGAATATTTTACTTAAAGAACGTTTTAGAGCAGATATAAAATTTGAGAGTATGTAAAATGCTTTATATAAATACTGTGTCCCAGGAGGCAAAGCTTATAATGACAGTTTTATGGGCTTTATTCTAAAGCAATAAAATAACTAGTAGCATGAGAAAAAATAATTTAATTAGGTATTATTTATTATTCCAGTTAGATATTTTCTAGAAGGCTACATCACAAAAATTGGCAGTTGTATAAGAATGGTCAGGACTTTCAAAAGACACAATAGGATAAAAAGGATAAAAAATTTATAAAAACAAATGCTTTAAAAGTATGTTTATAAATTAGCAAAGAAAAGGATTAGTGAAATGTATAAAAAGATCACACACAATAACATATATAACCATAGAAAATGATTTTAAGATCTGCCTTCACTGTTCTCCCATGAGAATGTAGGATTGGCATAATTCCCTTTGTTCAGGACTCACCCTTGATACAACTATGTTTAGAATAAGTTTGTAGTCTCACAGAAGTTAATGGACTTCCACCCTCACTAGAGTGGATAGCTTGTTTCTGGTATTTATCATTCCATACTTGTAATTCTTATTTATTTCTCTGAGATCTGGATCTATGTTTTAAGTATATGATGATTTCCTTGCATTGATTTCAAATATGTGTATGTATATATAAATGCAAAACAATGATGATGTAGTTGTAAGACTATAATGTTTTGAGTTGTCTATTTGGACCCTAAGGTATCAATCTTCTGTACAGAGCAGATGTTAAATATTTATCCTCCTAGTTTATTGACTTTATTGCATATGTGACTCTCAATGATTCTAACCTGCACTCTGCTACCAGCTTCTATTCTTTTTTTTAAATTGTGAGAATACCGTACAAAGGAGTACAATTACATGGGAAAGATAACGAGTACATTTCTTATCAAGCATTGTTGCCTCCTCTTTGTTTCCCCTTCCCATCCCTTCCCATACTCCCCCTTTCCCCATACTCAATCCTCCTCTCAACCCTCCACCAAAGTTGCAAAGTTCGTTTTTCGACATAACGACTTGTACATCTCATTATTCCAATGGGTCCACCTGTATCCCTAGTTAAACGATTTGTTTTTGCCCTTCCCCTCCACACATTATACCAACATCAAATACAGTGAAAGCAGGGTTTATGCCGTGGGGGAGGGACATACAAAGCAACAAAGAAATCATCTTATAAATATGTTAGAAACAATTGCATGAAAGGAAAAAAAAACATTTGAATACTTACCTTGGGGTTCATTCTCCTAACATCAACTTATCTGACCTTTTCTGCTTGACTCAGACATATACGAGTTGTTGCAAATAAGGGAAACCATGGGACCTATGTTTCTGTGGGCCTGGCTTACTTCACTTAATATAATTTTTTCCAAGTCTTTCCATTTCCTAACAAATGGGGCAATGTCATTCTTTCTGATGGAGCCATAGAATTCCATTGTGTATATACATCACATTTTCTTGATCCATTCATCTACTGAGGGGCATCTGGGTTGGTTCCATATCTTAGCTATGGTAAATAATGCTGCAATAAACATAGTTGTGCTGGTAGCTTTAATGTGGTATTGTTTGTGATCATTTGGGTAAATGCCCAAAAGTGGGATTACTGGGTCATAGGGGAGCTCTATGTGGAGTCTTTTGAGGAACCTCCATACTTCTTTCCAAAGTGGTTGAACAAGTTTACACTCCCACCAAAAATGCAATAAGGTTCCCTTCTGTCCACATCCCCTCCAGCATCTGTTATTATTACAGTTCTTGATTATAGCCATTCTAACTGAGGTGAGGTGGTATCTCAATGCTGTTTTGATTTGCATTTCTTTTATGGCTAGAGAGGTTGAGCATTTCTTCATGTGTCTATTGGCCATCCTTCTTTTGTCTTCAGAAAAGTTTCTCTTGAAGTCTTTAGCCCACGTATTTATTGGGCAGTTGTTTCTTTGAAGATTTGTTTTTGGGGGATTTAATTTTTTAAGTTCCAGGTATATTCTTACAATTAGTATTAAGAATTTTTTTTGAAGGTCGTGGGGCCTGAACTCTGGGCCTGAGCACTGTCCCTCAACTCTTTAGCTCATGGCTAGCACTCTACCCTTGAGCCACAGTGCCACGTCTGGCTTTTTCTGCTTATGTGGTGCCAAGGAATTGAATCCAGGGCCTCATGCATGGAAAGCAAGTACTCTACCACTGAGCCACCTTCCAAACCCAATACTGATTTTTATGATGACTCACGTAAGGACTTTTCTTACTTTTTCTAGACAGTTTGTTTTTTTCTCCATAGATTTTTTTATATATGGATAGACTTGAGTGCTACATAAAGATTCAGGGTTCTCAAAAACCTAAAATTTACATTTTAATAGACTGCTCACCTTTTTAAAATAACTTTCATTGAAGAATACAATTTGAAGAAGACTAGAAAATGAAATATTCAAGGCTTCTAGTTCTGAAAAGAAATATACTTTTCTAAGGAAAAGAAAAACAATATTTTAAGTATGCTGATTAACTATGTTTAATCTAATACAATAGTCTCCCCAGTAATATTTCATATATGGAAACTGTTCTTAAGAATTTTAGCAAACAATGAAATGTCAAAGTTTTGTATTGGGTTTATGTGGTTTCTACATGATACTGGTAAGTTAATCAGGAATTGTTAAGATAACATTTAATTTCTGTTAAATCTAATATGTGATTGTTTATCAAGCATTTTGATGATGTGTAGTGCTGTTTCGCCACATTCAGGCTCACCCCTTTATAGAATAGTGACTAAATCAGTAGTAGAGAGAGGAGAAATACCTATATGCAAGATTTTTTTTGTTAAGACATTGGTAATTATGTTAATACAATACATTCCAATGGGTCCATGGACAACTCTAGGCTACTCAAGATTAAGTGATGTGAGATCCAAGAATTTTCCCTCTAAATCAGAATTTTCAAAAAATGTTTAATATATAATACATTTGTTTTGTTGTATAGGTAACAAGGCTTGACTACTACGTGTAATCAAATCTTGTTGTAAAGAGATATTTTGTTAGGATTAACGATAGCATATAATGAAAACCACCTAGTAAATCTAAATGAGATAATATTGCATCAGTGTATATTGTGCCAAGTGATCGTTTTATATTATGTGCTTCTTAGAAAAATAAGAGTCTATGATCCAACATGGAACAGTGTTGAAGCAAGATAAATAAGCAATCACTGTCTGAGTTTTAAAAATCAAATCAATGTAGGAAATTGGGATAATAGCAATCAAACTGTGAAGAGATTCAGAACCACGAAGATTAACTCAATTATATGAATAAAGAACATGAAAACAATTTGTTGCTGAAAATAAGAAGCTTTTAAAGTTAAGAAATAGTGATGGCAAAAGAACTTTAAATAATAATCACAGTATTATAATTTTACATTATGATCATTTGGTTTAGACCCTCCATTTGCATAACATTTTACATTATGATCATTTGGCTTAGGCCCTCCATTTGCATAGAAATCCAAAGGCATGCAGCTGATGGGAGGAAAATTGATGGATCCAGAGAGATAGTAAGACACTAAATTAAGGTCTACTTTGCGAAAGAAGCAAAGAACAAAGTGTAGAATGTATAATCTTGAAAGAAACTTTCAAGAAATCTGTTTCATTGCACTCACTTTGGAAGCACATATACTAGAATGGGAAGATTAGCATGGCCCCTGCACAAGGATGACCCCCAAATTCGTGAAGCGTTCCATATTAAAAAAAAAGAAATCTGTTCCAGCTGTCTTGACTTTTGTAGGACACACAGCAAATGTGTCAAGGAGATTAATGATTAAGTGATCAAAATTACAGAACCTTTTTTGTACTCTGGTGATTGTGAAATTCAAAGTCATTTAGTATATTTTAAACATGTTCATATAGTTTTTTCATCCAGAATCCAAATAAAGAGGATATACTACTGAAAGTATTTTATGTATAAAAAGCTCAAGAAAAGTGATCTAGTGTTATTAATGATCAAATTTTATTTCATAGAGATCCTTGATAGTGTTCAGTTGAAAATCAAATTAATACAATAAAATGTATCCTGGTCTAATAACTCTACACAGACATGCCAAATAAAATTTCTCTTTTTCATAGGTATTAAAAACACTAATTATGACTGTTTCCCTGGATAGGAATATAACTATGTAAATAAATATCTGGAACCAACCCAGATGCCATTCAGTAGATGAATGGATCAAGAAAATATTGTATATATACACAATGGAATTCTATGCCTCCATCAGAAAGAATGGCATTGCCCCATTTGTTTGGAAAGACTTGGAAAAAAATTATATTAAGTGAAGTAAGTCAGGCCCAAAGAAACATAGGTCCCATGGTTTCCCTAATTTGAAATGACTAGTATATGTCTGAGACAAGCAGAAAAGGTCAGATAAATTGATGTTAGGTGAAATGAAGCCCAAGATATGTATTCAAATGTTATTTTTTTCTTTCATGCGATTGTTTCTAACATATTTATAAGATGATTTCTTTGTCACTTTGTATGTCCCTCCCCGACGGTATAACCCCTGCTTTCATTGTGTTTGATGTTGGTATAATGTGTGGAGGGGAAGGGAAAAAAACAAATCGTTTAAATAGGAATATAGGTGGACCCATTAGAACAATGAGATGTACAAGTCCTTATGTCAAAAAACAAACTTTACAACTTTGGCAGAGGGGTGGGAAGGGAAGGGGAAGTGGGGAGGGAGGAGATGGGAAGGGATGGGAAGGGGAAACAAAGGAGGAGGTAACAATGCTTGATAAGAAAAGTACTCATTACCTTGCCCATGTAATTGTAACCCTTCTGTACGGTATTTTCACAATAAAAAAAAGAAAAAGATAATACTAATAAATAAATAAATATATATATGTATTTTGAAAAATGAGACTTCAGAATGCATCAGATTTCTTTCTATGCAAATAATTATCAAACTTGAGAATACAAAGCTTGGGTACTTCTTCCTTGTAGTAATATAAACAACTAAATAACTAAGAATAACTAAATAACTAGAATAAAATAGAATAACTAAATGTTTTTCCCAATATAGTGTTTCAAGCACAAAAGATTCTATAAATGCTATAGTTCATACTGTTGCCTTAACAAAATCTTCTTGTCAACAAACAAAATTACTTTATATAAATTTTACTATGCTGAAATTTTTACATATTGAGGGAGGCATTAGTATTATTTTCTCTAGGTCATCTTGGAACCATTTGCATTAATGTCTTTGTTGAATCTTTAATATTTTTAAGGCAAACACAAAATAAAACTTTTACTATTATAGAAAGCATTAAATAGCATATACTCAGATAATAGAGCTTCTGATTTCATGAAAATAAACTGCATAAATTGTAAACATGAGGTTCAGAAAGGGTGTCTTAAAATATTAAAGCTTTAATTTAGCTTTAAAGACTACATCAGTTATTAGTTCAAATGCTTTCCATAAACATACAGGTAAAACACACAAGATACTAGAGATAGAAAATATGTGTAAAAAATGGTACCATGATCAATATCAGCATGCAGAACTAACTAAGATGTACTAAAGGCATTACTAAATATCATAATTGAAACATGCTAATTCCCAAATCATCTAATATTATCTCTACTTAAGTCTTCCTTCAATATTCAAAGAACAATTTCACATAAATTAATTAATTCAAATGTCACAATCTGGTAGCATGTTAGGCAGTTGATCTTCATTACCTAGTAGTACATGAGAAGATTAAACCCCAAACATGTTGAACAAGTCCAAGAACCCTCTACAAAATTATATACATAGGCTAGTTTACAGGTTAATTTTTGTAGAAGAAATAAACATTCTTCAGAGATATACGCTACAAATTTCCCACCAAGCTTAATAATAATCACACTATCAATTCTATGGAGTTTACTCTACTGTTGTTAGGCCCATTGTCATTGGTAGGGAAGCAGTTCTACTTAGAGAAAGAAAAGAGAAGGGTGAATGGAACTTTGATCTCCACAAATCTCTTACTACTAAAATAGAGCAAGGACATAGTCCTTCTCTTTTTTTATATTTATAAAGATTGTAAGTAAATTGTAAGCTTATCACACAGGTGAGCAACTTGAGTTGATAAATGAATTATTTTCCATTATTTTATCCACACTAATCAGCATATCATTGAGAAAAAACACAAATGTTCTAATTACTAAATCCCAAGATCAATGAGCAAGGCAAAATTAAAATAAACTCAATCCCTCTTACTGAAAATAAGATAGAGAGGAATACATAAACAGAAACAAAAAAGAAAAAGAAAATGGGGATAGCATAAGAAAATTTCATGAGAGTAAAAAGTAACCAAGATTGTCTGTGGTGAGCAGGATGATGCACTAAGAGACTTGAGTTGTCTTAAGCTCGTCTTAACTTCCTTAAACTTTTAGTGCAGTGGGAAAGAAGGAATGAGGAGAAAGAATAAACCTAAATGGAACCAGACTTGGGGCTAATATACAAATTTTAGTTAAGGCAAGAAATAAACTAAGTTAATGCTATTGCACTTCAAGTTGACAACTATTACATATTATCCAAGTTATACTACTTTGTTTTTTTTCTTTGTTTATTGTGAAAATATCGTACAGAGGGGTTACAATTACATGAGCAAGGTAATGAGTACATTTCTTTTTTTCTTTTATTATCTCCATTTTTGTTCTTTTATTTATTTATTTTTTATTGTGAAAATACGGGTTACAATTACATGGGCAAGGTAAGGAGTACATTTCTTTTTTTTTTTTTATATTAACCAAGATTATGTTTTATTTCTCATCAGCTAGTGAATTTTCTCACTATTGGCTCCTGACCTCTCCTGTCCCAGAACTGGCAATCATAAATTATTTTTCTATTCTTTTGAGATATGTCTCTTCTCTGAAAACAATTTATTTGATGAATTTCATAAAACCTGAAAATTCTTCTGCTTGGGAGATGCTACAAAAAGTTAAAACATCTTTTTTTAAATATACCACACCAGCCAGGCACTGGTGGCTCACACTAATCAGGAGGCTGATATCTGAGGATCATGATTCAAATCCAGCCTGGGCATGAAAGTCCCTGAGACCTTTTTTGTTGTTGTTGTTGTTATCAAGCATTGTTGCCTCCTCCTTTGTTTCCCCTTCTCATCCCTTCCCATCTCTCCACCCCCCACCCCCTGCACCACAAACCCCCCCACTCCCCCCCTATTTAAGCAATTTGTTTTTTCCCTTCCCCTTCACAAATTATACCAACATCAAATACAGTGAAAGCAGGGATTATACTATGGGGGAGGGACATACAAAGCAACAAAGAAATCATCTTATATACTTTGTTTTATGCATATTTGTTTCCTTTTAGTCATGTATTGCATGTGTACAAGAATTAAAAAACATTGCTGAGAATACTGGTCAAAGAGAGAGAGAGTTTAGTGCTACAATAAATATGGTTGTGGAGATGACTTAAATTGTATCCAGGTTTGTAATCATTGGATAGAAATGCCTAAGAGGAGTATTACTTAATCATAAGGAAGTTCTATGTTTAGTTTTTCTGGGAAATCTCCATATTGCTTTACAGAGTGGTTGAACAAATTTACATTCCCATTAACAATACTATGTCTTATTATCTGTGCCAGAGTCTGTTATTGTTTGTATTCTTGATGATGGCCATTCTAACTGGGCTGAGATCATATCCTAATGTTGCTTTGATTTACATTTTGTTAAGAGCCAGAGATGTTGAACATTGCTTTATGTGTCTGTTAGTCATTCACCATAGCTAAGGCATGGAAACAGACCAGATGCCCCACAATAGACAAATGGATCAATAAAATGGTATATATGTAGTAAATGGAATTTTATTCATTCATAAGGAAGATTTATATTACATCATTTAGAAAGAAATATATGATCTTGGAGGGGGGGGGGCGGGGAACCATGTTGAGTAAAGTAAATCAGGCCCAAAGAGATAAAGAACAAATGTTTTCTCTCATATATGGAAATTATAAACTAATCCATAAATATACTATTAAAATACTTTAAGGTTGTTTGAAAATGTATACAAATGTATCAACTGAAATTGGTATTTTCAGGTGAGAATTCAAATAATGTAATTCCTTAGAAAGGCTAACTCATAATCTAACAAAAATGAAACATGTCCTCCAAAGATATGAGGTTGAGTCAAGGGGAGGAGGGTAAATGAATGAAGAGAGGAAGAGGTAGAGAATACAATCACAAAACTTAGTGCATATTACTAAAAACATTAATAAAATTGACAGGGAGGGTAGAGTTGAGAAGGATGAGGAAGAATGATAAAAAAAAAGTAACATCAATGTTATGTTGAATGGCATAATAAATGTGTTGAATGGCAATTATTTTGTACAACTACTTGAAGATAATAAAAAAACAGAGTTTAGTTGGTCTGCATGTACTGCTAACTTCTCCAATTTAACTGCTTTTGCAGGTGGTGGACATTACTATGACAATGTCTATTTGGAGGTGATTCTCTAATTCCTCTTCTTTTCTCAGGTCCATCCCTGCCCTTATTTTCTTCTAATCTTGAGAGGAGTCTTCCTCAAATTAGAAAAATCATATATCACTATCAAGACCTGAGATCCAATTTTAAAAAATGATCACACAGGGCTGGGAAGGTGGCTCAGTGGTAGAGCACTTACCTTGCATGCATGAGGCCCTGGGTTTGATTCCTCAGCACCACATAAGCAGGGGAAAAAAGCCGGAAGTGGTGCTGTGGCTCAAATGGTAGAGCGCTAGCCTTGAGCTGAAGAGCTGAAGGACAGCGCCCAGGCCCAGAGTTCAGGCCCACGACCGAACCCCCCCCCCACAAAAAAAATGATCACACATTTTGTCCCATAGGCATAGTACTGGGGCCCACATTTTTTTCAAATCATTGTATATTTTAGGGCTTGCTGAAAGGTCCTCATAATGTCGTGCAACATGACACTATTCTCTAATGACAGGGAATTTTACATTGCTTTGCCGATCTTCTCTTACTATTTGGCTCAGTCTGTATCCTCTGTAACCTATAATTAACATCATTCCATAGTTTCAACACCAGTAAAAAAAAATCAGAAGAAAACTGCTCCCTCTCATTTCTTTTTACTTTTTATAGTGTTTTTCTATTCCATCTATGATATCCTTCTCAGAACTCCCTCCCTTATGCCTTTTGATCCCTAGAATATTTATATGTCCTACTAAGACAACTGTTGAGAATAAAGAAATACCAGGAGGAAAGAGACTGGCAAGTTATCTTACCAGTAGCATCTGCCAATAGCAGGCAGCTGGATCCCACAAGATTCTAGTAGAGACCACATAAATGCCAATTCCACAGAACTGAGATTACAGAGGCTTCTTTGCCTTGGGCCAATGGCAGTTTTTCTTAATCCCAAATGCACTACAGTGCCCTGGTGATTGTACTGTAAAATCTGTTGATTGCCCTTACATGTGATGATTTCATCCCATGCATTAACACTGCATGACAATAAATGCTCAGAAAAATCTTAGCAAAGCACATTTAATTGTACGTATGGTAAAGCAACCAAGAGCATGAAACTATTTCCTCACCAATTACCAACTTGCTATAATCCTCTATTCAGTGATCTATGGTAACTAAAAATCACAGAGGTCTAGGGTAGCTACTTCCGAGGCAAGATAAGATTTACCAGAACTTTCTAAATAGGTGCACAATTGCATGGAGTGAAAACAATTCATCATTATACTTAAAAATATTAATATTCAAGAATTAGAGGAACTACGAAAGTCTACAAGTAGACTAGAGCTAATCATTGATATTCAAAAAAATAGTATACAGTTTTTAAGAAAATAAAATATATTCAATCTTTATATTTACTTTGTATTTTAAGGGACTATGGTATCTTCTTAGTTCTAGAAAGAATGGCAAAAAATATCCAAAGTGAAACATTGAAATCTTAACTTTTGCTGAAAGTCATATTTTTATGCAGCTTTGCATAAAATTCCATTTATATGTGATGTTTTGAATATACAATATATTACATATATATTATATAATGTTTTTGCCATGGAATTAGCTGCTGCAATAAACTTCATCATACAGAAAGATAAAGAATAACATGATCTTGGTTTTCCCAAGCAAAGCAAACTGTCAAATTAAATTACAATTGTTGAACCTTTTTATTCAGTTGAATCTAGCACCAAATTTTCTTAATTTATTGAACTTGATACATATTAATTCATTTTCCACTTACTCTAAGAACTGTCTTATGAGTTTGGAATATAGAATTGAATTTTTAAAATGTTGTCACAGTAGGCAGAAGTAACTGCCATAAGCCAATAATTACCAGAAAATGGAACAACTAGCTGCTTCAGATTTTGGACGGAGTCTTGCAGAGATGACATACCGCCTGCTATAATGATTACTCATAATTTTATAATGCCTTGGCATCTATTTTAAATATGTTTAACTTTCTTATCCTAAAAATAGGGCACAGTCAACCTTCACACAGTTCGCAATTTTATAGCTGATCTCAGTTTTTCTGTATGGCCATGATGCATATGTCTTTCATTTTTCTCCAGGTGACCACCTCTCAAGGGATGGCTAGATACAGCTATTGACTGGCCCTGCTGATATCTCACCTTGAATGGACTATAAGATATGTCACAATATGGGCTCCTGGAACTGTACTTGCCACCAATTAAAATTCACCCAAGAATTCTGTTTGGATAGCACTCTGGACACCAGTAAAGGTCTTAGCTGACAGATATTCCATATCCCTCCTCCCTCTCTCTTGGTGCTGAGTGCTGATTTTTGTTTCTGAAAGGAAAATGGCATTAAAAATCATTTTTTAAGCTAAAGATGGTCATAGGCAGATTTGTTGTTGGTGGTGGTGGTTGTAGAGCTTGAAATTAGAACCTGGGTGCTGTCCCTGAGTCTCTTTGTGCTCAAGACTAGGGCTTTACCCACTGAGCCACAGCACCACTTTCAGTTTTTGAGTGATTATTTGGAGATGAAAGTTTCATGGAGATTCTTCTTCCCAAGCCAGCTTTCACTGTAATCTTCAGATCTCAGCCTCCTGAGTACACCTGTGATTATATGTGTGAGTCACTAGCACCCAGCCCCTAAGGAAATTTTTATAGAAATTTGAAGGGTGGTAAAAGAAGGTAAAATTAAGTTTAGAAAAAAGTCATATAATTTCAATCTGTAGACATATTTTTAATCTGTGAAGTCATGTTTATTTAACTATTTTGGCAAACATTTCCAAAATTTAAAGAAATAATACCACTTTCATATGTTTAGTTCCAAATTTTTTGATGTGGTTGGTTGTTCTAGGCCCACAGATAAATCTAAAACATACGTCAACACTGAGTGTTGACTTTGGCTATTTTAACTTACTATTATCAGTTATACACATTTCTCTTAGAACGTTTTAGAATCTCCATTTATAATAGATTTCTAAGTGTTTAGAAGGGTTGGGGATACACATTTGTTTCCTAGAATCAAAATACTAAGAGTTTTATGCATTTGTGTTGATTGGTCAACATTTTAAAGTATATCAATAGCACCTTAAAGAAAAATTTCATAGCATGGAAAGATGGATTCTCTGAAAATAATTATTAGAAATAGAAAAGTTAGCCAGGCACCAGTGACTCATGTCTATATCCTACCTACTCAGGAGGCTGAGATCTGAGGATCCTGGTTCAAAGCCAGCCCAGGCAGGAAAGTCTGTGAGAATTTTTTTCTCCAATAAACCACTAGAAAAGTGGAAGTAGTACTGTGGTTCGAGTGGTAGAGCACTAGCCTTGAGCTGAAGAGCTGAGTGCCCAGGCCCAGTGCTCAAACCCTATGACTGACAAAAAAAAAAAAAAAAAAAAAAAAACAAGAAAAAAAAGAAATGTTACCTTGACACATTTCATACACCTCTGTTAATAATTTCCATTAAATCTATTTGGTCTTTAATTTCTACCAAAATAGTTTTCAATTTACAGGATGCAAAACACAATTATCAGAGTGATTTAAACAGGTTACACAAAGCTCCCCTCCCCAAAAAGGGGTCATCATGTCTTCTCTACATTTGTAATAATAAATAGCTATATTGTATTTGGTATAGTTTCAATTTTCTCAGAACTATAAGCTAAAATGCCAAAGCTCCAAACACTAGATAGAGTAAATGAACATTGTCTTCATATAAAGAAGGAAAGGTTCCAGGGGTGGGGGGAGGGAGGAAGGACTGAGATAAATGAATGTGACAAAGTGAATCTAAGCTTGCTAATCTGATCTTTCACCTCATGTATACAGACTGCTAGACACAAAGGCTTTGAAAACTCTGGGCAACAATTTGCTTTTGGTAGTATCATCACACTTTTTCCTCCTCTTCCTCAGAAAGGGGGATATGCTCCTTTCTAACAATCTTACAAGACAAACAGAAAAAGATTTGAGAAAATGAAAATTCCTAAAAGAAAGGAAGCTTATCCCAACTTTTCTACTGACTATAGAAACACCTACACTTTCACCATTATATAAGAGAAAGCTCAGTGAAATTCTTTGGATTGGTAAAATGTACATGTAAAAGGCTTTCCGAATCCTCTTCCAAAATTAAGACATTTCCTCTGTCCCTCCTGAGGAATTCTTCAAGAAAACCCTGGCTAAAGCAGCTACAGTATGGAAGGAGGAGGGAAGAGAACCATAGCAGAAACAATTGTACTCCTAATATTTCATGATATACATAGACCTCTGAAAAGATGGCCTCGCTTCAGATATCTTTATAGCATCCACATTCTATTACTGATAGAACGATACCAGAAGTATGAAACAGTGGTCGTTCCATCAAAAATAGATGGTTATGTAAGAGCACTGTGGATTTCACAAAAGTGTGGCTAGGGATGGTTTCATCTGTGCCAGAGAACTGTGTTGTGCTAAGAAACTGCAGAGCTTAAGATAAGTATATATTTGTGCTTAATTCACAATGAATGAAAATGCAAAACTCAGAAGATTTCAGTCATTTAGGTCCCTTTTATGAAGGGAAAAGTAAATGATCATTATTGTTTTAGTTTTGTCTTGGAAAATGAGTTGGAATGTGTTCTGTACAATGTCAAAAGTAAGTAAAGTAATGATCAAGTAATTTTAAAAGACCTTTGTAGCAGCTGATTTTGTCAATATGTCATAAGTGAGTTTGTTTATTTTTCTTTACCAAAAGCCATATTTAGCTGCAGAGGAAAGGTGTATCACTATACTGTGTATGTGCCCTGTTACAATGCTTTTATTGCTAATATGTCCCAGATGGGTTATAACAGAGTTAGTAGAGTCCTAGGATCCATGATAAAGATCAGTGTTCACTGAGAAAAATGTACTGCCTACCAACTTCCTCTTCAGTCTAACTTTTCCCTCAGTATTTGTTGTTTTTTAATTTGTTTTGACAGTATCACCCCTTTCTTTGCTTTCCCCACTTTTCCCCTCCCCTCCCTGCCCCAAGCTGCATGGCTCATCTTCCACAGTGTATATTGTGATTGCATTTATTTAGCTTTCTTCCCTTCCTTTCTGGTTCCCCCTTTCTCCCCACAAGAAGGAGAATTTTTTTTTCTTTCTTGCGATTGTTTCTAACGCATTTATAAGATATTTCTTTGTCGCTTTGTATGTCTCCCCCCCCCCCCCCCCCCCCCCCCCCCCCGCCACGGTTTAACCCCTGCTTTCACTGTATTTGATGTTGGTATACTTCGTGGAGGGGAAGGGAAAAAACAAATTGTTTAAATAGGGATCCTGGTGGACCCATTACAACAATGAGACGCACAAGACGTTATGTCAAAAAACGAACTTTACAACTTTGGTGCAGGGCAGGGGGGTGTTAGGGGAGATTGGGGGGTGTGGAAAGGATGGAAAGGGGAAACAAAGGAGGAGGCAACAATGTTTGATAAGAAATGTACTCATTACCTTGCTCATGTAATTGTAACCCTCTGTATGGTATTTTCACAATTAGAAAAAATGTAAAAAAAAAAAAAAAAAAAAGAAGTAGAAAACAAAAAAAAGAAAACACATACCTAACATACACACATACACATACACACAAAACAACAACATAAATGGCCCATGTGTCTGTTTGCTAGAATTCATTTTGATAAATTATATTTTCATATTCCAAAGAGTTACATCTTTAGGTTCCTCCCCTACTAGTATCCTCCTTTATTGTGAATGCCTAAAGTCATGCATAGGTTGTCATATTGAGTTATATTTCATATTTATCTTCCTTATATGAGACTACATGTGCCATTTGTCTCTTTGACCTTGGCTTTTCTCATTCAAAACACTTTGTTCTAGGTCCATCCATTTTCCTTCAAATGACAAAATCTGATTCTTTCTAATGAATGGGAAAATTCCATTGTATATATGCACCACACTTTTGGACCTATGGGGCTACACTAAGACATCTGAGCTGTTACTATACTTGGATATTGTGAATAGTGCAACAATGAACATGGAAGTGCAAATTTCTTTTCGATATCCTGACATAGCATTCTGGTAGATGCTCAAGAGTGGTATGGCTTGGTAATAGGGATATTCTGTTTCGTTTTTTTTTTTTTTTAAGAAACCCCAAACCATCAGACAGAGTTGTGCTAGTTTACCTTCCTCAAATATTGCTCTAAGGTTCCTCAGTTCTTGTTCTAAACTCAGGATCATAAACAGAAATAACTTCTTTTATTTATTGGCTTTATATTCATTTTCCATTTGTTAAATCATATAAATTGAATAGTTGTTCTTTCAAACAATTCAAAGTGGCTGTCAAATCTTACCTGTTAAGTCTGTTTTAAAGAAGTTTTAGAACTCAAGATATTAAATATTAGTCTCATGTTAACATTAAACTGAAAGGACATTTATTTCTTCTGTGACTATTTTTACTGCTTTGGAGTAAGAATAGGATGGGAAATGGTATCATCAATCTCTTCTTTTTGTTTGCATCCCATTTGAGTCATTGTACTAATACATGAGAAACTTTCAGATTACCTGCTCTTAGCATCCTTAATATAGCTGTTCCTGGTGGTTGCAATGTACTTCTCCAAGTTATCTGCCTAACTTTTAAAAATGTTCACTCTTTTTTCAATTAAACTTACTCTGACCTCTCTGTTTAATTCCAGAAGTTGCCTTACCATTCCTAAAAAATCACATCATTCAACCTGTTGAGCTCTCTTTCAGCAAAGAATTTAATCACTTTCTGACACACTCTAACATTCTCACATTTTTATCTTTATAATGACTCATTCTTCAAATAAAATGTAAGGTTCAAGAAGGTAGGCAATTCTGTGTATTTTATTCACTACTACATCCCAGTCTTTTAGAACTATGCTTGAATAATAATGGACACAAAATGAATCACATTGGAGTCAGATAAGATATTCATGACACCTTTCCCAATTTCTAATGATAATTTTTTATGATAATATTTTATAGTGAATCTTACTTTCAAAAGGACTCTGCAGTAGAAAACTTAGATATGTATATTAGAAGATTTTTCATGCCCTTCTTAAAAAATGTCTCATAAATTTATCATTCTTAAGTAGACTTAAAAAATCACATACTTGATAGGTGCCCTCTCTTTCCTTTACAAATATAGAAGCTAAGCACATTTATTATCAAAATACAAAGTCATTTAAGTAGCATAGAAACGTAAAGAGACATAGAAACATAAAGAGATATATGTTTGTTAACTAAGTATTTATGGTATCAAATAATGTTATTCTGATTCACCTACGCTTCCTCAAATGGAAATAATCAAATAAGCACACATTATTCTTCATCAATAAAATCTCTAGACAAATTAGTACATATATACCATACTTTTCTGAACTTTGGATTCCCCTTTACAAATTTCATGTATAGCCTCATCCTGTGATCTGGAGCTTTGTTTAGTTAACATGACATTGAAGTAATGTGTTTGAGAGTGTGCAAAGAGAAGACCCTTAATTAAATTTCTAGAAATTCTAAGTCTCTGGTAATAGAATTATAGACTGCTTCATAAATAGTGTCATTTCTGCTGCAAAGTAATCTCAATCATGTATTTGCATTCTCTATAATGTCATTTTCAGAGGGTAATCTTAACTTTCATTTAGGAAAGGAATCAAACTATTGCATTTGTATTCTGGTAATATCTGCATACATTAAAGAACTGGATAGGAGTCAGATAATTCAACTGACATGCCCTAAAAATTATCTAAGAACATGACATTTCCTTCTTGGTTATCAATACCTCATTCGTATTCTGTAAGAAAAGAATTTAATACCAAGCATTTTCATTTAGCAAATTCCTTTAATGTCTTACTTCATTTGGCCTTCCCAAATAGTATATCTCTAACAATATCATAGGTAGATAGATGATAGAAGAAATAAGTTTGTTAAAGGTATACTCTGTATATGCATGGAAGTATCATAATGAAACCCAATCATACTACAAATGAATACTAATTCAAAATTAACATCATTTTTTGGGGTCCGGTTGTGGGGCCTGAACTCTGGGTCTGGGCGCTATCCCTCAGCTCTTCAGCTCAAGGCTAGCGCTCTACCACTTGAGCCACAGCACCACTTCTGGCTTTTTTCTTTTTTGCTTATGTGGTGCTGAGGAATCGAACCCAGGGCCTCATGCATGCAAGGCAAGCGCTCTACCACTGAGCCACCTTCCCAGCCCAAAATTAACATAATTTTTAAGGAGTACTTTCAGTCAGCAAAATTAGAGTTCATCATTTGAGCAAGTCACTTTTATTTGAAAAAATAAGAAAAACCTTATGCCAAAAATACTTTATCTTACAAAAATCTGTAAACCTGATAATACAGCACTTTTAGAAGCAAGAATAAATGAGCTTTACAATGTCTGTGGGGGGGGGGAGGGGGGGAAGGATTGGGTGGGGGGGGAGGGGGGAGGCTGGGAAGGGAGGTGAAGGATAAACAAAGGAGGAGGCTGCAATGCTTGGTAAGAAATGTATGCATTATCCTGCCCATGTAATTGTAACCCCTCTGTACAGTATGTTCTCAAATAAAATAAAATTAAATTAAAAAAAATGTTCCAGGAGTTATATATGTTGCTTTTATTTCAAATATTTTAATAATTAAACAATCTCTTTATATATTTAATATTCCTCACCCTAATTATTATTCCATGTTGTGCTTATTCTAGCATACACATTCTAATTAACCTATATGATTGTCTAGTATTTAAGCATAGAAATAGCAGAAAATAAACTTACTAAGAGAAGTTAAGGGGATCTAAGACTCACTCAAGTTTCATGTATAAATTTGTGAAGAAATTTAAGTTGAGCTGTTTAAAATATAAAAACCTAAAATACTAAAGTGGAAATTTTTTATGCTGTTTCAGAAATGGAAACCTCAAAGGCTTTCTAAAGTAAGTACATTGAAATTTTCCCAAAGAATTAAAAAGTAACTGGAGAAATCAAGAATCATTTATGAAGCTGAATGATAAGATTTTTCTCTAAACTCTGAGAAATGATGGAAACCCAGTATTTCTCCAAAAGTAAGGAAATGAAAAAATGATCAAAGGTATTTAGCAAATTATTATTGCAAGATGAACTGCAACCTGTATAACATTCTGAGATATATAAGTTGCTATGAGCAATATTATATGTGCCTTCGTGAATAAGCCGACATCAAAGATGTCTCTAAGGTTTTGATCCCTCCCTGAAAACATTTAGCTTAGCTGCTGTGCTATGCTGTTGCTTTGGGTCAGAAAGCCTAGGCTTCTTGATTTCACGTTTTTAAGTGTGAAACCATTACTAAAAACATGGGCAGTTATTCTTATTATGTCACTTATCAAATCTTACAAAAAATAATATGCAAAAATATGAATACTTCCTGCTAAGAAAGTGAAGTTGTGGATATGACTTTCCTATTATCATAATGTTGAATGGCTGGCTTCACATGGGGATAATGCGCCTGTGGGCATGTCTGTACACCCTGCCAGAGAGTTTGACTGAAGTTCTGAGGATGTACAAGGCCATTATTTCTAACTTGAAGAGAGTAGCAGGGGGTAAAGTACACTGTCGAAAAAACCAATTTCACTTCCTATGGCCTTTCAGATCAGGCAAAACCAAGATTTCTCAGCCTGAAAGTCTTTAAGCAATTCCTGAAAATAGTAAATTGTATTTCACTGTTGAACAGGACAAACATGAAAAAGGCCATTGCCTTTATGGAGTGTATAGATGTAACAGGCAGGAACAAATCACATGTGCCTATGTGAGACTTTGATAAGAGATCATTTAGACTGATGTTTTGTAGACAAATGAATATAAATATTTTTGCTACTTTCTTTGGCCTGATTGTTTTATTCTACAAAATCCTTGCCTTAACTTTAAAAGTAAATAAATAAATTTCTCTTTTGATAAAAGTAATATTTGGTCAGGATGTTATAAGTAAATATACATGAGTCCAAGAAACATAATATAAGCTAAAAATCTGAAGAATTGGATTTTAATTCCATTTCTACAATAATTAATTGCTTGTGAAACAGTGTACTAAAATAAGTTTCAATAATCTATATGTATGCCAAAATAAGATAAAGAAAAAAATAAAAGTTACTCCTTTAAAATCTTATCAGAGCTGGGAAGGTGGCTCAGTGGTAGAGTGCTTGCTTTGCATGCATGAGGCCCTGGGTTCAATTCCTCAGCACCACATAGCAGAAAAAGCCAGAAATGGCAATGTGGCTCAAGTGAGCACTATCCTTGAGCTGAAGAGCTGAGGGACAGCACTCAGGCCCAGAGTTCAGGCCCCACGACTGACAAAAAACAACGACCAAAAAAAAAAACCTTTCCTTTTTATTTATTTATTTATTTATATATTTGGTTGGTTGGTCGGGCGCTTGAACTCTGGTCTTGGGCACCGTCCCTGCGCTCTTCAGCTCAAGGCTAGTGCTCTACCACTTGAGCCACAGCGCCACTTCCACCCTTTCCTTTTAATTTAATTTTTCAAACTGTATCCACAAACATAAATATATTGTGATATCCAATTCATTAAAATATGTAAACCAAACCAAGAAGTTGAGTATAAGTATGTATTTATGATAACTATAACATAATGGCTATCGTTTTTCTTAAAAGAAAGAATAAAAATTTGAAGAGATATGAATCTCCTTTGTTCACCCCACATTGACCCAATACCCATGGATTACTCCAAGGACTCTAGGTGGATGCGAGAAGGAAAACACAGGATATCCAATGAGCAAGATCCATCAAGGCACAAGCTGAGGACATGGGCATTCTTAAGAGACTCCTATATATAAAATGTTAGTAGTCAAACTAAAGCTGCTAGAAACCAAATCCCTCAAGGTCTGATGTCTAAAGATGTGGGGGAAAAACCTTCTGAGTGTTTTCTTGTGATTAGGCATTGTGTACAGATAACCACAAACACTCAGGTGTTTATGTTCCCCAGACAACACTGGGACACCAAAGCAACAGACTTTTATTACCAGCTTGTACTTTGTACAATAACCCTGCTGTGATAATCGATTTCTTTTTATCAGCACTCCTGAATTCTGTTATGCTGCTACAGACATCCAGCACTTTCACTTCCTTTTCTCTCCATCAATTTTTTAAGAGCACTCATATTGGTTACTTCCATCATTTCTCTGTCAGTTCAGCAAGTTTTAATGTAAGCATTCAAGATAGAAATCTCTCTCACAGTTATGGCAGAAAGCACTGAAATATTTTGTAGAATTAAAGGGATTTCTGGCTCTATGAAAGTCATGATATTGAGGCAACATTCTGCACAATGATGTGTCTAAAATCATGTCAGGAAGATACCTGTCTAGAATCAACAAACTTATACATGTACAAGCTAGATTTTTTTAAAGAAATTAAAACTAAAGACCCTTGATAGAGAAACAAAATCTCTCTTGTACAATAGCATATCAAGGTATGTAAGTAAATATAATGTTAAAAATAAAAAAGGGAATTTACCTCTAATGAAAAGTAAATATTAGACCAATCTCAACTGACTGCATAAGAAGCATAAATGAAATCAACAGACAAAGTTTAACTGGATAGTATAATGTTTTTTAGATGAATATGTGGTATTCCTCTTCAGTATTATTATTTTAGTGTAAAAAGGCTGTTTTGTTATTCATTTAAAATTTATAGACATTTAGATTATTTCGTTTTCTTCACTATGATTTAATAATGCTATTGTAATTATATGTTTGCTATACTGATCTTTATTTTTGAATATATGTAGTCTGACCCTCATTCTATGATTTAAATCTGCATTTCTCTGATAACTATAGTGAGTTAAAGCATCCCAAATTTAATATCTTATGATTTCTGTATTCAGAAATTAGGACTGATTTGAGTATACTGTTGAAAGTTGTGTATGGCTAATGTCAAGGAATTGGTCAGGTGCATCCTTTCACTATTTAGTTGGGAAGAATTTGCTTCCACACTTCATCAGCTTTTTGCAGAATTCAATTCCTTTTGATTGTAGGATTTGTGATAGTTTGTTTGAATTCAAGGACAGATATATGGATAAGGGTATGTTAGCTAGAAAAGGAATTATACAGAATATAAGCAAAGAAGTAACAGCCAATATCTCTGCTACTTCTTATTGTTTAGAAGCAAGTCACAATTTCACCTCTCCTCAAAGGAAAGCTGTTACACAAGAAAGTGAGGTTAAAGCCAGCACTGGTGGCTTGCATCTCCTCAGAAGGCTGAGATCTACGCATCATGGTTCCAAGCCAGCCTGGATAGGAAAATCATCAACCACCAGTAAACATGAAGTGGTAGCTGTGGATCAAAGTGGTA
Organism: Dipodomys spectabilis; assembly: GCF_019054845.1. Classification (NCBI taxonomy): domain Eukaryota; kingdom Metazoa; phylum Chordata; class Mammalia; order Rodentia; family Heteromyidae; genus Dipodomys; species Dipodomys spectabilis. The sequence goes on from NW_024870683.1 coordinate 14,610,316, forward strand.
GAATGCTAGCCTTGAGAGAAAGAGCTCAGGGAAAGTGTCCAGGCCCCTGAGTTCAAGCCCCATGAATGACAAAAGAAGTAAAGTTAAAGAGTAGAGGACTTACTCCGTCATAATTAATGATTCTTAACATCTTTTCATGTGATAACTGGCTATTTAGGGATCATTTCAGTATTATAATATCACTTCTAATCTTTTAAAAAATATGTTGGTATCTTCATATAACTTTTGTTAGAGTTCTTTAATGATTTAATGAAGATTCTTTATCAATTAAAAATGCATAAGTATTTTCTCCTAGACTATAGCTTTGAATTTATGTATGGTGCTCTGGAAGCACAAATTTTAATTTTTTTTTGATGAGACCAACTTACTCTTTCTTCACAATATTTTATCCTTTTTATGACATCCATTGGATTCTGAAAGTTTTCCTTAGTCCCTTTTTTTGATACCATACTAAGTAAATCTCTTCCAGTGATAACATTGTAGGCAATTTTTGTTTGCTATTTGCTTTCATTTTGTTTTTATATTTATAGACCTAGTTATCACTTCTTCAACCACTTTAGTCTTACAAAATTTATCTATCTTGTCTTCATGTTATTCTCTCTTCAGTTATTTTTGTTCTCGTGAATCAGTAACACTTATAATCACATGTGTTTGATTTAATGGTGATTTCTTTTCATACTACCATATTTAACCTGAAACAAGTGTATTTTTTTCTTTTCTCTTCTCTCAAATCTTCTCAAATAAGAATAATACAATCTATTTGTGTAGAAAAGTGTGACACACGTATATGTTGTGTAATTTTTGTGAAATGAAGAGTCCTGGGAATTCTACCAAAGAACTCTGTCAGGGTGATGTGAATATAGTGATGAGCTGTTTGTGCTCCCAAATTCTTGTTCACAAATGGAGGTGTTCCTCTTTTATTAAATTTACATATTGATTTCCTGCTTAAGATTGTATTTGAATAAAAATAAATTTGAGGTGATCACTTAGTTTAATCTTTGTGGTTTCCAAAACAACAAAAACAAGGTAGTGATTAAAATAATAATGAAGTATTCCTGAGGATACAAACCATTTTTTCTTCAGAGGAACACTTATGTACTTGATGCAATTGAAGACTGGAGTTGATATTACAACTCCAGCTGAATAAATAAATAAGTTTATTTATTATAGTAAGCAATATTTTTATTTATAATAAATATGTATTAATTTAATAATTAAAATAGTTGAATAAAAGTCCATAAAACAACTAGACTCTAAGAGAAAGGAAAATTGAATGCATTCAACATAGGAATTTATTCCACAAAGAAACTTAGTTAATGGAAGAGTCTGTAAAATTGCTTAAACTACTGCCATGTAGTACTGCAGTGTCTCACCTGACTCCTAAGAATTCTTTTATTAAGAATTTACAGGCAGTAAGATTTGGTACAAATAAAAAAAGGAGGTCGACTAAGGCACACATTGTGTACTGGGAAGGAAAAGTTGTGTGCAAATGGTCACAAATGTATTAACTGAAGCATGGTATTTACAGGGCAGAATTCAAATGGTGTAATTCTTTTAAAAATGCATAGTCTAACAATATAAATACCAGGAAACTGGCACTTGAAAATTGTAGGTGAAGATCAAAGGGAGGCAGGTAGGTTAATGAAGACAGGAAAGGGGGCAGAATACAGTCATGATTTTCAATGCATATTCTATGAAACTAAGAATATTGAGGGGAGGGGTTGTATTTGCAAAATGACAAAGTGATAAGGGATGACATTGATCAAGATGTATTGTTCTCATAAACTGATTTGTTGAATGGTAACTGCTTTGTACAACTAATTAAAGATAACAAAAGTATAATTTGAAAAGTAGGAAAATATAGAACTTCATGCTAGTTTTTGCTTGTTATGGGAAATGCATCAAGTTCTGAACACTCAGAACTGTCTAATCTATAACATTATACATCCCAAGGATGAGGTGCATTTTCCTCTGTAAGAAAAAAGACCTCTTTATAAATTATAATTAAATATTATTGAAGTATTTAAATACAAGTTTTTATCCCATTTTTTGTAAAAAAAAAAACATTTAGTCAGCATTCAATACAATGGAATCATTTGCAAAAAGTGCCAGTATCTAAATTTAGTTTAGCATAAAACTATCTATTTACTTAGAGTTCCCCTGGTGAATAGAAAAAAATAAACAATACTTTAGACATACTGGCTCTGATTGCATCAAAAGTTTAAAGGGCTTTTCTCATGATCTGTACAGTGGTCATTTATCACTATTTAGTAAAAGTGAAAGCAAATGGTAGGTGAGATGTAGTATCACTGATTGCTGAAGTGTTCTCTTACATTGTTATGGTTCAAAAGAAAATGAAAAATTGCACAGTAGAGATAGAGAAAATTGTTGATAAAACTGAGAAATGTTTCCACTTTTAGTGATATATTTTTCTTTTTTTATTGTGAAAATACCGTACAGAGGGGTTACAATTCCATGGGCAAGGTAATGAGTACATTTCTTATCAAGCATTGTTGCCTCCTCCTTTGTTTCCCCTTCCCATCAAGCTAGCATTCACAGACTAATTTGAAGCTTGCAAACAGAAATTTTGTAAAAAATACCTTAAAGACAATGAGAAATGGAAGTGTGAGATAGATAATATAGCATTTACTTTGAATATACTAGCAATTTGGTTTTTTGTTCAAATTTCATAGACTTTCACTAATTTTTCACATTCTCTTTATAGTAATTTCAAAGATTATTACAAATCACAAAAGTTTCCTGATCACTCCAACTCTGTAGAAGACAAAAACTTATCTGTAGATTATGGGATAATCATATTAAAAATGAAGCAAAATCTTATAAAATGAAGCAAAAATTATCTGTATATGGCAGTTTAATGATTGACATAAATTTATTACTACAACTATAATATCATAATACAGAAAATTGAAATCCTCTACCAGTACAAACTAATTCCTTTACTGGGGTTTAATAAATAATTATTTTACAAGACACTGCGTATGTATGTGAACCTAATAAGTATATAGACAATGAGAAATCTTAAGGATATTTTTGCAAGTATTAGATGCCATAAAATGTTTTTCCCAGTATTTCAATTTTTATTTGAGAAAACAGAACTCTTGTGTCCATATCATGATATTCATTTCACGTAACATCATCTTATATGGTCATGGCTTTTGAGCGTTTCTGCTCATCTGATGAGATTAATCTATATGTATACTAATTAGTACAAATAAGGGAAACCATAGGACCTAAATTTCTTTGGGACTGGGTTACTTCACCATATTGAGATTCCACCTCACCTCAGTTAGAATGGCTATAATCAGAAAACCTAATAATGACAGATGCTGGAGGGGATGTGGCCAAAAGGGAACCCTACTGCATTGATGGTGGGAGTGTAAACTTGTCCAACCACTCTGGAAATCAGTATGGAGGTTCATCCCTATGACCCAGCAATCCCACTCCTGGGAATTTACCCAAATGATCACAAACAAGGCCATATGAAAGCTACCAGCACAACTATGTTATCACAGCATTATTCAGCATAGCTAAGATATGGAACCAACCCAGATGCCCCTCAATAGATGAATGGATCAAGAAAATGTGAGACACACACACACACACACACACACACACACACACACACACACACACACACTCTGGAATTCTATGCTTCCACTAGAAAGAACAATACTGCCCCATTTGTCAGAAAATGGAAAGACAGGATCATGCCATTTGCAAGGGGATAGTTTTAATTCTTTCCCTGTTTGAATCTGCTATAAGTTTTTCTTTTGCCATACTGCTCTTGCTAGGAATTCCAATATTATATTGAAGAAAAGCGGAGAGAGTGGACATCCTGGTCTTGTCCTAACTGTAGAGGAAATAGTTTCAACTTTTCACTAGTAAGTACAATAATGATTACTATAGACTTTTCATATACAGCCTTTATTCTATTGAGAAATCTTCCATGGATTTCTTCAGGGCTTTTATCATAAAGGAATGTGTACATATCTCTGTATGCATTATTTGTATAATTATTCCTCTCATATTCCTGATATTTTCAAAAATTAATAGCACAATACTTTCCACATTTGATTATTTTCCTCTGCTATGTGAAATTGCTTTCTTAGCTTCCAGAGATACAATGATAAACAAAACTAAACAAAGAACCTGGCCATCTGGAACTCATGATCTCATGAGGTCTCAGTACAAACTCCAGCATCATACACTTAATGTTGTCTATGAATACAAGACATATAATATTGTGGGTTTAAAGGGCTAATAATTTTTTTTTAATATGTGCTTGCTGAATAAGCTTTTGGATAGTTGAATGAGCATTAGAAACAAATATTCTTAAGGCAGAAAACAAAAGATATTAATGAGCAAATTTACTATAGAAACAAATTTTATATCTATATGAGTAAAATACATAATATCATTAAGCATAAAAATCTTTTGGTCTCATGTATCTATTGTCAACTTTTTAGAAATCTTACATTTTTATTATATTTGCCTTTTTCCTCATGGATTATATATATATACACATACATAATCAACCTCTGATAGTAATTCCATCCCATCTATGAATTTATGAATGCAGGTAATTAATTATTGACTTTAAATTGGTTAGGTCAGTAAATATCATGGGAGTTTATAAACATCTGGACTGCAGATCCAAGATATTTGAGTCAAAGCATTTGGCTTTATTTGATGTAAATCTTACTAAATAAGAACTGTAAGCTATTTTCACAAGTGACATGTCTCAGAACAAATTGATGGCATATGTATGATAAATTGTTTGTATGCATAAAAGTTCCTGATATTTACTGGAATTAAGTACAACAGATGTCACATTAACATTTGGCAAGTAATAGCCCACATGAATGACTGGAGAAAGTAAATAATCTACAGAGCTTTAATAAAATGTGTGTACACCCCAGAGACTTCCAAAACTGTTTAATTTTAAAATATATCTAGTGACATTGTACCTGGTGGATGTGATGAAAGTGAGTGAGCTAAAGTAGTAATCAATGATTCATGAAGGTGAAATTTTTCTTCTTTTTAAACCCCAGACACTTATGCTTCATTGAAATGATATGGAACAACATCTCTTAAAGATTTTGAGAAATTCTTAGAAAAGTAACAGGAGGAATGTACAATGTAAAAATAACTTTATTAAATATTTTATATAAAGACCTCTATCTTCAGAAACTGAAAATTATCTAGGCATTTCTTCAGTACATGGCTAAACTAAGTTAATGCCAGGATTTAGATAACAGAAAGGTGAGGTAGAGGCTGAACGATAATAAAAACAATTGAAAAACTATAAAACACAAACTAAGGAAGACAAGAGATTTGGGGGCAAATTTCAGTACTATACAATTGAACACTGTAGTACATACACGACTAAAGAAAGCAAGAAATTTGGGGCCAAATTTCAGCATTATACAGTTAAGCACTGCAGTACATTCTTTAGTTTTCTAGATATTTTCCCATTAATAAAAAGGCTGACTTACAAGTTTCCTAAAACTCATTTTTAGATAACACATATATATGACATGGTTTGTAGCATAGAAAAATATGTAAAAGCAATAGAGTTAAAATTGGGAAGGGAAAAATAGAAACAAATTGACATAGAAAGTTAGGTTAAAAGTCTTAGATTCATGATGAGGGTGTGGCTCCATTGGCAGAAGCAGCATGAGTTCCTGAATTCAAACTCCAGTACATATAATTTCATTTGGAGCTTGTAGAATAACCCCAGCAGTAAAGCTCTTGTCTGACAAGCACAATGCCCTGATTTCAAGCTACATCACTATAGAAAGGAAGAAAGGAACGAAGGAAGGAGGGAAGGAAGAAAAGAAGGGGAAAGGAGAGGAGAGAAGGAAGGAAGGAAAATCATTTGGAAATTTTCAAGGTTAGAGAAGGATTATGCTGAAATGACATCACAAAAGCATCAAAACACATTTTAACCAATAGAGGCAAGTCCCCAAAGAAGTACCATCACTCTTTAAAATGGCAAAGTCCTGTGTTTACAAGATTGAGTCTATTCTTGGATGTGGTCCTCTGTAAATGTGGAGGATCTATGGACCTAAAGTTGTTTATAAGAGTCACAATAGGCTGCCGTACCTTGCAGTTGCTCAGAGGGTACTTTCAGTGATGAGGAGAAATAAGCACTCTAAAAACTGATGAATTAGGAAATAGCCAGGTTCATTAATACATTTTGGCAATTTCTAAGAAAAATTTTTTTAAGATAAACTAAATTCTTCTGACTTAAAAAAAATAGATATGAAAGTAACTACAGTAGAACTAGACAAAAGGGCATAGGAGGAGGGAAATGGTGATTTTTTTTCAAAGCATTTAGCTTCTTGATTTATCTTTTAGTAATTTCCAAACTTAAGGGAAACAGGTAAATAACAGAAACAGAAATAAATGAAGGTGAGTATATTCACAGGAATATGTGGATTTTATTCTTGTATATATAAATATAGATGTAGAGTATGAATTTGAATTCATAATACAATCTTCACTTATCACTATTACCTAAAATAAACAATACTTGCTATTTATTTCATTGGTAATAAAACAAAAGCTTCATTTCAGTAGAAAATAACTACTACTAAGGAAACTTTAACTTTTTATAAGTTTTTTGTTGTGAAAATACTGTACAGAGGGGTTACAGCTACATGAACAAGGTAATGAGTACATTTCTTATCAAGCATTGTTGCCTCCTCCTTTGTTTTCCCCTACCATCCCTACCGCCCACTTCTATACTCCTCCCCCCACACCTAAATTGTAAAGTTCTTTGTTCAACAGCGTCTTGTATGTCTCATTGTTACAATGGGTCAACTTAAACTTTAAAATTAATGGTTGCACGAATTATGCTGACAAATACATTTCATTGTTTTGATTTTTCATATTACTTTCTTTTTCAATATGTTCTGATTAATTTAGTTATCATTTTTTCAAATTATTTTGCATAAATATGTCTGTGCCTTTAATCACTATCTTGTTTTCTGGATAAAAGTTAAACTTCTGTGGCTGGGAAGGCGGCTCAGTGGTAGAGTGCTTGCCTTGCATGCCTGAGGCCCTGGGTTCGATTCCTCAGCACCACATAAGCAAAAAGAAGAAAACCAGAAGCGGCGCTGTGGCTCAAGTGGTAGAACGCTAGCCTTGAGCTGAAGAGCTGAGGGACAGCGCCCAGGCCCAGAGTTCAGGCCCCACGACCGGACCCAAAAAAAAAAAAATTAAACTATGTTAAATAATTTTTTTACAACTGATTGTTTGGCAAAATTTTCACTTCAAGTGTGAGTTATTCTTTACGTACATCAGAGAATATGGAAATATTCTTAAAGAATGGCTACTTTACCCAAGATCCCTTTGCTATGCCATATGCTTTTAAACTGGAACCTGCAGGGAAAGGGAGCCTCGGAGTTTCATTTTTAGCGCTTCAAGCTTATACTTACGAAGTTCATGTCTGTTAGAAAATTCTCCACCCTCAGGAAAAAGGAAGAAAATGGATTAATATTTGAGGGCAGCTGTCGAAATAGAGTGCATTTTAAAAATGAACATGTTTTTCCTTCAAGTTTACTACAACAGCCATTGGAGATACAGAAAACTTTACTCCATAGGAAGGTAAATTTTCTCATAAAACTTTAGTTAAATTTAAGCTGCCTGTATCTATGCCTCTAGGATTCAGCATGAGAAAGACTAATACAGTTCCTAATGTACTCTTTTCTTTATTTGCATCCAAGCTGCTTGAAGGATTTAAAACGTTTTCTAAGATTGAGAAACAATAAATTCATAAAAAGTTAATGAAGAGAGAGAGTTAGAGGGCAAACATAAAACGAAGTAAAGAATTGCATACTTGCTATAAATTTGCAATGACTTAATTACTCATGAAACTTTTCTTGAACATTTTTAGATTATCTTTTTAATTATATTTTATTGTTATTGTAGAGGTGATATACATGCAACTATTAGAAAAGAAACATAAGCCAGGTACCAGTGGATCATGACTGTAATCCCAGCTACTCAGAAGGCTGAGATCTGAGGATCACAATTCAAAGCTAGCCCAGGCAGCAAAGTCTGGGAAACTCTTATTCCAATAACCTACTCCGAAAAAGCTGAAAGTGGCACTGTGGCACAAATGATAGAATGCTATCCTGGAGCACAAAGGATCTCAAGACCTGAGTTCAAGCCCAAGACCAGAAAAAGAAAAAAGAATAAAAGTGTAATTCTCTTAATGAGACATAAACGTTGCACACTGAAGTTAGGACTGTTTGGTTGAACAGGCATAAATTACAAAATTAAGATATATTTTTCTACTCACAATCATTTAGTTACCATGGACAGGGAACTTTATTCTTAGGAAATTTCATACCAGGTAAAGTATTTGTTAGCACACTTGATGATTGTAAACTGTAATGCTAAGTGATGATGTAGCTCCAATTATATCATTTTTCATTTGGTCCATGCAAGATACATAACTTAGGAAAATTGGGTTCTAATGTTAAGTAATTAAGAAAGTGTCAATAATTGAGAACTTTTTTCTAATCACTAATCTCATCTTCTGTTTTGGGGTTTTATGTGGTAACAGAGATGTGTAATAAGTTAGACTCTGGCTAAAGCCAGAGATTTTTGTTTCTGTAAAAAGTATCTAATTGATTTAGTACCTACATAGACAAAGAGCTATTAGAAACTAAAAGAATATAGCAAAATTAGTCGTATCTAATCATTCAAATATTTATTTTTAAAATTGAGTAACATTATGCTTTTATTATCTCAAAATTGCCTTGCTATGTTGTGTTGAATATATGTTGGTTGTTTGAATCACCTAAGGAACAAATTTCATGCTCTTCAGCTTTGTTTTGTGTTTAAACTCATAGATATTGAATGTAAAGACTTTCTATACATGGCAGCAGTCTTTTTTTTTTATTGTGAAAATACTGTACAGAGGGGTTACAATTACATGGGCAAGATGATGAGTACATTTCTTATCAAGCATTGTAGCCATACCATCCTCCGCCCCCCCTACCCAACTCTCCTCCCCCCTCCCCAACCAAAGTTGTAAAGTTCGTTTTCGACATAACAACTTATAGGTCTTGCTGTTGCAATGGGTCCACCTGTATCCCTAGTTAAACGATTTGTTTTTTTCCTTCCCCTCCAACAAATTATAACAACATCAAATACAGTGAAAGCAGGGGTTATACCGTGGGGGAGGGACATACAAAGCAACAAAGAAATAATCTTCTAAATGTGTTAGAAACAATCGCATGAAAGAAAAAAACATTTGAATACATATCTTAGGGTTCATTTCCCTAACATCAAGCTTATCTGACCTTTTCTGCTTGACTCAGGCATATACTAGTTATGGCAAATAAAGGAAACCATGGGACCTATATTTCTTTCGGCCTGGCTTACTTTACTTAATATAATTTTTTCCAAGTCTTTCCATTTCCTAACAAATGGGGCAATGTCATTCTTTCTGATGGAGGCATAGAATATGGCAGCAGTCTTAAATGAAGGAACCATCATTGTACACACTATGTTGGAATACTGTTAAATGAGGCTTGTAACGAAGTTCAGGATGGTGATGTTTTTTCATGAATCTAATGTGAGGAAAAAAAGAAAAGGAGAAGAGGTAACTAATACTGAAACAAAAAGGAAAAGTAAAAAAGCTCAAAAAGCAGCTGAAAACCATAAGCCATTGGTCTGAGCTCTATTACAAACTTTTCTGCCTCTCTTACTCTTTTTTCTTTCTCTCTCTCCTTCCTCCTTCTTTCCTTCCTACCTTCCTTTCTTCCTTCCTTCCTTCCTTCCTCCTTCCTTCCTTCCTTCCTTCCTTCCTTCCTTTTGTACCTTAGCAGTTTTGAAGATCAAACCTAGGGCCTCATACATTTTAGGCAAGTACTCTATCACTGAGCTAAAACCCTAAATCCTATTATTTAATTAACAGTTTGCCTTAATCTGCTATCCAGAATATATGTATTTGATGATAACAGATTTTCAGAGCATATTTTTTCCAGATTTTATGGTGGAAAAGTATATTCTTTTTTTAAAGGATATTCTAAGTGAGATCTAGTTCATTATGTTAGAAGATGAAGTATTTGCTCCAGTAGAGCCATACAAAACAACATAGTCAAACTTCAGACTCCAAAACTTGATGACTACAACAGAATGTGGCTTAATGTTCAGTTATCTTTTTCTTCCTACTAATCTTGATTAGTAACAAAACCAAGTAAGAGAGAAAAACAATAATGGTGAAACTAATGGTGGTGGTTAGGTATAAGAGGAAGATATTTGGTGCAATCTAGATTTATCACAAATATCACCTTTTCTAACAAAAATGTCAAAATTTAACTCTCTTCTAGAATTCTTATGTCTATGCTAAAAGATAGCCACTTGGCTTAGAATGTGGCTTACTGGTAGAGTGCTTGCCTAATATGTATGAGGCCCTGAGTTCAATTTCTCAGTACCACATAAAAAATATAATAATAGCTTTAAAAGATAACCATTTAAAAGCACAAATAATAAGGATAAAGGAAGTTAATATTTTTAATCTCTCCATGCCCTTCAGTTTTAAAATTACCTAATTAGAATTCCTTAACAGGAAGTCTTTAAATAATAGAGCCTAAATTATATCCCAAGAAGAAATCAGCAATAAGGAAGCTAAGACGTAATTTTTTCTTATGAATTACACTGATTGTATTCAGACTTACAAATTAAAATTTTAGGTCATATTTCTCATTCTCACCCTTTCTGTATATCCAGGAGGACTAGCTGGCATTTTCTTTCATGTTGTCTCATTAATAGTAAAGAGGCAACATGGAAGAATTGGATTTTGCATCATGCATAACTGTACTAACAGTAACATCAGTGGAGAGAATTTACATGCCTAATAATGTCAACTCTCCTGTTTTTCCAGGACAATCTTTCCAGGATTCACTTAGAAAAATTCACCCATGGCAAGTGGCTTTGTCAGGGTTATATGAACAGGTCTTCCACAGTAAATTCTGGAGTTTTCTCAGTCTCAAGTCAGAATAAGTTGCTCTATGCTCTATAATATTACGATCATACTTCTTTCAGGAAATTTTTGTTCGTGTGAACATAAAAACTTTGCCACTAGATAATAAGCCACTTAAAGGTTTTTCATTTTTTAAAGACATGGATTTTTACCCACTAACTAGCAATAAGTAAACTAAATAAATAAATTGGAGCAAATGCAAAATGAGATTAATAAGAATTATGTGATATTTCATAACTCTTAATGGAGATAGTAAGGGAAACTCAGGAATTTACAAGTATTATTTTTACTACTAAACACATATACATAAATAGTTATAGCACATAAGAATTACATATACTCTGGAATCTGAAGAAGATACTTAGAAACACCAAAAATGTATTGCATACATGAATATTACATATCAGATCATAAATCTTATTTCCCTAATATAAACCAAATATTCAGAGGAAATGACACAAACAAACATAATATTACTAAGAAATATTATATGAAGTAAAGTCATAAGTAATAGCATAATGGCTTTTGGAGCTCTGTATTGTAATTGAAAACTACAACATGAATGACCAAGGTAGAAAAGGTTGGGGTCTTTGGATATTTCTTATAGCTTATAGCTTATGAAAAATTGTACACTAATATTTAAACAAATATGATCACAATTTATTAGAAAATGAATATTTCTAACTTACTTGTGAAATTGTAACCTAGGAAACTGATGGAAAAGATGGTAAGGGGCAAAAGATCTTGATGTATATAGTTGGGAAAATAATTCAACTGCCTCTCAGGATATTTCTTATGTTGAAAACGAACTTTACAACTTGGCGTGGGAGGGAGGAGTTGGGGAGGTGGGGAGGGAAGGGATGCTAGAGGAAAAACCAAGGAGAGGGTAACAATGCTCAATAGGAGGAAATGTATTCATTATCTTACTAATGTAACTGTAACTCCTCTGTACAGTATCTTTACAATAAAAATATATTAAATAAAAAAAACTATAAGAAAGAGCCTTCATAAAACTAAACAAAATACCTTTCCCTCTTAATACACATTACTGTGCTTGGTTTAATTTGATTGGCCAAAATAAAATCCAAAACCACCACCTACAACTTCTGTTTTCTGTTCTTCTGCTGGATATAGATAGAAAAATCAGAGATGATCATCTACTAAGACAACATGAAGTCCTTGTTTATTATACATGTATTGTTAATACTAAACTGTAAACTTATGTTTATATTAATCACATAGTTTTCAATAATAAATTAGCAATAATATCCTCACTAATTAGTCCAACTAAGGAACAATTACACACGTTTAAAAGTGGTGTCTCTCTGAGTCATGAAGTTTGGAAGCTCTTTTCATTCAATTAATATTGAGTAGATGATAAGAATTTATACTTTTGGTGAATAAAGTCCTACTACTTCACCCTCAAAGAATATGGAAAGAAATGCATCTTGTATATACATTTTTCTAATTTGGGGAGGGGAAGGGAAATAACAAGATGCTGAAATAAGGATTCAGGTTGACCCACTGTAACAATGAGATGTACAAGACACTACAACTTTGGGGTGGAGGAGGAGTTGGGGAGGCGGGGAGGAAAGGGATGTAGGGGCAAAACAAAGGAGGAGATAACAATGCTCCATAGGAAATGTACTCATTACCTTACTCATGTAACTGTAACCCCTACAGACAGTACCTTTACAATAAAATATATACTTAAAAAAACAAACAAACAAACAAAAAAGAATATGGAAGGAAAGTTTTTCTACAGACTCAACATATAAAATCAATACAAGAAAAATAAAAGTTTGTAAAAGTAACTCAAAAATTACAATATTGTGAAGTAAACTTGATAGCAGATTGGTTTAAAAGTGTTGTGGTAGAATGTGTGTGGAAGTTTTATAGACAACATAAATAAGGAAGGATCAAATTTAGAAACTTTGATATAACATTGTCCATCTGCTTTTTCAACAAACTTCTATACTGCTAATATCCTGATCATATTTTGTTGCAGACCAACTTTGGTGTCAATTCTGATGTTATTAAACTAAATGACAAATCTAGATAGCCTGAATTGACTACTCCAAAAAATGTTGGATTTGGCCCATGCAGTTTTTACACAATAAAATATTATTCTTGTTAAAAATAATAAAATTCTGTTACTTGAAGAAACATAGACAAAAATGGAGCACACTATATGAATGAAACAAGGTCCAGGGAAACAATAACTATATCTTTTCAGTCTTTTTTGTGTGGAAGCCAAAAAATATACCATCCCATAGAAGTAAAAGGTTAAATAGTAGTCTCTAGAGACTAAGAAGAGAAATATGTACCAAAATACAATAGGAAAGGAGTCAAAAGTTCCAGTGTAGGGTGACTGCAGTTTGTAACAATGAATTGAATATTATATAACCTAGAAGAGAGAAGTTTCAAAGACTCCAATACAAAAAAAATACTTATGTCCTTAAATTTAAAAAGCTACATATCAAAACTAATTAAGTCTTATATGCCAGAGAAAAAGAAATATGCTGATAAAATATTATGAAAGGTGATCCAAGGTAATATAAATGTGTAATTCATCCAACAGGAAGAGAAAACTGCAACTTGTCAATTAGTGACACAGGACATTTGTGACACAGAAAACTGATTTTTGCTCTATAGCTATTTATACAGCTATACTATAATCTTCCATGAAATTATTTCCCAGAAAACTATAAGTATGTAAACATGTGCTGTCCCATCAGATTTGCCCTTTATTATCATAGTTTAATTATTGTGGTTCATCTTTCCACAGTTTCACTTAGCCAAAGTCAACCAATGTCCAAAAATATTAAATAAAAATTCAGGAGTAAACTATTCATAAGAATTTCCTAAGTAATTTTAATAAATGATATCATTATAATTAGTATTAATAATCATTTATAATTAATAATATCTTACTCTTCCCTATTTATAAAGTTTATCATGGGTAGAAGGTTTGTATTGGAAAAATATAATATAAATAGGGTTCAGTACAATCCAGAGTTTTGGAATATCCTGAGACATATCCTCACAGATACCAAGGGAACTATATATGAAGAAGAATGTGGAATGAATTAAGATTGAGGAAAAAGGGGAGCTATACATTAGTTTGCTGTTCCTATTTCTGTTATGCCTTATATAGTTTCTGTGTATGGCAATCAGGATTGTATTATAATGCCTACAAAAAATTTCTTGAAGGCAGGAGCACTGTTTTGCTCATTGCTGTCACATAGCACTTTATTCATAGTGGGTACTTCCTATTTCTTCAAATTTTTACCTTAACAACCATCATTTCAACACCTTAGAAAACTGGTATGTATACCACAGTAATAAATGGAGGTTTAGTTCATTTTCAGATGGTAAAAAAATCAACCTGATTCTGACTTCATTTATCTGTCAGTCTGACTATTTGTCTGTCAATCTGTTCCAAGTAACCATATAATCTCAAAACATATATGGTTGAATCACCTACATAACCAGAATTGAAAGAGCAGATAGACCTAGGCAGGTCATGCAATTAATAAAATGAGAAAGAATGATTTCTACCTGTTATTTTGACTCCCTGTAGGAAATATCCCATAATTTTAGTATTAGAAGGACCTTTTCTATTTTATCCAGGTTGTGACTTTACCTTCACAGATGAGGAAACTAAGATCTAAATAGGATGAATAATTTATAATACATTAGTGATCTTGACATTGACAGTGCTTGGACTTAAATCACTTTATATTGGCTGTAATGGATTTTCCTTTACACCACAGGGCTTGGCATTGTATCATTCTCAATTATAAGATAAACAGACATGAGATGTTCATGCTACTTTAACAGTAGGACAATGTAGAGACTTGTGCAATTAGACTTAATTTTCTTAGAGATAAACATCTGCCCGGTACATCCTTTTAGAAAAAACAATCCTAGCAATAATAATGTTGTCTTGATCACAATCAAAAAATGTACTAAAGTACTAATAAATTTGACAGATGCCAGCAAGAATAAAAATCTAATAATTTATAGTGCTTTCATTTATTTGATTTATACATAGTGTCAGAGACAACCTTTATGGAGAAACATATAATAATTGGGCACTTGTCAGAATGGCTAAATGTCACTATAAACTAAACTACTAATCTGCATCTGGGATAATTTTCATATGTTACTATGGGAAGAGAGACAATTTTGAATTTTCATATGTTAATTTTCATATTACTGGGAAGGAAGACACTTTTGAAGCACCATGTGTATAATGTGGACAGTTAATCAAATCGATAGATTTTAGTTATGGAACTAAGATTAACCAAATTGGCAAAAATCCCAACTATAGTGAGAAATAACAAGTAACTGAGTTTTGGGAGAAAATATGGATAACAATAAATTAGGTCACTGAAGAGTCAACGTTGGTGCTAAATAGATTGCTTTAAAACCTAACCTTTCTCTCCCTGCTCCTCTGGCTTCCTCATCATCTTCCTTCTTCCCTTTTTTGCCCTTTCTTTTCTCATTTTTTCATAAGAATATCTAGGTTCTTAATTGATCACTTGATGTACCGTCTTTTTCTACTATCACATCCAAATCTACTACAGGATCATGGATTTTAAAAAATGGAAATGTTTCCTTTTACTTTCTAAATAATTTTACATAAATTTACTGTTTGAGCTCAATTGAGACATCCATCAGTGAATCTCAGTAGTTAATTCCTCTTGTTTTAAAGTTATTCATGAATTCTGATATTGATTTTTTTCACATTATGTAATCAATGTGGTACCTGTGAGCTGTAGTCACTATTACATACATTAATCTCTTCATTCATCTTATAATTGAAAGTAAGTGATATTTGACCAATGTCTCCCAATTTCCTTCATGCTCTCTCCTAGCTAACCACTATTCTTGTTCTCCTTTGTTCCAGTGCAAGTTTTCTAGATTCTTCATAAGTGAATAGAGTACTACTATAATTGTCTTTCTGTGTCAGGCTCATTTAATTTAGTATAATATCATCTAGGTTAAACTATGTAACATTTGACTGTATATAATTACCACATTTTCTTTCTCATTCATCTTTTTATGAAAAGTTGATTTGATTCTATATCTTACTTGTAAGCAAAACTGATCAAATATAGGTACAAGCATCTCTGGCAGAGTTAATTTTCTTTGAATATGTGCAGAAGTGTACATTTTCCTTTTCATGAATTCATGGAAAATTTACAAAGATATATTTCTTAGGCCATAAAACAATGGCTTGTGAATTTAATATAATCTAAACCCATACAGAGTACGTTCTCTGATCATAATGAAAACAAATTTGCAATCAGTCAAAGAAGAAAAAAAAAAAACAAAAATACCCAAAGCCTAAAAAATGAACATCATAAATTTAAGACATCTATAAGTGACTGAAGAAGTCTCAAAGGAATTTTTGAAGTTAATATTTAGTAATATTTTGCCCGTGTGATCTACAAGAAATTACTGAACCACACAGTAACTCTTAGAACCTGATCTTCTTTTGCTTTGCTGCTTTTGCCATTTACTTCACTCTTCAGAGTTGCATTAACTTTCTCACAAGACACGAGATAAACCACTTTCAGTAGCTAATATTTCGACTGTATCTGTGTTCTAAAAATGGCACAATACTTGGTCAAAGAACCCCAACTTCAATTATCTTAATTTTTCCCTCATTTTTCCCTGCATGAGGGCTTGTTTTCACTGTAGATGTAGCTTCTCCAATGTAGCCATTAAAACTTTTTTTGAGCTAGAATTACAGTCAACATTCAAAGTAGTGAATATTAACCACAGACTGGCATTTTTCTCAATAATTTGTATGTGAAATGGAAAGAACACCAGTTCTGTGTGTCTGTAAAAAGATCCATTTGAGCTTTGAAGCACAAACTGAGTTAAACATCTAATTCTACCCATGTCATGTGCTGGTGAGTATGACATATGGACCAGTGTGAGAATATTCTATCTCTGATAACTGATGCTGACACCAGATGATGATGAGTGTTTAATAGGATCCATTATCACACAGAGGTGCTTTGTTTCTTTCTGAAAGTAAATCTACTGTAGTACCAGTAGATTTATGCCTCAAGTTACCAGGCAGGTTTAAGTATTTCACATTAAGGAAGTTCAGTTTGTTTTTAACACAGGGACTGACGCCCAGAAAACAGCAAATAGTGTCATCTGACGCTCCCTGTAAATGTATTTTGAATATATGTCATGGACATTCTGGTCATCCTAAACTGGACATATTTCCTATTCTCTGAACAAGAAAACATTTAGTAGAACCTTGAATTGTGGCAAATTTTGCTGTGTGCTACTGATAATGTACCATTTGATATGGAAAGCTTAACCAATACTAAGCAGTTATTCAGAGAAAATGTGACCCTGATAACAAGTCCCATCTGAAGCAAGTCCACGGTATATTTAGTGTCTTCTCACAGGATAGGAAGCTCAGGCACAGAACTAGAGAAACAATGCTTATTTGCCCACTCAGTCTACACTCAGAATGCCATCTGATGAAAACCGTTACAGGGGGGTCCTTATTGTAGCTTTTAGCAATCTTGTCATACATTTATTTTTGACTTATTAAATAGAGAACTTTTTCACTTTTATTTAAAGAAAATACATCTCACCTTCTCCTTGGCATATCTAATTGCCAGCAGTGCCACCTTTAGGTTTTGAAACAATTATCTAATAAATAAGGGTTGCCTTAAAACAAGCATGGTGGCAACATGACATTCCATTCCATAAACTAGACAGCTCTTGAATGACTAATGGGCAGGTGGTGTATGTGGTTTGAATATACTAAATATAGACACAATTCATGCCTCAAGTGGAATGGAAGAGGATGACATAACATTTCATCATGTCGCACAAAAAAGTAAGCACTTTACAATTTATGAATTTTTATTTCCAATTATTATTTTCTGACTATGGTTGACCACAGCAACTAAAATCATAGAAAGAATAACCATAGTAGTGTGCTGTATTTTACAGGTGAGTTAGGATACTGTGGTTTCTCTTCATATCACATAAATCTTTACTTTTTACAAATTGTTGAGGAAAATAGTACATACATGTTTGGCCATTTATGCATAGAATATTACTAAAAGTATTCATTACTAACTTTACATTCATAGCGATTAGAAATGATAACACACCAATCATACAGTGGCAACCCACTGCTAAATTTTGGCTTTTAAGGACCCCTTTCCCAAAAGGTTATTATATTTTCTTGGGAAAATTGCTGGCTCTAACATTGGACCAAAAGAAAAATGAGTATAGATCATCATATGATTGTAAGATTACTCAAGAAAACAAAAGGATAGAGGCAGATCGAAGAATTTACACTGGAAAATCTCATAGTGGGTAAAACTGGAACAACTCAAACATCAAAATAAATAATGGAATATAGGATCATATCACAAAAATGGCAAATAAATATTCACAAGTCTAGATAGACATACATTTGGATACATTAATAGGTGACTAGTTTATTGCAGAAGATTTATTATAGAATTCTAAATATTACATGTAAATAATTCCCTCTTAAGAGTATGGATAATCCCACTCTAAACTCAATGATTTTTTTTTTTTGGTCCGTTTCATGGGGCCTGAACTCTAGGCCTGGACACTGTCCCTCAGCTCTTCAGTTCAAGGCTAGCACTCTACCACTTCAGCCACAGTGCCACTTCCAGCTTTTTTCTTTTTGCTTATGTGGTGCTGAGGAATCGAACCCAGGACCTCAGGCATGCAAGGCAAACGCTCTACCACTGAGCCATCTTCCCAGCCCCTGTTTTATTTTTCTTTTTGCAGGTAACCAGGTTTTAGTTCAGAGCCTTTCAATTGTTCAGCAGATTCTACTTCAGCCACACTCCCACCTGTCTGGCATTTGGCTTCTTATTTTGGACATAAATTTTTAAGGAATTTTCTCCCCACACTGGCTTCAAACTTCCATCCTATACATCTTTTTTATTTTATTTTATTTTGTTGTAAAAGTGATGTACAGAGGGGTTACAGTTACATAAGTAACGTAATGAGTACACTTCTTGTCAAACATTGTTACCCACTCCGTCATTTTTTCTCCCACTATTCCTCCTTCCTTTACTCTTCCCACCCCTGGAAGTTGTAAAGTGCATTTCCTGCAGAGTGTCTTGCATGTCTCACCCTTCGTCCATGTTCCACCATTTTGTTATTTCCTTCCCTTACCAAATCAGGTACATATATCTACACACACACACACAAGAAGCAAGGTACCAGAATCAAAAGCAGTGACTACCAGGGATAAACCAAAGTGAAAAATTAAAAAAAAGAAAAAGAAAGAATTTGATACAGTATATTGAGGACAACAAAGTGAACAACAAAAAAAGACCTCTTATTTCCATATCTTGGATTTCATTTCGATTAACATCATTCTTTTGGGAGGGGGGGAGGTCGTGGGACTTGAACTCTGGGCTTGGATACAGTCCTTGCGCTCTTCAGCTCAAGGCTAGTGCTCTACTGCTTGAGCCACAGCACCACTTTGGGTTTTCTAGTGGATTATTGAAGATAAGAGTCTCACGGGCTTTCCTGCCCAGGCTGACTTTGAACCGCGATCCACAGATCTCAGCTTCCTGAGTAGCTAGGATGACAGGCATGAGCCACCAGGCGCCCAGCTCAATTAACATCATTCTATATGGTCATATGTACATAGCTATTGATCTATTGTGATCCTCTTCTAGGACTATCCTAGACATGTACTAAATTATGCATGAGGGAAACCATAGAGCCTATGTATCTTTGGGTCTGGCTTACTTCACATAATATTTTTTTTCCAAGTCTTTCCACTTTCTTACAAATGGGGTGATGTTATGCTTTCTGATGGAAGCATAGAACCCATACCACATTTTCTTGATCCATTCATCTATTGAGGGGCATCTGGATTGGTTCCATATCTTAGCTATGGTAAATAATGCTGTCATCCTATAGGTCTTAACATCTGAGTAATTAGGATTAGAATTCTGAGCGATTGGTGCCCAGTTTTAAGGATATTTTTAAAATAAATCTAGTGACTCTTCCATAGAACAGAATAAAGCAAGAGGGAATTTAACAATTTACAGTAGAGAAAATAATGTCAAATACCACTTTGCCATCTGATCAAATTTAACATCAACATTAATGTCATGTAGATACTAGTATTTCCTGGGATTATATAATAAAAAGATACTTTATGTTATTGATATTTTCACAAATTCAAAAGCAAAGCCTAATCATGAAGAAAAATATTAGAAAAATCCAAATCAAAGGACATTCAATCTTGAAAATTATAAATGTCATGAAAACAAAGAAACCTTGAGACACTTTTACAGACCAGAATAGCCTACAGCATGCAACGTGGTGGCTATGCACCAATCTGGAACATAAAATTGACTTCAATTGGTGCATCTTGTGAAGTCCAAATAAGTTTGCGGTTCAGTCAATAGCAAAATGTGAATACTGGTCATTTCAAATAGAAAAAAACAAAAACTACTCAGAGGTTTTACTCCACATATTTCACCAATTTCTTCCTGGTTATATTTTTCCTGAAGGCTATTAGCCTTCTTTTTAATCATCATCCTTTTCTCCACCATTTTGACCAATTCTTTAATAGTGTTCTCTATAACTCATTTCTCCATTAGATTAAATAGAAATAAAACAGAAATGATCAAAGAGGAGCATTAGACTTTCTGAGTGGAAAATGCATGGAGGAGGAAAATATGTGCTCCAACCAAATGTTGTGAAAATTGGGCAGTTTCTTCATCATTGACTCTTACCTAGGTACATCTATTGGTGGAAAAGTGGACATTCATATATAGATAAATTAGTGTATAAGAAAGCTTGAGAAGCACCCAAATACACTTCCAAGATGCACTTTACAACTATAACTGTTACTGTAGGAGTCTGTAGGAGTCACTTAGGGAAAAATAAATACAAGAAATACTTTAAAAATAGTTACATCAAAAACCAAACCAGAAAACAAGTTTATATTGTAAAAGAAATTCAATTACCTTAAAATATGAAGTATTAAAAATTTTACATAACATTTGTGTTTGTAAAAAAAGGCAATCTGATTATAGCCAATCTACTATTTGAGATAAACTTAATGAAATTCTCACTTGAGGAGTAGTCATATTTTTCTTGAAATATAATCATTTTCTCAACTGTTAAAGAAATAAATTAAAACATTTCAATCTACTAGTATCTTTTATATCACAGTTTTTTAATATTTTTAAAAGCATACAGCCAGGTTAATATCAATCTAATTATCTCTAAACATTGATTTGATAACATATTTGCTTACTTCAAATAACATCACCCCATTAGTAACTATTATCATAATGCATCTATGAAAATTTGTATAAATTGGTTTGAACTGGCAATAAATTATTGTCAGATGCACAAACAGGGCCATTATTTGTGCATGTGACAATTTATAAAAATGGAAGTATATTGGCCATGTTTGTTCATGTGACAGTAATTAAAGGTAATATTTTAATTATTTAAATATTATCTGAAAGGTAAAATTTATTTCTCTTTCAATACTTCTCACTCTAAAATTCCAGTGACTTATAACCAACAGAAATTGCTTTTTTACTCCCTTGAAAACAAACTTTCAAGTGGCCTCACTATGCAGAGATGAGTTGATAGATGCACGAAATTGAGAGAATAGAGGAAAAGTAACATCAATCATGATACTGACAACTGTTGCTGGCCTGAAAATCAACAATCAGATTGTCTTCCTTGCTGAACAGAATATCAACATTGGGAAAGATTAATCTGTGGCCCTGATGGAATCCAGAAACGAACAACCTATCCCAAGATGGCTAAATTGAAGTGTCCTGAACTCCCTTGCTCCTCAACAAAGAACCAAAATAGCAATTGGATAGACGCAGTTCAAAGTAAATGATAGTAAACTAAGCAAGGGAAAGACTGGAGCCTTTGACGACATGGACACTTGGGACAACAGCACAAAAAAGAAACAACTTGTCTCTGCTACAATAATTCCAGGAAACTCCATCAGTGTGGCTACTGGAAATCCTAGTTACTGGAAAGCTGCATCCCAATTAGGGAAGAAACTTGGAGTCTACATACCATGGTAGTGCTTTAGGGAAGGAATTCTTATCTCATCAGCACCTTCAGAACAAAGGCTGATATTGCTTGATGTCATCTTGAGAAGGGAGACACTATCCAACATTCAGAAATGTCATATACTGCCATCTCTGAGACCCAACAAATGTTCCATGATGCTATGTCAAAGGAATTAACCTCACAAACCCAATTTGACCCAGCATAGTAATTGTGATGCCAGTGATGAGATCAGAGAATAAATAATAATATCATAACCAAAGGAAAGCAGGGCTGGTTATCCTCAGTTCTGACAAACTGAAAATCAAACTCTGTTTTTAAGAACAAATAAACTAGTGGCATGTTATTGTTTGGATTTGATATGTTCTCCCAATGACCATGTGTGCTA
This sequence comes from Dipodomys spectabilis, assembly GCF_019054845.1. Classification (NCBI taxonomy): domain Eukaryota; kingdom Metazoa; phylum Chordata; class Mammalia; order Rodentia; family Heteromyidae; genus Dipodomys; species Dipodomys spectabilis. The sequence goes on from NW_024870683.1 coordinate 14,632,833, forward strand.
AATGGAATACTATCATTAATCTGTGACACTCTTAGGAGGTAGTGCAACCTTTAAGTGGTGGAGCCACGTAGAACATAGGTCATTTCACAAATGTCCTTGAAGGAAAAAGCAGTACACTTTCCTGCTTGCATCTGCCATTGCTTTGCTATGTATAATATGAGCCTCTTGACTCCATGTGACCTCCTGATTATGTTATTCAGCCTTGCTATAGAGTCTAAAGTGACAAGGATAAGAAACCCTAATGAAACCTATGCAACTGTGAGCCACAATAAACCTTTCTGTCCTTCTCAGTTATTTTGTCTTGGTAATTATGTGTACATTTCTGCTTCTTTACAAGAAGCCCAAATAATATAATATATTCTTACTATATTCAGTATATTCTGGTATATATGCGAAAGTATTTTGCATTTTATTGTCAGTGGACCAGCTAGGGCACCTCTCATCTTTATTTCTACAGGGATATCCTTTGTCAAGAATTTTCTCCTTCTCTTTGTCAATCTATCAAATTCCTTCCAGCTTATTATCAACTGAGATTCTATACCCACCACCCCATCATGCCATTCCTATCTCTTCACAAATAATTGTTTTTTCTTGGTGTCCCCAAAGTTTCATGTGTATAATTCCACTGTATTATGCATTCCATGATAAGTTATAACCTAATTCAGTACTTCTTCTGGAAAAGATAGTGCTATTCACTTTGTACCCCCAACTGTAAGTTCAGGCCTCAGCCTCAAAGTAGATATTCAGTAAATGTTTGTTTAACAAAGAAAAGAAAACAAATAGACAAACACATGAAAGTTCCCTCCTGGTGATGCTCATCTGTCACAGATAATGTGTGTATGTGAACACAGCTCACTGCTCTAATTGCCTGGAAATGTACGTGCTTGCACCCCATTGGTTTACAGTGGGACAGCAAAAAGTCTGTTAAATGCTCTGATAAATCTTGCTGAATTTTAAGAAACAACCATGATCCACTGAAAAATGTACTTAATTTATTCATAGTGCAAAGGGATTCCTGTGACAGGACTAGCAACAAACTCCTGGACCTTCAGACAGGAAAGATACATTCGTAATTAAAATGTGACCCAGGCTGTCGCCTGCTGCCAGATTTCCTTGAGTAGTCACTGTAAATGAAATTCTAATTATGACAGTTGAAGAAATAAAATTCTCTAGGGGAAGCAGCCTCTGAAGACAGACTGTATGTCGACAGCTGTTGTAGAAATTACTTATTTTAACCTTTACCATAAAAATTGTAAAACCAGTGCAGCTCTTCTGCAGTAGACATTTTGGGAGATGGATTTGTAGGTGTATTTTGAGAATTAGCCTAAAGCCAACACAAGTTTCATTAAAGTTCTTTTGTGTTTTTTTTTTTTTTATTTCAGTGAACTACTGTTCAGGAAGTCCTTTTAAACTCTGATGAGCTGACATTTGAATGTTTCTGATGCAGATGGCTATCAGCTAAAGAAATATACAATATTTTATTCTTAGTTGCAGAAATTTGAAAGTTATAGTATTTTTTAATTAAAGCTCTTGGCAGATTAGGCCATATATTTTATACACTAACAAAAAAGAAAATTCAAACTAATTTGAACTTAAACTCAAATATCAAGGTATGTTTTAGTGATTTTTTTTCAAGAATGCCACCATTTGGCTGGGCATGGTGGCTCATATATGTGATCCCATCTGTTTGGGAGGTAGACATCAGGAAGATTTCTGATTGAAGATGCCTCAGGTGAAAAGTGGATATGCCCTATCTCAACAAATAACATGGGTGCCTTGGTTCATATCTGTAATTCCAGCTACATGAGAAGCATTGGTATGAGACTGCAATCCAAGGCTGGCCCTGGATATAGGCATGAGATCCTATCAGGAAACTAAGTTAACCAAAAAGCAGGTGGACATGACTAAAGGGCCAATGAGACTGACTAGCAAGCATGAGATTCTGTGTTCAAAAACCCAGTTCTGAAGAAAAAAAATGCTACCAGATGCAAGCTTCTGAACGCTACCTGCTCAATACCATTGGAAATATAATTTAAAATTATTATGATGATATGGTTAAATCATATTTATTGTTTTTGTTGTTGTTTTGTTTGTTGTGTTTTTTGTTGTTCATTTTTGTTTGTTTTTTTTTTTCTGGTCCTGGGGCTTGAATGCCTGGCTTGCTATCC